>NC_072794.1:87821002-88446002 GCF_028583425.1 Eublepharis macularius | reverse complement strand
TGGGAAAATTATAATATAGTTATAACATAAACTGATTAAACTATCTCAACCAGTCATTAACAGTGCACCCTTCTAACCCCATTGATTTCTTGAGGATTGCACTGCACGTGTATTCAGAGAGAGAAATTAATTTCATTCAGCTTCTGCACTGTAATTTGAATATAAAACATACATGGGTTAAAATACACCATTTGATTTTAAAATCACTGTAACCTGCTTTCTATCCCGTTTAAAAATTCTTAAACAATGAATTACAAGCATAATCTTTGCATAAGTTATAACAATACCCTTAGAAACCATTTCATGGGTTTCAAGGTATTATTAATACTGGGGGCGGGGGCGGGGGGGGTGGGGTGATCACCTTCCTCGTCTTGCACTCCTGCTGGCTCCCTGAAAATAGTCCAGCTTCCCAGATAGTTCTAACTCCCATGTTGTCTGAATTTCCTATCACTACCACAACTTTTCTAGGCAGTTTCTTAGATATTACAGCTAAATTTAAGGCACAATGTTGTAGTTTAAAAGTGCATTTATTTTTAAAGATATCAGATTTATTCAGATTCCAAGCATAATTTCTCTGGGTCCTGAAACCTGTAACATGAAAAATCTATTTCTCAAATTATATAGAAAATACCATATCAGGATATCTATCTTAAACTTCTAGGCCCTGGAAAGTGTACCCATCTTCCCCACTATGTTTGGATGCTGATTCAAGTGGCACTTCATAGCACAAAAGGGAAACTTCAAAATCTCACTGAAAAACAGTCTTGTTTGCCTAATATGGAAAAAGTAGGAGGCATACGACTAGTTACATAATCCTATAGTTTTAAAAGCCCTGGCTCCTCAAAACACATTGTTTAGAGCAAAAAAACAATAAGAAAAAGGATGCTGAGGAGGAAAATTTCATTGCACTGGAAATCAGAATTTCCTGGGAAACCAAATATGGCCCTTTAATAGGGAGAGATGCCTGATAGAGAGTAAGAAGAGTCCAGTTTATTAGGGTTCAACATTAATACAATGTCTTATAAAGATCTAATTGGAGCTAGGCACAACACAAGTAGTCTTATTGCCTAGAACAGGGAAACTTCTGCTCAGCAACAGGATTAGCATTTCAGATGGGGAGGAGGGTTTAAAAGATTCCAGAAAAGGACTACGAACAAGAGGACCTACAAAACACTTCTGGGTAGGCAAAGGTCTGAGGTGGGGGATGCAACAATGCCTCTACTGTTTTTGGCAGTGAGGGACACACAAAGAAAATGCCATGGGCCCACACACTGATTTATGGCACTTTCCTGGGAGTAAACCCTACTGAACAACATGGGACTTACCACGTTTGTCACAGGTGATCTGTCTTATATACCCTCCCAGCCCCTTCATGATGTTCAACCTACTCCTGATTGCCCAGACAGGGATGTTGTTCATCCTTCTTCTGCCAACTCGGAATCCCATGACACTGGGGGAGTCACCCAATTCAACAGTTTAGCCACTAAGGCCCAGGCACTGGTGCCCGGCTGCCCCAAAATGTGGCTTGGGCCATCATTTTGCATAGCATCCTCCTCTGCTCCTTTCCTTCTCCACCAGGGCATTGTCTCCAAATCCTGCTGACTATGCCAATTTGTTTTGCCAAAGGGCAAATGGTTCTTTTAGGATTTGGATGCAATGAAAAAACAAGTGTAGAAGAAAAAAGAATTTATTCAATAACAAACAAGTGACATACGGAAAAGAAATAAGTGCACAAATCCAACATACACAGTAACAAGCCAAATATACAAAACAAAGGAAGGATCTCGCCTAATGCAACACTTCTTCAGCACCCTTTCAGTCGCTGGGGACCCCATCTGACAGCAATGAGTATACTCCTTCAGACCAGTTCTGCATGGCGCTGCTGCAGCTTAGTCTGTACTGAGGTCCTGCTAGAGAGGGGCTCTCTGGGACTTATATAGTTTAAACCTACATATCCCCACCTGGTACCTTAATCCTCCTCAAAAGAAGCATGATTAAAGGAAAGTTGATTGATTGTCAGGAAAAAAGAAGTTCAAGGCCAAAAATGCTTTCAGTGTCCAGACTGTCTTGATTGTCCGAGGCCAACTGATAAGGAAGGTGCCTGGCATCTATTCAAGAGATGATTGCCTGACTCCCTTCATCAAGTGTTAATTTACGTACCAGGTGCCTAAGCTAAACCCCTCCATACATCATGCATGGGACGGGAAGCATACTTAACAGACAGCAAGGTTAAAGCTTACAGCAGCAGAAAAATAGTGTAGCTTAATAGCTTATAGCATAGCAAGAACGCATATTCAGGCTCTGGCATGAATTGGACAATAAGGCATATTCAGGCAAGATGGAAGGACTGTGGTATGCCACTAGACTCCTTGAAATAACAGAAGTCTTCTGCAAATTCCACTACAGACGTTACTAGAATACAGAGACTTCCCTTTATCCCTCATGTCCCAATATTGTGTCTAGCCATGCAACCATAACAAGATGGGGAAAGTAAAGAAATATTTTTTACTGCTTCCTTTTGAAACATTGCAAAAGTAGGCTATGTTTATAGAATAGCTACCTTTTTAAAGCTTATGCTGTGACTAGTTGTTTACAATTTTTAAACAGTATGTGCCTAAAAGGACACTCAAGAATAGTAGATAACCAACTTCTAAGAGGACTAGAATAGCTACAAATTATTCCAAGCATATATTCCACACAACAGAACTCAAAAAGACAGGAACTGATCTGTTCCCTGGGAACATACTTTATCTTTGGGGGTGGACGTCTTTATCACGACATGGCCAAAGAAGGAAACTCCATTCCAAGGGAGAACAAAACTTTAGAGCCTTCTGAGTCCTGCTTCTGTTGCATGCCAGCAGAAGTTGCCTCACTCAGAACAGAAGAGCAAGTATTGCTCATGTCAGCTTGCAAAGTCCAGAGAGGGCCCTATTTAAGAGTGGGAGTATCATAGTAAGGACATCTATGTAAAGACCTTTAAATGTCAAACTGGTCTGTGATTCACCTTTGAAATACAGCATGGGAAAGCGGTCTGCTCTCAAGAAGGAAGGTGCTATAAACACCTGGCAGGATAGGACAGCATTTGCTCAAACTGACACCTCCTTGGGATGTTTGTTATAGCTGACATCCTGGGATGGATAAATGCATGTTGTTCTAGCCTTTTGGTTGCCACCATAAGACAAGCTCTATGGCAGACATGCACCTATGTGCCTAAGGACAGTGTAGCCATGGAAGATGGGTTTTAACTCCCCAGGAGGGAGAAAGGAGGGGTATAAGTGTAAATAAATCAATATAGCTGAAAAGCAGGTGCAGATAAAAGGTAGGATGGTGGGTGGGAAGGAGAGAATGAAGCAGGGAATGGTGAAGATATGGAGGTTGCCAGGAGGAGGGGAAGGAAATAGTGAGGGGAGGGGGATACAGGGAAAAGTGATGTGCCTCCCACAAGTCTTTGGGGGGTCCCCACTGCACAGCTGGGCCCAGCAGTCGGCACCATGCAACTGGACCAGTTTTCCCAGGAACAAGCTGCCTGGGAAAGATGGAAAGCTGAAAACGAGGGCATTAGAGTTGCCAGCTCCAGGCTAGGAAATTCCTGAAAATTTGAGAGCAGAGCCTGAGAAGCATAGAGTTTCAGGAGAGGAGAGACCTCAATAGAGATGTCGTGCAATAGAAACCATCCTTCAAAGCAGCCATTTTCTCCAAGGGAACTGATCTCTGTAGTCTAGAGATCAGTTATACTTCTGGGAGAACTCCAGGCCCCACCATATTACAGCATTATCCTATTTCCTTATTCTTTCTCTCCTTCCCACCCACCAGCCAACCTACCCGACTCGAAAGTCAGAATAACTGATCCAAAAGTCAAACTATAGCTACTATACCATACTGGCTCTCAGAGAAACAATTACGAAGCTGCCTTCATATAATGGTTGTATGCGGGAACAGAATGTGAATTAAAGGACTTAAAGACAACGGTTCTGGGGCTGTACCATTTGAATTCTCTTGCAATTCTTTCCTATGGTTTTGGATTCCACTTCAGAGAATATAAGAACAGTCTAAATATTTGTATGGTAGCATAACATTTTGCCACACACACACAGCAACACACAGCAACGACCTTTATTGGCATAAATAATACAGACAGAACAAAAGAAATGTTGTAGAATAAGTTCATAGGGCAGCACAATCGTGTCCCCAGACAGCAAAATTATCTCAAGATACAGCACAGTCGTAGGAGGCTTTATAAAATATTACCCTTGACTTCCACACATAAGCTAAGAATTCAGCAACGGATAGAGTTATTGCTGGACTCTTGTCTGCTAAGAAAAATTTTAGATCCTTATCCAAAAAATTCCTCTGCACAGGAAAAAGGGGGTGAATCAATAAACTACACATAACAGAATATTTGGGGCAGCGAAAAAGAATATGTGAGATTGAATCAGGTTCCCTCAGAGTACAGTCACACAGCCTATCCCTATACGGAACACATTTTGCCATTAGGTGGCAGAGATGGCAAGCTGAAGAACAGGACAGCAGTTTGCAGCAACTACACTAGCATGTTATAGTGGTTAGAGTGTTGGACTAGGATCTGGGATGCCACTGTTTGAATCTCAGTTCTGCCATGGAAGTGGTCCAGTCACTGTTTCACACAGCCTAACCTACCTCTCAGAGTTGTTGTAAGAATTAAATGGAGAAGGGAACAGTGATGCAATCTGGGGAGAAAAGCGGGGTATAAATATTCCAATAAATAAATAGGATCATAACTCATCTGAAGCACTTGGACTAGGTATGACTTCCATTACTAACTTCTTGAAAATGATTTTGTTATTGAAATTCTTATATTTTTGTCCTTTCCAGATCTATACACCCTCATCAACTGCTTGCATCTCCAAAGAGGGCTACTGAGAGTCACTGTGGCCCTGTGGAGTACATCATACTCCAGAGGGGTACATCATAGGGTCTATATCATTCAGTCTTGGCCTATCTAGACTGGTTCCCAATTTACTTGGGAAAGATGGAAAGCTGAAAGCTGATGACTAATTCAAGGTGCTGGTATTGACTTCTAAAGCTCTATATGGCTCATGTCCTGCAAGGCACACCTTGAAGGACCTCCCTCTCCCTTACAAACTGAACTGACCACAGCAGTCATCTTCTGAGGTGCAATGCAGGGAGGGAGGATGGGATCCAACATTGTAATATTACCACGCATGCGAGATTTTTTTAAAAAAATGACATCAGCTCCAGCTCCCACAAAATGCAGCTCCAAACATATGCATCTCAACTCATCAACAGACACCAAATTGCCTTGAGGTCAGGCAGTGCAGAATTATGGGACCCCAAGCTGTTTCAGCACCAGTCGGGGTGAATGCTCAGCAATGCTGGCTTAAATCACCATAAAGTATCCTGCCTCAGATCCACATGGATTACAAGCCTAGGCTTCAATGCTGTTGGAAAGTGCTTTCCTGCAGCATCGTTGTGTATGTGTCCACCTTGCTGGGTTTTCTCCAGTCTGTCTCGAATCTATTTCACTCCAAAATTCGGGGAAAGATCACACTAAAGCCTAGACAGCTGCTATGCAGGTGAGAAAATTCAGATTTTTCCCACCCACATAGCAACCATTTTCCAGAGATTGTCCCTGCAGCAGCCATTTCCTTTCCCTACCACTGGAGGCTTTAAAATATTTTGATTGCACTAGAATGGATATATTGCTGTAAGAAATACAAGTACTGGGTTCTCTGAATTCCCAGATTTCATTTTTTTATGTAAATTTTAAAACCCTTCCATTGAGGCTATATAAGATGAAAGGCATATCTCTGCAATGGAAAGAGGTGGAGAATATCATTTTAAATGAAAGCTGGGAATTCAGAGAACTTAATACATACGGAGCCCTGGAATTTTGTAAACCCCACCCCCCAGCTCCTCCTCCCAGCAGCACTGACTCCAAAAAACTTTCCTATTGGTTCTTTGAACCCATGTCCAGCTTTGATTCAACTTAATGTTGTAAAAATTCAGACTAGCATGCAAGTCTGTGAATCGTGGATCTTATAGGTGTAGGAGGACTTTTATCTTCTTTTCTTCTGCTTGCCCTTCATGCCATGTAATGACAAAATGTAACACCACTATAGAAACCTTTATTTAGACTGTTCCATAGTAGGTGCTACTGCTGGGGCGAAGACTTCTCAGGAATTTGGATGTCTCCTGTTCTGAATGGAGTTGCACTCTTCCTACAGCAGCAAGTTCATAGCTTGGGAGTTATGCTGGACCTGGACATCCCATTAGATAAAAGGATGGCAGTAGTGACCAGGGGCACTTTTCACCAGCTTTGGCTGGTGAGCCAGCTGTGGCCCTTTCTGGGCAGGAAAGATCTTGCCACCATTAGTTCATGCCCTGGTAGCATTAAGAATAGATCGCTGAGCTCTACCCGGAGCTTCCCTTGAAGACTGTCCAGAAGCTACAGCTGATAAGAATGCTGCAGCCAAAATATTGACTGGAATAGATCACAGGGACCATAACACTCCAGCCTTCTTCTTTCTTCTATCTACACTAGCTCCCAGTTTGCTTCTGGGTCCAATTCAAGGTACTAGTATTGTCATTAAAGTTCTATACAGCTTGGATCCAGCATACCTTAAGGACGCCCTACTCCCATATACACCTTCCCAACAATTCCAGTCATCTTCAGAGGTCCTACTTCATCTGAGGCTAGATAGATGGCAACTCGAGAAAGCGCCTTCTCAGTTGTGGCACCAAAAGCCTGGAACTTCCTCCCTAGCGAAATTCGTCAATCTCCTTCTATCATTACCTTCTACCAGTTTGCTGTTTGCTTGCTGTTCCCCTCACTATTGTATTATCCCTCCTCTCTGTTTGTGTATTTATGTTTTATTTCATTGTTTTAAACATTTTACATATTTTTAAAACACTTTTAATGATTGAAATGTTTTAATGACTGAAATGTTTGAAATGTTCTAATGTTCGCTGCTTTGTGGATACTATATTGGGTGGAAAGTCAATATACAAATATTTTAAGTAAAATAAATAGGTATCTGGCAAGAAGCAACAAAAGGATATGAGTCCCACCCCCAATGGGATATCCATGTCACATAATAGCAGAAAAATCCTTAATGTGTCTTTGTGGTTTAGTAGTAAACACCTTAATTCTGCAAGACAAGTGGAATTACCTGAAGACCTGAAAGAAGCACCTTAGTAACAATGAAATATCTTTTCTTGAACCTCTTGAATTTTTAAGACAGCATAAGATTTCTGAGACCATAGGATTATTATTCTCTGAAAACAGTTTGCCAGAACTGACAGCTTTCAACCACACAGTGGCAGCAAAAGCCAAGAGCTGTTGTATAACTTCCTTTATCTGATCATGCACACAAACACTATTCCAATTTTTGACTGGAATCTTCCCTCATTCAAGACTCTTCTGTAGACTATGTATTGAATTAAGGACAGTTAGGAGAGAAACAGGTAAAGGAAAAAAGCACAGAGGTACCACTCAAAACACTACATAGTGGTGTAGAGGAAAGAAAAAGGCAGAAACCAGCTTGGTTGCAGTACAGAAGAAAGCCAAAATTGGGTGTGGGACATTGGGATTGATGTCAATCTTGCTAAAAGATTTTCAGTTTGCACACCTGGTTAAGTAATAGCAGGCAAAAAAATATAGTCATCCTTGTACAAAGAGAACTTTTCTAGCACTAGGTGAACACAATCTATCCAAAAGCTCAGCAAAGCGGCAAGAATCATGCAACTTCCTGACCTGCCTGGCCGATAACTTCCTTTTTCAAATGGTGGAAGAAGCTACAAGGGGCTCAGCCATACTAGACTTAATATTAACCAACAGGGAAGAATTGGTAGATGGGGTGAAGGTTGTGGGAACCTCAGGGGGAAGTGACCATGTCCTCCTTGAATTCCAGTTGCTGTGGGGGAGCCAAGCAAGTTTGTAACCAGACGTGTAGGTTAGATGCATAGGGCTGACTTCAATGAACTCAGAGGCTTGATGAGAGTTATTCCGTGGGGGAGTGTGCTGGAAGGGAAAGGAGCAAGTGAAGGGTGGACTCTTCTCAAACTTGAGCTTTTGCAAGCTCAAGCCCTCACTATTCCAGCAAGATGGAAACATAGTAAAGGCTCCAAGAAACCGATGTGGATGAACAGAGAGCTCCAGAATAAGCTAAGGGAGAAAAAGGAAATGTTCAGGAAATGGAGACAAGGGCAGACCTCTAAAGAGGAATATATGAGAATTACTGGGTACTGCAGATCAGCTATCGGAGAAGTCAAAGCTCAGTATGAGCTGGGTCTGGCCAGGGGGGCTTGCTACAACAAGAAAAACTTCTACAGATATGTGAGAAGGAAACACAAGGTAAAAGAGGGAATTAGATTGCTGCTGGGAGTAGAAGGAGAAACTCTGATGGAGGACAGAGAAAAAGCAGACTGAATGACTTTTTTGCCTCTGTTTTCTCCCTGAAGAACTCAAGCCCACCTAGCGATGGTGGAAGACATGACAGGACACCTGGGGGGCTAGATGACATTGACAGAGAGGTTGCGGAGAGGCACCTGGCTGCACTGGACAAATACAAATCCCCTGGGCCGGATGGGGTGCACCCAAGAGTGCTCAAAGAACTTTCTAGAGAACTTTTAGAGCCTCTGTCCATCATCTTCAAGGCCTCCTGGAGGACTGGGGATGTGCCAGAAGATTGGAGAAGAGTGAATGTTATCCCCATTTTTAAGAAAGGGAAGAAGGTCCTGGAGATAAGGCTGGAACCTGGGGATAGCCAGGCTTGGAGAGGGAGGGACCTCAGCAGGGATGTGATGCCATAGACTCCACTCTCCATTCGCAATAAATTGCTGAATCAATTTTTTGGTTCATTTTGGTTCATTTTGGTTCATTTTTCTGGCTCACATGAGAAATGTATTACATTTTTATTGGTTGATTTTTATTGGTTGATGTTTTCCTCTTGCTACTCTCAAAGGGGCTATTTTTATTTTCTTATCTATAAATATAAGGAAGAAATTAGTCCCTATTAATCCTGGAAGAATTTATTGACGAATTTAGAGACGGAAGTTTGAATACGCTTGATTGCAGAGGATTGTAAGTTTGTATCTTTATGATTGAGTTTGTTTGTAAGAGAAATGCCTAGGAGTAAAAATTACTGTGGTTTATTGTAGATTTATTGTAGAGATATTGGCCGGAAGACGATTCCTCGAAACGAGCGGAATTACATGAGGCCGGCGGAGCTCGTTGCCAGCTGTCTGGAAATAACGCCGGAGTTTTCTCCACACCTTGGGGAACATACGACGTCTACAAACCGAATTGAGCATTGAATGTATAGGCTCCGGATTTGGGCATTCTTGATGTAAAAATGGAATATGACTTGTACAAAGGAAGTTTTACATGAATTTCCTGTTGGGGACTGTTGTACATAAATATTTGATACATTGCATCATTCCTATTAAGGACTTTAAATTTATAAAAAATCATGAATTCAATACATACGGAAGGTGTATAATTTCCACTCTTACTTGTACTTCCTTGAACTTGGGCTCCACTTGTTTGATGAACTGTATGTAGAAACAGATAGAGATTGAAATAGAAATAGAAATAGAGATTGAAATTCCCTGCCCTTGCTGAGAATACCTGCACGCTTCTCTTTGGCCTGGCAGTTGCAGGGGGATCTTCCCTCTTACCCCCCCCCCCAAATGACAGGTCCTCTCCCTCCCATCCTTTCTGGCAAGGCAGTAAGGTCGGTACTGTCGGCTGCTGCCACCGCACTGTTCCTCAGTGGGACCCTCAGGTGAGGACCCGCAGTTGCTGGAGGATCAGGCCCCTGTTCGAATGACATGTCCTCTCCCTCCCACGCCGAGAATGCCAGCATGCTCCTCTTTGGCCTGGCAGGTGGGCAGATGGGGGATGCCGCCGGCAAGTGGCCAGACCCCCCCACCCCCTAAAGGGGAGGTGGCTCATCACTGCCTCCCCGTGCCCGCCAGGCCTGGCGGCCGCCAGCATAACCCACCATTCCTGCATTGCTTGGAATACCAGCGTGCTCCTCTTTGGCCTGGCGGATGGGCACATGGGAAGTGCTGCCAGCAAGCAGCCAGACCCCTTGACCCCTAAAGGGGAGGTGGTTCATCGCCGCCTCCCCATGTCCACCAGGCCCGGCAGCTGCTGGCATCAACCACATTCCTGCCCTCGCTGGGAATACCAGCGTGTTCCTCTTTGGCCTGGCGGGCTGGAACATGGGGAGTGCCACTGGTGAGTGGCCAGACCCCCTGGCCCCTAAAGAGGAGGAAGCTTGTCACCGCCTCCCCATGCTCACCAGGCCCGGCGGCCGCCAGCAGTACCCTCCATTCCTGCATTGCTGGGAATACCAGTGCAATCCTCTTTGGCCTGGCAGGTGGGCACTTGAGGGGTGCTGCTGGTGAGTGGCCAGACCCCCCGCCCCCTAAAAGGGAGGCAGCTTGTCACCACCTCCCCGTTGCCACCAGGTCCGGCGGCTGGCGGCAATACCCACCGTTCCTGCCTTGCTGGGAATACCAGCGCACTCCTCTTTGGTCTGGCGGGTGGGCACATGGGGGTGCCACCAATGAGCAGCCAGACACCCCACCTCCCCATGCCCACCAGGCCCGGCGGCCACCGTCAGCACCCATCTTCTGTACACTGGGCCAACATCAACTGGTGGCTCTAATTGTATCGAGTGGCAGTTTCCTGGGGGCCTTGGATTGGAGAGGGTATAACTCCAAGATCCCTTTTGTAATCTTGTCTAAACTTGGGTGATGGCTGTAGGAGAGCCTGCAAAACACTCTCCGGGAATATGGGTTCTCTAAGTGCCACGGGGGCCATTCTGTGCTCCGCAAACCGGTTTGGCAACGGAAAATGTTCATTGCGGTTTGCAACCTTGGGTTCGTCATCAGCACTGAACCACAAACCACGGAATCGTTAAATTTTTTTGGTTTGTGCCCATGTCTACCCATGACATTCTAATGGGTAACTGGAAGATTGTGGACTGGACTATAGGACAGTTTGGTGGATAGGGAACTGATTAGAGGACCGCACCCAGAGTGGGGTGGAAATGGCCTTGGAAGATGGCTTGATGACCTACCTTCATCCTTCCAGCTTAGGCTTCAGCATTATGGCAAACTGTGAACACATAACCAGCCCAATAAATGCTCATTAAACGTCAATAAGAAGCTTACCATAGATTAACGGGAGCATCAAACAGAAAGATATTTCCATAAAAAGGGGATTTTTATTGAGAATAACAAAGATCAACAGCATACAACACACACACTCACAACACACATTCAGAGCTAACTATAAAGAGAGTAAAGGATTTGGTGATATTTACCATCCAGATGTCCAGGAGAGAGGAATGTTGAGCAGCCGGTGCTTCAAGACAGAAGGGCTCAAACAGAGTTCGAGGTTAGATACTGGATTCAAAGCATGCACACACTTTGTGGTCGAATGGCAGTCTATTTTATACCGTAGGTCCTACCCAGGGGAAAGATTGTATCTTCTACCCCCAAAACAAAGACTTGAGTGGTTGTTCCCGGGTTGGAACAAAGGAAAGAGAAGTTGACTCTGGGGTGTGATAAAGAGCTGGCAAACTGCTTCCAATGTGTGATAATAAGCCAGTAAACTGTCACCAGGATGTGACAAAGAACTGGGAAGTTTTGACTAGGTCTGTTGGAATAGGCGACTCAGCATGCCTTGAACATTGGGGGGGCGTTGCATGTCTCTTTGAATGTATACGTAACTCTAGCAATCTGCCACTGTTTTGCCTAAGGTGGGAATGCCTCCTGACCCCTCCTTCTTGTCTCTATGCCTCTTGGGAGAACCTTTCTCTTGCCTCATGGTCTTCCAAGGAGAAAGATGTAAATCCTCCATGCTCCACATGGATCCCTTTTGTCCAGACCCTCACCTCTCAGCCTAGCTGCCTAGTTTTCAGGCCGTGGTTTAGAATTAGGGGGTGTAACTCTTTAGATTAGGATCTTTCCCTTTTACTACAAGGTATTGATATGGAAGGAGTCTACTTCAATAAAACTGTAAGTTGTATCTTTCTATGATTTTGTCTGAAGACTAATTAATACACGTTATATGGGTTTAAACACTTCTGCCTAAATAACTCTGCTGTTACTCTGCTGCGTTACTATAAAGGTTTCACATAACTATAGCTTCAAACCAAGAATATAAAATTTCCAATAAGGTCTTCCCAGGCAGAACTAAGGTTATCAAATTATGATTGACAACCTGCAAGGTGGATGGGTGACGTTATCAGTTCTCTGAATTGCCTAAGAAGAGGGAAGTGGTTAAGGAGAGATCGATTGCATCGATTAATTCAGGAACTCTAGGAAGGATCGTTAGTGCACCTCTGGGGTGTGAGAGGGAGTAAGCTGTCCTCACCTGTTATTCCCCATATTTGCACGTTCCACCTCTGGCTTCCATGTGTCTGCCTACTTGGGCAGCATCTTCCATGTTTTCTGCCTGCTTGGTCAGCATCTTCCATGTTTTCTGCCTGCAATTGTTTTAGTGCTTGAAGCACATTCAGAGAAGAGGCTTATGGCATAACCATAATAATAAGCCTTCTAATATTATGGGGGTGGGTCCGTCCACTAACTGTAATATTAAAATGGTTTTTAATAATTAATGCATTTAATGAATAATACATTTAATTATAATGATTAGAGCAGATATGCACAAGATGATTCCATGTTCAGTTTAATGAGCACAGCCAACTATTGAAGATTGATGTTCAGGGCATTTATGTGCAAGGCCCAAGTTAAGTGTTTCCCCCCCTGTATCTAGGGGTAGATTCCAGCAGTCACAGTGGATTTCTAAAAGAAACATTTTTCAAATCCTATGAATATGAAGAAATACTTGAAATACATAGGAAAGACCTACCTGGGGTAGGGAGAAGAATAGTAGCATTCCACACAAACCACTCTTGTCCTATAGCAAGTCAGCCATTGCCACCAAACAAAAATGTACATACCTCTTTTATCCACTAAAATCCCATAATTATTTAGAAATTATATATCTGGAATCCCCTTCTTGGATAACATCTTAACATGGTGAGGGGGTTTGAGTGTGTCACAGAATCCGAGAGCAACACCATCAAGAGCACAGGCTTGGTCAAGAGTCTAAACTCCTGGAAGAGTCACTCAAGGCAGAATAGTCAAAGCTGAGACACAAGACTAAGATGCATCTACCCCCTTCAGGAATCAACAGTCACATCAACAGAAGAGAATTGAATGTTCCAATGGTGATGGGAGTGGAGGAATTCTTGAAGGTTAGCTACTGGGCAGCAGCAGTAGTGGAAGGTGACACTGGTGGAAGATCTTTCACAGACAACGGCAATGTTACTTCAACTAACCTTGGTTAGTACTGTGCAGAAGAAGGCAATGGTAAACCTCTTCTGCTAATCCCTTACCTTGAAAATGTAGGGTATGGTATATCTTAGGAATGATCTTGAGTCTGATTAAGGAGTGAATGAAGAGAGTTTCTTCAGGAACTACAACTTTGATAGAAAGCAGAGAAACAGAATAGATATTAACTACCTTACTACACTGAGATAGAGGGACTTCCGGGAAGAAGCAGGAAGTAGCCTGCTTTATCTGGATGTGTCAGGGACAGGGTACTTATGTACAGCACTTTTCCAAATGCTTCCCTATACTGTTTATTATTGGGCAGGGGTTCATCATTTCCTTGTTGCTGTAGGTAATTTATTTCCATAGGAGTATCTGCTGGCTTACAATTTTTCATTCGCATATATTCCAGAAACTCTAGGACTTTCTGGTTTGGGCTGAGAAGATAGCTCCTATCTTCTTCTCTTTCTACTTGGACTTCCAGGTAGTAGGTGATAACCCCTAACACTTCCACTTCAACATCTTGACTCAGATGTTGGACGATTTCATCATAGTCCTCTTTATAACACAAAATCATTGGGATGAGAAGACAGCTTCAACAATTAGGATTGCACTGCAAGGAAGAGGCCCTTGACATTAGTTTTGAAATAACTAAAGTCATGCTCTTCAGAAAAAGGGCACCAATCTCTTGCTGGAATATACGGGGCGACCCAATTAATCAGTGTAGCTCCTTTAAATACCTAGGAATTACATATAATGAAAATCTGAATTGGAATGTACATGTTGCCACAGTTAAAGCTTCTGCAACAGGGACTGTTGGATCTATTTTGAGGGAGTTTTTTACCAAGGGTGGAGTACTTATAAACCCTGCTTTAAAATTATTTAAGAGTAAGGTTATTCCCCACCTTTTGTATGGCACTGAGGTGTGGGGATGGGAAGAGGATATTATTACCAGTTTTGAAACAATCCAAAATCAGTTTCTATGTCAAATTTTGGCACTTCCCAAGGGAGCACAAGTCGCCCTAATGAGAGCAGAAACAGGTCTGCCCTCTTTGAGGGCGCGGGTACACCTCGTGGTGTTAAAATTCGGGGGGGGGAACAAAGCAGTTGGACCTGATACACTTAGATATCTGTCATTTAATCAAATGTTATCTAAGGACCCGGTGCGCCACTGGTTTTTTTGTAATATATTAAACAGATATTCCATCCCCGATGATCTTCTCAACCCCTCAGCAAATAACTTACATCTTCGGGACTGGGTCTATAAGGGTGATGCCCTGATAGATAGACAGGAGGTCTTGAACTGTCAGTCAGCCTCTTGGTTTAAACTCTTCAAGTGCAATCATTCTAGAGCATCTTACTTAGTATTGCAAACTATAATCTTAGAGCAGCCTTCACATCCCTACGCTTCAAAACAATGCCAACTGCAGTTTTAGCAGGCCACTACAGTAAAATACCTAAGGACCAGCGCTTCTGTCCCTGTGGAACATTCGCAATTGAGGACTTGCCTCATTATATTCTTAACTGCCCGTTGTATGCCCAACCTAGGACAAAATTTCTTTCTGAGATGTTTTTGTTTGTTGTTTGTGACTTGTAATGGCCTATGGCTGAATACAATAAACCTTTCACTATCGCTATCTATAACACAAAATCAGATCATCGACATAAACAAAATGTAAGTCCACCTGAAGCAGTAGAAAAGAGCAAAAGTCAAGTAGCGCCTATAATACTTACAAAATTAGTGGTGGGGTATGAGCTTTTGTGAGTCACAGCTGAAGCTGTGGCTTATGAAAGCTCATACCCTACCACTAATTTTGTTAATAATAATAATAACATTCAATTTATATACCGAACAACTTAATGCCCACTCAGAGTGGTTTACAAAGTATGTCATTATTATCCCCACAACAAGCTGTGTTAGTCTTATAGGTGCTACTGGACTCTTGCTCTTTTCTACTGCTACAAACAGACTAACATGGCTACCCATCTTGATCAATATTCCTAAGGATTTAAAGACTATGTAAAGAATAGATTTGCAATACTAAGTTTAATTGATCATGAACCAGAAGAACTATGAGCTGAAACCAGAGATATTATCAAAGAAAAATGTGTAAAGACTATCCCTGTAGCCAAAAGAAAGGAGAAGCCTAAATGGGTGACTGAGGAAACTCTTAAAATTGCTAAAGACAGATGAATAGCAAAAGGTGACAGAATAGAGTCATAATTATAAATGCAGCTTTTCAGTGACTTATATGCAGAGACAAAGAAATCTATTATAACAACCAGTGCAAAGAAATAAAAGACAACAATAAAAAGGAAGAACAAGATATCTGTTCCACAAGATCCAGATAATCAAAGGGAAATTCAAGCCATGGCTCAGGATGCTGAAAGATCAACATGGGAAATACAGTGTCTAATTAGAACAAAATAATACACTGAAGAACTATATAGAAGAGATGGAAGAATGACAGATATTTTCACAGAATCCTTTGATGAAGAATCAAAAATCTTAGAAATCGAAATAAAACCTGCACTTACAGCAATTGGGAGAAACAAAGCATCTGGAGTAGATGGGATACCAAAGGAACTATTTCAGGCTACAGAAATTGAGTCCATCTGAATTTTAACAAGAATCTGTTAACGAATATGGAAAACAAAACAATGGCCCACAGACTGGAAACACTCAATCTACATTCCAATTCCAAAAAAGGGGGTGCTAAAGAGTGCAGTGTCAGACTATTGCGTTAATTTTCCATGAAAGCAAAGTGATGCTCAGAATTCTGCAGCAAAGACTCTTACTATATATAGAATAAGAAATGCCAGATGTTCAAGCTGGATTCAGAAAAGGAAGAGGCACTAGAGGTCACATTGCAAATATACGATGGCTAATGGAACATATCAGGGGATTTCAGAACAAAATCAGCCTATATTTTAGATTAAAGCAAAGCTTTTGACTGTGGATCATGAAAAGCTATGGAGATTGTTAAAAGAAATGGGGGTGCCACAACATCTAATTGTTTTGATGTGTAACCTGTACTCTGGACAAGAGGCTACTGTCAGGACAGAATATGGAGAAACAGAATGGTTTCCAAATGGCAAAGGTTTCAGACAAGAATGCATATTATCTCCATATCTATTCAAGCCTTACGCAAAGTATATCATAAGGAAAACTGGATTAGATCTAGAAGAAGGTGGAGTGAAAATTGGTGGAAGGAACATTAACAGTTTGAGATATGCAGATGACACTATTTTCTGCCAGTAACTTGAAACAACTACTGATGAAGGTTAAAGGAGAAAGCACCAAAGCAGGACTACAGCTGAACATGAAGAAGACAAAAGTAATGATTACTGAGCCCCGTGGTGCAGAGTGGTAAGCAGCAGTACTGCAGCCGAAGCTCCGCTCACAACCTGAGTTCGATCCTGGTGGAAGCTGGGTTCAGGTAGCCGGCTCAAGGTTGACTCAGCCTTCCATCCTTCCGAGGTCGGTAAAATGAGTACCTGGGTTCCTGGGGATAACGTGTAGATGACTGGGGAAGGCAATGGCAAATCACCCTGTAAAAAGTCTGCCAAGAAAACGTCGTGATGCGACGTCCCCCCATGGGTCAGTAATGACTCGGTGTTTGCACAGGGGACTACTTTTACCTTTACCTACTGAGGAATCACAGAATTTTAAAGCTGACAATGAGGAAATTGAAATTGTCCAAGATTTTCTATTCCTTGGCTCAATCATCAACCAAAAGAGAGACTGCAATGAAGAAATCAGAAGAAGATTGAGACTTGAAAGAGAAGCTGTGAGGGAGCTAGAAAAGATCCTTAAAGATAAAGATGTCTCTTTAGGATCAAGATAATCCAAACTATTGTATTTCTTCATTACTATATATGTTTGTGAAAGCTGGATAATGAAGAAAGCTGACAGGAAGAAAATTGATTCATTTGAAATATGGTGCTGAAGGAGAGTTTTGCAGATACCACGAACAGCCAAAAAGACAAATAAGTGGGTTCTAGATCAAATCAATTCTGAATTCTCCTTAGAAGCTAAAATTATAAAACTGAAGTTATTGTACTTTGGTCACATCATGAGAAGACAAAATTCTCTGGAAAAGTCAATGATGCTAGGAAAAGTGTGAGGCTGTAGGGAAAAGAGAAAGACCTAAATTTATTTATTTATTTATTTATTTATTTATTTAATTCAATTTATACCCCGCCCTCCCCACAGATGGGCTCAGGGTGGGATTTGGAAAACAAGATTTGGTAAAGTCTGTTAATGATAGAATGTTTTGGAGGTCTTTTATTCATAGGGTCACCATAGGTCGGAGGCAGCTTGATGGCACATAACACACACACACATCTGGAATAACTTAGAAAGGCATGTATGCAATAGTATTTATTTTGTTTACAGTGTTTCGATTCTGGTTTCAGATTTAATTGGAACTTAAAGATACAAGTTTCTGGTTTGTTTCTCCATGATGTTGTCAGTATGGTTACTGTGAACAGGTCTGATCAATAGTAGCTTTGTCCAGGTCAGCCTATGACCTCCACTACCATTGTGGATGTTTCCTTGATGGGTCTTAATTGTGAGGAAATTGCTCTGTCCAAGCACCCATCAGAGCTCAGATGAGGTCACAGCCTCCTCCCTGCTGAAGGAATAGGACAGGTGTGTGTGTCTCTGTGTTAAGAGCTGTTCCTGTGTTCCACATGCATACTTAGAAATAAAGCAAATATTACAAAAAGGCCATATCATCCCTAGTGCCCTCTCCTTTGAAGCAAACCAACCCAAGTAACACTACCACTTCACCAGTTGGAGAAGTGGGGACTAGGAGCACATAACAATGTTTTTCTGGTTTCATTACCACACAGTCACTATATCCTCCTGAGCAACACAAATTGCTCACCCATCCTTGAACCCATTATGGAATTCTTAATTTGTGAACTAATGCCCTGCCCAACATTGTTTTCCCATTACTTCACTTCTCACTCCAGCAAGAGGGGTTTCTTCAGTTACAGTTTCATATGCACACATGTTTACTAGTATACAAAGATGCAACTGCTTTCTAGAAGGTCCCCAATGTCTTTAGCAGTACTATGGCAAGCTTTTCTCATTGCTGTATTTCACATTGGGAAAAGCTGTTCTTGTGATTTTTTGCTTATTGTACAGAGTACGAAGAAACAGGAGTTCTGCCCCACGCCCAAAAGCTGGTAACCAGAGGCACCTTGACTCTTTAACTGGCTGGCAAAGTCCCCTTAAATTACTGGGAAAGGCTGACATCCTGGAAGGCTGCTGGCAGCAGGATCAAACATTCCCAGGAGCACTAGGAGTGCCGCAACAATGTTAGCGGTCAGACCCCTTCCCCATGCTGCAAGGAAAGTTTATACATATGAAATATTTATTTATTTCAAATTTGTATTCTGCCCTCCCCGCAAGCAGGCTCAGGGCGGATAACAACATATTAAAAATACAATTTAAATACAATTTAAAATTCATGTTAATTAAAAACAACACATTTAAAACAGGATGATGGACAGCCTTCACAGGGAGGGTTTTATATACCCCTTTTTTCCAGGCCGGCGGAGGCCCAGCCTCAGCCATATTGCCTGGCAGAACAACTCTGTCTTGCAGGCCTGGCAAAAAGATAGTAGGTCCTGCTGGGCCCTGATTTCAGCAGACAGAGCGTTCCACCAGGTGGGAGCCAGGACCGAAAAGGCCCTGGCTCTAGTCGAGGCTAGGCGGGCCTCCTTGGGGCCAGGGACCACCAACAGCTGTTTGTCCCCTGATTGGAGTGTCCTCTGGGGAATATATGGGGAGAGACGGTCCCATAGATACGCTGGTCCCAGTCCGCACAGGGCCTTATAAGTCAATACCAGAACCTTGAATCTGATCTGGTACTCCAAATATCATAAACTTCTTGTCATAAGTCCTAGGCACTGCCTGCCCCCAGACAGAATGGATGCCGGCTGGCCTGGAGACTGGAGAGTTACCAAGCCATGAATTATAGAATCATAGGGTTGGAAGGGACCTTCAGTGCAGGAAATTCACAACTACCCTGCCCCCCCCCCCACACACACACACCCAGTGACTCCTGCTCCATGTCCAGAAGTAAAACATCATTTTGTTTCATTTCATTTTCTTTCTTTCTTTCTTTCTTTCTTTCTTTCTTTCTTTCTTTCTTTCTTTCTTTCTTTCTTTCTTTCTTTATATCACACACATCACATGGGCTCAGGGCGGTTCACATCATCATAAAATACAATAAATTAGTCATCAGCTATAAAATCAATAACGTTCTTAAAACTATCACTAAAATAATCCAGGCACCATTATATATAGGCTATTTTAGATAAATAATCAAAAACCTGCATAGGTCATAGCATGTGGGCAGAGCACGTGACCGAAGGCAGTTGCAGAAGAGGTGGTAATCTTAGATGGAATGGGGGGGGCACTCAGCCTTTGGCTGAGGAACATCTCTGTTTTACAGGCCCTGCGAAACTGTAATAGGTCCCACAGGGCCCGGATCTCCAGCGGGAGAGCGTTACACCAGGCCAGGACCAGGGCTGAAAAGGCCCTGGCCCTGGTTGAGGCCAGACAAATGTCCTTGGGTCCGGGGACCACCAGGAGTTGTTTCTCTGCCAAGTGCAATGCCCTGCAAGGGATGTAATGGGAGAGGCAGTCCCACAGGTATGCCGGTCCTGGGTGAGGGGGCGTATGTAGATGTTAAAGAGCATCAGGGAAAATGTCACCTTCTGAGGGACACCACATACCAAAGAATGGCGGGTGAACAACTGTTCCATAAGTGCCATCTTCTGTCCCTGGCTGCAGAGGAAGGAGCTCAGCCATTGCAGGGCTGTCCCATGAATCCCCATGTCAGGGAGGAGGTGGGTCAAGACTCAAGAGATCATGATCAACCGTGTTGAAGGCTGCTGTAAGATCTAGAAGTATCAGCAGTACCAACCCGCCCCGATCCAGGTGTCCCCACAGATCATCGATAAGAGAGACCAGAGCTGTTTCTGTACCATGGCTAGGCCTGAAGCTGGACTGGAATGGGTCCATGATAGAGGCAACATCCAGGTATACCTGCAATTGTTCTGCTACCGCCCTCTCAATTACCTTACCCAGGAATGGGAGATTCGAAACTGGGCGGTAATTGGCTGGATCAACAGGATCCAATGATGGTTTCTTCAATAAGGGCCGCACCACTGCCTCCTTCAATGAGTCTGGGAAAACTCCAGAACTCAGGGAAAGATTAATGGTGTCAGCTAATGGGACTCGAATCCCAGCATTGCCAGTTTTCACCAGCCATGATGGGCATGGGTCCAGTGGGCATGTAGTAGGTTTCGCAGCATGCAGGATCCTGTCTACCTCCTCCTGGGAGAGTGGCCTGAATTGAGCTAATATCAACCTGAAGATGACCGAGGTCCCTCTGATCCACATACTGCATCAACCATGGTGGACAGGTCCCGACAGAGTGACAAGATCTTATCTGCAAAATAGTCTCCAAAAGCCTCACAGCTTACCACTGAATTTACATTTTTATTTGTCCTATGTGTAAGGGATGTTAAAGAACGAATCACTCTAAAAAGTTGTGCTGAGTGAGAACTAGCAGACGCAATGGAGGCTGCATAGTATTTTTTTTTATTTCAAATTTGTATTCCGCCCTCCCCGCAAGCGGGCTCAGGGCGGATAACAGCATATTAAAATGCAATTAAAATGCAGTTAAAAATTCATATTCATTAAAAACAGCACATTTGAAACAAGATGGTGGACAGCCTTCACCGGGAGGGTTTTATATACCCCTTTTTTCCAGGCCGGCAGAGGCCCAGCCTCAGCCATATTGCCTGGCGGAACAACTCTGTCTTGCAGGCCTGGCAAAAAGATAGTAAGTCCTGCCTGGCCCTGATTTCAGCAGACAGAGCGTTCCACCAGGTGGGAGCCAGGACCGAAAAGGCCCTGGCTCTAGTCGAGGCTAGGCGGGCCTCCTTGGGGCCAGGGACCACCAACAGCAGTTTGTCCCCTGATCGGAGTGTCCTCTGGGGAATATATGGGGAGAGACGGTCCCATAGATACGCTGGTCCCAGTCTGCACAGGGCCTTATAAGTCAATACCAGAACCTTAAATCTGATCTGGTACTCCACTGGCAACCAATGCAGCTCACGTAAGAATGGTGTTATATGCGCCTTATTTGGCACTCTTGTAATAACACGCGCTGCTGCATTTTGTACCAGCTGTAATCTCCGGGTCAGGCTCAAAGGCAGCCCCACATAGAGCAAGTTACAGTAATCTAGCCAAGAGATGACCGTTGCTTGGATCACTGTAGTTAAGTCACGGGTTGACAGGTATGGGACAAGTTGCTTAGTCTGCTGCAGATGGAAAAAAGAGGACCTGACAACCGCTGTGACCTGTGCCTCCATTTTCAGGGAGGCATCCAAGATCACCCCCAGGCTCTTAACCCTTGGAACTGACACTAATAATCTCTCTTTGCAACTTTCACTGCCACTTCATAGGTCTTCATAAACATCCTATAAACATCAGGATCCCCAGCCAGACTGGCCTGGGGAAAATTGCTTCCTGATCCCAAAGTGGCGATTGGCATTACCTTGGGCATGTAAGAAGGAGCCACAAGAACTAAGCACTGCTCTCCCTCTCTTAATCTGCTTAAGTTCACAGAATCAGCATTGCTGTCTGATGGCCATCTAGCCGAAAACTCTTTTGATTTAATTTCAACTCATTGGTTCTTGTCTGACCTTCTGGGGCAATGGAAAACGACTGCACGCCATCTTCTACGTGACAGCCCTTCAAGTACTTGGAGATGGTTATCATATCACCTCTCAGTTGTCTCCTCTCCAAGCTAAACATACCAAGTTCCTTCAACCTTTCCTCATAGGACTTGGTTTTGAGACCCCTCACCATCCTTGTTTCCCTCCTCTGGACACGTTCCAGCTTGTCTATATCCTTCTTAAATTGTGGTGCCCAAAACAGAACACAATACACTTAGGTGAAGTCTAACCAGAGCAGAGTAGAGTGAAACCATCACTTTGTGTGATCTGGACACTATCCTTCTGTTGATACAGCCCAAAATCTCATTTGCCTTTTTAGCTACTAAATCACATTGCTGACTCATGTTCAGTTTATGGTCTATTAAGACCCTTAGATCCTTTTTGCACATATTACTGTCATCCTATAATTATGCACTACATTTTTCCTACCTAAATGAAGAACTTTACATTTATCTCTGTTGAAATTCATTTTATTTGTTTTAGCCCAGTTTTCCAGCCTATCATCCTGTATCCTGACTCTTCCTTCTACTGTATTTGCTACCCCTCCCAATTTAGTATCATCTGCAAATTTAATAAGCATCCCCTCTATTGCTTCATCCAAATCACTTATTAAAATGTTGAACAGAACAGGTCCCAGGACTGATCCCTGAGGCACTCTATTTGTCACTCTTCTCCAAGAAGATGAGTAACCACTAACAAGCACTCTTTGGGTGTGATCTGTCAACCAGTTACAGGACCACCTAACAGTAATAGGATTCAAACCACATTTTACCAACTTGTAAACAAGGGTATTATGTGGAACCTTATCAAAAGCCTTACTGAAATCAAGATAAACGATGTCTACAGCATTCCCCTGATCCAGCAAGGAAGTAACTTTCTCAAAAAAAGAGAAGTCATAGAGAGATGACTGACTGATGACCCTCATGCCCCAGAAAGCAGTAGAGATAATGAGGCTTCCTGAGAGAAACTCCCACCTAATCCCATCAACACCTTCCTCTCCCTCTCCCACTTACCTAATCATGGATATTCAGCACATCTGATAGACTTCCTGCACAGTACTTACCAGGACATCAATAAATATTTTTACCTATAGTCCATCTCAGATAGTCATATCAGACCCTTCCCAAGTTATTGTCCTAACTCCAGACAAACCATTAAGCCATTGTTTTGGGGCAAAAGCATCAGTTTTGTCCCAGGGTATGTTTTGCCATATAACTGGGCTGCCCAGACATGTGCTCAGCATGTGTGTCCTGGATCCACACACTCATTCTCAAGTTCATGCTTGAGCCTCCTCTTCTCTTTGATGAAATGCTGGTCATTTTGCTGCTCCTCCACAGACCTTCCTCTTCTTCAGGACTGGTAATTATCACCCTATTCTAATTACTCTCTCCCATTTTCCTCCCTGTTTTCGTAGCTAATCTTGTATGCGAGCTGTGTATATTTTGAGCCTGTTTGATTGCCTTTTATTTCCCTTTAAATAAAGAAACCTTTCCTGTTGAACATCTGCCTGTTTATTTGAGAGTTCTCTAAGGGAATAATCCCTGTATACATAAGTGGAGAATTCCAGTTAACCCACCCCCCTCACTTGTCTCTTTTAATGCTAATTCCTCCAACAAATTAAGGAGACCTCCCATTTGGGTAACAGCAGCTCAGCTGGGAACCAGTCAGCATTGGCCTTTTAAACTTACTAGGTAAATTATTAGTGGGAAACTGAGTCCCAGTAGTGCTTGTGGCTTTATTGGGGCAGCATGGCTCAGGGCCAAACAGAGGCAGCAAAAATGTGTAAAGCTCATTCAGTGCTTCCTACTATGCCAGCCAGTCATGGAGGTCTGAGCCTAAGGGGCTGCCACTGCCTCAGGGGACCCTCAGCTTGCTTTTAGGCAATTTTAACATTAAATCTGTCTCTGTTGGCAGCCCTAGATAAAACATATATGTTGGAATAACTTTTCTGGACTGCTTGCATTTTCAAAAGCATGTATTGAGGGAGGTAGAGAGGAAGAGAGAGAGAGAGCACCATACTTACATTGCTAAATGTATATATCTTCATACTCCGGATTATACATATATAGAATTGTAATATGAAAAATAGCCCTGATGCAGTATCAAACTGCTTGTATATTATTCCTATTGACTTTTACAGATGTTTTACATCTGAGGCCTAAACATTTGGCTGGAAAATCTGTACTGAACACCAATATATTTTTTCTGCAACCTTTATGTAACATCATGTTTTAGAGCAGTAACATTGCAATCATTCTGGGTACCATGTATATATGCTAGTATTGCAGATTTTAGAAAGGATGTGTTGTTTATATTCAAAAACAAAACATTAGAGGTCTGATGTCTTATATTGTAGTTTCTCAGTCAATATTGTGCATAGTTCAGTACATATATACATGTTTGTTAAAAATGGTGCAGTAGGATATGATCCTTCTTAATTCTTGTTTGATTGTTGTATATCTTTTTAGAACAGCTACAACAAAGGCACAATGTTATAATAACAGGAGTCACAAACACTATAACCTCTGTGACATTTTATCAACAACATTTGGAAAATAAGTGTCCCTGCAAATCACAGAAAGATGGACTCACAATTAACACAAGGAAGTGTTAATTAGATCGAGCAATTTCTTTTTATTACAAAAGGGATATATCCTTCTCTCATGTGACTAAGAGTAAACAATGTGTTCAGCAGCAAGAATCAGTAGTAAACATATCAGCTATAATTAACTTGACTCTCTTGATTTATTCCACAACCATATAATAGCCAAAATCTACAATTTTCTTCTGTGCTATTAGAATGCCAGTGCTGGCAATTTCCCAGTGACCAGTGCTCTTGCAATTGACACAGAAATCAGCAGCAATATTGTTCATTCACAGCAGAGTGACCCCCCCACACACACACACACCCACACCCTAAAATATAAAGCGAACAGTTACTTTCCTCCCACCTGTACTATCTTGTGGAAAATGAGGAACTGCAATTCTCTAAGGTGGCTACATTTCTCTAAGGGAGCTTCTAGGCAATAAGGTTTAGATCTTAACTTCTGTATCTGTTTACAGAAGGTGCTTTGCCCACAAAAAAGAGGGAGCCATTTTTGGAGATGTCCTGTTCCCACTGTAGACTCTCAACTCCCCTCCCCTCCCCGGTTCCACTGACACAGGGGTACAGTAAGCTACAAAGGAAGGAGGGAATGTTCTCCTTCATCTAGTCCAGTTGTGCTCTCACTAGTAACTTGCAATCCACATTTGTGGATTTCAGAAGCAGTGTGAGATTGCTTCAGCTGAGAACCTAGCCAGACCAACGCAGGCAAATAAGTAACCAAGGTGTCAAAACAATGACAACATGGGAATAAATGTATCTATTGCTATTTCTGTTAGGAAAGACAGCTATAAAAACCCTAATACAGAATTTTCTTATATTCTAAAATCACAAAAACTACAATTAGCAAAATTTGGGGGAAGTAATCATAAAAGTTCAGTTAGTTTAAACCCACTTCATATTTTGGGTAAATATACACTAACAGTGAAATTCTAAGCTGAATTACTCTAGTCTAAGCCCATTAAAATCAATGGATTTAGACTGGAGTAACTCTGCTTAGTATTTCAGTATAAGAATATCAGACTATGGATTTAGAGCCACTCTGGACCTTCTATAAGCAGCAGTGCTGCAGATAAAGCCCAGTTCATGCATGGCTGAAGCAAATAAGTTGCATATACACAGTAAGGTGTGGGTGCAAGCCTCATGTATCCTCCTCCAGTGTATTGAGTGTACAATGGGCCTACACTGTGCACATTGCATGCATGCCTTACAATAACGTATAGGCTATGTTAGCAGGGCCCAGGTATTTAAGGACAGAGGCTCTGGTAAACAGTAAGATGTGGGAAGGCAGCTAAGCCCAAGAATTAGCCCATCTTGGAGCAGGACCGGAGCATGGCTTGTCTTCTCAGCTAGTGAAATTCCAAAGTGCTTGGGTGGTCATTTTATATCTGGATTATTAAGGAAATAGCTAAGAAAGGTTTTTGAAGAAAAATGTCCTTTGAGGTATGGAGAAAAGCCTGGATTTTCAGAAAACTCACTATAATTAACAACATTTTATTCTAGTATAAGCTTTTATAGACTAGAGTTTACTTACTCAAATGCAATGAAATAGACAGATGTTTATATTTGAGGAGGAGGAGGAAGAGGAGTAAACACTGCAGAGTCAAGATGCCATGTAATGCAGGAAGTACAGGCTGAAGTGAGATTATATAAAACTCAAACATAACGAAAGTACAGAGCTCAGTCTCAAGAGCAGTAATTAGCCATTTCCCTAGTTTTGCTGGCTGATAACAAACACAAATCATCTTATAAAAGAGACAGCAAACAAAAAGGAATTCCAAAATATTAATTTTGACAAAAAATCAGCAAATGGACTACTTGTATAAAACTATGATTTGTTGTGCCATCAAACAAGCAATCAAAATAAGACACAAAACATCAAGCATCAAGCTGTGGTCACAATTTGTGGCATTTTTCCCAGAACCATGAGAGGCTTTTTAGTCATTAAGACCAATGCAAACACATACAGCTAATATTTGGCAGGCAAAATGGGACTGCACAGCAGGACAGACCTACCTTACATGCCTCTCATGTGATGTTGTAGGCACTTAAGTACATGCTCCTCTGTATACATAGGTGTAAACTACGGGGGGGCTGAGGTGCTCGAGCCCCCCCGGATTTGGCCGGGGGGCTGAGCCCCCCCCCGGGCAACCGGTGAACTACATGGGGGCTGAGGGGCTCAAGAGGGACTCAATTATAATGGCAGATGAAGCACAGGACTGTCCACCCCTCCTATTTATATTACAATTTCCATGATTCTTTGGGGCTTTGTTCTTGTTATTTGCTCTTATGTATTTCTGTGTTTATTAAAAATTTATAATTTTAAAAAGGAGTTGCAGTTTATATAAACAATTTACAAATAAATGCTACAGAAGAATTAAGAGACTCTGGCGGAAGATGTATGATTTTGAAAATCAGGCTCCTGGAAGGCAAGATTTACACACTAGCAACAATATATGCACCAAGCAATGCAAGAGAAAATTTTTATGGAAATGTTTTCCAATCCTTTTTCGATTTTCAAGCAGGTAGTGATCTTTGGAGATACGAATGGGGTAATGGATCTAAAAAAATGATAGGTAAAAAACCCAAAGAAGGCTAACTTCCCCAAAATGTGTTTAATTACATGGAAATGTTACAATTGGAAGATGCTTGGAGGATCAAAAATCTGAATACTGAAGACTATACTTTCTTTTCTGACAGATGCCAAACACATTCAAGGATTTGATATATACTGGATATTAAAAAAACCCTGAGTTATTTATATTGTTTATTACATGTTTACTCTTTCATTTCTTTTTCTTTTGATGTAATTATAATTGTGCAATCATTTTTATTTTTTTTTCTCTGTTCTGCTTATATTTATAAAAATAAATTTTATATAAAAAAGAATTTATACACTGCCTTAAAATGCCTATGGCTATGGCCAACACTAAGTAGCTTAGGCCTTAACCCTGGCTGGCTCCACCCACTTTCAATGTAGCAACAGTCAGATTGCAAGGCCTCTGTTGAACATAATTGCAACATAATTGCTTGGCTCCAATTTACATTTTTTAAAAAAACAATGGCCCACAGACTGGAAACGCTCAGTCTACATTATAATTCCCCAAAAAGGGGATGCCAAAGAGTGCAGCAACTATTGAATTATAGTGTTAATTTCCCATGCAAGCAAAGTGATGCTCAAAATTCTAAACCAAAGACTCTTACCATATATGGAACAAGAAATGCCAGATTTCAAGCTGGATTCAAAAAAGGAAGAGGCACCAAAGATCACATTGCAAATTTACGATGGCTAATGGAACTTATCAGGGAATTTCAGAAGAACATCATCTTGTGTTTTATAGATTACAGCAAAGCTTTTGTCTGTGTGGATCATGAAAAGCTATGGGTTAAAAGAAATGGGGGTGCCACAACATGTGATTGTTTTGATGTGCAACCTGTACTTGACAAGAGGCTACTGGAAGGACAAAACATGGGGAAACAGAACGGTTTTCAGTTGGCAAAGGTGTCAGACAAGGATTCATATTATCTCCCTACCTGTTCAACCTCTACGCAGAGCATATCATAAAGAAAGCTGGATTAGACCTAGAAGAAGGTAGAGTGAAAACTGGTGGAAGGAACACTAACAGTTTGAGATATGCAGAAGACACCACGTTACTGGCAGAAAATAGTGAAGACTTGAAACAACTACTGATGAAGGTTAAAGGAGAAAGTGTTAAAGCAGGATTACAACTGAATATCAAGAAGACAAAAGTAATGACTACTGAGGAATTACACAATTTTAAAGTTGAGAATGAGGAAATTGAAATTGTCCAAGTTTTTCTATTCCTTGGCTCAATCATCAACCAAAAGGGAGACTACAATGAAGAAATCAGAAGAAGATTGAGACTTGGAAGAGCAGCTCTGAGGGAGCTAGAAAATATCCTTAAAGATAAAGATGTCTCTCTGGGAACCAAGATCAAGATCATCCAAACTATGGTATTCCCCATTGCCATGTATGGATGTGAAAGTTGGAGAGTGAAGAAAACTGACAGGAAGAAAATGGATTAATTCGAAATGTGGTGCTGGAGGAGAGTTTTGCAAATACCATGGACAGCCAGAAAGACAAAAAGGTGAATACTAGAACAAATCGAGCCTGAATTCTCCCTAGAAGCTAAAATTATAAAACTGAAGCTATTGTACTTTGGTCACATCATGAGAAGATAAGACTCTCTGTAAAAGTTAATAATGCTAGGGAAAGTAGAAGGCAGTAGGAAAAAAGGAAGACCTAAAACAAGATGGCTTGACTCAATCAAAGAAGCCACATCCTCCAGTTTGCAGGATCTGAGCAAGTCTGTTAATGATAGGATGTTTTGGAGGTCTTTCATTCATAGGGTCGCCATAGGTCTGAGGCAATTTGATGGCTCAGAACAACAACAACAAGACTTCACTTCTAACGCTGTCCCTTTCTTCAAGTTTCAGAAGCAGAGAAACCAGAGAGTTAGAAAGATAGACAGGCCAGGGCATTTGTTTACTCCTTTACTGCCCTGAACTATCCTTTGATGTGTAATTGTTAATCTTAGAACTTCCTCCTCGGGAATAGATTGGTAGATAGGAATTTTCTCTCCACTTTCCTATCAAAGTACGGAAATCCTATAATAAAGAACTCTTACAACTTTTCAACGGTTTCTTATAAGTTTCTTATTTTCTCTTTCTCTTTTACACTGACACCAGCCAGCATGCTCCAACCACTCATCATCAGGTTTTCTCTGCAATCAATGCTACTCTGTTAAGGAATCGTTTCTGTTCCTTTTAATTGGGAAAAATGAGTATTTTATTTTACTTTTCAGTTACTTTATCATTACATTGTATTTTGGAAATGGAACACTGGGAAGGGGTAGACCTTGTTTCCTTGCTGAAATAGCTTTGTTTGTTTGCTTGCTTGCTGTTTTTTTGTGGGGGGGCTGGGTGTGGTAGAACAGTTAGTTTTATCATGGTAGTGATAAAACAAGGTAGTGTGTGGGGGTACTTCAGCCACTCCTAAGCTCCTCTTTCAATTTCCATTCCATTTTTAAATGGAGAGGTGGTATCTATTGCCAAAAAGGACAATTCCTAAAATGGCAGCCTGAGTGCTCTCTCTCTGAAACAATGAAAAAGCCCATCTGCATGAACAAGATTTTTGGGGGGATGCAGATCAGAGGCCTTTTAAAAATTTCCTTTTGCCCTGTATGCAACCCAGAGATAACATTGGCAAGGAACGTGCACTTAATTATGTGATTTTGTTAATAATGTGTTCTGAATATCTGTGTTTTTAAGGTGGAGTTTTTAAGCAGTGTGCTAAGAAAGCAAGGTATATACAATCCTAGGTAGCATATCTGTGAGTTTTCTTTGGGGTCGTGAATTGCCTCAAAATGTGCTTGTACTCACTTAGCGGATATGAGTTTGAAATGAGAAGGAGATTGCTACTACTCTGAACTCTGTACATTGCTCAGAAATCGAGTGCACAGCAACTGTTTTGTATTCTGCCCTGGTTCAAACTTCAACCACACTTTTACCAAGTGAAGGCATCTGCAATGCTACAATTGAGTAAATTTCAGTACTAAGTCACCCTTATGAATAAATCAAGACTCCTGTAAATGAATGTCTGGGAAAACTCAAAAAATTTTCCCCTACAGGCTTTTCTGTGTTGACTTTCTTAGTGTCAAAGTTGTGACCATTAGTTTGTCCTATACACATGGCATGTATATTTGTAGATCTTAAAGTGACTATCCTAAAAGTGAATTTCAAAAACAGGACACAGCAGGAGATTGCTGAGATAGCACTATAATCACTGGCCAACTCCCACCTTTTCCTAGGTTTGGCTGAGCCCAGGGGGATTGTTAGGAGGGTCCTCATGGGTGCCTGGGTCCCCCTAAATTTGTGGGGAGCCCCTCCCTAAATCCTCCATGATGCCACCTCCATAGATGTCATTGGCTCCTCCCTATGATGTCACTAGACCCGGTTCTTTTAAGGACCAGATATAGCAGTGCCTCTGGCCCAGCCCCAGCCCCTCCCCCGGGAAATTGGGAAGTCTATACCCCTGTCTGTATATCATTCTAGCTGTTCATCTCTCTCAAATAAAAGGAAATCAATAATGAGTTGACAAAATATGTTGGTTATATTTTTGATAAGGGAACTATTGGTTGTCATTTATGGCTGCAGTGTTAAGTCAATTAACAGTGTTACACCATTCTACATCAGTTATACTCACTCAATGGCTTGAGAGCCACCTGCTGCTCTTTCCCACTGTGGCACCTGGCTCATGGTCCAGAAAAGTGTGCTAGAAAGGACTTGTAGTTAGAAGGAGATTCCCACCTTGAAACAGCCACCACCAGGGCGGCTGCAAGGTAGGTACTCTATAAGCCTCCCTGAGTTGCAAGTGTCATGCAGGGGGATGAAAGTAAAGGGCCCATCTTCTCCTCCAACCTCCCACCCTTCTCCACAACTGGGAGAAAAGCAAGCTGGAAGGAAGAAGAAAAGAAAGAGTACAACCACCACCACTGGTCCGCCAGCCACTCAAGAAATGCACAAGGGCTGGCTTAGATTTGACAATGGGAGGAGAGACAACACTACATGCTCATAAGTAATCTGGTAATTTTAAAGATTATACTTGTATACAATACTTTCATATGATCATAGATGTGTATTTATGTGGTGGTGCACAGAGCATACAGTAGTCATGTGGCTTATTTGGTTGATGGTAATTACGATTTATTAATGTGGCTCTCTGCAAGCTGTACAGTGAGTGCCGCTGTTCTGAGTCCATTAGAGTCAATGGACTTCAAAACGGCATCATTCTGTTTAAGGTTGTACTATTATTGGCTTAGATTAATCAGTTAAAAACTGTTTACAATGACTAAAAAGTAAATACTGTTACTACAACTATCATCAGTAAGCAGTACGCAGTTCAGTGATACTGTCATTGAATGTAATGTCAATCACGTATGCTATATAGAATGTATGCACTTTTTTTAAGGTTGGTTTTATTTAGTGAGCATAAGATGATCTGAAGTTGCAGTGGTTCATAGAATCTGCTTACAAGTCTTCTTGTTAAAGTTACAGTCAGGTAACTCTTACTGTTTTTCTCTCACTGTTTCAGCACACGGTTATTATCCTTGAAAGATCCAGAGGAGTTAGCCATGTTGGTCTGTAGTTGCAAAATAGTAAAGAGTCCAGTAGCACCTTTAGGACTAACCTTCTTTACTGTAGCATAAACTTTCAAGAACTACAGCTCTCTTGCATCTGATGAAGAGAACTGTAGTTCTCGAAAGCTTATGCTACAATAAAGTCTTGAAGTTGTTATTGGAGTCTACTATCCTTGAAAGAGAGTGACTTAGCCAGCAGAAACTAGTTCTGTTGTTTCTTATGAACAGCTGATTGTCTGCCAACATAATCCCAGAACAAACAACAACGATGCTGCAAATGGAAATTTGTGGTGAGTTTAAAGTATCATTTGTATGCTCAGAGGTACATTATGCTTAAGATGCTGAGAATCAGGCAATACAGTAGAAGCATTTTTTTCCACACACAAGCACAGCCTGCATAAGCTATCAGCATTTCTCAGATCTGGATTTCAGTAAGGCTGTTTTTTTCTGGAAATGCTCTGGGTAAGCAACTTAGAAAGTTTAATTTATTCTTAAATTCAATTTAGGTAAAGGAGGTGGGTTGTATTCATTTGTTCTTAATTGCTTATTATCTATGCTAGTGCCATACGTAGAACAAAATCTGAGTCCAGTATCATCTTACCATGGAAAATTTTATTTGTCTTTAAATACATTTTTCCATGGTATAAGCTTTCATGAGTCAAAGTTCACTTCAACAGATTGAAACAGAATGAAGTCAGAAAGGTGTTACAAAAAAGGGCTGGTTGGAATCAGGATGCAGAGGTACAATGCAAAATATGATTAGCTTGATTAAAGCATAGTGTTGGGAAATGCAGAAACTTAGCATCTGTAATGAGATAACAACTTTGTGTCCCTATTGAACCCTGGGAGGGGGGGCATCCAATGTCCTGAATTTGTTAATGAATTCTAGTTTAACAAACTCATGTTGTAATCTTCCTTAAGCTTCTCTGTAGGAGAACTGCCATTCTTAGGTCAGCAATGCAATGTCCTGGAAGAATGCATTCCAGGGCATTCCATTGCTAATTTAAGAGAGTGGCAGTTCAGTCAAGCAACTTCCTTGGCATGTATCCACACAGAAAATGATTTTGCAGCAGTTTCTCACTACAGTAGGAAGTGAGATGGTGGTGTCTTCTTATAATTATTCTGTGGATTTTTTAAATACCAGTCAGACGAGTGCTGGATGCTTTTGTTTTTATCATTTCCCCAAAGCTGAAGGATCTTTTTCTTCTTTTGTAATTTCTGCAATGTTCAAATCCTACAGATCTGTTAAAATACAGTTCCTAATGGATCGACATAAACATTTTCAGATATGGGGTTTTCAGATTAAAGAGGGCATCTTGCAGGCTTCCCATCAAACTCATCTATTCAATCTAACATACCAGTGCAAAGGCAGGTCCTAATCTGGAAAATGTTATGGGAATGACAAGTAGTGACATCCTCTCACTACGAAATAACCACAACTAGCCTACAAACATTTGGAATTGGGGGCAGGGTTGCAGGTCAGATCTAGGGGGCCACGTTGAAGCCCAGAACCTGTTATTTGACAAGTTAACCACAGAAGGTTTTTCTTTCTGCACCCTTCCTCCTTGCAATAAATTGTTGGTGAGAAATGGAGAAGTTCGTTTTGGAAGAAGTGTGTCATTTTGCTACTAAATTGTTAGTATAATTTGATTTGTATTATGTTGTGCATTACGACTGGTTTCTATTAAACACTAGGGCAGATAATGTACATTCAGTACATGCCCTGCTCTCAGTACATGGCCAAATAAGGGAAATGCAACCAAATGGATTAAGATTTAATTAACAGGAAAGTTTGCAAATGCCGGCACACTAGTCTACACTTTACAAATAATTTGTGTTTAGTCATGTTTAATTTGATTCAACCATAACTAACCACTTAGGTTAGATGGGGAGGCCTTTAGAGTTCATCACTGAGCAGTAAGATCTACTCTGCCCTTAGTACTAGGGAAACTTTCTGATCCTGTTCAGAAGGAGAGGGGAAGAAGTGGATGAGTACTAGGAAATGGGGTGAGGTGTGGTTTCCTCGGACTATACCATGGCTTGCATTCCCTTTCTAACTCCCCAAGAGAAGAAATGCAGACATCGGATCGTTCACACCATCACTTTGCTTCAGACTGGTAGTTCTCCTCGAATGAGGGATACGCTCCCTTCCTTAAACCCCGAGTTTAGGTAACTCATGCAATGCTTGAGGAAAGGCAGGCAACGCATCGGCTCTTCCTACTTACCAGCCGGTAACAGCAGTAGGAAAAGAAATCGCTTTATTCGTGGCGTTCAGACCCTTAACAAGATCTTGGGAAATAGAGAAACAATTTTAATGTAAGCAGCAACAGAGCGAGGTAAGAAGCCATCTGGCGACGTCTCTTTTATCGTGCAATTGTTGAGCGATAGCTGGGCGTGGGAAGGGACCATACTCGGGATTTGGAAGTTTAGTCAAGAAGGAACTCTGTCCCCTCTCCAGTCCCCGTATCATATTGGAAAGGTATCCTCTTTCCCCTGCAAGGTGGGTTTGGCTCAATTTCTTGGAGCCATCGTACTGCAGCGAGTTTTTCTGCGATTGGCTGAGCTTATGTGGATGGGCAATGCCCCCCTTGAAGTAAGAGACTCGACCGATGGTCCATTTCAACTCTAGGAATTCATAAATGTCTCCGGGAAATAATGTAAACGCAGGTAATCTCCCCGCTGTGTCTGGTTAGCCTAGGTGACCTCTAGGATACCTTCAAAGTCCATGACTCTGTGAAGTGCGTCCGAAAAGTGAAACAATATATTTAGCTCGTTGGAAACAAAGCGAGGCTTCTCTCTGCTTAGCTCTGGTAGCCTTGTATGCCCCGTCCAGAACTGCAGGAAATCAGCTGCTAAGCACAGGCGCGGGGGGGGGGGGGCAACCGCCCCCCACGGAGCTTCCCTCCAAGGCTGCAAGTCCATCCGAAGCGCCGTTCCGCTTCCCGCCCTGGCCCGCTCCAGCTAACATAACCCTGTCACATTATAACGGAACAGACAACTCCTTTTTTCCAATTAAAGTGGAATTAGGAAACTCAATCAAATTAGCTCACGATTAAAGCCCTTCATTATTAAAACGTTTTATTGTAATAATATTGCGTTTCAACCACTTTTGAAACCTGAGACTTTAAAAAAAAAACGTTTTCCTGGTAATATTGATTTGGACGCTGTTAGGGGTTGGGTGAGGGTCAAAAGTATTTTTTAAATGTAATTTGTAATATGTGACACTCAAACACACCCATACACAAAGCCTTGCAATAGCACTTAAGAAATTGCCAAAAAGAAACACAATATAGTGGCTGCATGGCTTCCCATCCACCCACCCTGTCAATTTCGAACATTTATTATTGTCGTTGTTAATATTGTTATTATTATTCCCTCTCTTCTTCCAATAATTATGAAAGAATCCACATTTTCACCCATCCATCCCGATATATTAACTGGTTATAGGAGCAGAGCTGTCAGTTTCAAGCCAATGTTTACACAGTTATATTTGAAGTGAGAAAGTAAACAGTCCAGCTGCGCTACAGAACAGTTGGGTGGGATTAGGTTTCCATACCAACCAATTTTAGAAGCTTTTACAGTCTTAATTCAACCATGCACTGAACTTGTTCTTTGTGAGTAATAGTTTTCCTGGGCCAAACACTCCCCAGGATAGAGAAGAAAATCCCTCCCTATAAGCATTGCCCTTCTGGAGGTACAGTATGAAATTCCTACAACCTTTGTTGCCCGTCTGTTTCTAAACGCGTTTTTTATTGCAAAGAAAATACATTTAGGCTGATTTCGAAGATACTTTCGAAAACTCCCAATCCTCAAAACTAAGTAGCCCCGCTGGTTTATCCATCTACAGGCGCTTATTATTGACTTGAATAAACTAAATGGGATTTAGAGTTGGTCAATTTCACTCCAAGAATATCTAGACTGCCCCCCTCCCCAAAAAACCGTAATCCATGGGAAAATCTTCCCTCTGAAATGTAAGCGATGTTGTCACACATCCACCCAGATTCTCATGGTAATCAGATAGGAAAATAATTTGTATTAAATAATGATTTTAAAGGAAGTTCAAAAATCAAATTTACGTTGATACATTGTTTTTTCCGAATTCTATGTAGTTAGCATTTTCATTTTTTAAGTGAAATTATATAGCAGGGCTACAATGTAGTGCAAATTATGCACGTTTAATCCAGTTAACGTCAATAAACTATGATGGCCGCAACTTTAACTCAAACCCAATTACATTGAAAGAGTGTACCACTGCGATTAGTTCCCAGCACCTTCATTTAGGATACCAGTTTCTGAGTCAACATTGGAAATGTGTTAAAAAATACAACTTTACAGATATCAGTAGATTATAAAATACCTTTCATGAACAGCACCTGCAGGTTTGTTTGTTTTTTTACAAATAGTCAATGAGCCCCAGGTAAAATATTCCTTCGTGTCCTGGAAATGTTTTATTATTATTATTATTATTATTATTATTATTATTATTATTATTATTATTATTATAACCCTTGATTTGTTTACTATATGTGTTTACGGATTCTCCAGTTATGTGTGCTTCAAACATAACCTCGGTTGTGATTAATATTTTCAGAGAGGTATGGAAAATCCCGATCCACAACTAGATTAATAGAATTACTAGGACGTAGCCACATCTTAAATCGAAGTAAACTGGACAAATTGTTAGTGCGAAAGTGTAGCAAAAACTCTGATCCATAACCTTCCTACACTTTTGCACTGCCTGATAAGCGGGTACACCAATGCACTACCCAATAAAAACAGCAAAAGCTATTGATAAGACTGCTTTTAATACAAAATAACATTTATTTCTAGGATTTCTATGAAATGGAACATAGGAGAAAAAGACAGGAATTGTATGAAACAGTAAGAAGTTTGCTACACTGGAACCAGATAGCCTATTTTTTCCTTGCTGATCGATCATTAAAACTGTGTCAAGAGAAGGCTTTGAACAGAGTCCAAAGGACAATTACAAATATATGTTCCAACCTTATTTACAAATTGTCTTTTTCCCCAATGGGAGAACAAAAAGAAATGTTAAAATCCTTTACAATATACATATTTTCTATGTTTGGAACATTTTAAACTGAAAACTGACTGACCTTTTAGTTTACCGTTAATACTAAATTCACCTACAAATTACATTAATAACTTAGATTTCCATTTTATAACATTATGCTATACATTTCCTTGTATACATATATATGTATGAGTGTGTATATACATATATATATAAATCTCACAACGCACCAAGAGAAATATCAATGCTTACGGGCATAAGCAAAAAAGTGATTGACAATTTTAACAATGAAAGTGCGCCTTTACCATCCCTTAAAAAAATATTTTAATACCCCTATCAAACAATCTCACATTTGTCGGCTCTTTGTTCCAACCCATGAGATGATATGAAATCTTAGCAACAGAAAAACAGCTTGAACTCAAAACCTCCGGGCGAGGGGCGCGTTGCAGAATGCAGTGGAAGCTGTGCTTGACTCCATCCCACCTCGATTAGAAAATGTACGCGTTCCCTGCATGGGCTCTTACTTTTTGAAAAATCACTACCCGCTTGCTCAACCTCTATTAAAGGGGCGCCCTCTTTTTAATGGTTGCAGCGTGAAAGAGGAGGCTAAAACTCTTCTCAGGTCCCAAAATGTAAAACGTTGAAGTAACCCCACTGATTTATTTTCAATAGACTTTTTTTGTAAGTAATGCATTTGGCATCTGTGTGCAAATTATATTTAATAACTGCTGGGATCCCAGCGGAAAACAACTCCTGATCAGGCTCCCATCCTTTTCGCTGGTTGCCAAGATAGAAGAAAAATCAGCCCATCCCACTCTCATTCTCTCTGTATATACGGACAAATAGATATGTACATGTATATGCGTGTGCGAGGGGCGCGCATCTGTACATGCAGCGGTAGTTCGCGCGCGTTGTGCGGCGGGAGGAAGTCTTTCGGGCCGCCTACTGCTTCTCTGGGGCGCTGTTGACCAGAGGCCCGTAGATCCCGTTGGGGTAGGCCTGCTCCTTGTGCGCGCTGGCGGCGGCAGCGGCTGCGGCCGCGGCGGCGGCGGCGGCGGATCTATCCCGCATGAGGTCGCTGAAGGCGTACTCCATGGGCGGGCGGAAGCCCAGCGTGGGCATGAGGCCGGCAGTGGAGTAGGGCGTCATGAAGGCCAGGCCCCGGCTGTGCGCCGCCGCTGCCGAGTAGGCCAGGCGCAGCGGGCTCAGGCCCAGGTGCGTGCCCAGAGGGTAAGCGCTGGCCTCGGCTGCCGCTGCCGCCCCGAAGTGGCTGGCGTTGGGCTGCAGCGGCGAGAAGGCAGAGCGGCTGCCGAGCGCGCCGATTGCGGGCGTCATGGCGCCAGCCAGCAGGGGGCGGTGGTGCGCGGCGGCGGCGGCGGGCGAGGACTGCAGGCCGCCTAGGGTCCCCGGCGCGTCTCCGGCCGGCCGCGGCCAGCTCTCGTCGCTCGCCTTGTCCGCCCCGGCCGAGGCCAGTCCCGAGACGGAGGCCAGAGCGTGGCCCGGGCTGCCTCCTCCGCCTCCTCGGGGGTGGTGGTTGTTGAGGATCTGCTCGATAGCCTGCACCACGTCCCCGCCGCAGCCGGCCAGCACCAGCTCCAGCACGCTGCGCTTGTGCGCCGGGAAGACGCGCGTCAGAATGTCCAGCGGCGTCCGCTGCTGCCGGCTCCCCCCTGCCGCCACCACGGCGGCGGCGGCGGCGACCAGACCGGGCGAAGAAGCGGCGCCGGTGTCTTCCCGCTCCGCCGCCTCGGAGCAGCCGGAATCCGAGCCCAGGGGGCTGATGGAGCCCGGGCTCTCCTCCTCCACCCCGCCCCCGCCATCCTTGGCGCCTTTCGAAACGGGCGAGCTGAGGGAAGACTCGCCGTCGCCGTTCTCTGAGCCCGAGGCGCAGCCGTGGCGCGGAGCCTCCGGGGATGAGGTGCCTGGCCCGCCGTCCGCCCCGTCGGGCGACAAGGGCTTGGCCTGCTGCGGGGTCACGGCCCGACTGGGGAGCAGCGTCTTGGGGAACAAATCGAATTTCTGCAGCTTGGCCTCTGGTGGAAGAAACAGAGAAACAGCCAGGTGAGCCCCACCGCTGCTGCCAGCCCCGAGGAAACTCCGAAAAGATTCTGCCTGGAGGGAACTGCCGGCTCTCCTGAATCACAATAGCCGGAGCCCCGGTGGAGCTCAGACCCCACCCAAACTGCATCCCACCAGGCAGTTTAAGACAAACACATACAAGGTCAGCACCTTTCCTGACAAAACAGGGAGCCGGTGGCACCTGAATGACTCACCAATTTTATGCCAGCATGAGCTTTGGCGAGAGCAGTTCTAAGTAAAATCCGGTTCAGTATATGAGCTTTCGACAATCAAAGGTCCCTTTGTCAGATAGATCTTGACTCTAGAAAGCTCATTCTCTGGAAATCTAGTTGGAAATCTAGTTGGACCCAAATCTTGCTGTTGTACTACAGACCAACTACTCACCTTGAAACTATGTTCAAGTATATTCAGTGGGACTTACTTCCAGGAAAGCGCTCTTAGGATGGCACTATTAAAACAGCCAGCCTGTCAGATTTAAGGAACACCCCACAGGCATTCAAGTTTGGCCACCCTCACTTCAGTGGCCAGCCCAGCACCCTTTGACGGAGCAGGGTTAACCGAGTTCTTCCATCTCGTCTCTCCTTGGCAAGGCTGGGTCAGTAGAGGGTGCCGTTCTCTCTTCCGACTTAGGCCCTGGCGGACAGCGACCCCCAGAAGTCAAGAGCGAGTCCTGGAAAAACTAGGCTGACGCCAGACTTCCTTTCAGAGATCTCGCTTGCTGCAGCCCTAAAGCACTTACCTGGAAAGTAGAAATCTGAGTAAACAGATTCAGGAGTGTGATGTGGCAGTCCTCCAAACTACCACAATTTGCTCCTCATAACAAGGGAAACCTAAACCAAATTTCGCTAGGCACTAACATCTGAAATTAACTCAAAGATGAGGAAGGAAGAGAGGAAGAAGATGTGAGTTTAGAATGTATTAGGAAATAAATGCATGAACACAGGGAATAAGTATGGGGAATAGTTTAAGAGAATTAACCTTTTACTGATGATAGAGTATCTAAAAGGTTTCGCTGGGTAGTGCCTCCGTGCATTTCAGTGGAGAGCACATAAAGCAGACCGACTACCGATCCCGAAAGCACTGGGGACTTTCAAGAAGTAAGTTTAAGGTTTCTGAATGCATAACACAAACCTGCTGGCTGAGTACGGAGACAGAGGTAGCCAAACAGAGAATGAATGGGCGCAAGGCGAGGAAGAAGTGCTGGAGCTGGACGGAAACGCAGATTGACAGGAGACTTGTTTTTATACACGATTGAAGCGGGAGGGAGGGAGAATGGCAGAGATAGTGACTACACGACAAACGGTGAAGGGGTTTATAGATGGACCCTTACTGGCTGTCTGCTTGGATGGACAGATTCAAGTGGGTGAGATTAAACCAAGCTGCCCTCCTGGGCGTTTACCTGGAAATAAGCTCCATTATCTAATTTCCCTTGAAACCAGTGTGCGCAATTCAGAGAATGCTGGGCACCTTTACGTCCCGCAGAAATCCATGAAACGTTAAATGCGCGATCCTGAATCTGTTTACTCGGAAGTAAGTCCCACCGCGTACAATAGAGCTTATTTCCTTGGACCCGGCTGCAGTCTTTCCCCCCACAGATCTGGCTGGCGCCAGTTGTCCCCGGCGTGCAGCCAAGGGTCGGGGTGAGGGATGCGTTTGCTGCCTCACCTGAGCCCCCCGCGCCTCCGTCTGTGGTGCACACCGAGCCGAAGACCTCATAGGCAGGCCGGGGCGGGATGATGCCGTTGGCCGCGGCCAGAGCCAGCCCCTCCGCAGTGCCATAGAGCAGCTGCAGCTCGCGGGCCTCGTTCTCCTCTTGCGCCTGCTGCCGGCGCAGCGCCACCTGGGCGGCCATGACGCGCTGGCGCTCGGCGATGAGCGTGCACTTGGCGCACAGGCAGTCCTTCCAGCGGCAGTAGCGCTTGTGGCCCTTGAGCGCCGACACCACGCCGTGGTTGCGGCAGCGAGCGCACTTGGGCGTCCGGGGGTACTTCTCGGCCGCCCGCAGGAGCAACGGCGGCGCTCGCAGGAGACTCCCGGCTACGCTCACTGGCAGGCTGGCCGCAGCAGCTGCCGCGGCTGCAGCCACGGAACTGGGGGGCACCGAAGGAGGTGCCGAGGGCACATTAGACAACTCAGACCTCAGTTCCATCCTGGCAGGGAAGAAGAGCCCGGGGCTCGCCAAGAGAAAGGCCGAAGGCCCCGCTCAAGTGCAAATCTAAAAGCTCCGACACTTCCCAGCTCCGCGCTCCCCTGCTCCGCACTAACACCCCGGGGGCTTTCAAGAATTAAACACACACACAGGGATTGTATAAACTCCGAAGACCTCCAAACCCTCTAAAATAAGCCCTTCGAATTCCAACAACGACTCTAAACCGGCCCTTTCCTAACCCAAAACTTTTCAGTTTTTCCTACCCCCGGGAACCTCCGCCCTTCCTTAACTGCGCGGTTGTTTTACCAAAACTAGACGAAGGGAATTCTGATTTACTTTTCAAAACTCGAGCCCTTTTTAATCTCTTCCTTAGAGCCCAGAGAAGGAAATGGGCGCTTCTTCGCTACCTCGCGTAAAACTCTGTACGCCCCAAGCCTTTGAAATGACAATCGGTCCATCCCATCTCTTCTCGCCTGCTCCACAAAGCGGACCCTGTCCCCTGGTTCTTTCCCGACAATATCTTTTCTATCAACAAGTTACTAATGACTGTTATCCAGAGGCAGAATTAGCTACGACGCTGCAAGAACAATAGCCAGACCCTTTCCCCCTTCCAACTACCTGCGGCGACTTGGTGCAAAAGAGACAGTTGCACCCAATCGTCTGCCAGTGTTACAAAACACCGTCCCGCCTGAAGCGTACACAAGCCCCTGGAGACACAACAAAATCCATGCCCTGTCCAACGAGATCTCGATTCTGCCCTCGCAGCAGTACCTCGGCCCAACGCGGCGACGGGACGGGGGGGGGGGGGCAACAAACCCGTCAGCCTCGCAGCTCCTGAGTGCAACAACTCCCAACTTCCCTGACACGCACCCGCCGGCGCCTCTCAGCCTTCCTCCGTCATCTCTCGCTCTATGCCTCTCCCTTCCAAGAAAACCTCACCGACCAGTCAGCCAAGGCGCCCTTCGACAAGCAGCGGAACCCAGTCCGATCCCCCCCTTCCCTCAGCCCCAACTTTGCATGTGTGACACTAAAGAGGGCGAGAGTTGCCAAGAGATAGAAATCTTCGCCGAACCGCCCGCAAGCGCTTGCTCTATTGTTGCTCCTTACGTTTCCATTAGACAACATTTGACAACAATGTGGCCCCTGCTATTGGCCAGGGGGAGAAAGAGCCTCTCTGATTGGCCGCTCGGTTGTCTACAGTGTCCACCCGAAGCTTCTTTTAAATAAACTGTTTTAAGAAAGGAGGGGGGGCTAAAGGGGTCCAGGGGAGGGGGGAGTTGCATTTGGGGGGAAACGCCGACAAATAGTTTCCATTTCTCTATGTTTGTGTGTGAGAGTGAGTGTGTGTGAACAATTTCTCGGGTACCTCGTTGCCTGATAGTTATATCCATTTAAAACTATAGTTGCTTTGCCAATTGATTGAGCGGTGTGCACTTCAGATTTTCAAGAGTCTCACTTGCCAAAGGTAGGGAGGGGGAGAAGAGAAAATGTTATGGAAAGGTGACAATTCAATTGATTGTCCACCTGGCGCTTTTACTTTAGAATAGAAACTAATATTTGTTTTCTCTTACTTGTTCTACATCTGCAGGAGCATTTTCCCGTCCCAACGATTGTTGCCAGAAGTGGTATCTGAGAGGTACGGTTTTTGTTTTTTGTTTTTTAATAGTCGAAACACCAGAGGTGCAGCGTTAAGTACTTTATATATTTTTCTCCTTCAGATTCAATTATTAGTTGTTTGTTTAACTAAAAATCAATCAAGAATATATCTGAGTTTCCACTGGGACAATTAAAACGGGGAATCGATCCGTGAGCAATTAACATTGCTATCACTAGATTAATTTCCATTTTCTGTATTTTGTTTTCGATTACCACGTACCTAAGCTACACTGGCTGACGTCACACTCCTTGGGACCTGCTGGTTTCGAAAAGGTAACAGATTACCACTGGAAGATATTCACTTGGAACTAAGTTGCTGTGAAGGCAACGCAAGGAAATTGATATGCTTAGGATACTAGTGCTAGGCAATTTTTCACTGGATCCCAAAGGAAGGTTTGGAACTATTAATAGCAATATATTCTATTAACCCGATTGCTCTTTTTTTCCTTTGGTAGTTTCGTGTTCTCGCCAGCAAATAGCACCCGCTAAACTAAGCAGCGTTTTGATTCCAGCTACAGTCTATAAAACCCCACTTTTGGCCGCTCTGCTGAAAAACAGATCTCACTGGGTTTAAAACCCATGTGTTTAATTTGAAAATTTTACACGGAGTTCGAAAAGTTCATCTGCGGGCAACCTGGATATCTTGTGCTTTGGGGGTTTTTTCAGCCCCCTTTTATTCACAACTGGAAGCTGGAAGAATTGACTGTTGTCCCCTACATTTCCTTCCCCACCCTCTCCTCACTGAGGGTGCAGGATAAATCCCAAATCCAAGGGCAAGATATTTATTTCAGCGTTTCTAGCGAACTGAAAACAAAGCCCAGAGACTTTTATGCCGTCCGTAGCAATCGCTCTGTTCTTCTCGATTTGCTGAAGAATAGTTTTGACGACAAAATCCTAAGTATTGAAACCCTTCCCTTTAAAATCCTGTGGGATTTTATTCAGTCAAATGAGGCCACCACAGGCTTGAAGGGAAAGGGGGTGTTAAAAACAATTCCCCGTTTCTGGAGGAAGGAGGCAAAACATCTTGATTTAAGGGTCTTCTGCCCTCGGAAAGTTTCCACGGTTGTGGCTCCTCTTCTTTGCGGCGGATGGAGACTTCTTGGCGTTTTGGTATGGCCACGGTTTTCTTCGCTGGAAGAAATGGGGTGGGGGAACCCTCTCGGGTTAGCTGCATTTTCTGTCTGCCACTGGCTAAGTGTGGAGGTGCCCCCCCCTTTAGACAGCTTTCTGGAATGCACCTGGCAGTGGCCCCGCTGCGCCTGGCCTGGCTGCACCTCCAAATGGGGGCTGCCCTTGATTTTCCATGTCCCCTCCCCTTTAATTTGACACTGGTGGGCCTCGCTTAGCTTTTAAACTGAAGCGCTTAGTTTATAGAAACCCCAAATCCTCGGCAGAGAGAAACGCGGCTCCTGGTGCCCGGTAACTGACAGTGCAATCGTAAGAAGCCTTTCCCGGGAGTAAGCCCCATTGACTAGACTTTAGCAGAATTCTGAATGGACTTGCTTAAGATGGGTGGCACTGCTGCCAGTTTCCCAATAGCTGCTAGACATGAAATAATCCGCCAGCCTTCCCTTCGGGATGGTTTTCGAAGGTCTTCTCTGGATCCTACTAAGGTCCACACCGTGGGGTTTCCTCCCAGGAAAGGCTTTTTGGCTTGTAACCAACAGTATTGTCTTCTGCGAAAGATGTATTACTTTGAGATATTCCAGTTCTCTGCAAACTTTCCCTCTAAATCCTGTTTCAAAGACCAGGCGTAATTTGATAGAAATGAATGGATTTAGAGGAGAAAAATAGTTATGTATCCACCTCATGCAGTACGGGTACTGAAGTATGTTTTTCTAGAGCTCATTAAAAGTGAACTATATAGTCTATATTATATGCCTCAGAATGCCTATATTACATTCTGAAAATTCATTAATAACGATAAAGAAGAACATAACTGGAAGAACGATAGTTAAAGCGACATGCAATCAGCATGTAATATAAGAAATGACTAGGACATATATTAAAATAATATATCATCATTTACCGTAATGTAAAACTTTATTTATTATGAGATCTAATGACATAGAAATAAGGTGTTTAAGAAAAGATTAAACTGTGCGCCTGTCTCCACTAAATCAATAGTAAAGGCTCCATTGCTGCGCACATGGCATCATGCGGAGAAATACATTTGGAAGTAAGTCTCACTTCTTCAAATCGAGCTGGTTTCTTAGTAAGTGCCGGGGGAACCCCCCCCCCCCTCGCAGCGGTCTCCGTCAGCGCGATCCACAGCAAAGGGCTGGAGAGATTCAGACTGAAGTTTAAGCCCAAGGGCTGCTTTGAGGATCTCTCTCTCGTGTGTGTGTGTGTGTGTGTGTGTGTGTGTGTGTGTGTGTGTGACGTTGCCACTTACACATAATCCTTCTGTATAGACAAAGTCGATCAGTATAGACAAATAGTAAAACTTTTCTATACTCCAATTTTGTTTCCAGACAATCAAACCTTTAAAAATAAAAATAAATAAAATTGAAATTGAGTTTTCCGGGTGGAATCGTTGGATAGAGCGTAAATTTGTAGAATTATATTCATTTTCCAACTCCACAGCGTCCCTAAGTGCAACCGTCTGTTTTTCATATAGCTTCTTATTATTGATTTGTCATCAATACGCATTGCGAAGAAAGATTCCTGCCACAAGTTGCAAATGATGTGTAGCTCCCATCCTCCCAAAGCCTAAACACTTCGAATATGTGCAATTAAGAATGAGCAGAAGGCATTGGTTTTACATGGCAATCCTCAGCTCCTTTATGTGAAGGCAGAAAGCCCTTTCGATCGAAGGGCAGCTGCCCCGCTGAAATCAGCGCAGTTTCCAAGCGAACCAGTTAGGGATGGGGCGGAGGGGGTCCGCCGTCGGGAAGGGCAGACTGGCACCCCGAAGCTGAGCAGAAAGGCATTGCCTGGCCGTCGCTCTTTGCCGTGGTTTCCCTGTTGGCGGCTGGGCGGGGGCTGGGAGCCAACAACCGAGAGTCCAGCGCCTGTCTCTCGGAGGAGGGCTCGCTCTTAAACTCCCCTCGCGGGAAACAAAGACGGCCCGATCGCCGGGAAGTGCGTTTGTTAAGAAAGACGGAAAACTCGTTTCTCTCTTCTCCGCCTTTGCCGGCTCAGCCTGCGATTTCTTGGACTGGGACGTTTATCCAGCTGTGACACATCCGCTGTTTATGATAGCTAACTGTGATCGTCGTCGTTGTTGTTGTTTTTTAGGGAACCTGAAAACTAACAGTCTGCGCCATCACTTTGATATCGGGGTGGAGTAAATCACACGCCCGGGGGACTCTTTCTCTGCCTTTGATACGAAAGCGCCTCCCCCTCCCCCTTCCTTCTCCTATGCATCAAGATCCGGGAGACACTGCCAAGGTTTTCATACAAACGAGCGGCTTCTCCCCACACAAAGGAAACAAATAATTGGCCCTTTGGCGAATGCAAACTTGCCCTTGCTCCAGCGAGGAAAGTTTTCTGCCCCTTTTCTTGGCGAGTCATACCTCGAACCAAAATGCAGATTTCCTTGGCAGTAAATGCCGCTAGTTTCAAGGGAGTTTACTTCCAAGTGCCACCAGACTAGGAGTCACGTTCAACTTAATCCGGAGTGTTTGCAGCCGACCTCTAGCCACAAGTTCAGTCCGGTTTAAATGGTTGTACAGACAGGGTTTTCTTTTCTTTTCTTTTTTAATGCATTCGTCCGCTTCTTTCCACCATACTCAACTGCTAATCAAATTCGTTTTCCGAAGCACGATCGATTTCTCTCAGCGATTATAAAGTCTCAAATTCTAAAGTTCATGACTGGTGTCTATGCCAAATTTGCAAATATCAAATGCATCGAAAGAAACCGAGACATACAAGTAGGTCTACTGGAGTTGCGCTTGGCGGTCTGGTTTCTCCTTCCTTTTTCTCATTGCCTTGCAAATAAACGTCTAACATTGGGGTCTTCAGAGTGGCCCACAAAAGGAATGGGAGCTGATTACCTGGCAGAGGGGAGCTTTTGTGCCTGTACTGAAAGCCAGATCTCCCCACCTCCTCCCCGCAGAAATACCAGCAACTGCTTGGAGCGCAAAGGAACCCGTTATCATTCTCTTCGTTTGGATCTCTTTTGTTTAATCCTAACTGGGGCGCACTCTTCGCCCGCTCCTCTACCTGGTCGCCTTAACAAAAGCAACAGTAGCTGGGTGGGGGTGACAACCCGTCTCACTTTCTGGTCACCCTGGGGACGCTTAGCGCTCGGCTCCCCTGCAGGGTAGAGCGACGGTCCTTCTCGCTTGAGGGATCGGGAGCTAATTGAACTGAACCAGAAGTGCGGAAGAGCCCCCCGGTCGATCGAGGCAGGAGCCTTGGTAGGCAACAGCGAGGCTCTTGCGTTTGACGAAGGAAAGGGAAAGAAAACCACGGCTGCAGGCTGGGGGGCGGGTTGTCAACTTGGCCTCCCAAGGAAGAAAATCTCTCCCTCTCTCTCCCCCCCCCCCCCCTCTCTCCCCCTCTCTGCCGGAACTTCTGCAGATTGTCCCGGTTTAATATATATGTATGTATTTAAAAATCTAGTTTCCATTTTGGGGTCTGAAAGAATATTTGTCAAGTCCTGATAACTGAAAAAGAATGAGGTAATAGTAATAAGAATTAACAATTTATAATAATAATAAGTGGACATCATTTATAAACATTCACTTATTAATAGCATTATATTTTCGACCCGCTGTCCAAAGGGTAACTGTAGCTTGCAGAAAGGTTACAAGAAAGTTGCTGGTGGTGATTTATTATCGTTAATCAGATGTATTCGTTCTTCCACTCTCCGTACTCTGGGGTCCCACTACTGGAACCAAATTTAATTTATTTGATGCAGGTTATATTATGCGAATGAAATTTGCCTCCGAGTTAAGCGCCCTTCGGAGAGGAGTCCTGCAAAGCCCAGGGACCGAATCCAGCTTTTTCTGTCTGTTATTCGGTTAGGCCAACGATGACGCCATCCCTACCCATCTATTTTATGATCCGATCAACTTTTCTTGTTAGCACTTTCCAATCCTCCTTCTTTAAAAAGAAAGAAAGACCCTGTCTGTGATATAAATAAGAGTAGGAAACAAGAGTAATTTATTCAAACGATTTCAAAGTGCCAATTAGGATTTTGGCCAGAGTTTCTGATCATGGAATCAAGCTCTTATTTGCAGGAACAAAATCTTAATTAAAAGATTATTTCTACAGTCTAATAGTTGGGGCGGGGAATGGAGAATGTTTTCTAGGTGTGTGGGGGGGGGGAGAGCCCAGAAACATAGTTTTTGCTCTGTGTATATTTATTCGGCTCCTCAGCCAGGAGGCACTTTGCAAGGGGCTCACAATAATGTTAGTGATCTTTAAGGTTTCAATTCTTCGAGAGGGTTTTGCCACTGACTTTTTCATTATTTACCTACTGAATCAAAGTAAGCAAATCCCATCTGTTTTCCCTCCTGCTATCAGCTTCACTTTTAATTATCCACCCAGCAGCCTAATAGAGATGATATTAAACTAAATCTTTTTGACATTAAAAGTAATTATCCCCAAACCAATATTACAAGAATGAAAATTACCCTATCCCCCCTCCCTCGTGTCTTCCTCCTAAACAACAAAAACGTTTTTTAAAAAAAAAAAACTCCTTCAAACGCTTGTTACCAGGAGGTTCAGTTAATCTAACCCAGACAAGAATGGAAACATTGCTAATTTTAATTTTAGATTGTGTGAAGCCAGTGTGGGAGGCCCCCACTACAGCGGAGGACATTGTGTGGCTTCCCAGCGCCTCGATGTATGCACGTGGCAGGCCCACGCGTGAAGGCGATCCACTGCTTGGTCCAGTTTCCCTCAGGCCAGATATTCCTTCTTTCCTTTTGGAGACGCTGCAGTTACAGCAAGCCGATTGTGAGGACATCCAGTCCATGCTCGAGCCTAAACATGGGTTTGGTTTGGGCAAAATGCCACAAAGAAAATATCATCTGATACGATGTGGATTGATTCCAGGAGGGTAGTCTTGTTAGCCTGGCGCAGCAAAATTAACTAGGAGTCCAGTAGCTCTTTAAAGACGAACAAAAGGTATTCCAGCATACATGTTTGTGAATCGATCATCCATGGATGTAAATAGATGGACATGTCATGCCTGTGATGGCAAACTCCGAATCAGGAAAAATGTATGCTGGAATAAATTCTGCTGATCTTTAATGTGCCATATGTTTAATAGTCTGGATTAGAATTGACATCCAAATTAACAGCATAGACTCATTGTCGGCCTAGAACCTTTGAGGAAATTCTCCCAAGGACTTTTGCCCATTATCCTCCTGAGCCAGAAAGCACATGTACCAGCGTGACCCGCTTAGGTTTCTGGGAAGCTCTGCCACTAAAGTCTTGGGGACTTCAAGAGGGTAGTCGAAGTTGTCTATTACTGTTCACTTCAGTAGGGGGTAGCCTTCCATTTAAGATGGAAGTCAGAAGAGACCCCGCAGGCCAGAAGCATCCTATGAAGTGTGGCCAATCAAATGTTTCTGGAGAGCTCTCGCTCTCGCTCTCGCTCTCTCTCACGCACACACACACACAAAAGCGGCTCCTCAATGACGTATTCAGAGGCTCCATTTAGCTGTCCGGGCTAATACCCGTGGAGAGACCTATCCTTTATGAATTTGTCTTACCCTCTTTTCTAAGCCATTGAAGCCAGCGGCTATCCACTCTTCTTGTGGCAGCAAACTCGTAGTGCGAAAAGGTACTTGATTTTGACTGACCTGTCCATCAATTCAATTTGGTGATGCGTCTTCCCTTTTCCGAAGTTTTAGCTTTTCTTCGTGCTCCAACCCCTTGATTTCCCACCCCGCCCCCAGGTCTTCTGGAGACAGGAGCAGGGCAATTCAATCTATTCCAAATGCAGCCTCGCCATAGATTTATAAAAAGGCAGGGGTACTTTTCACTCCTTCTCTTCTTCATAATTCCTAGAGTGGGATTTGCCTTTTTTATCCCCACTGTTCACGGCACTTTCATTGAGCCACTGGCCAGGATCTCAAATTCTTTTTCTTGGAAAGTCACCGCAGTTCAGACCCTTCCCCGGATGTATCTTGTGTTTCTATGAATTTTTAGTTTGAACAAAGCGAACCTGACCGTTACATTTCACCTCATTTGTAATTTTGATTTCCAGTTTGGAAGGAACCTTTTAGACCTCTGGTCAGTTTGCTTGATTGTTCGATAGTCCTGGACTATTGGCTATTTCATTCCTGAAACCAAATCCTTTATGGGTGTTACTTAAATCTACCCTGGAACCTTTTTGTTGGTCTTTAAGGTGCTTCTGGACTCGAGTCTTACTCATCTTCTGCAGACCAGCGTGGCTACGTACCGAAACTATTTTATCACCTTGTTGTTTACTCGGGAGCCTCTTTGGGGAGGGAGCTGTATGATAAGAGCAGAGGATGTGTCCTAAATTTTTCTCGGAAGTGGGTAGAGGTTCATCCTATTGAGACCTCCGGACATTGCTCTCGATGGCGGTACACCTGGCCTCCGGGCAACAGGTCTACCGATCATTGGGGTAAATGGCGGCAGACCGGGCATCCGGAGGTCTACCGCACGAGGGTGTGTGTTTGTTAGCTTGCTTGTTTTGTCAAAGTCCTACAGCTTGATTTTTTGTAGCTTCTGTTTAACGGTTCTTGGGATCCCTTCCCGAAAAAAGCGGTTCCAGGCCGCAGTTAGATCAGGCGGAAAGCTAAACTAGACTACCAGCACCCCCATAGTTTGATTTGTGCCACCTCCGAGGGGTCTCCAGCGACTCTCGGCGAGCGGTGGCCGACGAAGTGTTGCATCCCTATCAATGGCTGCTTTGCCAAGACCTGCGATAGACGCCGGGCGTAGCACTCGTCCCCCTCCCTCCGTAGGCCTCGGAAAGGCCTCCAACCCACCAGCGCTTGGGCTCCAGCCACGGGGCAACGCTGAGCTCTTTTGCTTTTCTGCGCTGCCTCGGGCGCAATCTGCCCTTTCTCTCGGCTCAACCCCGGAAACTAGGAGGGGTCTGGGAGCGGAGGCGAAGCGGGGCCTCTCCCCTCAGCTGCCCGGAGAAAGGGCCGCCACCTGCTCCCGGTCGGCGGAGGCTTCGGTGGGCGTCGGGAGCAGCGGGCGGCAAGCGACCCCGCCCTTCACCCCTTCTGCTCTCCAGCCTTCCTTCTCGTTCTCCCTCGAAGAACCGTTAAACTGAGCTAATTTTTAATTGCGTGTTTCAACTTGGCTAATTAAAGCGCGGGGGCTCATTAAAAGTGACTGCGGAACAGTTTTCATTCCACCGGCTTCTCCCCCCCCCCTTCTACAACCACTGGAGAGCGGATCCTCCCCTCCTCCTCCCGCGGCAGGACATCGAGTGGCGAGCGGCCGTGCGCGCTTTTTGAACGCTTCCTTCCGCGCGCTCTGCAGGGACCCGGTACGGGAGCGGCGGCCAAGCAGCTCGCGTCTTCCGATGCGGTAGTAGGAAGCCACCGGACTCCCGCCTGCTTCCTTCTCTCGCACTGCTGGCAGATCGCGGCGAGACGAGGCAGCCGCTCAGATCTGCGCCTCCGGCTCCGACTTCCCGTGCAAAGAGACTGCCTGGGCCGCACCCCCACCCCGGCCCCGGCCCCGGCCCCGGCCCCGGCCCCGGCCCCGGCCCCGGCCCTTCAGCCTGCCAAGCGGAGCATTTGCTTGCCTCAGCTAGCAAGCCCAGCCTTCTGCCTCCCCCGCCTCAAGCTTTTGAAGTGCTGCGAACTACATAAAGAGCTGTAGCAGCAAAGGGATTCCGGAGCTCGGCGCAGGGCGGGGATGCTGCTAGAGCCGCGTGAGAGTAAATTCCTTCGCCCCTACCAAGCCCACTTGACTTCCACCCGGAAGAGGGTCCGCAAAAGAGTGGTAGCGCTGTGACCTCCATCTGACACTATCACCCAAGGATCTCCCAGTATCTTCAATACCGGAGCCCCTTATTAAATAGTTGGCTCCTGTTTCCACCTTCCTCACCCCACCGAGGCTTCCTCGCCCCCAAAGCTTCTAAGCCTTACCCCTTCTTTGCTGCCTAGGTACCCCTTTCCCTAAAAGGGGCAATTCTCATGTCTCCCTCTCAACTGCAAGGCTCAACTGCCTCCATTCCAGAAAACCTGGAGGGACCCCAATTTGACAAACTGTATGACTCTCTGCCCAAGTATTGCTTACAAGGATCTTTAGAGTATGGGCCTGTACTGATGAGTGGATTCTTAATGTTCATGCATCTCTTCATATTTATCAGCCTGCCAACCACTGATTTTTGAGCTGATCCACTTTTCTTGCTTTGCCTCAGTTCCAATAAACCTCACAGTATCTCATACTGAAAAAGTGCCTTTTAAGTGAAATCATCTTGCTTGTTTGTTTTCTTTATATTACCATTAAATACCAGAGATGATGCTTTCACAATATGGGAAATCATTTGCAACATACCTCAAAAATCAAGAGGCACACACACAGATTGCTTCCAACAATGCCATCAGTGCTCAGTGCCCATTCACAGAGGATAACGCTGGTTAATACTCGGCGAACAAATTATTGGATTAGCCATGCCAATTAATTGGTCCACATCTCCCTCTCTGCTCCCTTCCAAAGGTAAGCTCTGAGCCAGTGCAAAAACAGACTATAGATTGAAACACATCAGGAATGTAGGGTATCATCCGTCTACCACTGAAGTTTGTAGCAAAACCCACCTTGATTTTAATAGCTCTGAACTGCACCCAAAGCTAATTTCGTTCTCTGTCTTGGGAAACCAGGCTTTTACAATCAGAAGGCCCCAGGCCTTTTCTCTGCCTTCACCCTAACTTGCGGCCATTATCAAGTCCCACCTGCCACTGTGGGGCTTAGAGGGCCCTTCTCACTTTGCTCCTGAAATCCTTCTTCAGATATTACAGTTGCTGGGCTCCCTTGGCTTTCTCTGAGGCAAACTTAGTAAATATGAAAAGATCCCTCTTAAACAGGCTCACCTTTAAAGACAGTGTTCCTATAGAATAAGGCCCTGTGTGCTAATTGAGGGATCACCAGGGAGGCAGGGGCAAGGAAGGGGCCTGAGCAGCATTCCCACAGCTATTGTATGGATTTTTAGGCTTTTAAAGAACCATTCCTTTTCTCTCTCTTTTTATTTCCCAGCCCCTCAGGCCTGGATTAAAGTGACAGACAATTTTCCCTTCGCACCTTATTGATGCTTAAATGCACTTTGAGGTAATATGAATAGGGTGGAGTGGGGAGGAGGGGAGGGGAGAGAAAGCTCTGTGAGAACACAATAAAGTGTGTGTGTTTGGGAGAACTACAAAGCTATCCACACTTGAAGGTGGAACAGAAGCAACAGTTTGGGTACAAAGTATTACAGCAAAGGCTGGGAATTGGCTGTGGACTCCATTGCCCTGTTTCCTCCTTTTACTTGGCTCAGGCCTCAGATGCATCCCAAGCAGCCTCTGTAAATTTATGAAAAAAAATGGTTTTCATGGGCCCATTGAGCCAAGTCTTCTTTGTGAACCAGGAACTGGACCCATGATCATGGTAGGAACTTCTTACCTTACTTCAAGGTAAAATCTAAAGTGTCAAACGAGTATCCCAGTACAGAAATATCATGTAACTTGGATGGTGGCTGGGGTAAGGAAGAAGGTAAAGACATGCCTTGCCTGTGCAAGGAGCCTCTTTCAAAGCCTAGTGTAGCACAACTGAGAAGTGTCTCTGCCTGAGGCTGCCAATGCAAGTTAGATGGTCCAAGGCTAGAAGGACCAATGGTTGGGCTCACCACATACTATACGTATCAGAAGGATATGAACTGAGATTGTGCTTTTTTGCCATTTTAGATAACAGGTACATACTAATCAGATTTGGATCTATACTGCAGGGTGAGGAAAGAGGTTAAAGTGTCCTTATGCTACTTTCTTGATCTGAAATGACCCCACAGAGCTGCTAGTTACCCCATGGGGAAAACATAGAAGTGTCTGCATCAGTAGAAGTATCATTAGAACTTCTGCATATTCTCATGGTCAAATGGGAAAAATACATCAGTGGACAGTAGAAACAGGCCATTTATACATGCCCTCTTAATAAGTATGCATATTGACCAAGCAATGTAAATAAATCATCCAGGTGACTTCATATTCAAACCCAGAACAGTCAACAAAAATGGGTGTACCTGTGAGTTACAGGAGCAGTATGCCATTTTTTTGTTCTTGATATTCCTTCCAAGTGTCTATACTGTGGCATCCTTTTTAGGTTTTGTGACTCTCCCTCACTGGAGCTGCATTTTTCAGTGTTCTCAGTTCTCCAAAGGTCCATGGCTCCTGGGAAAAGGAGGTTCTTAGAAGAAGAGTTTGTTGAACTGTATCCGATGATCAACTTCAGAAAATTCCACCTGAAATCTCTTCCTGCTTTATCTCAAATGAGGGGTGGGTTGTTACTCAGAGAAAAAAGAACTCTGCCTGTGCTCAGAGACACGCACATTACAGTCAGTTCACAGAGTCAATGATTTGGAAAATATGAGTGACCTTGCAGATGAAACCCTGGATGCTTCCCTGGGAACACGGATAGGCCCACATCTGTAACATGCTTTCTATATCAAATTGATTTTGGCAGATTTTTAAGCCAAGGTCACAATATTGTGAGATTAGAAACACCTACTGATCCTATGATTACCAAGAGAATCAAAATAACCCAATCCTATCATGTGGGCAAAGACTGTGTAATGCCTTCGAACTCACAGATGCACACTGGCAATTCTGTGGCATGCTAAGCAAGAAACCAAGGGAAAGCTGTATTTGCATCGTCTGGGAGAGGCTCATTAGCAAAGCTCTTGCCTAATGATGGGAGCCCCTTTGAAATGATATTTTATATTACCCCTACCCCTTCTCTCTGACTTCAAACATGTGTTTTGTTTTGTTTTTAAAAAGGATTTGCTGGGTCCCCCCTTTTTTGTTTTTGCTTGTTTTGTTTTGTTTCAGGTAAAAACCCAATCATTAAAATTCATCTCCCGTCTCTTGCATCTGCTTCATCTTTGCCAAATGAATTGAAGGGCTCAAGAAAAGCAATTGCATACAAATCACAGATGGGGTGCAGGTTTTTGGAAGAAATTTGAGAAACACCATTGTCCCAGATCAAAACTCTGGCCTTTGCGCCACAAAGGGGGCTGCTTTAAGCCCTCTGAGTTCTATGGCTCTTGTTTTTAAAACTTTCAGGGTCTCACACAATGACCTGCCACCTAAATGTCACAACTACTCTAATTCCAAGTGTATATCTCCTACTATCCCCCTAACTCAGAAGAATGGAGGGGTGGAAAATGGAGGAAGCAAAGAGGGAAAGGACAAAATCATATACGAGTTTTCTTCTTCTTTGCCAGCCCATTGCACTTTGTGATCAGGAACGAGGTGGCATGGGATTCTAGGAGACCATGTCAAAGGAGATCAAAGGCTCATGATGCTACATTTGAGAACTATCTTAATGGATGTCCGTAACATAACAGAGTGGCAGGGTCAGAGCCATGGCCTGCAAAATACACACAGTAGTCAAAAGGAATAGAGCACATGCAGAATGCATTTCCCTAACCAATAACAGTCTACATATGTCTGATTGGTTGGGAACTTCCTGGTTGACTTGAGCCTTAATATTTCACTTGTTTTAGAATCTGACCACTCGTTCCTGCTACAGATTCACACATATTTTATGAGACTACTCGCAGATATAGCAGAGTTGGGAACATTCACATTATTCAAAGATGAAAGAGTCATATGAACTCTACCTCCATCCTAAATGGTGTACTGAGGAGCAAATGGGTTCTTGGCTGTTCAGGCACCACAGCTCTTTGAGGACTACAACAGGGAATCCAACCATTGTTTAATGAGGGGGGGGGGGAGATTGAAGAGTTATGAATAATTAGCTGCTATCTGAATAGGAACTAAGCAGATGGGCCAAGTGGCTGAACACTGAAGAGGAACTTGGGATGCCATTGGAATCCCAACTTGGAACCCCAAGAACCAGGTAATGTGGCTTTTATTATATTCTACCATACAGGGAGGGCTTTAGCTTAATGGTAGACCACTAGCATTGACTGTCCCAGGGTTGGTTCTCAGCATCTCTAGTTAAAGGAACTCAAGTATCTGGGCTGAGAACAATTTCCACCTGAGTGTCTGGAGAGGAGCAAGATGGAGCAATGGTCAGAAACAGTAGAAGGCTGTTCCCATATGTTTACTAGTGCTTGTACACTGTGGGCTTGTAGTGTAGTGTGAAGTGGCCAGAGTGGTTTGGGGCTCTGCAAAAGAAGCATCCAATACTTACTGCTTATGTATGTGGTGATGGCAAAACCACTGGGATTTACAGCAGTCCTGCTTATAGTCATTCTGCATAGCACTCCCACCTAAAGAGTAATTGTTGCCTCTAGTAGGGGCTTAAACGTTCTCCAGGAACATAATAAGTCACCTTGTGCCCTTAAATGGGAAGAACAGATTTGTGAGAAGGGGTTTAATAGCATGGTTTACAAAACATATGGCTTTCTAATCCCAGGGCCTCCAGAATCATTGATCCCCACCCACTCCCCCAACAGGCCCGAGCATGGGGTGGTTCTCACTCCATGTGAGCCACTCTGCCTGAGTCCCAGAGAGGGCAGCACAAGTTGCAGCAGCTATAAAAGCCTGCTATTTGTTGGGGGTGGGTTTGTGACTGGTAAAGGACCCCCCATCCAGGATGGGGTCCAGGGCATCTAAGACTGCTCCTGTTGAAACCCAGAGAAAATTCAAATTCTTAATGAGTTATGTAAATCATTTCAACATACAAACTGATTGGCATTTATGCACCACTTTTAGAGGACAGGCTCATAATCTCTGCATATGGGGGAGAGTGCTTGCAAAGCTGAGCCAACATTTTGAGTTTTTTGACAAAGGCTATGGTGGCAGAATGCAGTGATAAAAGGAAAACTGTAAGTGCAGCAAACAACGTGTAGACCAATCAGCAGGTTGCCAAGGCAGGCCTGGCAACACCATCAACTGTTTCTGAATTAGGGCTTTGTGTGTGACAGAAGCCCAAATTTTCGGTGACAGCATCCATATCCTGTGCAACACAGTGCACACATGGCCACACAGAATGGTCACAACCTTGATGATTAACTTCGCAATTGCATTCATTCTTTTTGGGTTACTTTGGAATTTGGAAAGTGCTTCTTTCCTTTGACATCCAAGCATTTCAAGGTGGTTCATTGTTGCATTAATCTATGGCATCACTTTTCAGAGGATGAACTGTAGCTGGTGTGCATCTATGTGTGTATGTGAGAGAAGGGAGCGCACAGTTTTATATACATACACATATATGTGCATGCACGCATACACCACACCATTTCGTGGTCCAGGTTAACTCACTGCCTGTTCCTCAAAGTTTCTGTCTGTTGCTGGACATGAGCATCTAGGTACTGTACAAGCTGAGCTCATGGGAAACTCATATTTACAGTAGACACATGATGGAGAGGGAAAGATGCAGGCAACTCCTGAAGTCTTAAAAGAGAGGAGCCTCACCTGCTTCTGGGGAATATTTAAAATAGCTTGACTGCTCAGCCTTACAAACCAGCAAACCCTGTAGATTCAAAGGAAAGGAGAGGTCTTCTTTCCCAGAGCAAGCTTGCCGATGCCTGTTACATAACCAAACTGTTTCTGCCTATTTCAGTGACAATTACCAGATCACCATTGCAAAAATAATACACTCTAATTCTGGAGCAACCATGCCAGTCTAATACAATTTCATTCTGAAACAAGGGGCATTGTTATAGTCTAAGATGATGTGGTGTTCTTCAATAAGATCTCACTTTAAACAACTGGATATCTGCAACTCTAGAAGTTGCAGGCTTGGGATCTCAGATTTACCACAGTGGGTGTGTCCCTGCTTGGCTTCCTAGACCCGTTCTCCTAAGAGGATTGCTGCCTTGTACATTCCGGAGGCATAGAGGATGAGCTGCAGGCATTCCCCCCCCCTTCAGTGTAAACAGAAGTTGAGAAGATGAGACACCCTTATTTGGGGCACAGCTGTTTAAGATGTAAAGACTCTTTAAGCATTTGGGAGCTCCTGCTTATGGCTCTGAGAAAGTAAACTTTGGATGACCCTTCAGGTTAGTTTAGTCCGAGATCCCAGAGCTGAAGGGTGGATGGAACCAACTTCTGGGTTTTCCCGCTAATGACAAGGGGGTCATATCACTTCTCCTGGAAATGTTATCTTTAAGGCTCAGTCTGGGCAGCCACACACATACCGGCAAGTAGAGCAGGCTGCCCAGAAACAAGGCACAACTTGTTGAAAGGTTGTGCATGGCACAAAAAGAAGCCAGTAAACAAAACCAGTGACTTCTTTCCTAGAGGGAATTTTCTATTCCCCACTTTCAGAGTAGGCTAGGGCTGTAATTGTAATGCCCAGGAGTATGTGCAAAAAGAGAAATACTTCAGATAACAGCTGAAAGAGGAGTAGTAATCTCTTACACATACACATACATTGTGATATCTATTTATGCTGGATGTTTTATACTGGATAAGCTGATAACAGGCAAATGTGGCAAATTCAAGAAGATAAGTGTTGGTCTGTCACAACAAAAGACAGGGCTGCACTTACCTATAACAGTTTTTCATCTGTGCAAGCACACACTGGGATGGCACACACTTGCAGAGAAGATTTCCACAGGTTTCTAGAAGGAGTGCCCCTCCTCCCTTTGGCACTTTCCCATCAAAACATCACATTACCAGGAGGAGGGGCACTATTCTGTCAGTTCTCTCCATGCCACTGATGGAGGACCCCCACGCCTGAAACTAAGGTTACAGAGAGTTCACAGCAGGACAGGAGGGAAGGGCGTGTGCCTGCACAGAAGTCTACTCAAAGAACAACAGTTACAGGTAAGTGCAATCCTGATTTCATCTTTGTGGCTTCTGTGCAGTCCCACAAAGTAGCAAGCTCACTTACTGAAGGAAGTGAGTGTGAAGCTCTCTAACTAAGAGACTGTGGAAGACAACCTTCCCAACAGATGCTTAGAATCCCATTGACATTCACCCATTGCTTCTAAAGAAGCTGGGAGCACTTTAAAAGTGTCCCTGCCGAAGTACAAGCAGGAATTCAACAAGGAACAAACAGTATTCTACTGGGGGGAGTTGTGCAATGTAAAGGATGTTGAACAGTCATGTACTCAAGGGAGAGTGTGATAGCCTCTACCAGCCCACAAAGGAAGGGTTGTGCAAAGATACTGCCAGGTCACTCTTGGAGTTTGAATGACTAATACAACCAATCATGTCGTGAGACATGAGGGATGAAAGCCAACCTCTGATAGGGAATCCTGACTGGAACACTGGACACATTAACAATGTGAAACACTATGAATGGAGGGACATAGGTTAGAACACACAATGTCTGTGTTCCACAGGTGGAAGTGCTATACATTAAAAATGAAGCTCCAGGGAGGTGCAAAAAGTTATCACGGGGTTACACCCCTACTTTAAATATATTTGGAGATCCAATAAGGGAGAGGAAAGTTTAGAGTGTTTGAGTCCCAAACATAGTCAACAGCACAAAAAGAAGGGTCCAAGTTCTGCTATAGTCTCAGTAAAGACTCTTACCCACTTAGAGATGGACGATATGGTAGTCAATGAAAATAAATTATCACTCAGAAAAAAACTGAGACTACTTAACTATAGTGCAGGAAAAGGAGCTGACCAAAACTGCCAAAGCCGTCAGCAAGAGTGAAAATGTAGCAAACCCTCACCAGAATAATGAAAACAGTGAAGCGGGCATGACGGGGCCAAAGAAAGGACAGACAGTAGGCACCATCAATGAACTTTGTGCTGCTAGCAGAACAATCCGTGCCACAAAAAACAGCCAGGAGATAAAACATAAAAACTGATTACCTTGGCAGTGGTTTAGCAAGGGCATTCCCCAATGACAGGGGTCCCTGGCAGGAAAGGAACAAACAAAAGTGCAGGCTATGGACCATCACTGTGTGTCAGAAGGCCAAACAGCCCATGCCTTCAATCAGAGTATCTAGGAGTTGGAGCTGGTTAATTGAGGAACCATTATTGCAATGCATTGCAATGACATGGAGCATTTAACAACAACAACAACATTCGATTTATATACCACCCTTCAGGACAACTTAATGCCCACTCAGAGCAGTTTACAAAGTATGCCATTATTATTCCCACAACAAAACACCCTGTGAGATGGTGGGGCTAAGAGAGCTCCAGAGAACTGTGACTAACCCAAGGTCACCCACCTGGTTTCAAGTGGAGGAATGGGGAATCAAACTCTGCTCTCCAGATTAGAGTCCCGCGCTCTTAACCACTACACCAAACAGAAAAACGAAAGACAAAGAAAGGTGGGGGTATGTCTAATACTTCTGGTGAAAGTAGTAGTAGTATGACACAGTTATTTTGCAGAAAATCAGGAGCCATTTGACGGCACACTTTCATAGTAGGGTCCCCACACTGCAGGGGCAGCCTCTGAGAAGGCACTAAATCTCAGAGATACAACATCATAGGAGTGCCCTGGGAAGAACAGAGCACTCAAAGCATGAGAATGCTGCATATATGTTCTGTCTAGGAAAGAAGAAGACAGATTTGGGTATCCCATGAAGTGTGACACTTAAACTGAAGACAACATTCTGCCAAGGTGACATATACAGGGGTATAAGAACACAGAACTGCAATTGTAAAAGTGAAAACACTGAACAATAAAAGTAAAATGTGGATTGACTAAGACTGAAAATGCAAAGGAAACTCTTTTTCAACATGTAGGACAAAAAGGGGGGGGGTTGCCCTGGAAAGGGTCTGTAACCAACCATCAACAGACCAGAAGAAAAAAATTATGTTGTAGCCCCAAGTGGGATACCCTATTTGTTGTGTTGAAATTCTGCCACTAGCAGTCTGCCACCCAACTGCAGAGAGACTCTCTGCAGGAAGGGCAGAGACAGGGGCAGTGCCAGCCAGCCAGGTGCCCCTGCGCACTGGCCTGTGTGATGACGTCATGTGTGACGTCAACACGGGAGCGCACGTGCCACCACCGGCCTGATCGCTGCAGCGGGCGGCCTCCAAGCTCTCCCGCTCGATTGCCTGCACCACCACAGATGCCTGCCCGTGGTGGCTGTGCCCGGCCGGGGGCTTGTGCTGGCGGTGGAGGCGGCGTGGGGCAGGAGGGATAGGAGGCTGCTGCTTTGTGGCATGTGCTCCCGCCCCCCGCGCCTCCTCTGGCGCTCCCTCCAGCACCCTGAGACTGAGGCCACCGCCTACCTGGCCTCAATGGGCGCGCCAGCCCTGGGCAGAGATATGTGTAAATAAGACAGCAAAGCACAACAAAATTAGATGACCTGGATGTAAAATATGCTTTCCCATCTGTCCTCATTAACAAATAAGGAGCACTCAAAAATAACACCCTTTTTTCAGTCTCAGGTGGAATACTGAATTGAATAGTTCAATTAATAAGAGGACAGGCGACCACCCCTGAGAGGAGAGGTGGGGGAAGACTTTGGGCCTTTTGAACCCATAAAGCAACATAGATGTGAACAAGAATTGTAGGAAAACTGTGAGTGGTGGACAAGGCAGCAGACCACTGAATTTTTACTTTCTCTTGTAGAGTAAATCATTAATATGGATAAATGAATGTAAAGGATTTGACAGCAAGCCTGTTCCTCTCCATAGCGTTTACTATCTGAACTGAAGAATTTAGAGTCTCTGTATGAAGTCACAGTAAAATCCACAACTTTTTTTTTTTACAAGTCCTGGCATGGACTAGGGTAGTCCAGCTCCAGATTAAAGGAACAGACTTGTCACATAAACTACAATTATACATTGTGAAATGCACAGATATCTGAAGGAGTAAGCTGCACACACAAAAGTTCATATCAAATAAATGTTAGTCCTCAGGAGCTATTGGGCTTTTATCTTATTCTATAAAGATGCAATCTGCAACTGGAGATGTTCAATGGCCTCAATTTATAACACTTTGGCCAATACCATTTATGCCCTAGGACAGGGTTAAAACATGTTTCATGCTCCCTTCAAAGGGGATGGTAAAAGGGTCAACATAATGACTCGTTGATTAGCAGCTTAAAGGAAGAATTGCATCAGGGGAATTCTGCTTCCCACATGGGCTAACAGCTTACAGCATTCACAGTCTACAGTGACTGAATTAGAGATGAAGAGTTATTTAATCTGCTGGCCATCAACAACAATAATGATGACCACTGAAATGAAATATAAATTTGTTAAAAGATTACAGCAGGGGCCCTGAGAGTAGCCAATTCAATGAAAGTTTGTGTGTCGAGAACTTCTTATCCTGGGGTACCCTTTCTAAGTAGAAAAAGATGGTGTGGATGTTTATCTAAATCCCACTTTTCAACCCCAGTGGAGACTGAAAGTGGCTGTAACATTTTATACCTCTCCAGTCCATCCATCAACAGCCCTGCAAAGCAAGCCAGGCTGAGAGAAGAAGAAAGGCCACAAGCAAGCCCTTCAGCAGAATAGCATTAGAATCTGGATATTCCAGATCCCAGGCCAATGCTTTAACCACTATACCGAACTGGCTCTTGTTTGAAATTGTCATACAGGAATGACTCCAGAAACAGGATGAACACAATTGCAACAAGAACTTTCTCCTAGGAGTGGCAACTGTAATGCTGTGGAGTCTGTTTCATGTTTTATGTTAGGATCAGGATAATAAAATCTGGAGTAGTCCAGTCCAGGTTTTACTCGTGTCTATGTAAACTGGCTGGATTGCTAGGGAAGGCCTGAGCTAGGCCTTGTGTTCTTTTCATTGTTTCTGCTGAATAAAGTTACTCTGTGCTAACTAAAAGAGATGCTCTGCACATTCCTAAATGACTCTTGAATCTTACATCAATAATAATATATAACATTCAATTTATATATCAACCTTCAGGACAACACAATGCCCACTCAGAGAGGTTTACAAAGTGTTTATTATTATCCTCATGCCAATCACCCTGTGAGGTGGGCAGGGCTGAGAGAGCTTCAAGAAGCTGTGACTGGCCCAAGATCATTCAGCTGGCTTCAAACCAGTGGGGAATCAAAGCCATTTCTCCAGATTACAGTCCTGCCACTCTTAATCATTATACCAAACTGGCTGAGATTGAGAACTCTGGAGAAAGCCAGCACCTTTCCCTTGTAGGAAAAAGGGAGTGTAGACATCAACAGGAAAAAACTGCCATCAAAAAGCATTGAGCGTAGAGGTGTAGATTTATCATCTCTGTTAATACAGTAACAGTAGCTGAGCAGCCTCAATCATTACATTGATGGTTCCAGGCTCATATATCACTGTGTTAGCTTTATTAACTCCTGTCTCCAGGTACTGCATCTCGGAATCAAGGACAGCCTGGGAGGAGCAGGGATTCCTTGAGTAAGGCAGGCACATTTCCAAAGGCCTTGGGGAAAATCCTCTTAGCCTTGGATCCCAGGCCTCTGTTAAGTTACACCACCAGGTGCCTCTCTTCGGAGCCAACAGCCAAGGGAGTGGAGGTGCCTAGTCAAGCTGGAAGCAGCCAAAGGCTTTGGAAAAAAGCTTCTCAGCCTCCAAACCAAGAGATTTGTTATGCTACACCTCCAGGTGTCTCCCCTCAGAGCTGACATAGCCAAGGAGGAGAGGGGCTTTTATTCAGGCAGGTGTTAGGGTTGCCAGTCCCCTGCTGGGGCAGGGGGTCCCTGCTCCCACCCTCCACTCTCTGCCCCCATTTCCTTGGCCGGTGGGGGAGGAATGTGCCTCCCTGAGGAGTGCTCTCGATTGATGCTTGCACTCCCATGAGCCCAATCTGGCTCGAATTGGGCCGCTGCAGAGTACGGGAGTGCTCCTGCATGCCGCAGCAGCCTGGTTCTGGCCTGAATCAGGCCAGATCAAGCCTGAATTGGGCTGGATCGGGCTGCTGTGGAGCGCAGCAGCGCTCCTGCACTCCACAGCGGCCTGATCAGGGCACAAATCAGCATGATTTAGGCCTGAGTCAGGCAGGATTCAGGCTGGATCAGGGCACTGCAGAGCGCAGCAGCGCTCCTGAGCTCCATAGTGGCCTGTTTGGGGCTGAATTGGTCCAAATCCAGCCTATTCAGGCTTGATTCATCCCCTGCAGAGCACAGGAGCACTCCCAGGGGTGGCTGCGGCCCGTGTGATGACATCACTTTCCAGAAGTGACATCATCATGTGGGCTGATGCACGAGGAAGAAGGGGCGAAGGTAAATGCTGGGTCCCCCACCTGGCAACCTTAGCAGGTTTGCAGGCAAAGCCTCTGAGAAAAAGCCTTGGAACAAAGGGCTCCATTAGGCCACTTTTCTAGACTTCTCCGCTTGGAACTGAGAGGGCAGGTGCCTTTAATCAGACTGGTGCGCTGCTGCAGCCTTGAAGAAAGAGCCATTGTGAGGAGGCTCTGACTGGCCACACTTCTGGATTTATCTTTAATCTGGATTTACCTTTAATCAAGCTGGCACAAAGCCATAGCCTTAGAAAAGAGCCATTGTGGGGAGGCTCTGACTGGCCACACTTCTGGATTTACCTTTAATCTGGATTTACCTTTAATCAAGCTGGCACAAAGCCATAGCCTTAGAAAAGAGCCATTGTGGGGAGGCTCTGGCAGTCCTCATGTCTGGAGTGCCAGGGAGAGCAATCAGGCTGGCGGGAAGCCACAGCCTTGGAGAAGGAGCTGTTGTGAGGAGGCTCTGATGGGCCACATCTCTGGACCTAGCCCTTGTTAAGTGTGTCAGTGAGGGAGCAGGTGCCTTTAATGAAGCTGGCATTTTCCAGCATCTTGAAGAAGCCTCTCTTGAGCCATGATGATGAAGGAAAAGACAGAAATTTTTCTTCTTTAAATGTAGTTGTATTCTTCATTAGAATGTCTTTTGAGGGTTAAAACTTTTTTAAAAACCTGTTCAGCATCAAGGATAAGGTGAGGGGAAAGCAGAGAACAGCGATGGAAATCCTAATTCTGTAGTGGCAAAAAGAGAACTGAGGGAATAGCACCCCTCCTCCTAGTCATGTGATGTTTTTGTTGGGAATGTGCCAAAGGGAAGAGAGGTGATTCTACTAGAAATCTCTGGAAATCTCTGTGGCTGGCCTGCAAGTGTGCAGTCCCAATGTGTGCCTGCATAGAAGCCACAAAGATGAACTATCATAATCTTGTGGCTTAACACTTGCTTATCTTTTGCAAGTTTTGTGCTGGAATGTGGCGACTTCATACTTCAAAGGGAGATTCCAGTGTAATTGTTCTCTAATCTTCACATCTCAATATCTGTTTGTTTAAAAATTTCCTTCCATTTTGACCACCTTGCACCTTAATTTCTACAAAATAAACCCCCTGATCGTGGAATACCTGGACTGTAGCAAAAAACGAATGTCTACATTAAATTTCTCAGACTGGTGTGGAGTTATGGCTACCCTCAAGTTTATTTTCTTCATAGGAGAAACAGCAACACTTCAAATATGAAATAGATTTCTTACTGAACAAAGTTAGATTTATTCTAACAAATTTAAATAAATATAGCTAATGCACAAACAGCCAACAGTCTATGGTTGTTGTGGGTTTTCCGGGCTGTATTGCCGTGGTCTTGGCATTGTAGTTCCTGACGTTTCGCCAGCAGCTGTGGCTGGCATCTTCAGAGGTGTAGCACCAAAAGAAAGAGATCTCTCAGTGTCACTGTGACACTGGAACCTCTGCAAAATGGAGTTTCATATTAAACGTAGCTATTTAGTATCCTCTTAGAATTGTATCATGTGTTACTATTTCTACAAGGTGTTGGGAAAATATGCCACCTTCCTGCCCAGAGAGCCACCATGGGCCCCTGGACAAAAATTCCATCTGTCCCCCGATTCCATCTGACCTTGATTCAAACCAAATATCAAAACAAATCACTTAGCTTCCTTATACCATGAAAAGAATAATTGTCCATTAGGTAGGAAACAAGTGAAAAGGGACAGTATTATTATAGAATTTGTGGTTTACAATGTGCATATTGCAATAGGATACAGGAAGGGAGGGAGGAGCAAGCAGAATCAGAAAGTCTACACAGCCAAGAAACCTAGCCCCAATACTGAAGTGCACTATAAATTAAATACACAAATCACCAGGGAATAAGCCTTATTCTTTCAAAAAAGTACTGAGTTGAAAAAATATTCAAAAATATTTCTACTCACCCAAAACAAAAAAGCAAACTCTCAGCAATGTAAAGATGCTTAATGGGAAAGGAAAATAGGGAAGATGTGACACATTGGTTGTATACTCCATGGAAAGGAGGCATATTAATAAAGTCCCTAGATTCCCTTTTGGCTGCCTTTACAAACTAACATGGCTACTCCTCTAGAATCTGTCTCTACAACTGTTGATCTTCACAATTACTTACTCACTTTGTGTCAAGATTTCACTAGGCCCAAGAGTTAGTTTTCAGCACAGCCTGAGACCTGGAAGAAAAATACTTCTGGGCATACACAGAATGCCATTCTTTCAACACTGGAAAACTGCACTGCCCATTCTTCCTGCACACTTTAATGATTCTGTAATAAAGATCCAAAGGAAACAGTGGGATCAGTGAATTATATTTTTAAATCCTTCTGTAAAAATGAGGATAAGTTAAGAGCTAGTGTGGTGTGGCGTAGTGACTAGAGTGATGAATTAGGACCTGGGCAGCCCAGGTTTGATTCCTCACTCTGCCGTGGAAGCTCGCTGGGTGACTATGGGCCAGTCACACACTTTCAGCCTAACTTACCTTGCAAGGTTTGTTGTGACGAAAAAATGGATGGGGGGAGAATGGTGTAAGCTGCTTAAACCATTAAAGAGAAAGGTGGGGTATAAATGAAGTTAAATAAAAATAAAAAATAGTTGTATGCATTGCAGCTTTCATAAGAATAAGAGGCTTGCTGGTTCAAACCAAAGGACTGTTCAGTTTGACATCACATTTCCCACACTGGCCCGGCAGGTGCTTCTGGGAATCCCACCAGCAGGGAATAAAGGCAACAGCCACTCCCTCAGTTGACCCCAACAACTAGCATTCAGACGTATGCTGCCTCTGAACATGGAGTTCCCTTTAGCTATCATAGCTAAAGGTCACTGATGGACTTGTCCACTTGTATGAATCTTTCTAATCTCCTTTTAAAGTCTTTTAAACCAGTGGATGTCACCTCATCTAGTATTTATTATGCAGCATGTGATGTAGTATTACCTTTTGGCTGTCCTGAATCGACTGCTTATCAAGTTCAGTATGGATGAACTGTAGCAATGAGGCAGAAAAAACTCAGTCTTCATTTTTTCCACATCATTCATTAGCCTCTATATTCATAATCATGTATCTGTCTATATAAGCTTTCATTACTGTGTAAATGAAGCAGGGACAGCTTTCCTCACCTCTTTTCAGCCAACCTGATCCTGCCAAAAAATACCCTGCTCTTCTGTCTATTAAGATTCTGGAAACTCCTCTGTTTTCTTTGCATCACTGATGATTACCACTGTATCAGCTATTCAAGTTTCCACTGCCTGTGCCTCTCTCAATATTTCTCTCTATAACTATATTTTTATTTTTGCAATTTTATATTTACTCACACAGAATACATTTCTTACATCTGATTAAGTGGGCTCTAGTTCACAAAAACTTTGTCACAATAATCTTTAGTAAGTAAATCAATAAGAAATCTATTTCAACTTACCTTTATACCTTTCTAGTACAAAGCCAGGGGCAAGATAGGGTGCTGCTTATATAGTGGTGCTGAACGAGAGCGCGGGTACCACTGGAACTGATTTTACTGGCAGATCTTTGAAAATGATTAAGTCATTTGCCATATACTATGAAGCTCAATTACCGCTGCAGCAAAGTTGAATTTAGAAAAGTCCAAGTATCAGATGTCCCACCAATATTGATTGCTTGAACAGTGTTTAAGATGTAATTAAAACACTTCTAATGATGGGAGGGGGAAGTAGGCCTAACTACTAATCTCAGGGTTGCCAACTCTGGCTTGGGAAATTCCTGGGGATTTGGGAGTGGAGCCTGAGAAGAGTAGAGTTTGGGGAGGAGAGGAATCACAGCAGGGATGTGATGCCATAAATTGTGCCCTCTGAAGTTGCCATTTCCTCCAGGGGAATGATCCGGATAAACCCAAATATATATGAGTTTATCTAGCAATTGCAGCTGCAGCATTTTTAAAGCTGGCCAGCTGCTCTTGCAAGCTCTTTTCTCTCCACCAACTTTCCAAAGCTTTTCTGGTATTTTTATCTCCCAAGGGAGTGAGGAGTGAAGCAGGAGGGAGGGGGAGTGAGTGAATTACTGAGGTTTCCCCCTTTTGCAGGCTTCCCAGACTTGTTTGGTAATGGTTTGAAGTTGGTTATTGGCTCTGTTGAGCTTGCAACAGTGTCCTTCCTTGCTTCAGTTTGGTTTTTTAACATTAGTTCTCCTGGGATTCTATGGTTTGGGGTTGATTCTGTTGTGCTTGCACTGGCCCTGGATTCTAGCTGTCTCGGTTTGTTGAGTTACACTGGTTCTGTTGAGCTTGCAACAGTGTCCTTCCTTGCTTCAGTTTGGTTCGGCTGAGATTCTCTTGGTTGACACAAGGTCTGGTAATATTCTCTGTTTTGACATTGGTTCTGGTGTGATTCTCTGTTGTGATGTTGGATAACTTGTTTCTGTTCTGGTGGAACTCTCTGGTGTGATGTTGGTCCCCTTGCTTCAATTTGGTTCTGGTGGGCTTTCTTGGTTCAGCTTGCACTGGGACTTGCATTGGGAAGTGGCTTTTGGCCAGGGGTTGCCCCTTTGCTTAAGGTTTCTTTGCCTGGAATGCAAAGTCTGGTCCGGCTTCCGTCCTGGCCATGGGACGGAGACGGCCTTGGTTGCCCTCACAGATGACCTTCGCAGGCATCTGGATCAAGGCGGGTCGGCGCTGCTTGTGTTACCTAATCTCACAGCAGCATTTGACACAGTCAACTATGACTTGTTGGCCAGCCGCCTCACTGACATGGGGATTAGGGGGACAGCCTTACAGTGGCTGGTCTCCTTTTTCCAGAGTCAGGGACAGAGGGTTGCATTCAGGAGAGATCTATCACCCCGTCACCCCTTGGTGTGTGGGGTTCCGCAAGGGGCAATACTCTCCCCAATGTTATTTAACATCTACATGCACCCCCTCGCCCAGTTGGTGCAGAGGTTTGGGCTGGGTTGTCATCAATACGCGGATGACACCCAGCTTTTTCTGTTGATGGACAGCCAGCCAGACATGGCCCCAGACAATCTGGCCAGAGCTCAGGAGGTTGTGACGGCATGGTTGAAACAGAGCAGGCTGAAACTGAACATGGTAAAGATGGAGGTCCTGAAGCTGGGACGGGGGCTGCCAGATATTGGGCACTCACTGCCCTGGATGGGACACCACTGGCAACTTTGCCAGTGGTGAAGAGTCTGGATGTGCTCCTGGATGCCTCCCTGCCGATGGAGGCCCAGGTCCCGGCAGTTGCCAAGTCTGCATTTTTCCATCTACGTCAGATCAGGCAACTTGCCCCTTACCTGATGCCCCAGGACCTGGCTACAGTGACTCATGCAACCGTCACCTCCAGGCTAGATTACTGTAACTCACTCTGCTGGGCTACCTCTGGGCCTGATCCGGAAACTACAACTGGTCTAGCATGCGGCGGCACGGGTCCTGACTGCTATATCCTACCAGTCACATATCACACCTGTCCTGTGCCAGCTGCACTGGCTTCTGGTTGAATTCCGAATCAGGTTCAAGGTGCTGGTTCTTACCTTTAAAGCCCTGAGCGGGTTGGAACCGGCATATCTTCGGGATCACCTCCCCCTGTATGTTCCCCGGAGACCACTTTGATCAGCGGATAAATGTTTACTGGTGGCTCTAAGGAAGCCTGCCTCGCTTCAACGAGGGCCAGGGCCTTTTCAGTCCTGGCCCCAGCCTGGTGGAACGCTCTGTCAATGGAGACCCGGGCCCAGCAGGACATATTATCGTTCCGCCAGGCCTGTAAGACAGAGCTGTTCCACCAGGCATTCGGTGGTTGAAGGGGGTGGTGCCATGTCGGCCTCCCACCTTTGGGGTGGGGGGTTCTCCCCACCATTGCACCTTAATGTATTTGGTTAATTTATTATTGTTTATTGTATGTTGATTTTAGAATTATTGTTTTTTTGTTTTTATTGATTTTAACTGATGTTCACTGCCCAGAGCCCCTGAGGATGGGCGGTTCATAAATAGAAGTAGTAGTAGTAATAATGATGATGATGATGATAAATTGCCATGTTCTCCCCCTGGGTAACAAAAATCCAAAGCATGCATACTGGATGAGGGATATAATTCTTGGTAGCAGTGTTTCAGAAAACGATCTTAGGATACGGGTGGATGGGAAGCTAAAAATGAGCAGTCAGTGTGATGCAGCAGCAAAAAAGGCAAATGCAATCTTGGGGAGTATCAACAAAGGTATAACATCCAAATCACAGGATGCCATTGTCCCACTATATACTATGTTGGTCAGGCCCCACCTGGAGTATTGTGTTCAGTTCGGGAGGCCTCATTTCAGAAAGGATGTAGACAAATTGGAACAGATGGAGAGGAGTGCAATTGAGATGATCATGGGCCTAGAGACCAAGCCCTAGGAGGAAAGATTGAAGTTCTTGGGAATGTTCAGTTTGAAGAAAAGGAGATTGGGGGGGAGACATGATTGCTCTCTTTAAGTCTTTAAAAGGCTGTCACTTAGGGGATGATAGGAAGATGTTCCTATTGGCAACAGAGGACAGGACTTGAAACAATGGGTTTAAACTACAGGAGGGTAAATACTGGCTTGACATTAGGAAAACATTTTTTTAATGTTAAGAGTAATTCAGCAGTAGAATTGGCTGTGTAGGAATGTGGTAGGTTCTACTTCATTGGCAGTCTTCAAGGAGCAGTCAGTTGAATATTTGTTAGGGATGCTTTAGGCTGTTCCTGCATTGGAAAGGGGGTTGGACTAGATTGTAAGACTCCCTCTAACTCTATGATTCTATAATTATATGTCCCCAGATCCAATCTTCCTAAAATTTGGGGGATCTTTAGTGCACAGGAGGGATTAGATTCTCTGCAAATTTGGTGAAGTTTGCTTGAAAAATGCCCCCCCCCCATTTCCCCCCATACGGAGTAATAGCTGAATATATTTGGTATTCCTGGTTAAAACCAAATCTGAATAGAGAATCTGACCTGGATATCAAGAATACTGAATATCTGAATAATGCGTCTCTCTCTCTCTCTCTCTCTCTCTCTCTCTCTCTCTCTGCTGCATGCACACACCTATTCATAAATAGCCAATTTGTCTGATTTACAGGAATAACATGCTTGCAAACAGCTTATTTTCTGACTTGAACTGAAAATATCTATGTCTTGAAACATACAAACATGCTTTGGTGCCTGCAATATGTGTAGAGAGAGAGTGAAACAAGCAAGCAAGCAAGGAAACAAACAAACATATAATTAAGAATATATTAGAGAACTCTGCCTTGCAACTACTTTCTTCTTATGCCTTCACATCTCCTGCTAAGCATGAACAGGTTATGCTGTCTACTTTTGAAATTATCTGTGTTTTATCTCTGATTTAAGACTTTATTTCTCTTAGGTACACAAAGGATGAAGAGTGCATTCGTGGCATTTTGTAAGACAAAGGTAAATTAAATTTTAGTAGAAACTTTTGCTTAACTTCAAATTTATTTAATGTTTCTGTCACTGGAAAGTACAATTTATGAAAACCATAGTCCTATCCTGCTACATTTTTGTTTTTTTTTTTAAGGCAGTTCCATAAAACCTCGCCCTTATTGAATGTAAATAGTGTAGGCGAAGAGAATACAGAGGAGACACTGGGTCTTGCATGATCTCTAATATAAATTTAAACAGCCATGTCAAAATGAAGAGGTACATCAGAAGCTGCACTTGCTCCTGCTGAAAGAACTTCCCACGTTCCCTTGTCATGTTGAATGGGGTAATAGTCAAAAGGGAACACTTCATTACAAGATTCCATTAATTGACAACAATAATGCCTTAAGATTTAATACTAATGCATTCAAGACATTAATGATAATCCATTAATATGAGGGAGCTGACAATGTAGAAGTGGAATAAGAGATATAGTCTATTGTAACAGTGTAACAGTTGGGCAGGCTAACAGCTTGCATAATGAAAATTAGCCACTAGTGGATTGAAACCAAGAGACAAAACAAATGTAAGTATGGCTGTTTCTGAACACAGAGAAAATGGCCATATATATTAAATATAGCTATGCTATTGCTACATGAGAATAAATAGAATTATGGGTCCATGCTGGTGAAATGTTTCGATCACAGAAAATTGGACCCAGTATAGTGAAACAATGCTCAAAATCTAGATCTTCAGAACCAACTAATTATTGGCAATATTTTATTCCAATAGGAAGATAAAAAGTTTCTGCAGTCTTCCAAGATGTTTCAGAAACTCAAAGAGAAAATACTTGTGAAGAAGATTTTCATAGACAGCATTACAAATGGATCGCCACAACAGGGCCATGAGTCTATTTAGCAGCTAATTTCATTCTAGATGTGTACATTCACCAGCCACACAGCAGCAATGTGTTCAAATGCTGATTAAGTCTCAGGGTTGTGTGAAAGTAATATGATACATTTGCCATTTCTTCCCACTATTTAGGCACAACTGCAGTCTGGCTAACTGAATCCACCCATCAGAAGAATCAATCACATCCAGACCAATCATGTAACAGTCCGATTTAGAATCTGTTTTGCATGCATAGAATTCATCAGCAAAGTAATTCATCAGCAAAGTAATTCATCAGCAAAGTTTTTCAGCAACGATAACCAATTGTGTAGAATGAGATTTGCGAAACAATTAAGAATTGGGATGGGTATGGCAGAATTGGCTAAAATGGGTTTCACTGAGAGTAAGCCACATTTAATAAATATAAACGTATAATAAAAATAAAGAAATGGAATACAGTGCAAGGACCCTGACAATGAAACAGATTATGTAGGATAAAGGTTAATTTTAAAGGTCTTGTGCAATGTGTTTCAATATTTATCTTTTAACTCTCTCCATAGAACTTAAGCGCTTTTCACTTGGCTGGGATTGAATTTTTTTGTTGCTTATATGTAGGAAAATTACCTCAGAGTGCACACTGTTCACTTTTTCACTCAATAAAGAGTTGGCTTTTTTCATTACATTGAACTTCCTCCTTTTGGCAATTTGATGTGTTTTTGTGTAACGCAGATGAATAAAACATATCACACAAATAAACTTGTAGCGTGACATGAATACCTCACTGCTTCTAAATATATGCCCTACATGTACTCACTAACAGTAGAATTATCATAAGATAAAATAAGGCTTCCTCCCACTTTCAACTTTCTTGCATTTTGTGTAAAAAATAGGAATATATCTGCTTAATTAACCATGTAATTGTCATTTACTAATTTCATATATCCTACCATCCCCCCAAAGAAAACAAGATTGAAGATTATTTTGTTTCTCATTACTACCAAATCTTCAAACTGGAACATAATTTGCTATAATAAAAGAAATGAGTAATTTAGACAAATACAGAAACACTATATTGCAAACTTTAAAATAAATATTTAGTAGTTGTATTTCTGTGATGATTTTGTTTGCCACACTCTGAACCTAATATTTTGTAATTATTTTAAAGTTTGCAAAACTATTTTGATGAATTTTTAGACAGCGGGGAGTTTCAGAACCAGATCCCTGGACACGCACTTTCCTCAGAATGGATAAATAACCCAAATGTGCAATAATGAATATTCCTTAATGGACTGTAGTTTTACATTTTATTGTTTGGTGAAATAAACAAGGTGCTTAAAAACAGCAAAAAAAAAATCATACAAACAAGTGCCAGAATGAAAGAAGGAAACAAGAGGGGGAGGGATGACTGCAATTTCTTCCTCAATGATGAACAAAGAATGCTTGGGTCTGCTATTAGAAAGACTTATGATAGCTGGTAGTCAATATCAGCTTATTCCTGAACCATCAGCTCATACCAGTGATTTGGTACTGCCACATTTTTAACATTATTTAGATATTCACATCTTCAGCAGTTCTGCACACTGCGGTTTTAATGGAAAATACTCCTAAAATGAATCTGAACTGAGATCCAAAGCAAAAAAACAAACCAGTAAATAAATATCTTGCATATATGTCAAACTATATTCTTCAAACAAAACCTTACATCTTATGAAAGAAGTCAGAAAGTACCAGGAAAAAACCTCTCTGCTTTCTACTATTACAATACTGTTAAATCTCCAAGGCTGAAAATGTCCCATTTATTGATTTTCTGCCTTTTTAAAAAATTAGATGGTAAAGTAGAAATTCAAAACACAGGAAGAAAATGCATATATATGAGAGCACTGGTTCAGCAAGATATCAAATATACAGTATTCTAGTGTCAAAAGTACAGGCAGAAATGTCCAAGAATTCTTGGTGAAAAGGGGAAAGGAAATTGAGGAGTAAAAATTCTACTTGACAATCACTCACATTCTAACAGTGCATTAATTATAACAAAAGCCAGATGGTAAGTGAGCAACAGAGTCATAGTGTTCAGTGTTTACAGCAGAGTACTTCTCTCTGCTAATTTAAATGAGGTTGGAAACATATACTCATGTATGGGAAACTTTCAAAGAGTGCTGCTTATTCTTTCTTCCTGGCTTCTTGACAGAGGCAGACTTGTGACATTGATTTTTGAGTTAAATGATAGTACATGGCGATTTGGATAAAATGTTCACCATGCCTCACTCTTTATCAAAGGCTTACTTAGTCCTCCAGTCTGGCTTGAACTATTCTTTTGCCTCTAGGAAAAGTGTTTCTTGAGGGTACAATTTTAACTCCAGTAATGATTTATTTGGATCCAGCTGGGTCACCTGTGGAGATAAAAAAGAACAAAGGGAACTTGAAAAGGCATGCACAGGTAGACTTCCTATACATTTTCAGAAACAGATATACTCATTCCTGGACTATTTTAATTTTTTTAAAATGGTCCAATAAAAATAGCTCAGCCAAGAAAAGAAGGGCCACACCAAAGCAGGGTATAAAAGGAGAAAGAGAAAAAACAGGTGCTACAGGAGCATAATTTTATTTAAAATTATCAATCCCAATACGTTTCTCTTAAAGCTTCATTAGGGGATCTGTAAAATAGCAGCCATTAATTTGTGTTATATCCATTCGTAACTTTAAAAAAAGGTCATTGTTAGCTGAATCTTAAATGTTCACCCATGGAGAGATTTCTCACTTTCTACATCAAGAGAGATGTCATCTTGATGAAATTATTGGGATGTTACAAATACAGTGGATAGAAACGAATGATACTCCCAATAACATTTTCCACACAGATTTCAAATATTTAATTTATCTGGCATTTCAAAGGTTGATGGATTATGCATTTTTAAATCATTTGTATCTGATTTAGCAAAGCATTTCAGGAAGCATGTAATGCCTGTTGTGTAATTTCAGTGAATGCCCAAAGAGTCTCACCACCTACTTAAATCCCACTGGAATTATTTCAAAAGGATATGAAGCCATTTTCACAGTTACATTTTTTAAAATAATGATGACCTACCTCTACTCCTCCCTCAGCCACACCAGTTTTATCTGAATGGTGTTCCTTTTAATGGCATTTTCCTGAGTTTTGTCCACAATAATTTGTAATTATAAGGATATTAAAGATGTTGTGGCATCTTCAAGACTAAATTGGATTATGAAAGTATGAACTTCTATTGGGCAACAGCTATTTTATCAGATGCACATTTACATTTTACAGCTGCCTATAAACCCCATTTTAAACAATAACATTCCTTAAGGAACGGTGCTTTTAAAACCCTGAATCTAGACTAGAATAAATTTACATGTGATATTCTTCTATAATATGAATAATAGCAGAGCTTTATACAAAACATTTTACGAACTCAATGAAAAATTACCTACTGTGATACACTATTACACCACAATTATACATTCTACATTTATACATTCTAAAATTATACATTCTAGAGCGCACTGTAGAAAATAAGCCTGTTGGATTTTTTAAAAAACAGTAAAATACTGAATTGAAATTTGTAGCCACTGAATCATACTAAAGTTGTTTGTTTGTTTGTTTCATATTAAAAGTCTTAGCATTTCACTACTGCAATTCTGAATTGCTCTCTGGACAAGAAGTACAGTGCACCTGAAAAAAGCAATTTTCTTTTTCAGTTCACTTCAAGTCTGTATCTAATTAAATCCACTCACTTTCTAAATCCCATAACCCCTTTACTCCAAAAGCAAGGAAAGGTAAGTAGAGCAAAAATGTCTTCTGTGTATCAGGCGAAAACTAGTTTGAAATGAGAGGCTGGGTTAATGAACACTATCCTCTAGACTGTAACCAGATGGAAACCTATTATTCACTTGAGTGTAATTAAAGATGCACATCCTAATCAAAACTCTTGGCTTTGCAAACTCAAGTTACCCTTAATAACAACCATGAACAACGATGTCCTTTTCTCAATTGCTTTCAACTTTGGATTTGTTGCGTACCTGTGCTAAGAGGGGGTTTGCTGCTTTTCACCCTTGATTTCAATGTGCCTGCTGTTTTTTTTTTTTTTTTAATTCACCTAGGGATTGCAGAGTTTGCAAATGTTTACACCACTACCCAATTAACTAACAATATGGTTCCTACATCTGTCAACAAACAAAGCTGTTGTTGCTTTGTTTTAGCTCCCTGGCATTTTCTGTTCATATGAGTCGCCATTGTACTTAATTATCACGCCAGATCCCGTCTGCAGCGTTTACTTTGTTATTTGAGGTATGTAAACATATTGCTTTAGAATGGAAAACAGAAGCTTTATGATCAGTCCTTTGACCAGAAGACATGCTCTGGATGGCAAGCAAATGATTACTGATGACAGAACTGAAAGCAAAGGCAATCTGTAGTTTACATTTAAAAGCAGAATAAGAAATAGTGTACCTCTGATACTCCTATTCAGGCAATTCACCATACCTTAATTTGAATTCAACCTTGAATTGACAGCAAGAGTAGACTTTAGCTTCTTCCCTCCCATGCATACCTAACCATAGGAAAGATGTAAAAAGTCCAGTAGCGCCTTTAACACTAACCAACTTTATTAAGGCATAAGTTTTTGAGAATCACAGCTCTCTTCGTCAGATGCCATCTGGTAGAGAGAGCTGTGGTTCTTGAAAGCTTATACCTTAATAAAGTTGGTTAGTCTTAAAGGTGCTACTGGACTTTTTACTTTTTTGCAACTACAGACTAACACGGCTAACTCCTCTGGATCTACAACCATAGGAAAGATATAACCAGTGAACTGGAAGATTCCCTATTTCTGAAATTTTTACTCTACCACTATAAATAGAACAGAGAAAGAGGCAGAAGGAGTGCTTAAATGCAAGGCCAGTTTCATGATTTCAGCCTGAAGAGGAATTCTTAAGGCTCAGTATTAGCTTAATAGGCCCTTGTATATTGATTCTCATTTAAGACTACAATCACAAATCCTGTTCACATATTACAGTGAAGGAAAGTTGAACTTGTATGTACGTGGTTTAGGGATCCCATTCCCCCAGTGGGGGCAGGGGATCCTCCACTTTCACCCTCCACCTCCTGCCACCACTCACCTGGCTGGCGGGGGCGAAGGGCACTGGAACAGGTCTCCTGGGTGCACTCTTGGGGTCAACACGACAATGTCACTCCTGGGAGTGACATCATTGCACTGCCCCGAGAGTGCACATACTTTGCAGTAGGCCAATTTGGGCCCCAAATGGGCTGAATTGAGCCCGTTTAAGGCCCAATTCAGTGTGTGCATGCTCCTGCACCTGTGCGATGACGTCGTGCAGATGCGAGACTGCGCATGCAATGAACAAGGTAAGCACCAAGTCCCCAGCCTCCTGCTGGGACAGTAAGGGGACCTGGTAACCCTAACGTGCATACATCTGTTTGTAGGAAAGAGCCAACAATTGATCACTTTACATATGAAACTGGGGACAAGTACCTGGATAAAAGCAGGGTTTCAATCACGTTTAACTGTACAAAGCACTGAATGGAAGATGAAAATTATATAAAGAAAAATCAACTGGACATTTGATATGTATTGTAGGTGTGTTTGCTGTAACTTGTGAACAGGTCTACCACCTAATCTGTAACTCAACTTTGGTATTATAATGGCCATAGTGGTCAACATTCATACCAACTCTAAAGACCACTTTGCTAACTCAATATATCAGAAATAGATTCGAGGTTCCAAAACAGTTCCCTGTACTGCAGAACGTTCCCCTACGTTTAATCCATGTCTGATTTATATCAGTATATTGTTAGGAAAGTTCCAATAAAGGTAGGTTAGTTGCCACTTATGCAAACTTACTCAAGCATCCAATGGCTGTCCTGATTAAGAGATATTTTGTTAAGTGGAAGAAGTTAAAATTTTATGGGCCATTATGGTCTTCTTTTATCTTTAATCAAATTTTATCTTTTGGGATTGCAATTAGCGGGTCTGATAAGTAGAGAGCAACATAAATTGATTCAGATAGTCCTAGCTGCAAAAATAGTGGTTGCTTTTAAATGGCAACCTCTAGCCTCATCCTCCATTAAGGAATAGATAAACAAAGTCTAGAAGATGAAAGGGATGATCGACTCACCAATTTATTTATTTATTTACTGTATTTCCATACAGCTTTTCCTCAATGCTGAAAACAGCTTACAATAATAATTTGCTTATTTATCTCCCCCTCCCAACTATTCCCGATATTAGTCCCCAATGCTGAGATAATGTTTTAGCCCCTTCTCCCAGGATAAGAGGTCTTTAATATCTTGGGAGCCAAGCCAGGTGCTTCTGAGGGTAGAATAGCAGGAAAGAAAGAAAGAAAGAAAGAAAGAAAGAAAGAAAGAAAGAAAGAAAGAAAGAAAGAAAGAAAGAAAGAAAGAAAGAAAGAAAGAAAGAAAGAAAAAGATTTGAAGCAGGATTTGGTTCAATACTGTAAACTACTTATTAATTTTTATGAAGCAAAGATGTAATATTGCTGGGTAGATCACCATAAGCTAAGGATGGGAGTTCCCTATATTGACAATATGTTTCCCTGCACCATGACTGTGGGTAAGGAAGCTATTTGAACTACAGTGCAACAATGGCTGGAATCTTGATGCCATTAGACATCAAGAGTAGACCAATCACTTCCCATAGATTATGGTTTTACTTAAAACTATTTTCCATATTTGTAAAGGGGAAATCCTATGCTTTCAGAACTAGGAGCAAGCTTCAAAGAACATGATGATTTACTTCTGAGTAGACATGCATTAGATTGCACTGTTGTTGTTGTAGATTTGAGTTCAAATACATTTCTAGTACTTCTAATAAACCTCTTCCAATCCAATGACATATCTGTATGTTGCCTTCAGCTGCCCTTATATATTGCTTCAAATAATAATATCATGTACAACTGCAATTTGACTGTTTACTAAATATAGCTCCTTACATTACCACTCCAGGAGAAAAATGGAAGGTGAATTAATGGCAAGACAACCAAACAGGCCATTTAAACAAATGATATGAATATTCAACTGTTATAAGTCAAACATAAGTAACAAGGATCACACTCATTACTTGCGTTCACATCCTAGAACAAGATCTAGTTCTCAAGCAGTGCAAATTTCCTTTGCCTTTTACACATGCATGAATTAATCAGTTGAATCTAGTGGACAAAGAATCCTTTAACTTTCTTCATAATCCCTCTTATCAAGGTATAAATGCTGTGGAAAACATTTAAACACACACCTGGTGAAGTGCTAAATCTCTTTTAAAATCTGTTTTATCACTGTCCTGACACAAACCAGAACAGTGAATCCATTCTACCTGCTAAATAATAATCTCTATGGGTAACACGGTTCTATAGTTTTGCTTTTAAAAGGGTCCAAACACATACACACAATATGTATACTGAAGACTTATGCAATTTGATCTGGTTATTTACTCTAATCTGCAAATGACTTTTCTTTGCACTTATTAATTTCACTGGAGTAATAAAAGAGAAAAACAATACAAAATACTTCAATAAAAAGTGGTTATAAAGTTTTCATAGCAGAATGCTTTAAGACAAATAATTATAATTCAAGTGATGATTTTAAGACTAGCAATCACATCTTAATGGATAAAACAAAGTATTTTAATAATTACTACAGTACTTTAATATAGATTATATTCTGAGGATATTCTACTCTTACAGCAGTGCTGCCAGAAATGAAGTCTTTTTTTTCAAGGAGACATCTAACTCAAATTTAATTGAAAGTCATATCATAAATTTGTTTTTAAGAAGTTAATGGGTTATACAATTAAGTTATGCATGTTTTCAGCTTACTTTGAATTCTGAATGATTTAAAATCAGCTCTAGATCTATTTGAACACTTCCCTCTATGACTTATTCAAGATCAGTATATTCTGTATCCACGTTATCTAGTTTCTGAATGATTTCATTATTTGACAATTAAAAATTTACATTTTCTTGCCTCAGAATTTTCAGAGCATCAGTTCTGAACATACTGAACTGTTCTGGACTATGAAGAAAAGGTGCACCATGTTCTTATCAAAAGGAGAGTTTGAAATGCCAGACAAAAGATATAGATTGCATGTTGAGGGGTTGCTCATTAATTTGAAAACACGTTTATAATTAACAACTTAGGAAAGTGTTTCTAAAAGATTTAGAATAGAGAACATGACAGACCCAGATGCTAAAATATGACTGAATGATATACAGATTAAATCAATAACATGTATATATAAATGCTGTAGTAATTTACAGATTCTTAAAGAATTTTGGCAGTGTAAACCCCATCAGAATGAACAGGGCTTGGGCTGAAGGATGACTTTGAGGATCAGAGCCTTATTAAGATGCATTTACTTGTCCAATTACCAAAACAGCAGGAGATCATTAAATTTCTAGTTAGCAGACACAGCAATGTTAATATCTTAATGTTGCCAAGGCTCTTTCTTGGCATTTTGCTACTAGATGTTCTTTCTTCTAACAAAAATTCATAAAATACATACTAAGCATGAGAAAACATAGTCCATTTGGTCTCTTCTCCTGCACCAAAAAGCTTGGAAGGTTTAACAGGTGATTAAAAGGGGCAATTCCCTCCAGTATCCTCTATATTTGTTCAGGCAACTTACTCATCAAATAAAGTTTGAAACCATATGAAAGCACTGTAATGAAATTGGGGGGAGGGGGGAGGAAACAACAATGGTGTATTTGAACAGAATACTTTTATCTTGTAGACAGTTGTAAATAATGTTCAACATTCTGAGTTGGTCATTTGCTGAGAAACTACTATCAAATGAAGATGTCTCCTTGAGCATTCAGCACAAAACTATTTAGTATGTTTTTTCTGTTTTCAAAGTTCCACAGTAATTTAGAGAAAAAAAGTGACCAGGATGGGGGAACACATGACAGAAAATTATAAAATTATGAATGGCAGAGAAAGAGTGTAGCAAGAAGTTTTTTACTTTCTCAGAACATACTAGAGATAAGCTTGGGGCCACCCAGTGAAACTTACTCTTAGTCAATTCAGGACAGGCAAAAGGAATAATTGCTTCACACAATGCATACATATGAAAATCACTACAATAAAATATAATTTCAGGAGGGTAGCTGGGTTGGGTGCAGTCAAAGAGCAAGATCCGGGTATAATAGCATCTTAAAGACCAACTAGATTTCCAAGGTATGAGCTTTCAAGAGTCAAAGCTCCTTCATTAGATAAGCGGAGCGGAAAAAGAAAGGGTTCTTGTGTAAGATAATCAGACAAATTCATGGAAGCTAGGTCAATGGCAATTATCTATGAATATGGAACAGAATCTCTATTTTCAAAGGGAATATGTATCTCAGTACAAGATGTGGGGAGTGAACAAAAAAAGACTAACCATCACCTTTATAACCTGGCTATAATCTTCCAGAGATATCTGTCTGGCTGTTTTTCGGGAAGAGAATGTTGGGCTACATGGATCTTGGTCTAATCCAACAAGTCATAATCCTTATATTCAGAAATACAATATACCTCTTACTTTCTGCCACATTAAACTCCCATGTTCATAAACTACAAAAAATGCCAGTATCAATGCCTGCTTGTAACTCAATTAAAAGCTAGCAAAAGGAGGAAGGATGAGGCCAGAAGTGTTCTTAATCCCTCCACTACTTTTTTCAGTCATGCAATCACCAAACACAATCTGGCCCCAAATCCTTGGCTTGACTTGATAGACTGTACTCTTTCAGTTAGATTAAATTTATTTTAACAACCATTTTGATTGGGAGAGATCCCCTCCTTGTTTATTTAAACTGCTGCTGGAATTGACTAATTAAAGGGATTGTAAAAACCATAATACTCTAAACACAGCAAACTGGTTCTGAATTATTAAGCAACATTTTAGATGCATTTGAATAACCTTAAGTGACTTAACTGCCACCTGATCCTAAGCTACAGCTCAGATAAATAAATGTGAAATACTGTACAAGTCTTAGCTTACTAAGGCTTCCAGATACAGTAAATAAAGAGCTTAAGTCTCCAGTACATAGTCAGCAAAAGACATAGTCTCTGATAAATGGATTGCACTGGTGTACATTTAAAGAGGAAGTGCAGGGCAGGAAAAATACAGGCTTTAATTTTGATTACAAAGGAAACTTACAGGTGCAAACTGTTATGATATGCAAGGGCTCTTGGGTGATGTTCAGCAGTTTCAACAGTCTTGTGTGCTCTAAACAGCCATATAAAATGCTACCTATGCTTAAGTGGACATCTGAGATGCCATGTCACCTTTTTAATAAGAGAGGGGCAGTTCTCACATAGTATGTATCTGATTTCATTATCTTTCAGAGTCTATTGAGCTTCACTTGAAGCAGTGACTTTTTGTCCTTCAGATGCTTAGGGGTTTTTTTTCCCACTCAGCTAATCTGATTACTCCAACTGTAAGCAATAATAAATAGTGAGAGAAGAGAGGCCGCAAGCAAACCACAGTAGTCCAATGCCTTTTTAATTTTATTACCCAATTGCATGATTTTGCATCAACATAACATTTCCTAAAGTTATGGAATGAAACTGCCTGTGAAACTGTGCTTTGTCCTTCAACAGGTCAATGAGAACCCTAAGGCTAGGCCTATAATAAACCGAAGCTCAATCCAGACACAACTAAGGTGCTGCTGGTCAATGACAAAGCTTCTCAACAACTGAAGAGTCAGCCTGTCCTGGACAAGGTGACACTCTCCATGAAGGAACAGGTTTGCAGCCTGGGGGTACTGCTGGTCCCTGGCCTACAGCTGGAGGCCCAGATCTTCTCTGTGGTACATAGTGCCTTTTATAAGCTTTGGCTCATACACCAGCTACAGCTGTTCCTTGAAAAGCATCATCTGCTTTGATTACATCCAAGTTAGATTACTATATTGCAATTTATGTGGGGCTGCATTGGAAAATGGCCCAGAAACTTCAGCTCATCCAAAATGCAACATCCAGGCTACTGGCAGGAGTGAGATACAGGGATTGTATCACCCCAGTGCTGGGCACAATTCAACGTTCTGGTTCATACATTTTAAAGCCCTAAATGGTTTGGAGCCAGGGTTCTTGAAGGACTGCCTCCTCCCTATCATCCAGACCACCAATTAAGATTTGCCTAACAAGCCATGTTCTCAGTGCACCTTCAGATCTGAGGCAGGTGATAACCAGAGACAGGGCTTCTTTAATAGCTGCACTTCACCTGTGAAACAGCCTTCTCCTTGAGGCTTTCTTGTTGCACAAGCTGCTTTCTTTTAGGTGCTAGGCTTTTAAGCAACAGGTTGATTTTCAACACTGTTTTAGCCTGGAAACTTGTTTTAAGCTGTCTGTGGTCTTTTTTTATTATCCAGGTTTTCATCCTGGTCTAGGAATTTTTTAATGCTGGATTTTTAAAAATATCTTTTAATGTTTTGTTCTTACTATTTTTTTTATAAGCCACCTCAGGCAGGTTCCTGGAAAGGCTGCATTAAAAAGATGTTCTAAATAAATAAATTTAAGGAGATGTCAGAAAGAACAAATGAAAGGCATAGGCTTCATATTTCAGAATAACAATATCAATTCCAAAATTTCATGTATTTATTTAAAACATTTCAATGCCACCTTTCCACCCCAATAGGGTCCCCAAGGCAACACCACAACTTTAACACATTTAAATATTAAAACATCTTAATGTTAAAACATCATTTAAAATAAAATATTAAATAATTCAATAAACACATGGAAACACACAAGCATACAATATCACAAACAGGGAGAAGGGCCAATAATAGTTATTGCAGTATGCCAAACAAAATAATAAAAGTCTAAATCCCACAGGCCAGCAGAAGTTTAAAGGGTCCCGAGGCTTCCCAAAGCAACCTGAATTGCTTTGGGAAGCTTTGATTTGGGTGTCCAAATCTTTTACAGACTGGGTCTGGTTTGTGATTTTTTCCTGAACTGGAAACCCAAAGCGCACACTCCTACTCACATACACAAATACTGGAAAGCAGGAAGGTATCTTGCTCAACCTAAAGCAGGGACATAGATATTCATTGTACCTGTTTATTATCATCCCTATTTAAGCTCTGATACATATTTCATATTTAATACCAAGCAGGATCCTTCCCTAATAAAAAAGCAACAACACATGTTTTTGTCTATTTGTATATGTAAACTGATACAAAACTATGTAACACATCACACAAGACTGTAATAAGATACTAGAGAAAGGGCAGTGGGGATAGTCCTTCAAGGTTAGGAATGTACTGTATCTACAGTCATTACTACATAACCTGTTTTCATAGCCAGTACAACATTGTAAAAGACAACAGTCTCTTTGTGAGTCAGAAACAGCTAAACATCCAGTTTCTAGTTTTAGTACAGGAGGAAACGACATAGCTGACATATTATACCCTTGCTTTGTATTATGTAAGCCTGTACTGGAAAAAGGGTTTGGTGCCTAGGTCTGATTAGTACAGTGCAGATACTTAGATAGACCTTAGTCCAGACCAGACTAGCAGATAGATAATGTGTACATAGGCTTGTATTAATTTGCATGTTTAGCAAAGTCTCATGGGGCATGCATTTGAAAGGGGCCACCATTACTAGAAGTGGAATAAAGCAGGACAGGAGTAGCTGAAAGGACAAGGGGAAGATGAGAGACAAATGCATGCTGAAGGTAGTACTCTCTGACAGACAAAGCTTATTTCCAAGCTCTGGATCCAAAAAAGACACATAGCAGAAACTGCTAACTGGGAAGAACTGGACATTTCTCCCTAGGAGAACAGCTGTGGATTGGAAGAGCTGAAGAAGCTGGGAAGAGCAAAGAGCTCTTCATTAACTACCTAAGGTCATCACCCTAGTACAGAGCTGCCTCACTTCATCTTGCTGGGAGGAAAGGGGAACTGCTCCTAGGACAATGAACAAGCTTGAGGATTCATCCAGCATCTTCAGAGGAAGAGTTCCTGCTGTTGCAAGAAGGCCTTCTGGATATCTGGGATTCTGTTCCAGGCATAGCCTCTGGACATAAGAACATAAGAGAAACCATGTTGGATCAGGCCAATGGCCCATCCAGACCAACACTCTGTGTCACACAGTGGCCAAAAAACCAGGTGTCATGAGGAGGTCTGCCACTGGGGAAGAGACACTAGAAGCCCTCCCACTGATTGCCCCCCCCCAAACACCAACAATACAGAGCATCATTGCCCTAGACAGAGAGTTCCATCTATACCTTGTGGCTAATAGCCACTGATGGACCTCTGCTCCATATGTTTATCCAATCCCCTCTTGACTCTGTCTACCACCACCTCTTGTGGCAGTGAATTGCATGTGTTAATCACTCTTTGGGTGAAGAAGTACTTCCTTTTATTCGTTCTAACCCGACTGCTCAGCAATTTCATTGAGTGCCCATGAGTTCTTGCATTGTGAGAAAGGGGAAAAAATACTTCTTTCTGTACATTCTCTATCCCATGCATAATCTTGTAAACCTCTATCATGTCACCCCTCAGTCGTTGTTTCTCTAAAGAGCCCCAAGCGCTTTAACCTTTCTTCATAGGGGAAGTGCTCCATCCCTTTAATCATTCTAGTTGCCCTTTTCTGCACTTTTCCCAGTAGTATAATATCCTTTTTGAGGGGTGGTGACCAGAATTGTACACAGTATTCCAAATGAGGCCGTACCATTGATTTATACAGGGGCATTATGATACTAGCTGATTTGTTTTCAATTCCCTTCAAAATAATCCCCAGCATAGCATTGACCTTTTTTATTGCCGTCACACACTGTATCGACATTTTCAGTGAGTTATCTACCATGACTCCAAGATCTCTCTCTTGGTCAGTCTCTGCCAGTTTGGACTAGAGATGGGCACGAACAGCAATATGAACAAAAAAAAGCCACGAACAGCCCAATCTGCTGTTTGCGAACAAGCTGTTCATGAGGCCCCATTCTAAATGAACAGGTGGTCGTTGCAAGCCTCGTTCGTTGCTGTTTGTCTTGCTGTTTGTCAATCCAGACAGTCTGGCACCTGCAATCAATTCTCTTGGCAACTTAGGCAGGGATTGTCTGAACTCTGTCTGAACTCCTGCTGTTGCCCTGGAAACCCCAATCTAAGCCCAATTTAGCTTGATAGGCAGGTCTTCCTTTCAAGTATGGAGCTCCAAATTTGTTACAACAAGGGAGCAAAAAGCAGGGGTGAGGGGGGCTCCCACCTCTGGCTTAGTTTGCAGACAGTGGAGAGGGTGAGAGTTGCTGTTGGCATTTTGATAGAGAGAGTGCATTGGAGCTTGAATTTTCTTTGTGTGTGGTGGGATAGGGATCTACCCCCTCAAGTTCCAGGGCTGCTGCCAGGCTCTGGGCCAAGCTATTATTTATTATTGGTACCTTTCCTGGTGCCTGCTCAGGTAATGTTTCTGGGAGTGGTGTGGTAGGGATCTGCCCCTTTAAGTTCCAGGGCTGCTGCGAGGTTCTGGGGCCAAGCTATTATTTATTATTGGTACCTTTCCTGGTGCCTGCTTAGGTCAAGTTTCTGGGAGTGGTGCAGTAGGGATCTTGACTTGGATGATGGCTGGAGGAGAGCCTGCTGGCCCCCACGAACATCCAACCACAAACATGTTCGCGAACATGACCATGTTGTGGTTGTTTGCAAGTCCCTGTTCATGGACGGCAATGAACAACGAACATCATGTTCGTTTTTTTCTATTCGTGCCCATCTCTAGGTTGGATCCCATCATTGTGTATTTATATTTGGGATTTTTGGCCCCAATGTGCATTACTTTGCACTAGGCCACATTGAACCTCATTTGCCACATTGACACCCATTCGCCCAGCCTTTACAGATCCCTTTGGAGTGCCTCACAATCCTCCCTGGTTCTCACCACCCTGAACAATTTAGTGTCATCCGCACACTTAGCCACTTCACAGCTGTGGACAAACCCACAGTACTGTCTCCACCTTCTACATAAGTGGATTTTGAGTTGAATTCTGCTCTGGGGACACTGGTTAAAGAAACAGAACTGATAGCTTTGGGAACATTTCTCACAGTTGTGTTCTGTTGTATTTAAATAAATTGGATTTATTTCAAATTTCACATTTTGAATTTGTGAATTTTACTTTAGAATTTGAACCTGGTCCTCAGGACTCAGGTTACAATTAAGTGCATTGATAGAATAAGGAATTAGTTTGAGTACCTTCTTTCAGTGCCACGGCTTAGTTCTGCAATATGCAAATACCTTAAAGAAGAGGTTGTCTTTTTTAAAAAATCCCTTACTTGCTAAAATAAGAATGGTCTGACTTTATTGGCTTGAACTCTGCCACCTTGTAGAAATTAACTGTTATCATTTTTTTCTAATCTAGAACAGGTAGCAGCCTTAATCATTGTCAATTATAGTTATTAATCTGTTTTTCCATGAGTAAATATATACAACAGAGTTCCTAGGTCATTTTGCAAGTGTAGTAGAAAGGCAGAATCACTAAAATTGTTCCAGTAACTAGACATTGCATGTTCTTTAGAGCTTTGGAATGTCATTGCTGTTTTGAAAAATACAAATAATCTCTAGAAAAGGTTAATCTTAGTATTTACTTTTTTGTAGAAATTTGTATTTACAATAGGTTTATGATACTGACTGTGCAGCCAAGGATGAGTGTGCAAGTGACTGGAATATAGAAAGAAGAATTAATGAATTCATATTTACTGGAGTAATAAAAATTTTTTATTGGAATTTCCCTCACATATTTTGCTACTGATACACCCTTTTCTTTAACATAGTATATTGGTCTGCATCTAACTATGCAGTTCCAACGATGCATGAGCATTAATTTTTTAAGAGGGAAGGGTAATTTCTGCCAATTCCACCTTTCCACTGCAGCCCACTAAACCCCTGAAATTTTGTTCCTGGACCCTCAGTAGACTCTCAGGAACAGCACAATGAGAACTAGCAGCGGGAGGAGAGGAAGTGGTAGAAATCACTGCCCCTTCTTAAGAAAATGTAAGTGCCCTTATATCTTTGAAACATGGTTAGACACAGGCCACTGTATGGCCCCAGGTAAAAACACACTTTCAGAAAAAATGGCACAAATATCACAAGTGCCACACAGCCCAGTTCTACCTGAACAGAGGGCAGATTTAACAGATGGCACTTTTACTACTAGAGCGAAACTGAAATGTGTGTGTGTAAACATTTTCATATCCCTCAAAGCACCTTATTTGGTACTTGTTTTGTGGGGGGGGGGGGGGAAAGGAAACAAGTAAGTATATTCTTGGTGCAACTGGTCAAATATTTTTGGTTTTGCTGCAATGTAACCATCAGTACAATGTACCTTGAGTCCTGTCTAGATTTGTAGCAGCCAAAACACCCCCCAAAATGCTGCTCCACAAGGATCTCAAGGAGTAGCTTGGGTCTCTCAAGGGGAAGGGAATCAGTGAAAATCCCCCCTCCATGCGCCCAAGGAAATCTAGGCTAGGTCCAAGCCAATGAATATATGAAACTGCCTTATACTTAGGGTTGCCAGGCCACAGCTGGCAACCCCCAGGAAGAAACAAGTGGTAGGAAACTGGTGCACTAACAATCCTAAGCAGGTCCACTCAGAATCCTAATCAAGTCTGTTCAATGGGGTTTACTCCCAGAAAAGCGTTCTTAGGATTGCACTGTAAGGCACTTAAGTCACCTCTGGTGAAAATCAAAAGTGTCATAGTAGAAGCTCCAGCAGTTTGCAAAAATTCCCATGCTCCCAAACTACCATAGAGTTTTTGCTAAATGCTAGAGCATCTACCATGTCACTCCTGATGAAAACATAAGTGTACCTTAAGAAGACGTAAGCATGCTGGTGCAATTCCAGCATGCATTCTTCCCCCTCCAATTTCCTCCTGCCAGTGTCTCAAGCTGGGAGGCATACTACATCTACTGAAATAAATCAGTACTCTAAACTGTATGGTAATGGCAAAGAATAATCAGGAGAAAACTTAGAAACTTTTTTCTCTCATCTTGATCGTCCTTATTTAGATATAGCTCAGCAACTTGCTGAACCTTTGCATAAGAATGAAATTGTGTGTGTGTTATGTGCCATCAAGTTGCCTCCCACCTATGGCAACCTTATGGATAAAAGACCTCCAAAACATCCTATCATTAACAGACTTGCTCAGATCTTGCAAACTGGTGGATGTGGCTTCTTTTATTGAGTCAAGCCATCTCTATTTAGGTCTTCCTCTTTTCCTACTGCCTTCCACTTTTTCTAGCATTATTGACTTTTCCAGAGAATCGTGTGTTCTCATGATGTGACCAAAGTACGATAGCCTCAGTTTTGTCATTTTAGCTTCTAGGGAGAATTCAGGCTTGATTTGATCAAGTACCCACTTATTTGTCTTTTTGGCCATCCATAGTATCTGCAAAACTCTTCTCCAGCACCACATTTCAAGTGAATCAATTTTCTTCCTGTCAGCTTTCTTCACTGCCCAACTTTCACATCCATACATCGTAATAGAAAATACCATTGTTTGGATTATCTTGATCTTGGTCCCTAGAGAGACATTTTTATCTTTAAGGATCTTATCTAGCTCCTTCACAGCTGCTCTTCCAAGTCTCAATTTCCTTCTGATTTCCTCATTGCAGTCTCCCAGTTGGTTGATGATTGAGCCAAGGAATGGAAAATCATGGACAATTTCAATTTCCTCATTGTCAACGTTCAAATTGTGTAACTCCTCTGGAGTCATTACTTTTGTCTTCTTGATGTTCAGATGTAATCCTGCTTTGACATTTTCCCCTTTAACCATCAATAGTCATTTCAAGCCTTATTTTATGTACGTATGTATGTATGTATGTCGTTTATATTCTGCCTTTCTCACTGAGACTCAAGGCGGATTACATAGTGTGAGATTAGTACAATCAATAGCAAGGACAAGGGCAGACATTTCCATACAGTGTCAAGAACACTTCCGTAAACAATGTCATAGAGTAAATGAATACAAGTTTACAAAGACATAGCATTAGCAAGGATCCAATATGGGGTTGAAGAATTGTTGAAACAGAACAATCAATTCTAGGACTTACATTAAACAACATGAAGCACAGGTAGTATATAGGAGTACATATTTAAAACAACATATAATATGTAAGGCAACATAATGGTGAAGTCTATGGTTCCTAACTCATTAGCAAAACATCTGGGACCCCTTCCCTACAATACCGCCCTCCTAGCTGAGAAAAAAGCCTTTTTGAATAATTCGATTTTGCATTGTTTGTGGAAAGCCAGGAGAGTGGGCGCTCTCCTGACCTCCTCAAGCAGGCCATTCCATAGGGTAGGGGCTGCCACAGAGAAAGCCCGTGCACAGGCGGCTGTTGATTTTGCCCATGTACAGGCTGGCACCTGCAAGAGACCCTGTTCAGATGAGTGAAGCTGCCGTGGAGGGACATAGAGAGGGAGGTGGTCCTGTAGGTATGCTGGACCAAGGCCGTGAACAAGTTTGTATGTAATAACCAATACCTTGAACTGAGCATGGTAACTGATAGGTAGCCAATGGAGTGACTGTAGGATGGGAGTGATGTTCAAGCTCCTGCTCACTCCTGATAATAGTTGAGCCACAGCATTTTGCACCAATTGGAGCCTCTTAGTTAACTTAGATGGGAGACCAATGTATAATGCATTACAATAGTCAAGTTTTGATGTTACCATAGCATGGATCTAGGTGGCCAGGTCAGCTGTGTTGAGATAAGAAGCCATTTTCCAGGCTAGAGTGAGATTGTAGGAAGCATTTTTTGCCGCTGCCTTAAATTGTTTTTCTAGTAGTAGCGCTGGATCCAGTATAACCCCTAGGCTCTTAACTGAGTCTGCAAGGATCGAATGAACTCCATCAAAGGTGGGGAGTACAATGTCTTTCAAGATCTCTAACTTCCCAACAAGCATCACTTCAGTCTTGTCTGGGTTCAATTTTAATTTGTTATTTTTCGGCCATTTCACTATGACTGTCAGGCAGTGATCTAAGATTTCTACTGCATCCTGTGGGGACCTGGATAGCGAGATATAGAGTTGGGTATCCATAGCTGCGAAAGAGTTCTCCTAAAGATTTTACGTAGCAGTTGAATAACATGGGAGATAAGATTGCGCTCTGCGGAACCCCACAAGATAGTTCCCATTCTGGAGATAGCTGATCTCCGACGGTAACCCTTTGGGTCCGTTCCATGAGAAATGATTTAAACCAGTCCAAGGCACATCCTTTGATGCCCACTTCTGTTTCTAAACACCTCAACAGGATGGCATGGTCTACTGTGTCAAAGGCTGCAGACAGATCCAGGAAGAGCAATAAGGAGGCATGGCCTTTATATTCAGATGGCGATCATCCACTAACGCTACTAGAGCTGTCTCTGTCCCATGCCCTGGTCTGAATCCAGACTGCAAAGGTCTAGAGTGCTAGAGTTTTCCAAGAAGATCGGGAGTTGGTCAGCTACTGCTCTCTCAATCACTTTGCCCAGAAAGGGCAGATTAGAGACTGGACGATAATTGGTCACATCAGTTTTGTCTAGAGATGTTTTTTTAAGTAGCGAACGGATAACTGCCTGTTTGAGTGGCCGGGGGAAGGTGCCCTGAGTTAGTGATTGATTTACAATAGATCTCAGTGGTTCACTTATATAATTTTACCTGATTTTAACAGTCAAGATGGGCAAGGATTGAGTGCACAAGTGACTTTCATAGATGCCAGAATCCTGTTAAGGTTTGTCATTGTAATTGTAATTGGTTCAAAGCAGTCCAAATATAGGCCAGATGGTGTATTAAGCATTTCTTCTATCTCGTTTGTATTGCAGCTAGCATCTAGATCAGAGCGTATTCATGTATTTTATCACTGAAAAACTTAGCAAAGGCCTTGCAGCTAATTATCTGTTCTTGGGTCTGTCAAGGTTCAGATTTAGGGTTTAGAAGGATACCCTTAACAATTGGGATGGTTGTGAAGTAGCCGATGCAATGGTTGCTGAGAAGTAACATTTCTTTGCTGCTTTCATTTCTGCTTCATAGATCCTCCAGTGCGTTCTGTAGCAAGTTCTATCAGTTTCTGTGCACGTTTTACGCCAGCATATTTCTAGACGTCTTCCAGCCCTCTTCAGGTCAGCCAGCTCTGTGGTAAACCATGGTGCTGCTTCCGTTCCAAGGGCCAGAGGGGTCAACAAGGAGCAATGGTGTCAATAGCTTCAAGGAGCTTTGCGTTCCACACTCCTACAGCAGCTTCTGTGGAGTATATGTCTGGAATTCTAAAATCCCCAAAGGCATTTTGGAATCTGGAAGGGTCTATGAGCCTTTGTGGGAGAATCATTTTAACTGGACCCCCTATTTTGTGGGGTGTTGGGGCCATATTCACTTTTGTCTTCAGCAGATGATGATCTGACCATGGTTCAAGCCAAGTCACTAACATTGAAATAAGACTTTCCCTCAAAGGCTCAGTGCAAAATATTAAGTCTAGTGTGTGGCCTCTTTCATGAGTAGGGCCTGACACTATTTGAGAGAGGCCCAGAGTTGCCAGGTAAGCTATAAATTCCTGAGCTGGGCCTGACTTTGGACACTCAGCATGGATGTTGAAGTCTTCCAGAACAATAAGTCCAGGTGTCTCCAACACCACGTGTGCTAGCAGCTCTGCCAACTCAGAAAGGGTGTTGATGGAGGAGCTGGGTGGTCTGTAAACAAGCAGGATACCCAGTCTATCTTTAATTCCCAGAGACAGGAACATGCAGTCAATACCAGCTATAGCTTGTACTGGAGATCTGCAGAAGTGGAAGGACTTGCAAAGAATAATAGCAACACCTCCATCCCGGCTGCCATAGTGAATTTGGTGTAGGACTGCATAGTCAGGGGGAGTTAGTTGGAAAAGACACACTTTGTCATTTTCCTGCAGCCAAATCTCTGTTAGGCAAGCCACATCAATTTTCTCATCCTGCAACATCCCAGCAATGCATGCAACCTTGATCTGGTATTGCATAGTATTAGCGTAGCAGGGGTGGTGGTAGAAGTGCCCTTGTTATCAGTAGGGGGAATACTAGAGAGGTTGAATAAGAAGTGAGTATTACTGCTTGATGTTGTGTGCCTTTGGTAAGTCCTACTCCCATATTTACCAGCTCCCAACTGCACTTCATTATTTTCTGAAAGTAACGTGGTACCATCTACATATCTCAAACTGTTAATGTTCCTTCTGCCAATTTGTACTCCAGCTTCTTCTAGATCTAATCCACCTTTCCTTATGATCTGCTCTGCATAGAGGTTGAACAGGTAGGGAGATAATTTGCATCCTTGTCTGATACTCTTGCCAATTGTAAACTATTCTGTTTCCCTATAATCTGTCCTAACAGTAGCCTCTTGTCCAGAGTACAGGTTGCACATCAAAACAATCAGATGTTGTGGCACCTCCATTTCTTTTAACGCTATCCATAGCTTTTCATGATCCACACAATCAAAAGTTTTACTGTAATCTATGAAACACATGCTGATTTTCTTCTGAAATTCCCTGGTGCACTCCATTAAGCCATCATAAATTTGTGATGTGATCTCTAGTGCCTCTTCCTTTCCTAAATCCAACTTGAACACCTGGCCTTTCTTGTTCCATATATGGTAAGAGTCTTTGCTGTAGAATTTTGAGCATCACTTTGCTTTCATGGGAAATTAACACAATAGTCTAATAGTTGCTGCACTCTTTGGCATTCCCCTTTTTGGAATTGGATTGTAGACTGAGCGTTTCCATTCTGTGGGCCATTGTTTTGTTTTCCATATTTGTTGACAGATTCTTGTTAAGATTTTAATGGACTCCATTTCTGTAGCTTGAAATAGCTCTATTGGTATTTCATCTACTCCAGGTGTTTTGTTTCTCCCATTGCTTTGAGTGCAGCTTTTACTTCACGGTCTAAGACTTCTGATTTTTCATCAAGAGACTTCAAAAATATCTGTCATCCTTCCATCTCTTCTGTATAGTTCTTCAGTGTATTGTTTCCATCTTTCCTTTATTTTGTCCTGATCAGATACTGTATCTTTCAGCATCTCAAGTTGTGGCTTGAATTTCCCTTTGATTTCCTGGATCTTGTGGAACAGATCTCTTGTTCTTTTTTTGTTGTTCTCTTCTATTTCTTTGCACTGATTATTATAATAGATTTCTTTGTCCCTGTGTGTAAATAACTGAAATGCTGAATTTAGAATTCTGACTCTATTTCCGTCACCTTTGGCTCTTGCTTTCCATCTGTCTTTAGTAATTTTAAGAGTTTCATCAGTCATCCATTCAGGCATCTCTTTTCTTTTGGCTACAGGAATAGTCTTTGCACATTCTTCCTTGATAATATCTCTGGTTTCCGCCCATAGTTCTTCTGGTTCATGATCAATTAAACTTAGTATTGCAAATCTATTCCTTACATGGACTTTAACTTATTCAGGAATTTCCTTTAGATTGTATTTTGGCACTATGATTCTTTTAATATTTATCTTCAGTCTTATTCTAATTTTTGATATTAACAACTCATGATCTGTACCTTCTCAGCTCCTGGTCTTGTTCTAGCAGACAGAATAGAGCTTCTCCATCTTCTGCTTCCAATTATGTAATGTTTGGTTCCTGTATTGGTCACCCAGTGATTTCCAAGTGTACAATCGTCTTTTCGGTTGCCTGAAGTATGTGTTAGCAATTAACAGGTTGTTGGCTTCACAAAATTCTATGAGTTTCTCTCCTGCTTCATTTCGTGATCCTAGTCCAAATTTTCCAATTATGTTTGATTCTGCTTTGTCTCCTACTTTTGCATTCCAGTCACCTATGATTATCAGCATATCTTGTTTAGGTGTGTGTTCAATTTCATCTTGGACACTTGCATAAAAGTTTTCAATTTCTTCCTCCTCAGCATCTGTAGTTGGGGCATAAACTTGAATGATGGTTATGTAAACAGGCCTTCCCTGAAGTCTGATTGATATTACTCTGTCAGACTTTGCATTGTAGCTCTGCTTGTGCTATGTCTCGTCTCAGTATTAGGGCAACACCATTTCTTTTGAGTTTGTTCTTTCTGCAGTAAAACATTTTCTGACTGAAAATGTCCTGAGTCGGTCCACATTAGTTCACTCCCACCCAGGATTACAATGTTTAAACGTTCCATTTCTTGTTTTACTGTTTCTCACTTACCTGGCTGCATACTTCTCACATTCCGATTCGGTTTCGTTTTCTCGGCCATGTCGGACGCTCCTCTCTGCAGGTCTGAGAGGAAGCGTCCGAGCAGCCTGACCGGGCGGCTGATCTGTGAAGATTAGCCCCCAGGACTCCCAGGGAGAGAGTCAGGGTCTGGGACGCGGCGGGAAGAGCCCCCTGGAAATCGATGCAGGGGGTAAATTGCCCGTTTGTCCCTATGGAGGCCGGCAGACGTGCGCGGCACCCTGCGTGCTGCCGGGCCATGGAAAACGGCAAAGAACAGGACTAGGCGGAAGCCTGTAAGTAAGCGAATCCCTTCTGTTATTACAAGCGTATGCGAAGGAGTGGTGGGATCTGAAGTTAAGAAGACTTGGATTTCTTCCCCCTCGCTGAGTTTCGGAAGGTCGGCGGTCCCCCCCCCTAAAATGGCAGCGAAAAAGCAGAGTCCTGCTTTGGGCAAGTCAATTTCGGCTGCCCTGCAGGGAAAAGGGGAATCGCTCGAGGAGTTGGTGAAAAGGTCAGTTATCGAAGCCATAAAACCCTTTGTTGACAAGCTGAATGAAACAGATCAAAGGGTGGGCTTAATTGAGAGTGATGTGAAAGCCATCAAGGAAGTAGCGGGGGGGGCAGAGAAGTCTGCTTGGGAAAATGCGTCACTCATGAGAGCAACGAACAAGGAGCTAAAGCTGGTGGAAAACCAGCTGATCGGGCTGCAAGTGGAACGAACACAGACTATTTTGTGTCTCCAGAATGTGAAAGAGGAGGAAAACGAGGATTTATGGGATCTTGCCTCGGAATAATTGGCGGCACCCGCGAGGGCAACTAAAGAAGAGGTAAAAAGCGCCATTTTGGAAGTCAGTCGGGCTTCTTCAAAATATGCAACGAAGCGGCAGCTGCCTCGCAAGATTTTTATCGAATTCTCATCTAGGAGGGTCCGGGACACTATCCTATACAACTCATATAATGCAGACTTGGACTTTCTGGGAAATAAGGTTAAGATACTGAAGGACGTTCCATTTCTAGTTCGGAAAAGAAGATTTAAGTATAAAAGGCTTGCTGCTCTCCTGAGGGAACGTGGGATAAAGTATAAATGGCTATTTCCGGAAGGAATTTGGTTCAGTTATAAAGATCAAGCTTACAAGATAAATTCAGAAGATCAGCTAAGGGATTTTGAGGCCAAAAATCAAGAATTTGGGCAAGACACCAAGCAAAAAGAAGAAGATGTATTGTCGAAGGCTTTCACGGCCGGAGAGATCTCTGTCTTTTGGTGCTACACCTCTGAAGATGCCAGCCACAGCTGCTGGCGAAACGTCAGGAACTACAATGCCAAGACCACGGCAATACAGCCCGGAAAACCCCCAACAACCATCAAAAAGAAGAAGATTCGAAGTCTGAAGGGGGGGGAGGCAACGAGCGCTGCGGCTATTGCTGCTCAGAGAGAACTGCGTCCGAGGCCTAGGGGGGGGGGGAAGAAGACTTAAGTTGGATTGTGATCAGTATTTTGTGAGGTCAACCACTCCATCAATATTTTATAAAGGTTTAATTTTTAATTATGGCAGTATGAAGGGAAAGCATTGTAGTGTAGTGTTTATTGTTTGTATGTTGCCTTCCCCTTTTTCCCAGCCCTCCTTCCCTTTTTCTTTTCCTTTCCCCCTCTTTCTATCCCTTGTACTTTTGTAGTTTTTGTAGTTTTCTGTGTTAGATATTAAAAAATTAAAAAAAAAACCATACTTCTCACATTCCATGTTCCTATTATGTGTGTGTGGCACAGCTTTGGACGTTCCTTTTGCATCTATTCACATCCGCAACTGGATGTCCTTTCAGCTTTAATCCGCTCCCATAATTAAGAGTAACACTATTTGTACTTGTCCTCAGCTCTTCCCCAGTAGCCAATTGAGTGCCATCTGACATGGAGGTCCTGTCTTCCAGCACTATATCTTTTTTCATTTTGGATTGTCTCACCATAGAGTTTTTGCGGTAAGAGATTAGCAGAAGTGGTTTACCATTGCCTTCTTCTGCTGCGCAGTACTAACTAGTTGAAGTGACCCTGTCGTTATCAGTTGAAGGATTCTCCACCAGTGTCACACTCCACTACTGCTGCTGCCCAGTAGCTAACCTTCAAGAATTCTTCTGCTCCCATCACCATTGGAACATTCAATTCTCTTCTGCTGATGTGACTATTGATTCCTGAAGGGGGTGTACACATCTTAGTCTGTTGTTTCAGCTTTGACCATTCTGCCTTGAGTGACTCTTCCAGGAGTTTAGACCCTTGGCCAAGTCTGTGCTCCTGATGGTGTTGCTCTCAGGTTCACTGACACACTCAAACTCCCTCACCATGTTAAGGTGTGTATCCAAGAGGTGTGTATCCAACAGGGAGATGCTTTTTTTCATCTTTGGCAGGTCAGGCAATTGGCACCCTGTCTCTCGTTCCAGGACCTAGCTTCTGTAATCCATGCAATGGTCACCTCTAGGTTGGACTACTGCAACTCGCTCTACGCTGGGCTGCCTGTGGGCTTGACCCAGAAATTACAGCTGGTCCAGAATGCAGCAGCACATGTCCTTATGGGGATGCTGATTAGAGTTCACATCTGGCCTGTGTTACACCAGCTGCACTGGCTCCCACTTGAGTTCTGAGTCCAGTTCAAGGTACTAGTTTTAGTATTTAAAGCCCTTCACAGACTGGAACCTGCATACCTACAGGACCTCCTCTCCCATTATGCCCCCCGCAGGGCCTTGTGTTTTATGGATAAACAGCTTCTGATGGTCCCTGGACCGAGGGACATTCCGCTGGCCTCAACTACAGCCAGGGCCTTTTCTGCCCTGGCCCCGGCCTGGAGGAACACTCTCGCAATGGAGATCTGGGCCCTGCGGAACCTTTTATAGTTCTACAGGGCCTACAAGACATAGCTGTTCTGCCGGGCCTTTTACTAGGGAGCAGCTTTTTGTCCTGTTATGACCACCACACCCTCCTTTTGCTGCCACCCTGGAGTTATATCATGGTGGTGCCCGTGGTTATGGTGATTCTGTAGTGGCCAGATTTGTTTGTGGCGGCTGAATTTTTAAGCTGTTAGTATAATTGTGTATTAATATTGGTTTTTATGCTACTTGTAATAATATTTTATAGTATTTTAATAATATATTTTGTTGGAAGCTGCCCTGAGCCTGCTCACGGGAAGGGCAGGGTATACGAATAAATAAATAAATAAATAAATAAATAAATAAATAAATAAATAAATAAATAAATAAATAAATAAAGAAGGAAAGAAAGGCTGCAATGATGAATATGAGCACTGGTAAATCTCCAGGAATAGGTGGGTTCCGTATTGAATAGTTTAAAACTTTTTCAGATACTTCCTTTTTGTCTACCAAATGCTATTGTAGAAACAGAATAAAACTGGGAGGACAATAGGGATGCCAGAAATTTGCAGGCTGTGGCTCAGATTGTACAAGTGATCCATACAACTTTATGGCACTGTTACAGAAAGTACCATAGGAATGTCCAGGCTAACTTACAGGAATGCCCTTCTTTTTAAAAGGATAAAACAAAGGCATCATTCTAGAGACATCTTACTAGCAAGCTTACATTTTAAAAATGTTAGTATAGGAGGTAGTAACATTATTTTTAGACTGCTAGAGATAAATTTTCTCAAACATTTACATATGAAAACATCAGCCTTTAGATTAAAAACTTTTCTTTCAGTTTGCTTCCTGGAAAGTGAAAGATCCATAATATGACAGCCATCACTGACTGGCTTTTTAACATTTTGGTTCCACTGAAAATGAGATTACATACTCAGTTGGGGGTATGTCTAATTAGCGGATAATGGGATTCCTTTACTGGCCCTTTACAATGTCTGCAAGAGCCAACTCATCTGCATTACAGACTATTTTCCTTTATTGTCTTGAGAAACATTATAAAATAAGATTATAAAACAAATGCAACAAGCATAAATGTTTCCTTTTTTAAGGCGTCTCTCTTGTTTTGATATGGAAATTCTCAAGTAATAATAAAAAGTAACTGGGAAAATTATACTGAATGATAAGGATAATTATATTTAGTTATACCCAAAGCACTCTGTAATATACTGAGTACATTGCAAATTTTTACCATGCTATCATGTAAAGTTGTTGAAGCTTACATGCAGTACATTTAGGAGCACAATCTGGAGAAAAGGTATGGGTAACAAGTAAATGGAATGCTTCAGAATGGGAAAATGGAGTGGGGGGCATTATAGGGAGAGACTGTAGCACAATGGCAGAGGGCTTGCCTTGCAAGAAGAATGCCTCAGGTTCAAACCTTAGAAAGGATCTCATGGTAGTTAATATTTGAGCTAGATGGACCAATTGTCTGGGCTACTACTACAGATGCCAAGCTCGATTTCATTCCTGTAGACCAGGGGTGGGCAATTGTTTTGGCTCGGGGGCCACTTTGTGGGAGCAGAGGTTAGCGGAGGGCCGCACCTTTTAAAATGATTGCATTCATTAGTTAACTTTGCATTTCAGAAAAGGTATAAATTGTATCATAAAAATCAATAAATATAAATTAAATAAAATAGTGGTAGTTTTATTCAATTTATTTATTGTGCTGATTTCATATCATCTATAGCTGCAAGCACATTTAATTTTAGAATCAGTTTAATGAGACAAATGTAGGAATGAAGGAAATGAAGGAAATCTCGGTTCAAGGCAGATTTTTCTGACTGTCTTGGCGGGCCACAAACAACTCAGTAGCGGGCCGCATGTGGCCCGCGGGCCGCAATTTGCCCACCCCTGCTGTAGACTTTATACAACCAAGACTTGGTTATGAACCAAAAGTCATTGGTCTCGGTGAAGGTTGTTATATTATACATTTTAGTCCAATATAAAATAAGGAATGAAACAGTGAGTTCTAAGCTGATAACCTAATTAATAAATGCTTAGTGATGCTATAGGATTGACTGGAAACTCAGTTGCATAAGGCAATTCTCCAGCAGCCAGGTGTTTTATCATGTTTAAGAAATGGTTAACATTTACATAATACTCGTGCCGCTTGCCCTCCGCATCACTGCAGGCTCATCCCCTGCGCAGCTCCTGCCACTTGCCCTCCCCTCCTTGGGCTGCTGTGGTGGACCGCCACCCAGCTGGTGAGTATCCTCGGGAGGTGTGGGGGGCTTGCGGCTGCTGGTCTGGGGAACGGCACAGGCCCTCCCCAGACAGGCAGCATGAGATCCTGGAGTGTCTTCAGCGCCCTCTAAAAACTTTTCACCTCAATATCTTGCTGGAAAGTCTGAGAGTGTTGCAGGATGAGACCTTTAACTTTGTAATTAAAAGGAACTATGTAATACTACATTACAATGGCACATCACCCTCATCCAGATTGGAAAAATGGTATTCAGGACTTTATTATACAGCTGTTCTGCAGGATTAGAGATTCTCATATTTAAAAAAACAACAGAAGCATCTTAAATCTGATTTATCCCGTCATAGGAGAATCTTCTACTTTGAGGGACATGCTATAGAAAGGCTTTGAAGGAAAAGGAAACAGGATTAAATACTCTTGCTAGAACACTGATCAAGTCCAGTGAGAAATTCTGGAGAAACTGGAAAACAGGGTTGCACTTACCTGAAACTGTTGTTCATTGAATGGTCTTCTATGCAGGTAGACATGGGATCTGTGCATATGCAGACCAGTGATGGACATTCTAAAGTTCTCAGAGGCACGAGACACTCACCTAGTCTTTTAGTGCTTTCCCCCCAGGTGCGACTTTAAAAGGCAGGGTGAGCGGCTCCCTCCCTCAGTTCTCTAAGCCACTAATCCAGAAGGAAGGTAAGAATAAGAGCTCATGGTGGGGAAGGAGGGAGGGATGTGTGCCTGAGTAGAAGACCGCTCAATGAACAACAGTCACAGGTAAATGCAACCCTGTTTTCATTGTCGTGTCTTCTGTGCAGTCCCACATGCGTAGATTAGTGAGTTGCCTTACCCAGGAGGAGGGCAGGAAGCTCTTTAATGGAAAAGTCTCTATAAAGTCTCTATTAGAAATATCTATAAAGTCTCTATAAAAACCCTTGGCAACAGTTGTGTCCCCTCTGGAGTCAATGTCAATGGCATAAGGTTTGATGTAGACAGTATTGACCAGGTGGCTTACCTTGCACAATTCAACTAGTGGGATGTTCAATCTGAAGGCTGATAAATTGGACTGAGCCCTCATGCAATGAGCCCTTATATGTAATGGACATGGTTGCTTACACTGGTTGTAACAAGTTTCAATGAGACACTCTGTCCATTTTGAAATAGTTTGTGCAGAGACTTTCTGGCCCATTTTATTCCCTTTGAAGGAAACAAAAAGGTTAAGGTCCTTTTGAAAGGCAGCTGTCCTTTCTAGACAGAAATACAAGGCACGTTTAACATCCAGAGTATCCAAAAGTATCTCTGTATTGTCCTGAAGTGTCGGAAAGAAGACAGGTAAGACAATGTCCTGGTTCTTGTGAAAAGTGGAGGTAACCTTTGGCAGAGAATGACCTTATCTGAGAACATCTTAATGAAAGGAGGGTTAGATCTAAGGGCTTGCAATTCAGTCACCCTCCTAGCTGAGGTTATGGCCATCAAAAAAGTTGTTTTAGCTGCCAGCATCTTAAGGGGGCAGGTAGCTAGGAGCTCAAAGGGTTTGTGCATGATTGAGGTGAGAACCAAGGAGAGACTCCACTGGGGAATAAGCATGGATGCTGAGGGATATAAGTTAGCTAAACCTCTAAGGAAAGACTTGCATTCCAATTGGGAGGAGAGAGATTTCCTATTTATGGTGTCTTAATAGACAGAAATGGCCACCAGATGGACCTTAATGGAGAAATTAGCCAAACTCTAGTTCTTTAACTGGAACAAATAGTGTAAAACAAAAGGTAATGAGGAAGAGGAGGGGTTACGCTTGTTATCCATGATCAAAAGAGAAAATCTTTTCCATTTAGCTAGATACGATTTCCTGGTGGACAGTTTCCTACCTCTAACAGCACCTTTGGGACTGGGGAGGAAAAGACTAATTCAGGGGGGAAATGAACCAGGCTGTGAATTTTAGAGTGCCCAGGGCATGGTGGAGAATCACATCATCCTGAAGCACATCTGGAGTTAGGAGGAAATGATGGATTCTGCCCTGTACCATTTGAAACAGACTGGCACACCAGGCCTGCCTCGGCCAGTAAGAGGCTATTAGTATTGCCAAGGAACCTTCCCTCATCATCTTGCTGAATGTTAGTCATAAGAGGCAGAGGAAGAAATGCGTACTGTAGGGTGCCTGACCAAGGACTCTGAAAAGTGTCTCCAAGAGAGGCCTTCCCTTTCCCTGCCCCCAAGCAATACCATGTGCACTTCTTGTTGAGATATGTGGCAAAAAGGTCTATGGTTAGATACCCCCACTTCAGGAAGATCAGGCAGAGGAACTCCATCTGCATAGACCATTCATAATTCTGGGTTTCTGACCGACTTAAGGCAACTGCCTTGTCCTTGCCTGCTATGTGTATGGCAGAGAAACTGACTTGATGTTGGATAGCCCCTTTAATGAGGATTCCCAGGAGAGAGTTAGGGAAGCTGTATCCCCCTGTCTAAGTAAAGCATGACAGTCGTATTGCCCTCTACTAGGCATATAAAAGCTTTCAGAGCATACTTTATAGCTATAATTTTGAGGAGGTTGATAAGCAGGGACAATTCCTAAGGGGACCATGCTCCCTTTACCTGATTCATCCCAGAACAAGCCCCCAACTCAACAGATATTTGTATTGGGGAGGAACCAAAGGGGTTACCCACTAGGAAGTTCCGTTTGTTGCTCCACCACTTCAGGGACCTGTGGATGAGGTATGGGATAGAGAACAGCTTGTACAGGTTCTGGCTGTGTGAGTGGAACTATGGAGAAGACGAAATCTCACTCTGGCAAATGGAATTATCAGAGCCAGGGAGGCCATAAAACTTAACAGTCTTTGTATTTGTTTTGGACTTTGGTGCCTGTATGAAAAGATGTTCTTCAAGATAAGGAGGAATTTTGTTAACCTATCCAGAGTAGGAAAGGCAAGAAGGGCTTGAGAGAAGTCTAGGACTGCCCTGACATAAACCACTCTTCTGTTGTGGAACCAGGGATGATTTTGCTGTATTAACTGAGACCTAGTTGGTCCAGCATGCTCAGAACCAGGGATATGTGTTGAGACAGCACCTCTCTGGTTTGATCAACTAGAAGCCAATCATCAAGATAGGGGAATATGGTACAACCCTTTTCTCTGAGGTTACTCATCACCACTGCCATGACCTTCATAAAGATATGAGGAGCAGACGAAAGACCAAAAGTGAGAACCTTGTATTGGAGTTTTTTGGAGCCACATTGAAAGTGAAGGACCTTTCTGAACTGAATATTTATTGGAACATGAAAATATGCATCTTTAAAATCTATAGTAATGAACCAAACTTGAACTTTCAGCAGGGATAAAACATTTCTTAACAACAAAATTAGAAACTTCTTGAACACTGTGAACTTCTTTAGGGAATGGAAATAGAGTGCAAGCCCCCTAATTTTTTGTCCATAATGAAATATTGGGAAAACCATCCATGAAAACCATCTATGGCCCTTTTTTCCAGTAATGAGTGTACCTCCTCTATGAGCAAGGTAGGAGGTGGTGAAGGGTTGGATATAAGTGGGATACTTGGAGTTGTATTGAACTCCAGGCAATAGCCTTGGATGGCAATGGACAACACCCAAGCCTCCTGGGTAATAGACTCCCAGACCTGTAGAGGAAGTGACAGGTTGTTTGGTGGGGAAAGAGGGGATCTGGCATCAAAAGCTCTGCTTATTTGGACCAGATTGATCTTTTGGAGATAGAGAATCATCTTTTGACTTGGTTATGAAGTACCTTCTATGGAATTGAATAGAGATAGAGGAGGAAGGCTGTTGAGAGCCTCTGGCCATTGAGTGCATCAGCTGGGAATTGAACCAATGGCATCTGTTATAAGGCCCTTGACCTGGATAGTCCAGATGAGCCTGATCTTGTCAGTTCTCAGATCTCAGAAGCTAAGTTGGGTCGGCCTTGGTTAGTAATTGGATGGGAGGCCTCCAATGAAGACCAAGGTTGCAGAGGCAGGCAATGGCAAACCACCTCTGTTAGTCTCTTACCATGAAAACCCCACCAGGGGTTGCCATAAGTCAGCTATGAGTTGAGGGCACTCCACCACCTGTTATAAGGAAGGTAAAGTCAAGGGGGAAATCTGCCTCAATGGATTTGAGTAGAGAGATGTGATACCAAGAGATCTAGCTGTGATCTTATCATCTTTGATCTTCTTCAGTGCATTATCTTTAGTATACAAGAACAGGTCTGAGCCTTCAAAGGGAAGGTCTTCTACCCTCATCCTATGGTGAGGGCCTAGTGCTGCGGTTCTAAGTGATGCATCTATGGATGACTATAGCAGAGGCTATAGCTCTGGATGAGCAATCACCAACATGGCTGTGTTGATTTGTTGTTTTGAGAGCTATAGGATTTCTCCCTGTAATATCTTAGCTAGCCTTTGTTTGTCATCGGGAATTATATTTAAGTATGGGCCTATCTTTTCCCATAAGAACAACTAGTAAAGGTAAAGGTGCAAGCACCGAGTCATTACTGACCCATGGGGGGACGTCGCATCATGACGTTTTCTTGGCAGACTTTTTGTTACGAGGCAACTGGTAGTAGGTCATAATAGCCTCATCATTCTAAATTGAAAAGGCTAGTGTTGCAGAGGTATACACTTTCATGCCTAGTATGACAAGCTTCCTCCCCTCTCTATCAATCAGAACCAAGTGGCCCATGCTTTTCTAGATGCCTTTCCATCGGAGCGATTCTCTAACAATGGAATAAATTACCTGGGGGGAGTTGAATAAAAAGGAAGCCTGGCCCTTCTTGCTTGGTTTTATACATATTATCCAGCTTTTTAAAATGTCGCTGGAGTTGAAGCTGATTTGGCCCAAACATCTTTTGTCCTATCAAACATTCCCTGCATGATCAGAAACACTATAGATCCAAGGTGCCTTTGAGTGCAGCGCCTTGAAGACTGGATCTGAGCAGATTGGAGTGGAGCAGTTCAATTCATTTCCAAGGATCCTGCCATGCAAACCAGCTGTTTGTTGTATAATCAAAAGTTTTCACTTGAAGGAACAGCAGAGTCCTCAGTAAGGAATTCTGGTGGGGATGGTTCCAACGCAAAATTGGAACTCATATCGAAGTCATCTTCTGATTGGGTGGAAAGGTTCAATGTTGGCTCCAGTGTGCATTACTTTCTGGAACCGGATCGGGAACCAACAAAGATTTTGGTTTTTGCTTTGATTCCCAGTGGACATGGATATATGGGTCTTCATACCCATAAGCATAATAATGATGGTAGGGTGAATGATATGGTGAGTAATGGAACCAATGGAGAGCTCAGTGGTGAGCCAGTTCCAGTTGACTATTACTGTCAGCTGGTGTCAGACAGTGTCTTACTAAAAGTTGCAATCCAGACTATCTCTTGCAATTAGACATGAGTCCATTGGTTTCAAAAGACTTTACTGAATATAAACAACCATTATAGTCCACTATCCAAGATGCAATATCTTGGCTGGTACATGAGTATTGTTATGAATGACAGGCAAAGGTTAAGGTACAGAATGGCATATCCCTGCAGGCCCCATCCTCCCCCCACAGTTCTCAAAACAAACGGCTTGAGGCTGAGAAAGTGAAAGTTTCCCAAGGCTAGAAAGGTTGTAGTCATAACATTCCTCTTCTCTAAGATAGCTGCTACTGAACTGCTTGCCATCTGCAAAAGAAGCACTCAGAATACTGACAGGATTAAAATGGTTTGGTTTGAATACACAAGAAACATAGTCAGAACCTGACAGCTGGAATCAAGGAATCTCTATGATTTTTGGATGGACATACAAGAGACGTGATAGCAGGGAAATAGCCGTGGATAGTTCAATAGATTCAGGAATTTCTCTTTTGGAAAGGGATGGAACCAAAGTGGAATGGTGTTAAGCCTGGAGCAAAAGAGGCAGGAGAGACTGAGGAGGCCCATTCTAAGCGCTGTAGTTCCTTATCAGTGGCTGTGTAATCAAAGTCAGTGCAGCCCTTCAGGGCCAACTCCCAAAGTGCCACTTTGAGCAGCAACATCCTTTCATTGTGCACTTTGGGTGTAAATTGCTTGCAGACCACACACCACAAGGTGTCATGGCCTTTGCCCAGACAGAAGAGGCATTTGTCATGCCTATCTGATTGGCCATCTTCGTCTCACAACGTGAACACTTTTTGAAAAGGGCATTCATTCCCATGGAACCAAAGGCCCTGACTCACGTACAGCAAAATGGATTCAAGGAGCAGACAAAGAAGACGTCCTTCAGCAGCGGAAAAAGAAGAACTGAGGGGAGTAGATGTTTGGCCTGCCTTTTATAGCTGCGCCTGGGGAAAAAGAGCATAAAAAGGCTAGGCCTCCAGGAGCTTTAGAACATTTGTGGCTGGCCTGTCCATACACAAATCCCATGTGTGCCACTATAGAAGACACAACGATGAACACTACCACTCTGTGCTCTGAATGGCTCCTTGGCTGGGGTAGGAGCCAGAAACATTTCTTCTCTCCTTTGTTTCTCAGGGATTAATTAAAAGAGTTGATGATAGATCCTGTGATCAGGTGCCTTGCCTAAAAATGAAAACTCAAATTCCAAATCAAACATTATGAACCTAGAACAACTGGAGTTTATTTGTTCAAATGGATGCAAATGCAGAAGCTACAGATGGTTGTTCAAAGAATCACAGTGCAAAAGCTCCAATATAATTTTATTCTTAAAAGAAAATAGAAAAGGCTTACTATATTGACAATTACAGTAAAGTAACTGTAAAGGGACAGCAAAGTCACCAAGGTGTTGTCTTGGCAATTTTATAACTATATAGAAAATACAAAAAACTCCAAAGTACCATAATATTTAAATACAAGGTGCACTGGGGGGCTGGGCAGATATATGCCAAACAAGCACAGAGTTAGTAGTAGATAGTGAGTTCAAACAGACTATCTGAAATTAGCTCATGAACCTATCACGGAACAGAGTATTTTGTCTAAACTGGGGCATGCATATGTTGCTTCTGTTTCTAATATCCTTCTTCAAAAGCGAACTCACACAAAATAATTCTGGTTCGGGTAAGCTAGCTGAAACCACACATTATTTGGAGCAAGATGTCTACTATTTCTCTCTGGGCACTTTTTTATTCATTGAGTGGCCACACCAGAGTCTTATTCACAATCAATGTCAATTAACAAAGGCTTTCACGGCCGGAGAACGATGGTTGTTGTGGGTTTTCCGGGCTGTATTGCCATGGTCTTGGCATTGTAGTTCCTGACGTTTCGCCAGCAGCTGTGGCTGGCATCTTCAGAGGTGTAGCACCAAAAGACAGAGATCTCTCAGCGTCACTGTGACACTGAGAGATCTCTGTCTTTTGGTGCTACACCTCTGAAGATGCCAGCTACAGCTGCTAGCGAAACGTCAGGAACTACAATGCCAAGACCATGGCAATACAGCCCAGAAAACCCACAACAACCAATGTCAATTAAGTTGGATCCAGGACAAGCAGAAACACAAGAAAAAGACCATGATAGCCGCTTCCACTAAGACTACTTACTTGTATCCTCATGTGTGTTTTTGCTTGCACAAGATACTGTGCAACCAATTTCTGGGCAATATAAAATACAGGGAGGAAAGTGCTATGTGTTACACAAGGTCTTGTGGAAGTGGAAACTATGTTTCCACTTTTCCATTGCTGGATCCAAGCTATTGTCTGGAAGACCACAAGGTACATTAGCTCAACATACAATTCTCACCACGCAAATATGTGGAATGCTACAAAATAACAAAACTGGGGCGATCAATTTGGCTGAGATCCATTTTCAGGGCCATTTTGCCTTCCCAATCCATCTGTGGTAGAATGAAAAAGTGTTATCCCTATACTTCGGAAAGATTTGGATAAGATGATGGCTTCTTAACAGTGTAGGAAACAGCATTAATCAAGATCGTATTGTATGTATCATGATCAGCACTGTAGAACTTCAGATACCATGTCACAAGGAATCATGGCACAAGGAAATGTGATTGGTGTACATTTGGAGCAATCATATCAATTGACAAAATGTTGGGTGAATCAACCATTATTTTATAAATAAATGGAATAAGTATGATAAAGAACATTAATTTACTTACATCTCTTCTGGGGAAAGTCCCTAGGAGCTTGAATTCTTCCCATGGATATCCCTTAGAAGCTACAAAATCAAAGACAACCTGCAGTTTGCTGTTGGCTAGGAAACGTCGCTCAAAGAACTCTCCACTGGGTGTCCGGATACGCAGCTTACTGACTGATTCAATGCTCTCCTCTTTTGGCTCTGGAGGCAAAGACTGTTCCAGTGATAGCCTAATAGCCTGAAGAAGGGGAGAAAAAAACAAGTTTCATCTTCAACTGTGAAACAGTAGGATGCACTCTTCTGTTTTATTCTAGAACTGTGTAATAGAAAATGACGTATTTGCAAAGATTACCCTCTACTTCATTTTAAATTGGTGTCTCAACTTCTGTAGTCAGAAATCCAGAGGAGTTAGCCATGTTAGTCTGTAGTAGCAAAATAGAAAAGAGTCCAGTAGCACCTTTAAGACTAACCGACTTCACTGTAGCATAAGCTTTCGAGAATCACAGTTGTCTTCATCAGATGCATGTAGTCAGAAAGGCATTCTCTCCAAGGCTTTTGAAACTTTCAAGTAGTTTAAGCTCATGTCAGGAGAGGAAATGGCAATCTCCTGCTAATAGTGACTGGATCTATATATGCCCCTGTGGGCTGTTGGAAATCGAGGATACAGCCCATGTACTTTTATCATGCAGATTTTATGATGATTTACGTGCATTTTATTTGGATCACCTACTGCAATCGCTGGAGGGCAAATCGGGTGAGAGTAAGATAGTGAGTCTTTTAGCCTCAACCAAGGTTGAAGTCACTGAAATGGTGGCAAACTTCCTTTACCGTGTATACAAGAGGAGAAGTGTGTTTAGAATGTTTAACAATTAACAGGCTCCACTTGTTTTTGACACTGTTATGGTTATGCCAATAATGGTTCTGTCTTGTCTTGTCTTGACTGGATCTATATCTTGTAGCACCCTCTGGACTCTTAGACTATATCTTTTACTATTGTTTGGGTTTAAAGACTTGTCAAGAACTTTTGTACCATGGAACATACTGGACTCCATCTCCCTGGCAATGGTGTTATAAGGCTACCAGACTAGACTGCAGAGTCCCTGCTTCTCTGCTCCCATAAGAAGGGACTTCAGAGATTAAAATAAGAGATATGAGGTTGGATCAACTGGAGGATTACTGCAGGGTATGTTTTTGCCAATTTCTCCCTCTTATTACAGACTAGACTACTAACTCCCTCCTCACACTATTCCTGTGAGATTGTTGTCCCACAGGAGTAGCATCTGGCAATTCAACAGCCAGGCATACACACATACTCCATGTCACTTGGAAGGCCACAGTTCAGTAGTCAGGTGTACTCTTGAGACCCCAAGTTCAATCCCTGGTGGTGGTGGTGGTGGTGTACACTTTACAGCCAGCTTGCTCTTCTCTTGGCAGCTACCCAGGTACTGTGATGAGAATGCAGAGGCTGTGGGAAATGGTGCAGTTGCTGGAGAAGACTGAGCCCTTTACTTCTATTCATGGTACAAGATAGTAGAGAAATTCTATCCCTACAATCAAACCAGAAGTGGCAGGTAGAGGTTTTGACCCATCTCTTTTCTATGATAAATAACTTGGGTGTATTCCCTCCATCTGGAAGAAGTCTCTGGTGATACCAACTTTTAAGAATAAAGGGAAAAGGCAAGGCCCACAGAATTATTGCCCAATTACCCTCTTCTCAGTTACTGGGAACTATATGAAGCCTATTTAAGCATAAGATAGAAAAGAATGGATGGAGGAGTCAGAAACTTTGAGTGAGAAACAAGGCAGGTTCCGCTAAGGATGTTTCGTGGTTGATCACTGCCTGGTTTTGGCCCATTTGATTGAGAAGTATACTTCTACAGTAAATAATTATCTATATGTAGCCTTCATGGATTTACACTCAGCATTTGATAGCATCTCTAGAACCAGACTATGGCGGAAGCTAAAGGAACAAAAGGGATAATTAAAAATATGATCCTCTACTTGCAGTCTTGTGGTGCAGTACATTCTACCAACTCAGCTTTCTATTTCCTCATTCTGTTCACTTCTTGGAAAGGACTTTACTCACTGTCTTGGCTGTCCTCCTGTTTCAAGAGTAGGAAGTTCTTTTCCTCACAACAGTCCTATCTATGATTTTTATCTCAATGACACATCTATCTTTATTCATTTCTTAATAACAGCCCACAAAACAACTAATTAAAATAAATCCTCCTCTTATAGCACATTATTAAACCTATAGTTTACTACATAGCAGTGATAGGTAATTTAATTGTTGAACAGAAAGGGCTTAGGAAATTTTGATTGAGGGAATAATTGTCAAGCGCCAAATTGCTTTTTAATGCATAAAAATTAAAACCATTAAATATTTACACAAATAAATTAATTTATGAAAACCTGTGACCTCCTCCTAGGCAAAATTCTTGACCATTACTAAGAAAATAGAGCAGATATGAAGGACATACATGTATATTTGAATTGAAAGTTCCATTAAAATTATTTGAACTAAGAATTCTATCCAGATTCTGTGTTTACTTCTCTGGGTATTCCAAGACAAGGATGTTTATCTGGGTGGAACACAGTATACCCCTGCTTTACTGAGGAGCTTGCACATGATACCCTGGCTCTATCTAAGCACAACTTGTGGGGTTCCCAGGGCTTTCCCTTTTAAGCCAGAACGAAGAAATCCTTCTTTGCTCTGACTTAAAAGGAACATGGTGAGCCAGCTGCAGGCAGGGCCTGTGTAAAAGCTCTGCCCGGAGCCAATCCATGAAGGGGGTAGAGCTTAGTGCCACCTTCAAAATGGTGGCACTAAGCTCCAGCTTTCCCCACCTTTCAGCAGGCATTTGTTCCTTTAACAACTGAGCTGCAGTTCAGCTGTTGGGGGAAAAGAGGATTTTTGGGGGCTGGGGTGGGGGGACGAGCAAGACCTTTGTGAAATTGGAGCTTTTGCATTAACTGAATGAGGAAAAATAGAGTAAAGAGGAATGGCATCAACAGCAAGCTGTGGGGGAGATGGGGAATGTGGATGCTGGCCCCGTGAGCCCCTATCTTGCTATTGCTTACACAGTAGGGGTGGCTTTGCTCACCCCCATTTGAAACCAGCCTATGCATTCTTTGTATATCTTTATAGGGGCTGCATGTCTACATAGCTGGAAATCAAATGGCATTTTAAATCAAATACATGGCATTTAAAGCATTTTTGGAGCCTACCAGGGCATTTGAATGTATTGATCTCTCCTATAAAAGTAAGATGTAATATTTCAAATTTTAGGCTAAACATACCTTATGAGGAGGATATTCCTACAGAAGTCAGTTGGGCTTACTTCCATGTGATGAATACCATCCTGAATCTGACATTATATCCAGAGTTTCTGCTGCCTTTCTGACTGAGCAATATTACGCTGCACACTGTTTTTAACTCTCATAATCCAAATTCATCCCAGAGGTTTCACGGATGTACAGCCAATAAAGAGACTGGGGCATGCCGAAACTCCACTGGAATTGCCTTTGTTTATATTGAACCTATTGGTTTCAGTGGCTTACTTCTAGTTAAGAATTCTCAGGATTGCAGCCTGACCATACATTTATGTAAATTCCACTTATTTTAATGGACAAGCATGCCCATTTGGATTCTGGTTTGTACGTTTGGAAGTGGAATGATTCAAATTTTAAAAAAATATTCTGGAGAAAGAAGAGTCAGAGTCACAAAAGAAGTCAAAGATCAATAAAAAGAGCAAGAACTCAGCTAAAGAGATGCAATCTTTCTAAAAGAACTATGAAGGCCCAACAGTCATGAACTTTTTTAGAGGACCAAGGATTTCCAGAACAGCACTGATCTTTTCTCTTCAAGTAAGTGGTCTCCCTTCACAAATTTAAAAAGCAATATACTATGTTGGTAGGGGGGAATTCATTCCAGATTTCAAAACCCTGTATGGGTACAAGTGGGGCTGCCAGGTCTTCTGGTGGGGGTGGGAGATCTCCTACTCCCCGCCTCTGTCCCCCGCCACCACTCATCTGGATGGTGGGGGCGGCATGGGGAATGGGCCCAGGAGCCAAAAAGACTCCTGGGCCAGTGCGCATTGAGCACATGTGCAACAACCTTAAGTGAAATAATCCTCCCCCCCCCCAGCAGCAGGCATGCTCCTGCCCTTCACCGGGCACGATGATTTCACTTACAGAAGTGATGCCAACACACCCTACCGGGAGTGAATATCAGGTTCCCCCCCCACACACACACACCGGGAGAGTAAGTTGACCTGGCAACCCCAGATACAAGAGACTAGTCATATTATTTGTTAGATTGTGGCAATGGGCTGCATATACATTACAGAAAAGCTCTTCACAGAATATAAGAGCTAAAATACAAGGTTGTTCAATGTGGTAGTTCCTGACACATAATATCACTTATTAGATAATCTTATCAGTTATTATTAGAAATGGAATTTGAAATTCAAGGCAACACACAGACATACACACACACTTTAATTTTCTTATTTCCTTTTTGATCTTTTACATATCTGGTGTGCTCCACCTTTTAAAAATAGGCGTGTTTGTATTATCTCTTTCTATTTCCTCTCCTCAAGCACCTGCTTTCTATCATTCTGTTTTGACATTTCCTTTTGCTGCACAACAGATGCAACATTATTTACTGAACCTAAGCAATTATACCAGAGAAAAATAAACAATAGTAGCTCATTAGACCTATTTCCATTGTGCAAAGCATGCCACCCTGTCTAAAGTAACCAGTCTCTAGTGCTTCAGCAGCAAAAGGCTATTTACAATGGATATTCCATGCTAGTGGACTAACTTAAAGAACAATGATGGGAAGAGTAAAGTTAACAGCTCCTGCAATCTGCATACTGTTGATTAAAAAGAGATATTGAGTATGTGAATAGATGAGTGACTGGATCTCAAATAGAAATGCTGAACATAAAGTCTCTTATGTAAGCAAACACTATTGCACAACAATAGAATGTAGGTAATCTGCACACTTGAACGTGGGGAGTGTTAGTAAATGGCATTATTAACAATTCTTTTGTATTAATATATACATATATCTTATTCTCTTTTCATTATTGCAATTTGCATTAAAATGAGGAAGACCAGTTACAGGTTCAAATGAGGACTAGTTCTGCAGGTTTTTGTAAGAGAAGAGTTTCCAAAAGGCCATTGTATCCAAAACCCAGCTTAATAGGCACAATATTACAGAAGGAAATATTCCATGTAACTTAAAGAGAGGAATAAAGCAGCAGAACCTTTTATTTAAAGATACAGAGATTTAGTTACTGTTTTATTTTGGTAATGTTACTGTGATTGGTCGCTGCACTGCCCACACTTGCAGCAGGAATGGGCTACCTTACAAGGCCCAATGCCACTCACCCCTGCCTGCAACAACACTGGGACTCAAAACAGCGTTACCTCCTCCTGAGGAGGGTAGTAGGTGCAATCCCGGAACAGCCTGGACAGCAGGAGGCTTCCAATGACCTGAGTAGGGTTGTCAGGTCCCTTCACTCTCCCAGCGGGAGACTAGGACGCTGGCTCCTCCTCTTATTTTCCCCCAGCTGACATGAAGATATCACTTCCAGGAAGTGATATCATCACATGAGTCAAAGGGTGGCCTGGGAGCGCTCCAGCACTTGCCCAAGGGCTGAATGATCCCCCTGCAGGGCCCAATGCGGCCAAAACAGGCCCACTGCGGGGTGCGGAAGCATGCCGCTGCGGGGCACAGGAGCACACCATGCAGATCAGGGGTGCGCCAGGCCCCCGGGGGGCACCCCCGGGGAGAGGCCCCCACTGGCCAGGTAAGTGGGGAAGGAAGGGAGGTAGGAGCAGGAGATCCCCTGCCCCTGGTGGGGGAATGGCAAGCCTAGGCTTGAGCCTGGAGAAAGCAGGCCTCAGCCTCCTATAGCAGACTTGGGACCCCTTGCTGGTCTCCTGGGAAGCACAGGGGCACACTCAGCATGCTGGGTACAATGAAGTTACTTCTAGAAGTGCCATTGTTTTATCCGTGGGGAGCACGTCTGCCGCATGCTGGCCTGGGCAGTTTTTTGGCTCCCAGGCCCATTCTCCGGGGCCTTTTCTCCCTGCTGGCCAGGTGAGTGGCAGCAGGAGGCATAGACTGGGAGCAAGGGATCCCCTGCCCCCACTGGGGGACTGGTAATTTCCCTAGACATAGGGAAATCTTACCTTGTCCCAAGGAAGGCAGCAGGTGCATCCCAGAACGAGCCTGGCAGGCATGAAGCCTCCTTTCAAGTTCCCAGGACGGCAGGCAAGCCAGCAGTGGGGCCTGGGCAGTTCCAACCAAGGAGTGGGTGGGCAACCTCCCCTGGATGAGCTGGATTGGGAGGAGCCATGAGGGCTAAGAGGCTGACATGGCCCTCCCACCTGATATTTGATCTACCTCTCTCACTGAGACTCAAGGCAGATTACACAGTGCTAGATTAGTACAGTTAATATCAAGGACATTTCCATAAACAATGCCTTAGAGTAAATAACTACAAGTTTACAAAGAAATAAGTTGAAGTTGTTAAAAAGTTGAAGAAATGTTGAAACAGAGCAGAAGCAATTCTAGGACTGACATTAGACAACATATAACTAACCAGCAGGATCATACTTGAAGCACAGGTAGCACACAGGTGCACATACTTAAAGCAACAGACAGTACGTAAGGCAACATAGTGGTGAAGTATATGGTCCCTAACTCATTAGCAAAGCATCTGAGACCTCCTCCCTACAATACAACACTCCTATCCGAGGCTGAGGAGAGGGCCATTCAGTGAGGCTAGGGTGGGATTGGAAAGAGGTCGGGGGGTGGGACTAGGAAACCCCTGTATAAGTGAGTTCCATTGAGGACTGAGGATGGTGGCTGGGAGACAGTTCTGGAGAGGCTGTCTTCCCCAGTCAGGAAAAGGAAAAAAGTGGCGCAACCCCCTTCCCCAACAGGTCTGAGGCATAATGACACCCACTGACAGCAAGCAGCTGGAAGGTCAAGGGCCAGCTGGAGGTGCTAGTGAAGTAGGAGCCTCATATAGATTATGTACCCACTAACACATGACCACCATTGAAACAAGGTTGCACTTACCTCATCGAGTGGTCTTCTGTGCAGGCACACATTGGGACCCATTAACACAAGACCACCATTAGAGATGGGCACGAACAGAAAAAAACCCCGAACATGATGTTCGTTGTTATCCACGAACAGGGAATCACGAACACTTACGAGCATGACCTGTTCATGAACATGTTCATGGTTGGATGTTTGTGGGGGCCAGCAGGCTCTCCTCCAGCCATCATCCAAGTCAAGATCCCTACTGCACCACTCCCAGAAACCTGACCTGAGCAGGCACCAGGAAAGGTACCAATAATAAATAATAGCTTGGTCCCAGAGCCTGGCAGCAGCCCTGGAACTTGAAGGGGTAGATCCCTACCACACCAGTCCCAGAAACCTTACCTGAGCAGGCACCAGGAAAGTTACCAATAATAAATAATAGCTTGGCCCAGAGCCTGGCAGCAGCCCTGGAACCTGAAGGGGTAGATCCCTATCCCACCACACAAAAGAAAATTCCAGCTCCAATGCACTCTCTCTATCAAAATGCCAACAGCAACTGTCTCTCTCCCTCTCCACTATCTGCAAACTAAGCCAGAGCTGGGAGCCCCCCCCCCTGCTCTTTGCTCCCTTGTTGTAACAAATTTGGAGCTCCACACTTGAAAGGAAGACCTGCCTATCAAGCTAAATTGGGCTTAGATTGGGGTTTCCAGGGCAACAACAGGAGTTCAGACAGAGTTCAGACAATCCCTGCCTAAGTTGCCAAGGGAATTGATTGCAGGTGCCAGACTGTCTGGCTTGACGAATAGCAACGAACGAGGCTTGCAACGACCACCTGTTCGTTTAGAATTGGGCCTCATGAACCGCTTGTTCGCGAACAGTAGATTGGGCTGTTCGTGGATTTTTTTTTGTTCGTATTGCTGTTTGTGCCCATCTGTAACCACCACTGAAACAAGGCTGCACGTACCTTATTGACTGGTCTTCTGGGCAGACACACATTTGGACTACATATGCACAAGCCAGTTGCAGAAGAGATTTCCAGAGCTTTCTACTAGGAGCACCCCCCTCCTTTTGGTGCTTTTCTGCTAAAAACATATGAGCAGGAGGAGGGGCACTACTCTCTCAGTTCTCTATAGGCCCCCCAAAACTAAGATTCCAGAGAGTTCACAGTAGGGTAATAAGGAGGAATGTGTGCCTGTACAGGCCACTTGATGAACAACAGTTACAAGTACATGCAATCCTGTTTTACTATTGGAACCGAGGCTTAGGCTTGCCAATCCCCAGCCTCCACTTCTTTGTCATCTCTCACCTGGTCAGGGAGGGATGTGGGAATGCAGTGGTGGGGGCAAAGCTTGGGAATGACATCATTCCCAAAGCAACACAGAAGCAACTTGTTGCGCCAGGAACCGAGTAAAAATTGGCCCCAATTTAGTTTGTGGAGGTCAATTTTTACTCAATTGGCTTCCAACACAACCTGTTACTTCCACATCGCACTGGAAATGACATCATTCCCAGTGTGATGTGGGGTGCTCCGGTGCCCATAAGCACTGCACACGTGAAGTGAATTTCCTCTACACTACTCCCCCCGTGATCTCCCCATCCTCCACTTTCATACCCAGGGATCCTGGCAACCCTACCAAGGCTGTCATGTCACTATGTTAGCCTTTAGATCTATGCACTAGCAACAGGACCTGGAGTTAAGATCAACAGAGAAATCAGTTCTGATCTTGGAGCCAAGCAAGTAATGCCTTTTGTAAAGAGCCACTTTGAATTGCAAGACCCATGTTGCTAGGATCTCACCTCAGAACTGATGACAGCCTGGGAGGAAGAGGTATTGCTTTGGAAGCCTTTGGAAGAAAAGCCTCTCAGCTCAGAACTGAGGGATCTATTAGGCCATATTAGGTCATACTTCCAGAGTATGTCACCCCTCAGAGCTGATACAGCCAAGGAGAAGGAGGGATTCCTTGAGTCAGACAGGCGTATTTCCAAAGCCTTTGGGGAAAAGGCTCTAAACCAAGGGCTCTGTCAGGTTTTAGCAATGAATCAGTTGCTTTAGCACCACCAGTCCCTTTTAACTAACCCTAAGCTTAGAGACTGAGAAACAGTGTCTCCATCCCTTCCGGGTGTTAAACAAGTCAGCCTTGCAAGATGGGATACCTGCAGATTGAGTTCCACAAAACAATTACTTGGTAGCTGTAGCAAAATTGGGCCAAATAATGCCACAAAAGTATAATTAAGAAAGTTTAATTAAAAATAATTAATAAAGAAAAGGGCAAAATATAATAGAAAGTTTGCAAGACAGGAAAGAAAATAATAAACGTTTATATCTACCCTAAAATATCATATATGCTTTAGTTCCCTAACACAGATGTTACTTTGTCAGGGCAAACCACAAAGTCTAACAGGACTCCAAAGGTACAAAATTCAAAAGTTCAAGATGGTGTGTAGTCACAGTGTTTATTAGCTAGAGGCCATCACATTCTCAATACCAATTCAAAATTACAACTGATTGAACATCAGTGACACTAGTCAGCATCTAGTATCCACAAACAGCAAACAGAGCACTGAATAGAATGAAGACCCTTGCCTTATTCCAGGCTGCCTTCAGCATGGCCTGAATCTGCTTGGCCAATCAGGGATGTTACTAGGACATGTGACTATGTCTCTCTGCAGCTGGGACATGTTTGAATCAGAGCAACTTGCACCTTCCAGTGTTCCTTCCACTAATTAGGTGGAATGCAGCAGAGAGCCTCCTGTCCTGGTCTATGACCTTGAAGCCCTCTGATCCCATTATCTCACCCACACCTGTGTTCCATCTTAACTTTCTGAGAACTGTTAGGTCAGAGCTCTATTAAATTTCCAGAGATTTCTCTTTCTGTGGCCTGACTAGGCACAAAAGCCTGAACCAAACATTTAGAAACGCCAAGAAATGGACTAAGAAAGACCAGTTTCTTGACAATGCCTTTGGGGTAAACTGGTGACAGAAAGAACAGGCGGCTCTTTTGCGTGATCCCCCAGAAAGATAAGGCACAGAGACTGGGCTTTTATCAGCATCATTTTAAAGCCACAGGGAGCACAATCCTGAAAAGACCCCTTCTGAGCCATGATGACAAAGAAAACCAGAAACTTTTATTCTTTAAATGCATTTTTTCCTCACTAGAACAATAACTAGTGACAATTTTTTTTAAAGAGAAACACATCTCAGTCTCAAGGAACAGATGAGGGGGAAATGCAGAAAAGCAATGGAGATCTCTTCCTCATGGAGGCAAAAAGAGAAATCCAGGAGCAGGGCCCTGACCTAGGTCACCTGATGATTTTGGCAGGAAAGCACCAAAGGAAGGTGGGGTGCTATGACAGGAAAGCCCCACTCACTCCCCCACTGAGAGGCAGATATCCCCCTCCAAAACAGTCAAGATTGCTTGCTGTGGCTGGGCATCCTCTGGTAGCATCTCTCTGGATATAAGCTTAAGCACCTTTTGTCCCACACTTTAAAACATCTATATTTTGGCTTATATCCCAGCCCAAATATTTGATAGGAGAGAAGTAAGAGCCCATGTCTTCTTTAAATGAAATGGCACTAGGACTGAGTAAAGGAAACAGCAGGTTTATTAAACAGGCAGGATTGGTATATAGGTAGGCATGGAAAGAAAAGCTGAACTATAATTGTAGAACAGAATACTTCAGAAGCATTAGGCACAATACTCTCCTTAAGTCTGAGTTTCAGTAGTTACAGATCTTAAAAGTGACAGGTTGGCAGTTTCAGACTAAGGTTACTTTTACAAGGTTTCGTCATAGATTTCACTTTATAGCTTAGGTGTCCTGACATCAATACAGTACTCTTTACACCAGACCTAGGGTCCTCTTCAGAGCTAAAACCCCCTTTTTAGACACTGGGCAGAAATTATTCTTCTCCAAAAGACATAACCCTGATCACTTAGCAGAGGGGAGGGGGGCTCCTTTCACTATCCACTTCCTATGCCAATAACACCCCTCCCCCCATTCTATTTTGTCTGTGTAAATTGGTGCTGGCTTCACACTTCACACTTCAGTTCCTTAACTAAAAGGTTTCCATAAACCTAAAGCTGTCCCAGTTAGGGAAAACTTTTACTTTTTCTTCACACAGGATTATTAGTCTGACCCTCCTTGTCAGACTCCAAACTTCAACTCTTTCCAAAATTCTGTCAGCACCAACTGTTACTTTCTCACTGGCCCATCACAGAGAGGGAAGAACAGCCTGTCAATCATTCTCCCTTCAGGCAGTTTTTAATCCTTTCCCTTCCACTCTCTGGGTGCTGCACTTAGTGAACCTTTCATTTAAAAGCCCATTCCATCACAGGTGCTACTAGTATACCAGAAAGCTCTGGAAATCTTTTCTGCGGCTAACCCAATGTGGGACCTGCACAGAAGCCACAATGATGAACTATATGTTTATTTGCTAATTTTTTCCCATTAAGCCTCAGTCACAAGAAATCAAAACTTAATAAGCCTATAGAATTGTACATTTCCCCTCATTTTTCTTTTTTATATATAAAATAATGTTTTAATGGATTAAAGAAAATATCTCTTATCAAATACCAGTACTGATCGAATAAATAATTTGAAGTTTTGATTGGGAATTCTCAAAGGAAACAACATAAAGACTTAAGCATTGCAGTTACCAGATTTACAAGATATATGCCAAAGGAATCTTTTGGACTACATGACTCTCAGTATTGTGGAAAGAATAAAGTACAGCAATCATTTTTTTTCTTTCTATGCCATAAGAGCGTTTGAAGGTCAGAAAATACACCAGACTGGTACAAATCCATTTGGTTGTGTCACTTCCTATGTCCTAAGGCACATGTTTACACCTTAAAACTTATGTAAGACCATTCCACTTGCCTAAGCCTGGGCATCAGGATTTTGACTCCAATGGCAAAAAGTGGCAAGGGAATTCTTCTTGAGTTACTATCAGCCTTTGGTCAATCCCTTTTTTAAATATTTGGGCTTTGTTCCACCACAGAGCTCAAGGCATCATCCACATTTCCAGGCAATGACCAGACCCAGACCTGTTCTGCTTCAGCAAGGTTGCTGCATGTGTCATCCAACAATTCCCTGTCTCAGTTTCCCCATGCCTAGTATCAAGCAAAGACTGTGCCCTTTGGAATCCAGTTCTATCATGTCACCTGACTTCCACAACAATTATATATATATATAGCTTCTACGAAGTCAGAGTAAAGAGAAGATGTACTAGTGATCAGGAATAAGTGCAAGTTTTTTGGCTACAGACAGGTGAATTCTACTATCTCCTCTCCTCCCCCGAATAGTTTTGTGAACAGCACAAGATCTGCCTAAGCAGTACTGTACAAATTTAGCTCCCCCTCCCAGAAAAACTCAGAAGAACAGCGCCCCCCCCCCCCATGGCTCAATTTTGGGAAGATAATGTGTTACAATTGTGGTGAATGAGCTTCCACAGAGGCTAATAGTTGAAGCTGTGTGTCTTCAGCCTGAATATTTCAATATTTCTTAAAACACTGGTAATTGTATTACTATGTTTTAGTTGCTTATTTTAGATTTTACAGAATTTATTTTTGTATTTTACATTTTTGTATGTTAACCACCATAGGTGCCTTAATTTGAAGCAAAACAACAGAATTTAAATAATCATATTATTAATAATAATTCTTTTAATCATTTAAAGTAAAGAAAATAAGCTTATTAAGGAAAGTAATCAGATAGTCTAGGATGAGAAGAGACAATAAAGAAGGAAAAATGCTACACAGAAATATTATACAAAATAAGTGCCTCTTTGGAAGATACCTCATTCATAATATTGAAACTAGGACGTGGGTGGGGATCAAACATAGGTTTCAGAACTGTACACTTCCTCTGATCTGTCTCCTCCTGCTTCTACCACAGTGGAAAAATATCTTGGAGATCTTGCTACTATATTTTGTATCACAAAGGTATGTTCAAACAGAAATATAAATTCTGAAATTCTTCCTTTTATTTTCACACTTTAAAAAGTTCAAGTTCATTCTTTGTACATACAATTGAATCAAAAGGTATAATGTTTTACCTCACGTTCTTCTTCCTGTTCTTTCCTAATCTGTTCTAAACGGAACTGCTCTGCCATTTCTCTTTCTTGTGCTTCTCTCTGCAGAACAGAAAAAAGTCAGACAGGATTTATTATTCCCATGGTTGGATGGCTCTTCTTTCTAGGGTTGCCAACCTCCAGGTAGTTGCAGATCATCTCCTGGAATTACAACTGATAGAGATCAGTTCCCCTGGAGAAAATGGTTGTTTCGGAAGGTGGACTTTATGGCATTATACACTGAGATCCCTTAACTCCCCAAATCTCACCCTCCCCAGGCTCCACCCCCCAAATCTCCAGGAATTTCTCATTCTGGAGGTGGCAATCCTAATCCTTTCCCTTACTTCTGAGTATAGATGGGCATGAACAGCAATAGGAACAAAAAAAAGCCAAGAACAGCCCGATCTGCTGTTCGCGAACAAGCTGTTCGTAAGGCCCCATTCTAAATGAACAGGTGGTCGTTGCAAGCCTTGTTTGTTGCTGTTTGTCTTGCTGTTTGTCAAGCCAGACAGTTTGGCACCTGCAATCAATTCCCTTGGCAACTTAGGCAGGGATTGTCTGAACTCTATCTGAACTCCTGCTGTTGCCCTGGAAACCCCAATCTAAGCCCAATTTAGTTTGATAGGCAGGTCTTCCTTTCAAATGTGGAGCTCCAAATTTGTTACAACAAGGGAGCAAAGAGCAGGGGGGAGGGGGGCTCCCAGCTCTGGCTTAGTTTGCAGATAGTGAAGAGGGAGAGAGACAGTTGCTGTTGGTATTTTGATAGAGAGAGTGCATTGGAGCTGGAATTTTCTTTGTGTGTGGTGGGATAGGGATCTACTCCTTCAAGTTTCAGGGCTGCTGCCAGGCTCTGGGCCAAGCTATTATTTATTATTGGTACCTTTCCTGGTGCCTGCTCAGGTCAGGTTTCTGGGAGTGGTGCGATAGGGATCTTGACTTGGATGATGGCTGGAGGAGAGCCTGCTGGCCCCCACAAACAGCCAACCACGAACATGTCTATGAACAGGGCCATGTTCATGGTTGTTCGTGAGTCCCTGTTCGTGGATGGCAATGAACAACGAACATCATGTTCGGGTTTTTTTCTGTGCGTGCCCATCTCTACTTCTGAGCTCTTAGACCATATATATTCCATACTATTCCAAATGTGTCTTTCTCAAATAGCAAGCAACTCTTCTTTTAAACCTATTCATGAACGGGACAGGAAGGGGAAAAGGTGAACATAATATAATCCCCCCCCCATTTACCAAACACCTTAATTTATTAGTAACAAGTGCTAATATAAAAGAAGACTTTACATCTGCTACTGCATTTTTCAATGGTTATGAACATAGATAATTTGCTCCCGTTTATATTACTGAACATCATATACATTTTACTCAAAAAATTAACTGGTGGATCCCTTCACAAATAGACATGAGCTCAACAATTTATAAACGTCCATTAAGCAAAATAGTGAGATAAAATGCAAATGATACTGAAACTATTCAAGTAGTATTCTTGTCAGTATAGAATATAGAGCTGCATGAAATTTTAATACAGGCATATGAAACTGTGTTCACAAGACTTCCCACACAATCCTATGAATATATACTTGGACGTAGATCAATGTTCAATGGAAATTACTTCCAGGTAAATGTGTTTGGGACTGTACCCTGTATTACCTTTTGAATGCACTTGGGGGATCACTTGTCTAAGCACATATATTCATCTCAACCTTTTTTGCATATGCAAAAGAAATACGTCAAAGAAAAGGTGAGCTAGAAATCTTCACTTTTTACTGGACTGTAGTTTTTTTAAATGCTTGAATCACTTCATATTCAGAGTTCTGGCAAGATGACCATCTTATAGTGATAATAGATTTCAAGTGATTTGAAAAGCAACTGTCATGGGCATTTTTGACAAGGTGGGAGAAAACACACAGTTATTTAACAATATGTCAAGGTAAGGCAATTTATGGCCATCGATTTAGATCTACTGGAGCTTTTACATGCGGAAGAAGACTTCCTTGCCATGCCCCCCCCCACTACTACAGCCAAAATGCCCTCTGAAATGCTGATCCTGCCAAGCAGAGGGGGGTGGAAAGTATTTGGGAATACAATAGGAAGGGGGAGGTGAAAAAAAAATCACATTCTACAGGCAGGAATCCTTCTCTCTCTCTCTCTCTCTCTCCCCCCCCTCTCTATATATAGAGAGAGAAAACACTCTCTCTCTCTCTCTCTCCCCCCCCCCCTCTCTCTCTCTCTCTATATATATATATATAGAGAGAGAGAGAGAGAGAGAGAGACTTTATTATAAAAGACTTGAATTTCTGCAGAAATCTGGGAGAAGACTATCTCATATACTGGGTCTGTTATTAACTTTCTGAGCTGGGATAACAATCTCATTCATAAATCAGTTCCAGAGAGTTTTGGATCCAGGCAACTATAGGCTCTCCTCTATATAACTACTGTTGATCATAGGATGCATTAGTAGTGTCTTGAGTACTATACAAACATATCACACCTTTGCTCTATCAGCTTCAAGTGAGATTCGATAAGCTTCATCCTGTTCTCTCTTCACATTCTCTCGGGCCTCACGTTCATCCTGGAAGGGAAAATGGAAGACAAGTCAAAAATCTGCTTATATAACTCCAGTATTATTGTATACTAGGTGGTAATATTTATATTCACTTCCCATGATGTGACTGCTTCTTTCACTACAGGCCCAACAACTAGAAGGATGCAGTCTTAAATATAAAACATTCATCCACAAGTTTATGCAAACTTTACTATATGGTAGATTTCTTTAAAAAATCCTATCAAAGGCTAAAGAATTTTCCCACACACTTTTAGCAAGCACAGAAGCAGAAGTACTTTTCAAAGTTTTATTAACAAATAAAACCAATGCCACTCAACATTGTGACAAATGTTACACAAAGCAGCCAACACCACTTTCCCTCCTGATTTCTTCATAAATTGAAGAATACTCAGCCTTTATAAGGTTCAAGCACACCTGGTCATGTCTGCAAAGAACTTACACACGCCACCCTCTCTAATATATATGAACTTACATGTATGAATGAATTAATCAAAAATTGTGAAAAAATAGATTCATAAATAAAACCTTGAAAGAAATTTGTGAGCCTCATTCAGTACTGGGATATACTGGGTTGTAATTTATATTCATATTATTAGGCAATTAACATTTTTAAATGTGTACATGTTAAAATACCCATATTACACATGTTAAAGAGACTTTAATGGTAAAATACTAGTTGCTATTGTAAAATATTAGTAATGATCACAAAAGCAGTTGCTCTCCTAAGCAGCAAAATTCCCAGGTAAAGCCCTGGGCTATTAATATGAAGTAATGGCAAGCTACATAATTTATAGTTCCACCTTAAGCAGAGTTACACCATGCTAAGTCCACTGATTTCAGTGCAAAACATGAGATTAAATTTGCCAAAGGAGACAATAAAAGAAACAAAAATGCTTGAATTAGGTCAATTTAAGAACAAATGTGTCCCCCCTCAACTTGATGTGAATGCACTTTCCCCCAAAGTCCAAGAACTATTAAGTAGCTGCTTTTGTATTTGGAACTTACAAACATCTGGAAATTATGAGCAAATCCTAGCTGAGATCTTAAGTATGTAACTTGTGCTCATTTTGTAGATGGCTATGCTACTTTAAATTTTAATAAACCTTTATATATTTAAGTGAGTACTAACGTTATTTTATTTTTTTATTTAATGGTATTTCTTGCCTGTCTTTCTCTCAAATGGAAGCAAGGCTATTTACACAGTTAAAAATCAAAACAATACAAAACATCAATAATAAATGGCATTAAAAACAACATCATAAAAGATTCCTGCCACCCAAACTGGAATGGCAGGAGTTAGCCCTACTTTTCAGAGCTTTGTAAAAACCTGACCCTAATTTCAACCAGCAACAGAAAAGGGCCAGAAGACTGGATTTCACAAGATATGGCCGTTATCAGGGAAGAGCCTATGTATGAGTCTGAGGAAGTAAAGGACTGAAAAAATCACAACTATATTGGTTGCCCTTGACAAAGTAGTACGCAAAACGATAGTCTTAGCTGGCATTGAATTTGTTGGGTGGGGCTACAGCAGGCATCCAGACTTCTGGTGCTTTTCTGTTGTGCCCATGTAAATAATAGGATAAAGTAGAGTTTTATTGGATGGATATGGATTGCTTCCTGTAAATATATATATCTTCAATACTCACAGTCTTGCGAAGATTTATTCAATTGGATACCAATAGAGAACAACATTAAAATCACATCTCAAAAGGAATAGTACCTTTAAGAGATCTTGGACAGCCATTGTAGACTTTAAAGTTAATATTGCTAACTAGGTGTTGGATTTTGTCTCTGTGATGTTTATTATAATACAGTATTAGTGGTTAGCAATAAGAAATTTGAGCACTTAGCACTTTAATATTTATACTGAAAAAATATATTTAAAAATTTTAAAATATTTATTGTGAATGTATAGGTCCACATAAGAAAATTATTGTTCCACATAAGAAAATTTATTTAAACAGTCTTTATGTTGTTGCCTTGATGGGGTGCTTCCCCTCACTTCTGATAGTCTAGATCCCAAACATGAACACAGAAGATAAACAGAAAACATTAGGAGAGGGAAACGTGTTCAGATTCTAACTGGAGAGGAGGGAATAGTGGGGAAGGCATTCCAGTTTTGGCAACTAGGGAAATAAGGCTTGACAAAATGCACAGGTTAACTACCTTTATTTTAAAATTCCCATAAAGACTGTAAGCACTTCCATTCACAGGCATCTTGGAAAATAAGAAGTTTTTGCCTGAACAAAGAACATTTTCAACGTGTAGTATTTGTAACATGGTATCAGAAGTCTGAATGAATCTTAAGAGTTTACACAAAAGTCCACTGGCACCCTAGGAAATACTGACAGGTCAGCAAAAAATAACCATCCCTTTTTCATGGAAAAGGTCGTAATATACACAATATAAATTGTGTACATTTGGTTTGTTTAGTTTAACCAAAAATGTTGCAAAGTGTTTTTTAAAAAAATAATCATCATCAATATTGGCTTTGAAAGAGGTCAATTGAAAAAACAGTTAAGTCTGTAACAGAGAAATGTGGAAGAATAACAAAAAGACAGGACTTTAGCCTAGCACTCATCTTTTAAAAATCTGGATGTGACAGACAGGACTGGATCTAGCTCCGCCTCTCCTGAGAGCCAACCAATGTCAGCAGGTGGAATTCTGGGCCAGTGAAAATTGGGATCCATTGGAGAATGTGAGAAATGTTTAAGAACGTATTTGGAACTCCTGAGAGAAGGAAGCAGAGAGGGATAGCTGGCAGTTGACCTGTTCTGACACACTGAAACATTCCCTGTTTAACCACAATTTATTTATGAGTTTTAAAATCATTCACTCCAGTGTTCTATCTTGTAAATAAAAGTTCTTTTTTTGTGTCTGTTTTAACCATGACTGGCCTGAAGTTGTTAGCTGAAGGGAAATAGAACACACATACACAAACCTCAAACACTCTGGTCATGATGACCAATGGGCCAATATATCTAAAGTGAATGGTGGCAGCGTATATAAGGGAAAGTAAACACCAAGTCCCCAATAGTCCTGGCAGTAGTTGGGTGAGGGGAAGTAAATAGAGGGAATGGGCTGACTGTCTGGTGGAGCCTCTAGAAGAGGAGAGAAGGGGTCCTGTGAGGATTTGGGGCTCTATGCCTGCTAAATTGGAGGCTAGACAGGTAGAATGTGATAAGTGCCTTTTACTGCCTGGGAAGCTCTCAGATCTGTTAAAGGGAGGTTTCTAGTGGATGGCAGTGTGGGAAAGGTGGTTGCCATGCTGGCCTTTCTTCAATGTACATTAAGAAATGAGATCTGAATTAGTATAAATATTAAAAACCATGACCTGAGTTTCCAACCTTGACTTTCAGCATTGGGGACTCTTCTGGTAAGGGGTGCTGAGAATGACACTAGAGAATGAGGTAAGGTTGTCTGCTTGTACTGCTGCTTTTCAATCTATATCTAAATGATCTGATTGCACCTTTCATCTCCAGAATTTCATACCCCCAGACTAGCATCAAAAGCAATACCACTATTGCTTTATGCCGATGATTTGGTCCTTATATCTTGAACTAAGATTGGCCTGAAGAGACTGTGTTGAGATGAAACTATTGCTTAGATGAGGAGCTGCAAACAAATTACAATAAACCTAAAATCTTGGTTTTCTCCAAAAATAGCAACTTAGACCTTTCTAAAGTGGATTGTAAAAAATTCCAATATTGAACAAGTTAGGAAGTTTTGTTATTTGAGTATCATCTTCTCCTCAAATCTTTCTCAGCTTCCCCAGTGTAAATGTCTCTCTACACAAGACATCTTTCTGTTAGTCTTAAATTTCAGGTGTACTCTGTCTCCCTAGCAGTGCATGTGTATCCACAATGGGAGAACAATTGTAAGCTCTTTCACTTGAGCATCCTGTGTAAGATGTCTTGTGTAGAGACTCTAAGTTTGCACTGAATAAGACTAAGTCTATGGTTGGAGTGATTTCTTGCTTCTTTTTTATAAGGGAAAGATATATCCCAGGTGCAATTTAATCTATATATATAAAGACAAGTGTCCTGACTGACTCATCAACACCTAACCCCCTGGACCTAGAAACATGAAATTTGGGGAGAACATTCCTTTCATGATGTAAACACCCACTAAGAAGGGATTTTAAGAATTCACCCCCTAAAGGGGTAACGTGTTTCCCAAAGGGATACAGCTTCCTTGTGTGGCTCGGCCACTCTTCCCTGATTGGGCCAGCCTTTCAAGGTTATTTACGTATGTGGGCTGATTGGGGCTCACAACATTCCACACCTCACCACCACCACCCCCGAGACAGTTGGAACACAGAGGTCATTTGCGTATATGGCCTGATTGGTCCTCACCCCCCACATTCTAAACAGTATGCCGTTGCTATTGGAAGTCATTGAATGTGTTCTGAGGTAAAATGCACTTCCCAGTCGTCCTCTAAAAGTTCACTAGGGTTGCCAATCTCCCTGTGGGGCCTGGTTTTCCTGTGTGGCTGGCCAGCTCCTGCCTGCTTGCACCCCCCTCTCTCTTGATCAACTATGGAACTCTTGTGTTCTGAGGTAAAAATCAGGTAAAGGAAAGTAGTTAAATAATGTAGCGAAGCATGGGTAACAAGCTAGTTCCAAAATAATTTCACAGCTACTTTATGGTGTTGTCATCTAGATTTTGGTGATCTTTTGATCATCCTCTGTCAGTTTATATATCACATAATAGGCATTTCTCAATATGTTTCAGATGTCCCTTTTAGGGCTGAAGTAGGCCAAAGATCGCTGGAAGCTAGAGCATGGCTCAGTCCCTTTAAGTTAAGAATAAAGGTCATTTTAGCTTCAGAAATGTAAGGTTTGCTGTTTTTTCTTAAATAAGATGCTTATTATTCTGTATAAACAAAGACCGTTGATGCTAAATTACAGCAGCTGAGGCTTACAACTGAAAATACTCTCTTGTTGGGTAAGGCAGAGGCCCTATCTATGGTTAAGCATCATCTTATTGGGCTTGACTATAATAACACAGTGTTCCATGCTTGTAGAGTTTGCTTGACCCAATTTTTTATTATTTACCTCCCTGGTCCTTGCCTTCCTACCTGAGATATCTTAACAGTTCCCCACTATGTCAGGGCATTTGCCCTAGCTCACAGTAATGCTAACTCCTCTGAAGTACTGGATGGTAGGTTTTGTCATGTTCAGATCATCTTTACTCTTGTCAGGATGAAATTGATACCTTATATAAAATACTAGAATGCTTTTTTTTAAACTATTTTTAGGAGTTAATTAATTCTTCCTGTTTTAACATGCTTGTTATTTTTGGAAATTAATTTATTACTCTTTTAGCCATTGCTCAAGATCATTTGATCACAGGAGCTCTGAAAAGGAAAGGAAAAGAAACCTCCACTGGGTTTTCAGAAGCTGGCAGGTTTAGACACTCAGTTGAAAGAGTTCAGGCATTTTCCTTAGGTTTTGTTCTTTTTCCTTTTGGTATTATTCTTTAGAAAAGACTATGAAAAGGATGTTAGGAATGTAAAAGATATATTATGCATGATTGCCTTGCTTTGGCTCAAAGATATGAAATGCCATGGCTAAGCCTACATTTCAAAGTTAACAGTTTCCTACTCAGATGCACCTTCTAATCAAGTTCATGATTAGACAATGGAAAACTGTTTATCTAAGTAAAGTTTATATACCTAAAATATTTGCAGAGGGTTTTTTTTAAAAAAATACTATGTTCTAATTAAGTTTAATGTTGCACTGAAGAACAACCTATTTGCAGTAAGGAGTTCATGAGAGTATAAAAAAAGATTACTGAGAAATTATGACAACTTTCATATATGAAAAGTAAATATTTGCATACTGTCAGCAACAGCCTGTGCACCCAGGACAACTTGGCTTCTTGCAACATCAGTGAAGGACAGAGACTTTTTCACAGTGCTTCTACCTATAACTGTATTATGTCCTTACACTGCTAGGTTAGACCAAACTCTACCAATAAAATATATTTGATTTCCCTTCCCTTCTTACTACTACATTGTAGTCAGATCTGTAATGGATAAACAACCTTCACAGAGACTACTAATCTCTGAAAGTTGCTATAATCACATTTGCCAACAGTGCAGCCTCTCTTTGCAACAAGGAGGAGAAGCAAATTTTATCTACTAGTTGTGTAGGTGCCATCTACTTTTATTTATTTATTAATTTATAGCCCAACTTTCTCACTGAAAAGCATGGCACCCTTCAGAAAAGCTACAGTTTGACTCTGCTGGAAAAAATGTGCAGGGAGAAAAGCTGCAGAAAAGTTGGGGAAGGATTCATTCTGCAGCAGATGCAGTCTTTCTCCATGCAAAATGCAGTTTGGGAAGCAGTTTGGAGACTAAATCAGGGTATTTTGACTGTGCACGCAGAACTCTGGAGAGAAATCAATACAATATGGGGCCACAACCAATGAAAAGCACAATGCAGAACAGACTTGAGACTTGGCAGATTACATTATATAAACAATGCAATCAAGCAGTATAAGACTTGACCAGTATTGCTTTTGACCAGTATGTGAAGCAGCTCAATTTGGACTGGCCTTACCATGAAGCAATGTGAAGCAGTTCAATTTGGACAGTAGATTCCAAAGGTAGTGCTAGTTCTTCTGTTCCTAATATCTATCATCAAAAGAGTGGTTTCTTGTCTTCAGAAGGGGGAGAGACCCAAGGACTGCAGAGCTAGATAGTTTAACTGGTTATACAAGAAGCCATAACACTAGGCTTACAATTTGCCAGCTTATGGGGATTCAATCCATTGCTCGTGGCAGGAGAAGAATAAACAAGAAAAAAGACTCCAGCTTAGTTGCTGGCATGTCTTGATAGCTCTAGAAATTCTTGGAAGCTCTGTGGTAAAACCACAGAGTTTTACCATAGAGTTGTGCTGATACCTACAACCACCACTGTTACTTCCAGGTCGTACCTGGAATTGACATAGTGATGTTGATGACATCATCAATGTCACACACTCCCCCCACATCCCCTCTCCCAACACTACAAACTGTATATTTATTCAGTACTAACTTGAGTAAAAAGTATACCTGATTTTTTACTACTAACTTATAAGATGTTGATAAAATTTGTGGTAGAGCATGAGCTTCTATGAGTCACAACTCACTTCTTCTGAAGAAATGAGCTGTGACTCATGAAAGCTCGTACCCTACCACAAATTTTGTTAGTTTTATAGGCGCTACTGGACTCTTGCTCTTTTCTACTGCTACAGACAAACTAATACAGATACCCATCTTGTTCTAAGATACTGACGTATAAAGTATTATTATTTAGTAATGCTATAATAGTTTGGGTGTGTGTGATTACATTCAAGCTGCATTATCCAGTAATATTTTATTTATCACTTATCATGATTACCTTAATTAATTCCTTCCAAAAAACCCTTGAGATTAATCGCTATCACTCCCACTTTACACTAAGGGCAAAGGTTGCCCAATGCATTCATATTTGAACTGGCTGTATGAGCACAGTCTTGCAAATCCAAGCTCAATGTTTTTCATTGGTTCAAGATATTTGGCTCTTTTAAATAGGCTTGCGTTGGTCTTTCTGAATACAGTAGATATCATTTCTATCCTTTTGCCACTGTATTGAGAAGCTTTTGTTCAGCCCTTCTAAGGCTACAATCGTGTACACACCTACTTGAGAGTAAGTGCCATAGAACAACTGGGATTCAGAAATAATGCATAGGAAAGTTATAAAACAGATTTCATCCTGATGTAATATATGTCTCTCTACATATCTGCCATGAGTATTTTTCTGTATTCTGTGCTTTGTACTGATCCTCTGAGAGTATATGAAGTTGCATATCAGTGGCCTATTTGGCTGGGAGTTGCTTATCTTGGAGGTGCCTATTGTGGTGTCTACTTTCGTTTTCGCAGCTGCTTGAGAATGTGTCCTTGAGTGCCGGCTTGAGCCTGGGAACTAAAAATGACTTCATCTTTGCTTCTCTCCTCCAGTTCTTCTTCCCTCCTCCAGGGCCGGATTGACGGGGGGCAGGGGGGGTAGTCTGCCCCCAGCACCGTCAAAGAGGGGGTGCCAGGCGCAGCTGCCAGCCACCAGGAGCGTGCAGACGGCTGAGCAGAGGGCTGGGAGCCTGCCCATGCCATTCGCCTGCCCCAAGGGCAGGGGGCTCGCGGCAAGCCTGCTGCCCCGTCAGCATGTCACCTGCGCGGCAAGCTAGCAGCCCTGGCACTGGCGGCGGCGGCAGCGTGGGTGGCTGGGAGGCCACCCGCACCATTCACCTGCCCGCAGGGCAGGGGGTGCGCGGCAGGCTGGCCGCCCCCTCTGCGGGGCAGGCGAGTGGCATGGGCAGCCTCCCAGCCACCTGCGCTGCTGCTGCCAGCTCCATGGTGTGCCAGGGCAGCCGGCTTGTCATGCGGGTGGCGCACTCCGCCCTGCGTGATGATGTCATGGAAGTGATGTCACGTGCGTGTAGGGCCAGACTCAGGTTGCCCTGGGTGCCAGCAACCCTAGATCCGGCCCTGCCCTCCTCTCTCAAACCCCCTTCCCTCATTTCCTGGCTCTTTCACGCCAGAATCCTAACCATCCATACCCCACAGGCAGGAACTTGCCCTATAACTAACCCCTCCAAACCTCTACACGTCACTTCTACCAATACCCTTGTCTGTGTTTGCTGATACTGATGGATCTCTAATAAAGTAACTTTAACTCATACACTGGAGTGTGTGCAGTGGAGTACTATGGGGATCTAACTGCCAGAAACTGACACCTGATTTCAAAATTTACCAACGTAAGTTCCAACGGGTGGTGGTGGTAGTCACACAAATACCTAATCACAGGCAATGATTTATTCAATAGTGTGTATCCAATGCAACGTGTATGGATTTCTATAACAACTTAGAGCAGTTCCATTAACAAAAGCAGAACTGTACACAAGAAGAAGCACAAATCCAATCTGGATGGGAATATGTGAAAAGGAAAGGAAGTTGTGAAAAAGAATTTAAAGCCTGTACATTAGTAGTGAAGTCCTGACTCAATTTACAGTCAAAAACACATTGATTGCCAACAATCTCATAGTGAAAGAATAGTGACCAAAACTATGTTCTTAAGTACACACAAAAGCCTCAGAAAACTGTGTAGTCTGCTTACAGATTAGACTTTGTAACAATCAGAAAGGATATATACTGTATAAAATATTAAAACTCCAAGGAGTTGCCTTATGCAGTCAATCATCCATTTTGCCAGATACCATCTCTTCTGACTGACAGAGGCTCCCCAAGGCCTTTCCTCTTAACTGGAGTTGCCAGGGAGGGACTAAACTTGGGACCAAATGCATGCACAGCGGCTCTGGTCTGAAAGTTGAAACTTATGACTCATACCATGATATTTTCAAAGCTTCACAAATTGTTGTATACATAAGCTTTCTCCTGTACTTAGTATGTGTTAATAAAACACAGTCAACTTTGCAAGGCATAGAGTTCCACATCTTTCTTAATAACTTCACAAGTCACTGGAAAACAAGTGATATATCAAATCTCTGACAGCCACCGAACAACACTGCTCACTTAAGACTGCAGACAAAATGTGAATACGGAACACTGATAGTTTAATCCATTCAGATTAAAAAATGTTAAGTGTAAACAAGCTCCCAATAGATGTTTTCTAATATAGCACAGATTGGGTAAGTATAAACATATACTACTCCTAGTTAGTTGCAAGATAGTGAAATTGGTCTGGAAAAAGACAAGATGAGAAAGGTAGGCCTGTTTAATTTTCTCTTCATTTAAATCTCCCCTTTACTTCCATAGAAGGGCTAATTGAGGTAGCTAATAAAAAGTGTCTCAGAAAACCCAGAATTAAAATAACAAAATGCCAGAAAATAGATCAATAACAACAACAAACAACAACAACAACAACAACATTTGATTTATATACTGCCCTTCATGACAACTTAATGCCTCCTCAGAGCGGTTTACAAAGTGTGTTGTTATCCTCACAACAATCACCCTGTGAGGTAAGTAGGGCTGAGAGAGCTTCAAGAAGCTGTGACTGACCCAAGGTCATCCAACTAGCTTCAAGAGGAGGAGTGGGCAATGGAACCCGGTTCTCCATATTAGAGTCCTACCATCCTTAACCACTACACCAAACAATATCTAAACAAAAATGGTAGGTCCTTTTTTGTAAATGCAGACAGCATGGATCCAACAGGCATGGCTAAAAAGAACATTCCATAGCTGGGATGCAACATGTGAGAAAGCCACATCATCAAAAATTAACTTCCTGGACTGATGTAGTCAGACAAAAGACTTCTTTTAAAGATCTTATCTATATGCTTGCTCACTTCCTCAAAGAACTCCAAAAGATTGGTGAGGCAGGACTTGCCATTGCAGAAGTAATTATGATTTTTCCTCAGCAGACTTTGTTCCTCTACATGCCTGATGTCCTGAAAATTGTGGCTGTGGCGTGGGTACATTTTATTCCTTTTATTCCTTGGTCATCAAAAGGCCCAGCTGTTTCTTTGGCTGGTTTTCTGCTCTGGATATATTTAAATAAATGCCCATGGTTTTTCTTGATGCTTTTAGTAATCCATTCTTCAAACTCTTTTTTTGTATCCCTAATTATTAACTTACACTTCTTTTACCAGACCCTGTGCTCCCTTCTGTACCCTTCAGTTGGGCAGACCTTCTACTTTTTAAAAGAAGCCATTTGGCTTTTTATGGCTTCCTTGACTTGGGTTGCTAATCATGCAGACATTCTTTTAGACTTGGCAGTACCTTTCCTAACCTGGGGAAACCATTATACATTCTACTTCAATTAGTGTTGTTTTAAATAGCTTCCAAGCATCCTCTCAGGATTTGTCCATCTTGTGTTTCCCCTTCAGCTTTCTTTTAATGATTCCCCTTCCTTTTTGTACAGTTCCCTCTTCTGAAATCAAATGTTACTGTTTTGGACTTTAGGGGTATCCTTCCATTGACATGAATGCTGAACCTACAGTGAAATCCTAAGAAGAATTACTCCAGTCTAAGCCCATTGATTTCAATTGACTTAGACTGGAGTAGCTCTGCTTAGGATTTTACTATTAATAGCACTATTCCCACTATTCCCAATTGGCACATTATCTACATCTCTCACAAGGTCTTGAATCCCACTCAGAATCAAGGCCAAGAAAAGGCCCCTTTGGATGGCTCTGTGACCAACTGTTTCAGTACACAGTAAAAATTGTTAGGGGGCTGGGTGGGTGAATGAAGTGTGCTCTGACTGGCTGGTAGCTGTAACCTATGGAGTGAAGTGAATGGACCATTGGATATGCACTGTGAAGAGTCCTTCTCCTCTGAGGACAGGAGGACATCTTGAGATGGGTGATTCCCACCCTTTATTCAGAGAGGCAGTACTAATTTGGACTTCCTGTCTTCTGGTAGGTGTCACTCTTCCCTTCAGTTTGGTGACTCCAAAAGCAGTAAAGAGCTTAGAATTATAAGTAAAGAACAATTACATGTAAGATTAACCTGAAAGAACAGAAGTATAGAGAACAGATAATGTTGATAATGTTGAAGTTGATGTTAACGATGACTCTGGGAGGGGCAAGATGTCCTCCTGTCCTCAGAGGAGAAGGACCCTTCACAGTGAGGATCCAATGGTCCGTTCTCCCTCTGAGGCGGAGGGCATCTTGAGATGGGACCCCCCATAGCCCCATAGCAGTGTCCTATTCTTTGGGTGGGTCATCATCATCCAGTCATAAGATGTGAATAATACTCTTTTGCCAAACGCTGCATCAGCTGAGTTGTAAGTGTTCAGCTTATCATGTTTAACAAAAGTACATACAGATGACCAAGTAGCTGCCTTGCACACCTTTTTGACTGCAGCATGTCTGGCAATGCTGCTCTGGTTGCAGCACTTTGTATTGAGTGAACAGTAATCTCAGCTGGTATGTCTAGTTTTTTTAATTGTGTGTGCTTCTATGATGCTTTTAGAGTACAACTTACATCCAGAGCACGCCATGTTTCTTCTTTAGGATGAGACGTATTAAAGCAATAGATAGTAAACATAATTCCTGTATCTGTAAAAGGGAGAGATTACTTTTGGTATGACAGTAGGATCTGTTCTCAGGACCACTTTGACCTTGTGTAAGATATATAGCTTGGAGTGATTGAGAGGGCACCTGGTTCCAATACCCTTGCAGATTTAAGTCTGGTAAAAAACATGGGTTTTGTCCTAAGCCACTTAAGAGGAATTTCCATGGTAGGCTTGAAGGGGTGTCTAGTAAGAGCAAACAGAGCTGTATTTCCAAGCGAGAAATCAGTAAACCTATGGCAGATCCTTCAGAGTATCACACTTCAAGGAGCTACATATGTGGGGTGTCTGGACAGATGTAGCCCCTGGTAGCATGGCAGCACTGTTGTTAAGACTGTGACCTGGTGTCTTAAGGGTTGAGGCTCTGAGACTGCTTGCATATCTGACCTGTAGGAAGGATAGAATGGATTTGGCCTTGGGTTTTGTGACCATAACCCCTTTTAAAAATTTATTTAATTATTTATTGCACCTCCTGTGAAGGCTTTCCATGATGCATTATATATATCCTGCTAGTGGACAGTCTCCTAGAGGCTAGATGTATGTCAATTACTTCTTAAGAATAACCTGGTCAGGAGTAGTCCTGCTTACTCTCCATGTGGTTTGCTGAACTGGGCCTTGCTGGAGCATATCCAGAGATACTGGAGGGTCAGTGGTGAAAGTGTTGACAGCTGTTGAAGAGTGGAGAACCACGGGTGCTGGGACTCGTAGGATGTTACCACTAGAGGTGTGCACATTGGGTATCCAATTCAAGATAAATGCCTGAATCGGACCCGATCCGTAAAGATTCAGGGGTTCCAAATTGGGACAAGCCTCCCAGACAACATGGCAATGGAAGCTGGATCTCCCAGATCCCAGCCCGACATTCCAACCACTATACAGAATTGGCTCTTTTTAGAAAGGGTCGTAAAGGAATGATCCCAGGCACAGGCTGAACACAACTGCAACAAGAGATTGCTGTGGAGTCTGTTTCATGTTAGTCCCAGGATACTTGAATCAGGAGTAGTTCTACTCTGGTCCAGGGTTTACTGATGTCTGCGAGAGCTGGCAGAAGGACTACTAGGAGAGGCCTGTGCTAGGCCTTGTGCTCCAGATCTGCTGAATAAAGTTATCCAGTGCTGATTGACAAGGAATTGAGAACCATTGGGAGAGCTGGCCCCATTCTCTAGGAGATGGGGGAAGGGAAGTGTGGGCATATACAAAGCCAAGAGGGAGATAAAACTTCACTGACTGCACAAGTTTCACATTCCCCTTGAGAGATATCACTGCCTTTTTTGGGGGTGGGGTGGGGTTATAGGTTTCCTCTCTATCTGCCTTAATAGGCCCGCTAGGATTCCCTTTGTATGAAAACTGCCCCTTCTACAACTTCTCTCTGAGGGGGGAGGAGAGCTGAAAGAAGAACCAGAGGAAGACCAGTCTCTTTCCTCAGCGCAATGACAATGAATTTGACAATCTCTTCTCATAGTTAAGTAATCAAGTTTAGGCGATTCGGGGATAGCATTACAGTGCCTGATCTGGTTGCATTACTCATGAGTAGATCTTCATTATCCGCACTGGACACTGGGGCTGTTGCTATTGTCAGTTTGCCAGACTGTTTGGCTGGCTCTCACTGGGTCCTGTGCCCATTGACTGGCTTTTGGGATGTGGGAGACTACTATGTTGGCAAGGTTACCAGCTTTGGCGAGGCCAGAAATGGCTGCTGTGTAAAATTGTCATCTTCCTCTGCCCTTCATTGAAGGCTCCTCCCTAACGAAACAGAGGATAATCGAGAGGAAGCCCTGTCCTCTACTGCTGTGTTTGGAACCCAGCTATTTCCTCTCTCACCACCTGTCTCAGAGCAGCTATGAAGTCAGTGGACATAGCCAAGGAAGCCAGACCAGGCATGTTACTCACAGTCCACTGACCGGCAGAGCTCGATGGTGAAGATGACTGTTGTGCCTCTGAGTGGGTCTTTTAGGCCTTGAATGTTCGGCACCACTTGGATTGATCGCCAACTGCATCTGGAGGCGCTTTATGATCTTCTCCCCTCTGTGTAGAAACTGGGGCTGCACCAGCTAGGCTCTGCGTGGCTGCTGCACTATCTGAGCCTGTCTGTGCGCCACCTAGGCCATGAGTGGCTGCTGCACTGCCTCTGAGGGGAAAGGCATCAGCTAGGCCATGAGTGGCTACTGTGCTATCTGAGCCTGTCTGTGCACCACCTAGGCCGTGAGTGACTGCTGCACTGCCTCTGAGGGGAAAGGCATCAGCTAGGCCATGAGTGGCTACTGTGCTATCTGAGGCTGTCCGTGTGCCAGCTAGGCCATGAGTAGCTGCTGCGCTGCCTTTGAGTGCCCGTAGTGCTATGACACCTCTTTTTGGCATGCTTCAGGGGCTTTATGGCCTCCGGCTTTGAAGCAGGATGGGTGTAGGTAGGCCTGGCCACCTTGCAATCCTATCTGCTTTCCGTCCCTGGATCAACAAGCACAGTGTTAAGGGGGTTCTCCAGCTCACCCTCTGACAAGAAGCTGTCTGTTGTTTCAGCCTCCATGCAGGCCTGAGGCAATCTGGATGCTGGAGTTCTAAAATGGCTGCTGCCATAGTCAAAGAGAGAGTGGGGGGAAAGGAGACGAATACAGAAAGGTTTTTCCCATGGTTAATCTCACTGCATGGGGGAACGTAGGAGGAGGAAAAAGTAGGAGCCAGCTGAGGCAAAGGTGAGAGGAATAAGTGGCTTCTTTGAGGGAGGTCAGGAAGGAAGGAGGGGAGGGTAATGGCTGCAACTGAAAAGAGTGGGACATTTTTTAGGAGAACTCCCTGTGGCTAGCTGCACCGCTGGGGGTGGGGGAGAAGGCAGGTATTTAAGAGAAAGGACTGCTGGAGGAAAAAGTTGTTAAGTGTTGAAAGACAGAAAGAAGGAAAAGTATACTGTAGTCTGAGGCAGAAGCCTGAGATGCTGCTCTCCCTGTTGAGGCAGGAATGAAACTGAAGGGAAGTCCAAATTAGTCCTGCCTCCCTGAATAGAGGGTGGGAATCACCCATCTCAAGATGTTCTCCACCTCAGAGGGAGAACTGCAGTTTTTAGACAATGTGCTGAGAGAAAATGTTCACTTTAGACAAGTGTGGCACTTGACTTAATCTGTATGTATCTCTGAGAAAGGCAAACTGTGTATGAGCCTAAGTCAGTCTTTGAGTATTTCAGAGAAAAGATTCTAAGTCAGGCAAACTGTGTGTAAACCTGGATCAGTCTGTGTATATCTGAGAGATTGATATATCTGGATCAGGCAAGCTGTATGGAATCAATGTCTGTGTGGATGAGATGAGAGTTCAGTATGTTAGTGAAGAGCTGTGTGGAAAATTAGTCTGTGACTGAGTCTGTGAATATACAATACAATATAGAAGACACAATAAATTTTAAACTGCCAAGCTTAACAACTATTCTGAAACTAATAAGCTTATCAAAACTCTGCAACCATCACATGCACGTACTTATAAATTCTACTTTTGTTTAAGAAAAAAATCTTTTAAAACCTCACAAGCACCATCATGTGCTGACTGTTTCTGTCAAACTATCATCTATAATAAGCCTTCCTAAAATACCAATTAAACCAAGGAGGTCTAAGGCGAAAAGCCTTTGGTGTTAGTAAAAACCTTTAGTGAAACAGAAATTTAATATGTTAAACACAGGGCAAAACACCATAGATGTGGTTAGCAGTAGAATTTATACTCCAAAGGGAAGATGTTCTCGAGGTATAAGCCTGGGTAAAGTAGAGAACACCTAAAGCTCTGTGTGAGTGTAAATATAAGGAGCATGACTGGGAACAGTGCCTTCCTAACAGTTTAAGGTAATGTAAGGAGGAGCTGAAGTAAAGGTCCAAAGGCAAAGACTTAAAGGTAAAACAAACAGCAAACCATTACAGGTGGTGGCAAGGGTGGAATAATGACGCAAGGGGAAAAGGTAAAAAGAGATTCTTTACTGATAGTTGAGACTAGAACAGATTTAAGTAAGAAAGAAATGGCAGAAGTTCTGGAAATAAAAAGGACACTTTAATTGAAAAGTGTATTGAATTAGGATTACTTCTTGAAGAAAAATTTGTTAAGATGTTAAGAGGGTCCTTAATACAGCACCAGACAAAGGGGACTGGTAATGTAGGAACTTCAACACGTAATTTCTACATCCCCCAGAGCACACAGAGGTTCTGAATGAGCACACTGGATTAAGAGCTCTGGAATTACAGCAGAAGTTTAGACTTGAGGAAAAGAAGTTGGAGTATGAGAGGAAACAGATAAAAATAAAAAACACACTCACAATTTCTCCCCAGTACGCACTCTCTGCAATACACTGGATAGTTCCCACTCCCTGCTTTTTATCTGCATAACTGGTTTGGTTGTTTAAAGGTGTTTTAGGCTAGAAACAGGGTGTTTACCTGAACCTGTGGGGATTTCCACAACAGAAAACTGGAGCACACTACCCTCATTCTGATCTGGAACTTGTGTGGCCTTCCTCCGGGAGTGTGGATTAGCAGGGCCCTCTCCTGCTCCCTTTTCTGCTCCCCTGCAAACTCCTCCACTTTACTCCCAAACTCAACTCCCCTGTTAGAAGTCCTGTTCGAAGCACTGGAAGCAAACACTGGCATGAAACCTCCAGGAAAGCTGTTTGCCTCTTAGAGTCAGATCTCTAAATTAAAACAGTTCAGGAGTGACATACCTTCTAACATATCTTTTAAATGTATAGATGTATTAAATAAGCTGCCCAGAAGACACGAAAGAGGTTGTCCTTTGAAACCCATAATAGTACTCTTATAAAGCTAGCAGAGTAACAGGCCTTTGAAAGTGTGATAGTAGTGATTATTCAAGAGTCCACATCAACCACTGGAATATAGAGCATGAATATTGAAATTTTCCACTATACACGTGTCATTCAGCAGTCTTGTATGAAAACATTTTCTCTTTCCACCTTACAAGTTGTACTATTTATTAGATGTCAGTATAACAACATAGCAGCATTTTAATTGACAGATTTGATGGAAGCTGTGTGGAATCTTTTAAAAATAAATTTAACTGACAGTAAGCCTGCAGGTTTGTCAAGGCTCAGTTTGCAGCTGGTTGCAATTAACTTTTCCTCCTTTTACTTAAAAAAATTGCTTTTACACTTTATTTAAGAAGTTTTACTTAAAAAGCATTTAACTTACAACATTAAAGGCCCTGATACAACTTGGGGAAACAGATACACAAATGATGCGCTCCTTTGTGCATTCCCTGGCACTGAACAAGGTGAGGTACACACAGTCTTGGTCAAGCTGTCATGAATAACAGTGATCTTCTCTTTGGGAGAGGAAGAATGGAGTAGATGACTTGATTCAGTTTTTCCTCCTTTGATTAAACTGATGGTCATTCTAACAAACACAACCTAACCATAGGCCTCTTTAACTAAATGGGAGCTTATATCTTAAATCTATGCATTTTTGCTTGGGAAAAGGTTTCAGAGCGTACATGGGATTTTGGTCTTAAGCATTTAACTGATTTCAGTGGGGCTTAGCAGTGACTAATTTTTGTTGAATCACACTTCTGATTTGCCCATTTTTAGTTTGTTTCACCAGTTTTTATTTTTTAATTTTTATATCTTTTGCTGTTTTGTTATAATACCTTGAGGAGATATTATTCCAAGAAAGGTGGCATATAAATCAACTAACTAAACAAACTGCTTAATTATTGTATTAATAATTAAAAGCTCAACTGTTATTCCTCAACATTTTGTGAGAAAAAAATACATCTATTCTGTGAATATGTCACAGAATGAAAAACAAAGTCGAGCAGCTGAAAGGTGAGTTTTTTCTTCCTCTAATGAGAACAGTTCCTTCATTTTTATTTAGAGATAGTCAGCAAATACACCAGAGAACTGTTTTTTTAAAATAAACAAACACAATGGAATTGGATTTCATCACCATGCAGATGACAGCCATCTTTGTCTCGATCCACAATACTTGGCGATGCAATAGAGGTATTAAATCGCTGCCTGAGAGCTGTGGCCAGTTAGCTGAAAACAAACAAATTAAAATTGAACCTAGACAAGATCGAAGACAGAGATATTGAAGGGCATTGTGCTCCCCACTTTCAGTGGGGTTCAGTTGACCCTGGCTGACTCACTTAAGAGCCTGGAAGTTATATTGGACCCATCGCTGATGCTAGAGAAGCAAGTTAATGCGGTAAATGCCTTCTCAGGGCTTTTTTCCTGGGAAAAGAGGTGGTAGAACTCTCTATTATCACCTGTGCGCACGCAAAGTGCATGCACGCTCCCAGGAATGCGTGATGATGTCACTCCTGGAAGTGACACCACTTCCCGGAACCCAGCACAATGCATTACGACAAGATAAATGTTAGTAAGCTTGGGAAATTACACTATTATGAGAAAGGGTTTTTTTTCCTTTCTGTATCCCCTACAAAAAGTGAAATTTTCCATTCATTTTCCCAAACATTTCATTTCTTTGGAATCATATTTTAAAAAATGCAAGAAGGAGGGGGCCTCTAAAAATCCAAAACCCATCTCACAAATCTAAATTCTAACAGATTCCCGCTGCCAGCGTAGAATTTTTTTAAAAAATCTCTTTCTCAAAATTCCACAGAGACTGAAATTCCTAATCTAATGAATATTGAATTTTCAAATTTTCAGGGAGGGTTTTGCTTTAATGGAGCAATTCAAAATTAGATACTCAACTTTAGCTGCATTAGAGTTATACTTAGTTTAAAATGGCTTTTTTTGTTGCCTGCCAACTCTACCTTACCAATGGCTAAGCTGTTGTGACATTGTGAAATGCTCATAAATATTCCAATGTCCCAGACCAGGGGTCCTCAAACTACAGCCCGGCGGGCCATCTATCAGGCCCGCCGGGTGTTTTTGCCAGGTGCGCAGAGAAGCCTCCCAGACTACAAAACCCACAATGCTTTTCGGCAAGGCGCCCGCCGGCCTAGCCAAGGGAGCGCTGCGCGGCCTGTTGGGAGTCGTAGTCCGGCGTCGGGTTCCCTAACGGTTCGTCCAGCTGCTTCACTGGCGGTGGGCTCATTGGCTGCACGTTCCTGCTCTGCCTCAGCTGGGCTGCGCTTCCCTCTCCGCCTGCCTGCCCTTCCCTCCACCAGTCTGCGAGAGCGCAGGCAGGAGCCCAGGTGGAGGGCCACGCAGGTGGGAGCCCTTTTGGGTGGGGGGCGCCGCGGACCCGCCGTGGGGAGGGGTGGATTGGCAAGCGCTCGTGTCCTCGCCCCCCGCTCTTCGAGGGGGCAGTGCAGTGCAATGCAGTGAATGCAATGCAATGCAATGCTGGGGGGGGGCTTTCCTGTGCAGAGAGGATTTGGGGGCCGGGTGTTTTTGCCGCCGCTGCCTGTCCTGCTTAGGTTCACACTGTTGCGATCTCTGAGCAGTTGATTTAACTTTACTTGTTCTTCATTTTAAATATTATATTCCCGTTTTGTTTTTTACTTCAAAATAAGATATGTGCAGTGTACATAGGAATTTGTTCATAGTTTTTTTTTTAACTATAGTCCGGCCCTCCAACGGTCTGAGGGACAGTGAACTGGTCCCCTGTTTAAAAGGTTTGAGGACCCCTGTCCCAGACAAACAATATTCATAAAAAACTTCCATAACACCCATATGTCCACTGCAATTTCAGTGATGTTAATCAGCTGAGGGTGGGGAGAACCATTTGAGTTACAGCTATTAAGACATAAGAACACCTATATGCTGATGAATATATTGATGAAAGCCTTCTGTGACTTGGACACAGCTATCCATTCCTAGCATAAAACTGGAATAACCTTAACTGCTATTTTAACTAATACGAATAACCATAACTGATATATTTAACTAACACAGAACCAATCTTCTTTCAAAAGCTGTGGGAACCATAACAATATCAACTTCAGTCAACAAATGAATGAAAACAACACACACACATACACACAGCCTCACCCGCCCCATGAAAAGAAAGCAGAATGAACTCAAAGCAGCACACATACACACACAGCCCCACCCACCCCCCCAATGAAAATAAAAGAATGAACTCAAAGCAGCACGCACATACACAGAACCCCCTGAATGAAATGGAAAGCAGAATGAACTCAAAGCAGCTAAACCTCTTCTGCAAAGCCGACCCCAGTAGCTATGCTTGCTCTCTCTCTCTCTCAGGAATGAAAAGAGCAGAATGAACTCAAAGCAGCTTACACTCCTCTGCAGAGCCCTGCCAGGCCCCAACTCGCTCTCTCACACACTCTCTCTCTCACACACAGAGGAATGAAAAAAAGCAGATTGAATGAACTCAAAGCAGCTAAGCATCCTCTGCAGAGCCTGCAGGGCCAAAGGAGAAAGGAATCACATGGGCAGATTCTGGAGCTTCCGGAATGGCCTTCCAGAGCGTTCCCCCTCAAAAAAAGCCCTGTGCCTTCTACCAATTCAGTTTAGACCAAAAGATAGCCCCCTAACTTGACATAGCTGATCTGGCACCTGGATCCACAATATGGTAATATTGAGACTTGAGTACTTTAATGCACTCTACATAGGTCTTTTCTCAAAGTTAACTCATAGACTATAGGTAGAGCCAAGAGCCTTGTGGCGCAGAGTAGTAAGCTGCAGTACTGTACTCCAAGCTCTGCTCACAACCTGAGTTCGATCCCAGCGGAAGCTGGGTTCAGGTAGCCAGCTTAAGGTTGAGTCAGCCTTCCATCCTTCCGAGGTCGGTAAAATGAGTACCCAGTTTCCTGGGGGTAAAGTGTAGATGACTGGGGAAGGCAATGGCAAACCACCGCGTAAAAAGTCTGCCAAGAAAACATTGTGATGTGACGTCCCCCCCCAATGGGTCAGTAATGACTTGGTGCTTGCACAGGGGACTACCTTTACCTTTATAGGTAGTGCAGAACATCTTAGTTCAATAATCAGAAGCTAGCCAAAGCATGCATATTACTCCCATTTTGCAATCACTCCACTGGCTGCCTATCAGATACTGGGCTCAGTTCAAGGTTTTGGCTATACAAAGCTATTCATGGCCTTGGTCCCTCATCTCTACAGAAAAGCTTCTCTCCCTGTGCTGTGCTTTGGCAGTTTCACTCATCTGACCAGGGTATTCTGTAGGTGATCCCCTGCAAATGGGTAAAATCAACAGCTGCCTGTGCACATGTATTCTCTGTAGTGGTCCCCACCTTATGGAACAGCTTGCCTGAAGAGGTCAGGAAAACTCCCACTTTCTTGACTTTGCACAAACTGTGCAAAACTGAATTATTCAGGAGGGCTTTCTTTCACAGATAATAAGGCTGTGCTGTAATGAAATGGTCCTAAGAGATGGTTTGATAAAGGGATAGGGATTGTAGACTATACTACTGTATGATGTCTGTTAGTGTTATTATGTCAAGTCAAATTGCTTATGTTTTGTTTCAACACTGTTTCAGCTCTGTAGCAGAGTTCTGCTTGTTTTCAAATCTCTGCAATCTATACCCTAATGTATTGTTTATTGAATGTCCCAGCTGTTGACTGTATTGAATTACACTATGTAATCCACGTTCAGTGAGAAAGGTGAACTATAAATAATGTAAATACAATAAATATATAGATGGTTGTTGTGGATTTTCCGGGCTGTGTAGCCGTGGTCTTGGCATTGTAGTTCCTGACGTTTCGCCAGCAGCTGTGGCGTCAGGAACTACAATGCCAAGACCACAGCTACACAGCCCGGAAAATCCACAACAACCATCGTTCTCCGGCCATGAAAGCCTTCGACAATATAATAAATATATAGTTGCTAAAATCCAGAGAGCAAGTTCAGATGCATCCAAAAGTTTGTATACTTATGAGATTAATTTATGTATTTGATTTTCATAGCTATAACGTCCTCTGTTAGTTTTTTTCCATGAAAATTCTGCCAGGGTCACCATTAGCCTGCTATGACTTGAAGGCACTCTCTACTACCACGTTATAAAGAAAAGGTCTATTTTTTCTAATGTTCAGATTTTTTATTCTGCAGACCCACAGATCATCAAATCATTATTACCTATTTCATGCAAAAAGTCTATAAGGGGTTTCTAGCCAATAATAAATGAACTTATTGTCTTTAATCAATGAATAAGTTTTGCAATCAAACACCTTCACCAACCATTCCTCTATTGTAGGCTATATTAGACTCTTCCAGTTTTGCACATATAATAATCTTGCTGCCATTCCATATATAAAAACAAAGTTCCATGACTTCTTTCCAATCCCCAAAGAAAAGTCTCTGGTTTCAATTTCATGCTACTCTTTTAATTTCATTCCATGTCTTAACAGAATTATTTTGAAATAACATACAATTCATATTTGTCAAAATAATGCCCAAATATTTTACCTTCTCTATTTTTTTAAAAATAAATTATTTTATTATTAACTTTTAACATACAAACTATAACAATAACAATATTAAATACTTAAATCTCAACCAAATTGTAATACAGAGATAATCTTATCAATATATATAATTTTAAACGTTCACTCAATCATGAAATGAGAAACATACCTTCTTGGTATAGTTTCCCAATAGTTATGTTTACCAGAAACCCCACTTTTCCATTTCCATAACTTCTTGAAATCTCAATTTTGTTAGTAAAAGTTCATTTTTAGTTAGAAAATCTAAAAAAGGTTCCCATTTTGTATAAAAATTTGTATTTCTTGTTGGGTTGGCTTGAAGATATAGCTTCTCAGTTATTTTTTCCATCAGTAGGAAGTCCCAAACTTTGTTATACCAGGTGTTAATTGTAGGAATTGACTTTGACTTCCAGTGTGATGCCAGTGATGTTTCAGCTGCATTGAGTAATATTATAATTAGATCTTTTCTGATAGAAGGTATAATCGAGTCCTTCTAGATGTCCAAAAAAATGATTTCTGGCTTTAAAGGTATTCTGTAGGATGTTATATGCTCAATTTTACCTAATAATTTGTTCCAGACCTTCTCTATTTTAAAACCTGTTTTATTTATCAATTTAGTTTGGTCTTGTATTTTCATATTTTTGTTAATATCTTAGTCCTCTGTTTATTGACAGTAAAACCTGCTACTACACCAAATTCTTTCAACTTGACCATTAAAATATTGATTCCCTTTAAGGGATCTTCTAAAACCAGCACCAAGTCATCAGCAAAGGCTCTTAATTTGTAAGACTCCTTTTTAATCTTTACACCGCTAATTCTTTCATCGTGTCTTATGTCTCTATTTCAATATTTCAAGAAGAAGAATAAATAAAAGCAGTGACAATGGACAACCTTGTCTTGTTCCTTTGTATCTCAAATAGTTGAAATTTCAAGAGAAAAATGTTACACTCACAGAAGTGTGCCTCTCCAGTTTCCCTTTCCACATGCTCCAAGAATTGCATGAAAGCCCAAGGATTATGACTAGTCAGAAATAAACCTCTAGACAAATTCTCTGCGGTAAATATGAGATGTTTTCAGAGGTGCTTCACAGCAACACATCCAGACCTGCTGAGGCATAGTGGTTATGTTGTTGGGCTGCGAATCAGCAGTTTTGAGTCCCATTAGTGCCATGAGCTTTCAGGTAAGCCACTCCTCTCAGCCTCAGCTCCCCACTTGTATTGTGGGAGCAATAACATCTCTGACTTTGTTCACTGCCGTGAGTGCGGCACTAATCTGTCTAGAAAGTGGTATATAAGTGTAGTTATTATTATTATATTCTGAAACTCAATAGGTTCATACTTGAAAACCAAGGAATCCACCCTGCATATCAATATATCTAATTCTCAGATGCTCAGAGGCTTTATTTGGAAAGGGACTTTTGCAGAGGAATTTAATTATTTCCCTGTATGCCATTTTCCTGATATGAAATGGCTCAGCAGAGTTCCTATTTGCCCTGCTGAAGAAAAAGAAATACATTGTAGTATACTTAAAAGTAACAAAAAACCAGTACAAAGTTGTTGGAAGTGGAATATGATGATTATAGTAATAGGAAAGATGAGTTTAACAGAGGCATTCTGAACTGACTAAAGATAGCTACTGATGAGGACACAGAGGAAGTGCTGAATCTGCTTGCTGTGTGTGTGTGTTATATTTTTTTATAAAAGTTGTAATGGGTTGGCTCTGAAGTTACAACAAAGCAATTGGACATAATCGACCTCCCTCCTTCTTAGCAAACAGAGGTTAAACTCATGGAAGAGAAAGGGCAATTTCTACCAAATTCCCCTCCTTACTTTATACTACATGTTGCACTGCATCCTGTTCTGGAGGGTTCACCCAACTCTCAGCACAGGTATTTGGAGGGGTGGGGTGAAGAGGTAGCGGAAGAGCAAGAAAGCCAGTGAAAAACTGGTTCTGTTGAGCTGCTTTGTTGACATGACTTGGGATCTAATTAGTATTTCCTTGGAAAATGCACAATAAATTCAGAGGACTAAATACAATTCAAACAAACTGCTACTTTATTCTTGCTGTTAACTAGGGGGGGGGTGCGCTTCGGTTAAAAACTTGAATCGGGCACGATTCGGAAAGATTTGGTATTTCCGAATCTGGTCCCGATTCGGAAATATCAAAGCGAAGCTTTCCGAATCGATTCGGAAAGCTTCGGGGCAACCAGGAGCCCTACTTTGCCAGATCTTTGCATTTGCAAGCAGCCGACAAAGTTCTGAAGGGAAATCAAGTTTCCCGCACTTTCTTAAGAGAGGGAAGGGGGGAGGAGTGAGTGACTCACCACCTCCTCCTCACCCCTCCCATCTAGCAAAAAAAAGGCGGGAATCTTTGCTTTGTTGGCTGTTTGCATTGCAATGTAATGCAATACAAGTAGCCAGCAAAGCAAAGATTCCTGCCTAATTTACAGGCTGGGAGGGGTGAGTGACTAACTAGGAATACAAGAGGGAGGAGGGAGGGGGATCAGGGAAGGGAGGGGGAGTTAGGAGTGTCCAGTCCCACTGCTGCATTCTCCTTCCAGCCAATGGAATTTCTGGAAGGAGATGCAGCTGGGGATTTAAATTAGAGGCTGGCCTTTGGGTCAGCTTCCATTGTGTTCCTGCTGGCCTAGAGAGAGAATCTGAGAGAGAGCCTGTGTCTCACTGTCTCTGCGTTGGCCTGCCCTGCCTGGACTTCTGCTGTGCCTGTTAGGAGAATTATCTGACTGACTCAGCGCTGGACTTCAGGAGACTGGTAGGAGAGCTTTTCTAAGGAAAGGGAATTTAATTTGAAGCTTTTTACTTTTAAATACTTTATTTTTTTGTGGGGGTGTTTCTTTGTGTGTGTGTGTGTTTGCGGTGGCCTTTTTTTTCTTTGAGTGGTTGCTGGCTGGGGCATTTGTTTTTTGTTTTAAGGGTTTATAGCTGTGGCTTTTATTTTCCAGTTGCTGTTGGGTGGGCCTGGGCCTTAAAGGTTTAAAGGATAGGGGCTTGTTTTTTTTCAGTTGTTGGGGGAGGGGTTAAAGGTTTACAGTATTTAGATTACTATTACTAACCAGCTTCCATTCTGTTCCTGGCCTAGAGAGACTAGAGAGACTCTCACGGCTGCTGCGGCTTGGAGAGGCTCTCTGTCTCCAGTCTGGCAGCAGCCTGCCACTGAGGAGGACAGGACTTCACCTGGGGGATTCCTGCTTGCCTGCCTACCTGACCATTGCTGGACAGCAGGACTGGAGAGATTCAGTCACTGACTCACTGGGTTTTCTATTGGGGGGGGGAAGTGGGGGCTTTTGCTTGTCTGAGTGGGGGGAAGGGAAGGGAATTTAAAGTTACTGTTTGTTGGGGCTTAATTTCAATTGTTGCCAGGAGAGTTAAGTGTTACATTTAGTGCTGTTAGTTTAGCTGTGTTTGGTTCTACTTTGGGTTTCCCAGAATAATTTAAATAGTGTTTTTAGAAGGTCGGCTAGTTGTAGGCTACTAGGCCTTCACTGAATATTTGCCCTCTGAACTAAATTGATAGGGAACCAAGCGTAGTTTCCCCAGTAAATAGGCTTCAGTAGGAAAAGAATTAGCTAGAGTTAGGATCTGTTCAAATTATATATATATTCATATAAACAGGCTGCCCATTAGTTCTCCCCTGACTAGGGTTTCACTGCCCAGCCACCCTTGGAGCCAGGCAGGGCACATTAGTTGCAATAGGTTGTCCTTTGTATTGGGGTTTAGGGCCAGCTAGATTCCTGAGGAGGAATTCAGCTGTTTGGTAGGTTTAGGTTCCCAAAAATAAACAGGGTTGTTTAAAAAGATATTTAACTGACCATCTCCAGCAGGAATAGAGCCACAAGAAACATAGATTTAGAAATAGGTAGATAGGTTTTGAAACAAAATTGTAAATTTTTGGTTCTTTTTAAAAACTTAACAACAGGTAGTTAGTGTAGGTTCAAGGAGAGGAAAGAATGGCTGACAAGAAAGCTGAGAGGGGCCCTGGGGGAAAGGCTAGAGGTAAGTAGAGGCGTGGAGGGGAGGGGGAGGGGGAGTGCTGCGGCTATCCCCCCATCTAAGCAGAGGAGGCCCTCCCCTGCACTGCTGCCGTTCACCAGCCTGGCTTCTGGTGACAGGAAGAGGGTTCGCAAGGCCCTCTTTCCTGAGGCAGCTGCTCGAGGGCCACCCCCAACCCAGGTGTCTGAGGCAGGGGCTGGCACTGGGTGGGGACCTACTGCTGAGGCTCCCCCCTCCAGTGGTTGAAACCCAACTGCTGGAGGAGGGGCAGCATAAGGTGTCTACTGGGATGGACGTTGGGCGTGTGATTTTCTGTCCCTCCCACTCACCCCAGGGACCCGTAGGATGTTGGAGGAACTGCAGGAGGAACCCTCTGCTGGGCAGTCCTCCCTTGTTTTCTCTGAGGCCAGCAGCAGGCCTCTCATGGCTGTGCAGGAGGAGAGGGTGCGAGAGGAAGGGGAAGAGAGTGTGGTGGAAGAGCCCACATCTCAGCCCTTTCATCCTCATCCATCTCCAACTGCCCAGCCAAGAGTGGGACACAGTGTGTCTGGCCTGAGCACCTCACAGGAGGTGTCTTCTGTGGGGCCTGTAAACGCCTCCCCTGTGCGGCGTGGGGCCCCCATTACCTCCAATATCTGGAGTCACTTCCAGAGAACGGAGGACCCCCAGTTTGCCCAGTGTCGGCATTGTAGGCAACTGATCAGTCTTGGTAGGGATGTGAACCAGCTCTCCACTTCTGGAATGCAGAACCACCTGAACAGGAAACACCAGGTGGTGCTTCTTTGGGGGGAGAATTCAAGTGGCACCACACAGCTGCCATCTAGCCAGAAGGAGGCAGGCTCCTCTGGTGCTCTCCCCCCACGAGTTCCCATAGGGCAGGGATGCCAAGCCTCTCTGATGGAGATGCTTGGTGCGCTGGGCCCTACTGTGCCCAGAAAGGGGATCCAGAAGATGACCCGGCGTGTGACATGCCACCTCGTCAATATGATTGCAGTCGATGGGCAGCCTTTCTCCATAGTAGACAACTTCTGTTTCAGTGGGCTGCTCCATGATGCCTTTCTCTTGTACACTATCCCTGCTCGCACAATGTTAAGCAGGGCCGTGGTGCCCTTGTTTTACAGGGCTGCCAGGGACCAAGTGAAGGCACAGTTGTCCTGCGTTGCCAGGAGAACTGTGCACTTCCCGTCCGACATCTGGACCTGCCCAAGTGTGCAGCATGCGTACCTCTCGCTTACTGCACACTGGTGGCAACCCGAAGACCTTCAGGGTGGGGGTGAGGTGTCCAGAGTTAGGCAGGGAAGGATGGGAGACTGCCGGGCCAGCTACTGCAAGGCCTTGCTCCATGCCGAGGTTCTCAACGTGTTGCACACGGTGGAGAACATCGCGGCCACCTTGAGGAGGGAGTTGGATGGCTGGATAGGTTAGGGCACCATCACCATGGGATGCATGGTGATGGATGGTGGCCAGAACATGAGGGCAGAGGCGTGGCAAGTGAGCCAAAAGCGCATTTACTGTGCGGCTCACAAACTTCACCTAGTGGTGAAAGCTGTGCTTGGGGTGGGCTCCTCTCCAGAACCTCGTGACTCATGACTTCCAGTATCTCCTGCAGAAATGTTGGAGGCTCATGAGTCACTTCTCGTGCAGTGTGAAATCCACTCACAAACTGTGCCAGAAGCAGGGCAGGGCAGGCATGCCAGAGCATGTCCTGATCTCTGACATAGTCACTTGCTGGAACTCCATCTGTGCCATGCTGGAGCACTCGGTGGAACAGCAGGCCACACTCCAGGCATGGCTCTCAGAGAGTGATGCTGCGAGTTAGGTGGGTGAGTTCAACCAGGAGGATTGGCTCACCATCACCCAGACAGTGGAGGTCCTGAAGCCCGTCAAGGACTTCACTGTAGCAGTCTTGTCTGACCTGGTGACCCTGCGTCTGGTCATTCCTCTGGTGCACATGCTCCAGAGTTCATTGGCCTCCTTTGTGGACCCAGATGCACTACATGCAGAGAGTGTTCTAGCAGTGCACACGCTCGTGAGAAGGCTGCAGCATGGCATAGCTGCCAGGCTAATGCCTCTCAAGCAGGAGTCATACATGTTGGTGACGATGTACTACCCGCGCATTAAGGGCACTTTCATTGAGCGGGACGGGAACCTCACCCAAGCCAGAGATGCCCTCTGTGCGCGGGTGAGGCGCAGGTAGGCCAAGAGGGGATGCCTGTTATAAGAGGGGATGGGTGAGGGACCCAGTGCTGTGGGTCCTTCTCACGCCCCTTCTGAGCAGGCTCCCCCCACGGCCACTGCCGGAATGTCCATGGAGATGGAGATGCTCCAGCGGGCCCTCGGCCCCTCTGGGATCATGAGTCGTGTGAGAGAGGATTCGGCGGAGGCAGTGGTCAGGGATTACCTTGCAGAGCCCTGTGAGTTGCTGTCCACCGATCTGCTGAGCTACTGGGCCAAGAAGGAGGCAGTCTGGCTGGACCTCTCCCTCGAGGCACAGCGGCTCTTCTCATGCCCTCCAACGAGCGTGGAGAGCAAGTGCATCTTTTCCTATGTGGGCGACATTGTCAGCCCACATCGCTCTCGCCTTCTTCCATGGAAAGTTGAGCAGTTGGTCTTCCTGAAGGTCAACTCTCGGCACTTTGATTTCTCAGGGGTGGACTTCCAGAGTGAATGAGGTGAACCCACCTTGTGGCCTGCATCCTCTGCGAGTCTAGGACCTGGGGAATCGCTCTTCCCTACATTAAACTTTTAGAAGTAGAAAAAAGTCCAGCAGAAGGAGGGTGGAACTCAGTGGCAAAGGGAATGCCCCCTGCAATTTGGCTCCCCGCCTCCCACAACAGGGAAAAAAATGACTCCAAACTGTCACTGACCCCCGTGGGCACAAATTTATTCTGATAATTAATAACATGCTCCAGAAATGTTGATTGCCATTGGAGGGAGAGACAGGTTAGATAGGGACTGGTTAGGTTAGGGACTCCCAGCAAGAAACTCAGAGCTGCCAAACTTAGCTATGCTGCAGTGCTGAGGGAGAATGTTCTTTAATGTTGTTTGATGTTGTTTACAGTTGCTTTTGTTAAAGTTAAAAAATGTTCATGTTGAAGGGGTGGGGGAGGAGTGGGGCAGGTAGGGATGGTGTGGGTGGGGGTCACTGCCAGCTGATGATGAAGGCTACATCCCAACACTAACTCACAGGTGTTTTCCAGTTCAGCCTGAAGCTCGCAGGGGGGAGGGAACCTCTGCAACCGTGCTCCGCAAATGCCATTGTGTTGTGCTTGTGGCTAGGTACTGTTCCGCTCTGTGGTGTTTCCCCACTGGCTGAACTGAGAGCCTAGCTGCAGGAAATGACAATGGTTCTGCTGGAATAAGTTGCAAGAGTTTCCCCCAGTTCAGTTTGGTTTGGGTGGAATGGATGTGTGACACTGTGGTTTGGCTTCTTTGGAGTCACTATAGTTGTGTGTGTGTGTGTGGGGGGTTGTAAATGTTGTGCTGCTGTTGTTGTATGCTGTCTCCCACCCTCAGCCCAGGAACTCCAAGAAATAAAGTGTTTTTGCAAGTACTTCTCTCTGTGTGTTTTTTATTCTCTGATGTGAAGATAGTTGTGGTGCTACTGCCCTAGGAGACTGTTGTGATATGTTGTGATGTGCCTTTCATGCTGTGTAACTTAAAGCCAAGAAATAAAATCTTTTTGCAAGTGATTGTGTGTGTGTGTTGGTGATTCTCTGATGTGAGGATACTTGTGGTGCTACTGCCCTAGGAGACTGTTGTGATATGTTGTGATGTGCCTTCCATGCTGTATAACTTAAAGCCAAGAAATAAAATGTGCCCTCCACTGTGGCACCCCTGGCCTGTGCATAATTGCCCTGGGAAAGACAGTTTAAAAGTTCCCATCATAGGAAACAATGCGGAGTGGCTGGCCAGCCTGCTCTGGGGGTGGTGGGGAACTTGGGGGTGCGTGTCTTTGGATCTGTGGGGCTGGTGGGGGGGTAGATTGAAAGGGGGATTATGCCTATGGCCATGGATGTCACATTCCATGGGTTCCTGCTGTGGGAGTCTGGATATTCCCACAACAGAAACCAATGGAGAGTGGCTGGACAGCTACTGCAGGGGTGGTTAGTTTTTTGTGGGAGGGGGAGTTTGGTTCTGAGGGGCTGCTTGAGGTGTGTGTAGTGTAGCCATGCTGTGGCTGCGGTCATTGGCAGCCATAATCCATGTGTTTCTGCTGTGTGGGAAACCTAACTTTTTCATAACTATCTGGTATTTATTAAGGTTCCATTTTAATTGTATTTTATTTTTATTATTTTAATAACTGTATTTTATGCTTGTAAGATAGATTTCTATTTTTACTGTTCTTATCTTTGTATTGTGACGGCCTTTGGCCATATACAATTAAACCTACTACTACTACTACTACTACTACTACTACTACTACTACTACTACTACTTTAAGAAGCAAACCTGAATCTTTCTGAATTGGGTATTCTGAATCTTTTTCCCAATTTGGGTAAACCGAATTGGGAAACCCGAATCACCCTGGCCCTGCACACCCCTACTGTTAACCTGTGCTTATTAAAAGGAGAATTGTACATGAACTTTCCAAATCTACTCTGGTCTTTAAAAACTAACTGGGATCTAATGCATATTGGAAGATATGGAAAATTAGTCCTTTGCAGTATACAACCTGAATGTCTCATTTATTTCTCTCCAAGCTTCTGTCAGTGTTAGTTTCATTTCCACAGCTTTTTTAAAAAGCTTGTTTTTCAGAAGGAATACCAGCTAATGGGAAGTCAGAATGAATAGAGATTTTCAGCTGGGATTTGCAAAAATAAAAGGAGTTTTTTCAAGCAATTGTAGGACAATATATATCTACCATGAAGACTTATCCTAAAGAAATGAGGGTTAAATGTTGCATAACAAGAAAAATAAACACTATATTAGACCTACTGTTACTTAAACAAAAACATGGACAAGTCAAACCAGCTGTGTAACAGTCAATGCTTTTACAGCAATAAATTTTGACAGCAAAAATAAGAAGAATGCATTATCAAGATATCATCAAATGGGCCCTGTCAGCACATAGGAACTCCACCCTGTATAAACTTGTCAAAAAGTGTTACTGTAATCCATGGAGAAGTCTCCTCCTCAGGCAAGAAAGGAAAAAATGCATAAGAGAGCCTCAGAACAGGTGTGTTGAATTGTAATACCATTATTTAATCACAGATCTCTTCTCATTAGTTTCATATGCGACAAATTTGAGCTCTGTTATTGCCTATCATGCAATGCTAGAATCATCAGTCAACAGTCTAGTTAAAAGCCAAATGCAAATATGAAACTGCAGACATGTCTTTTTAACACCTTACACTCCTCAAACACAAACGGCTTCATAAATGACAGCCATTTCCTTTGTCCTACCCATCACTTTTAAGTGTAAAGTTTTAAAGCTACGGGACATGATGTTGCCCAAGTAGGCTGTTTCCCTAAGAGCCAAATTTGGTCACTGCTTAGCTCCATGCAACCCCAAAATATTTGTTGCTGTTACTAGTGGTTACATTGATGAAAAATTCTGGGAAATCCATGTTGTGGGTCTGAAAAACACCTACTAAGGCCTCATGATGGAAAATTAATATGATGAGCATAGAATAAAGTTAGGAAGAAAAAAAAGGGGGGGGAATCCCCACAAACTCAACCCAAACAAGCAGGGGAACAAGATAGAGGGGTTAAGTAACAAGTGATCAATTGACCACTGAGGAAGGCCTTAGGGCCGAAACGGCCTTATAAGCTGCAACCACTTGCAGCTGATAAGGCCGTTTATCAGCTGCAACAGCCTTAGGGCCTGTCTGATCAGTTTTTACTGTACCTTGGAAGTTACCATTTAGCCTTCACACTTTTTAAAAATTGCGTAGCCTCCCCCTTGCCCTATTGCAACAAGTTTTTAAAAATGTATTGTCTATCTGGCCCAAATCTTGGTACAAGTTCTAGTTACAGAGGACTGAGTTGCCAGAATTTGTCTTTGTTCTCAGCAACAGTCTCCATTTCCCCCCTCCCTAACATTTCTCCCTCCAAAAACCTTTAAAACTATTTCTAGAAAACATGCACCTTTCTTGCCAGAGATGGTCTACCATCCAGATGGAATGAAGGCGGCAGAGGAAAAGGAACATAGGAAAGGGACTTGTTCAAACAATACAGCTGGGAACATGGAAGCTGTTAAAGTTGAGCCCAAGCAGGGCTTTTTTTTCAGGGGGAACGCGGTGGAACGGAGTTCCAGAACCTCTTGAAAATGGTCACATGGATGGTGGCCCCGCCCCCTGATCTCCAGACAGAGGGGAGTTTAGATTGCCCACCGCACCACATGGTGCAGAGGTCAATCTAAACTCCCCTCTGTCTGGAGATCAGGGGGCGGGGCCACCAGCCATGTGACCATTTTCTCTGAGGGCAACCCACTGAGTTCCACCACCTCTTTTCCCAGAAAAAAAGCCCTGAGCCCAAGGAAATAAGGTACGATAAAAATGTTTTAAATAAATAAGTAAAATAAATTAAAGGAATGGAAGCCCTGTAAAATTCTGATACATGTCTCTGAGTCCAAACCAGATATGCCTCTGGGTCCAAAAAGAGGAGGAGCTTTTTTATCAGAAGGAAATAACTATAACACCTAGTATTGCATGTGTGGAGTGTGCTGGAAAGTTGTAGCATGTGTGCTGGAGAGCATGCAAGCTAGAGAGTGGTAGCATGAGTTGTAGAAATAATTTAAGAGAAGTGTTAGTAGTTCTTTGCTGTATAAGTAGCCTTGCTGGTATTCTTTCCATTTTCTTGCGAGTAACTGGAGTGGTTGCAGCTTATTGTATTTGGAGTTGCCACTATAAAAAACTTTGGGTAGTCAGAGAATCAACGACAGACAAGTAATCTGTTTTGCCTGCAAGAAAGGCAATCCTGAGCTCAATGGCTGCTGGTGGTTCAGTCCTGTTTTAGATTTTTCTGGGTTTGCCACTAACCCTATTTCATGCACACCACGAACCCTATTTCATGCGCGCACGCACGCAAGCACGCATGCACACACAGAGAGGGAGAGAGAGAGAAGGGGGGGGAGAGAGAGAGACTCATTACTGATTTCTTTTCCAATCAGAGGAATTGTATTTTGTTTATTCACATTTATACAGACACACCCATTTTGTGTGACTCCACGTATAAGAAAAGTATACATGCTGACTTTTTTTTCCAATTCAGAAGAACTATATGTTTATTTTGTTGTGGTTTATGATGACTTACTGTTGCTACTAAGACAGCAGTAACAGAAACCGGAATTTGCATCCTGCTTGTTATTGTCACATTTTGAAAGAACGTTCATATAAATGCATTATGGTCTTCACTAGAAAAAAGGAATTGCTATGTAAACACAAATCATCAGAGACAAGGTTTGTAAAAAAGTTACATTAACTGGCAAGCCACAGAAAAAAAGAATTTTGTTTCACATGCCAACTCCTCTTCTTAAGTACATGCTGTGCACATTATTTTATTACACATATCCTTTTAGCACATAATTATAAAAGAAAGATAAAGTGATTTATATTTCTCATAATCAGAAGTGATGCTGGGGCATCTGAATGACCACCTGCTCCTTTATGAACTTGACTGACTGATAACATCATTTGTTGATGTTTTACTTTGTACGTTCTCACCTTCAGAGGTAACGTGCGATGCTTGAGGAATTCCCACCCCTGTATCTGTTTGCTGACTCTTGAGGTACCGGGTGAAAATATTTTTGGTTTTGCCTGCTTATAGGTAGCATCATGGACCATTTCTCCTTTGCAATTTTTCTGATGTTGGTTCAATGTCTATTGAACTGCTGTTGCCTTTTGCAACTGGGTTTAACTAGGGGGGCCTAGAGATCTCCTGAAATTACAACTGATCTCCAGGCTACAATGATCAGTTTCCCTGGAGAATATGGCTGCTTTGGAGGGTGGCATTATACCCCAGTGATATTCTTCCCCGGGCTCCATGCCCCAAATCTCGAGGACTTTCCCAACCCACAGCTGGCAACCCTAAGTTTAACTTGGGTTTTAATTTGCATTTGTTAGATATCAATTAGTGCCTGTGATATTAATGCTCTATTGTTGTGCTTTTCTCCCAGATATAATTGCCTACAAGCTACCTGGAAACATATTCTGAGACAGCATAAAAAAATTTTAGTTAGTATTTTGAAAAATGATTCTGCCCTCATTTCTCAGAGGGTCCTAGACATATTTGCATTCAGCAAAACCTTGACCAAAAACATGGTGCCTATTAGCCACTTGCAATTTTTAAAAACTAGAGGTGCGGGTGACTTGCATTTCCATTTTTTAGGCTTCTGTTCTGATATATGTGAAAGAATGAACTTGCACAGCTCCACCAGCAGACTGCTGTGGAAGCTCTTCCTTTGAACATTACCCAGAAATACAAACACTTGAAACATTAATCATTTTCATATCCAATTTATATTGCTCCTACAAAAGTGAGAAGCCATCCTAAGCATCTCAGTCTTAGAAAACTACTGTACAATTTTTGATCTCTGAGCCAAACACAAGCCAAATTTTAGAATCCTGGTTTGTGGTACAGATGCTGATAATTTAGCCACAAACACATTTGACTGCTGAACTTACTATATTTTACAGTGGCAATCAGATGTGAGCTGATCATTCAGTCTGTTCAGTTCATGCTAAGCAGTCAAAAATGACTGGCAAACCAGTTTGCACTGAGTCTTCCCAGAACAGTGCATGGGCAAAGATGCTGCCAATTCAAACTAATTGACCATTAGTATCATTTGTTCTAGATGACCCTGGTCAGGGCTGATTTAGGTATAGGTATGTTCTTAAGAAGTCTTGAGCATCTAGTTAGCTTTCCTGTATCAAATCATTTACCTCCTGGCAAGAGGCACACCACAGATAATGTCTTAAGTTCGCTATCAAGTATTGTACACAAGTAATACAATTATGGAGCCTCTGCTTCCAATTTAAGTCTTTATTATTACAAAATAATTATTCAGTATTCTTAATATCAGCTCAATCCATAGAGAATCATATCATCTATTATAGATCATTAAAGGAGAGCAGTTACATTAGTCCAAAAAAGTATCTTACCGAAAAATATGAAGTTTACAGGAAAGGAGCCCCTTCTAAGAGCAAGCTCTCTATCAGATTAGCTTGTCATATTTATAGGGTTTCAGAACCTTTTCTAAACAACAGCTGCTTGAGAGACTCAAATTCTTGTCTTGTGAAGAAAAAATGCTATGTTCAGTTTGTATGAGAAGCCATTTCTTGAGAGTTAGTTCAGAGGCTTCGTTTCGAACATAAATTCTCCCCCCTTGAGAGGCCTCTTTGTCTCTTGCTAGCAGCAAGCTACTTTCACTTCTGTCTTTGAGATAAGATAAGCTGTTCTAGCTGGTGTCAAGTCGAGCCTCCATAGCTGAACTTTTTTTTGGTGAGTTAATTGGCAATCAAATTTGCACCTGTGGATTTGGGTCATGTGCCAAAAGCTGCAGACTTGACACTTCCATTTTGTACTAGACACCTATTTTTCAGGTAATGTTGGCAAGTTGTGACCGGTTTGGCTGTCAGGCCTGAGCTACTCTGGCCTCAACTAGCATAAATTGGCTACTAAAAACATGGAGTCTGAGCTTGTGGTGGGTGTCTGCAACTGACAACTGCCCTTGCCCCATTGTTCTGCTTCTGGCTCGTTTTGTGAGAGGGACATTGAGGTTCCCAACTTTGAGATTACTGCTTGACTTTGTGGAATCTTGACCAGAGACTTGGATTGCTACATCTTTGAGACCAACTTGTTTGCTTCCTAAGGAATTACTGTGGTATGTAGTGCTAACAGCTATAGGGTTTTTTTTGTTTTGTTCTCACATTTTGCCTTGTGCTTTGTGCAGGGGTCATTTTGTAGAAAAAGAGCGGCAGGAACTCATTAGCATACCTCATTAGCATATGCCACACCCCTAGATCAGGCCGAAATGGCCGGGATTTGGCTGCTGCCAGACAGGGAGTGTTTGTCCACCTGGCAGTGGCCCGATCAGGGCCCTTTTGGCCCCAATCCAGGCCAAAAGAGGCCCAAAATAGCTCAAAACGGTCATTTTGAGCACATTTCGGCCTGGATTGGGCCCAAAACAGCCCAAGTTGGGTCAGTGCTGGGCAGGGCAGGGGTCCTCTGCCAGGCACTGACCCAATCCTGGTGGTTTTGGTTCTGATCCCGGCCAAAAAGGGTCCCAAATGGCCAAAAACAGCCATTTGGGCCAGATCACGGCTGAAACAGCAAGGACCAGGTCAGTGCTGGGTGGAGGAGGGTTCCCCCACTCAGCACCGACCCAATCCCAGCCGTTCCGGCCCCGATCACAACAGGAAAAGGGCCAAAATTAATTTAATTTATTATATTTATATTCCGCCCTCCCCGCTTTCGCAGGCTCAGGGCGGATAACAAATACAAACATCACCCAACCATTAAAAACATTTAAAAGCATTAAATAATACATTAAAAACATTTAAAAGCATTAAATATTACAGTTCATACTGCATAGTAGTTCATACGTGCCTCTGTGTTTGCACAGGGGCGATGGTTTAACCCCCCCTCCACGGGGGGGGGGCACCGCCCGGCGTCAACCATATGCCTGGTGGAATAGCTCTGTCTTACAGGCCCGGCGAAATGCAAGCAAATCTTGCTGGGCCCTTGTCTCGCAAGACAGAGCATTCCACCAGGCCAGGGCCAGGACTGAAAAGGCCCTGGCCCTGGTCGACACCAGGCGGGCCTCCCTAGGGCCAGGGACACTTGAAAGATGTTTTCCACCACAGCGGAGAGTCCTCTGGGGCTCATAAGGTGAGAGACAGTCCCTCAGATACGTCGGTCCCAATCCGCGTAGGGCTTTGTAGGTTAACACCAAAACCTTGAACCTGATTCGGTACTCCACTGGCAGCCAATGCAGCTGGCGTAGCACCGGTGTAATATGCTCCCACACCGGTGCTCCAGCAATGACCCGTGCTGCTGCATTCTGTACCAGCTGTAACCGCCGGATCAGGCCCATGGGAAGCCCAGCGTAGAGCACATTACAGTAATCCAACCTAGAGGTGACCATTGCTTGGACCACTGTAGTCAAGTCACGGGGAGACAAATAAGGGGCAAGCTGCCTGGCCTGCCGAAGATGATAAAAGGAAGACCTGGCAACTGCAGTGATCTGGTCCTCCATCTTCAGGGAGGAATCCAGAATCACCCCCAGGCTCCTAACTCTCGGGGCCAGTGTAAGTACTACCCCATCAAGTGTAGGAAGCCGGGGTCCCAAAGCCATCTCCCCACTACCCACATACAGGACCTCCGTCTTCGTGGGATTCAATTTCAGCCGACTTTGTCTCAACCAACCAGCCACAGCCTCAAAAGCACGCTCCAGGGCATCAGGGGCCGATCCAGGCCGCCCGTCCAACAGCAGATAAAGCTGGGTGTTATCCGAGTATTGGTGACACCCAAGCCCGAAACTCCGCACCAGCCGGGCGAGGGGGCGCATATAGATATTAAACAATAATGGAGAGAGTATCGCTCCCTGTGGCACACCACATACCAGTGGCCTACGAGATGACACTCTCTCCCCAAGTGCCACCCTCTGTCCCCGATCATGGAGAAAGGAGACCAGCCACTGCAGTGCTGTCCCCTGAATCCCCACATCGGCAAGGCGGTGGGTCAAAAGCTCATGATCAACCGTATCAAATACTGCTGATAGATCCAGCAAAATCAGCAGTGCTGATCCGCCCTGATCCAGATGTCTGCGGAGATCGTCTGTGAGGGCGACCAGCAATGTCTCGACCCCATGTCCCGGGCGGAAACCCGACTGGGAGGGGTCTAGGGCCAAGGTCTCCTTCAGGAAATTCTGCAGTTGCTTCTCTGCCGCCCGCTCAATCACCTTCCCCAAAAATGGAAGGTTGGAAACCGGTCGGTAATTGAGCAGGTCAGCAGGATCTAATGATGATTTCTTCAGAAGAGGCCGTACCACAGCTTCCTTCAGCACCTTGGGGAAAACCCCAGAGCTCAAGGAAAGGTTTATAATCACCTCCAAGGAATCCCGAAGCCCGTCAACACTGGCTTTCAACAGCCATGACGGGCATGGGTCCAAGGGGCACATGGTAGGCCGTACCACCTGCAGAATCCTGTCCACCTCTTCCCCGAAAAGAGGGCTGAAATGATCTAATATGGGTCCTGAAGACGGCCAAGGGGCCTCTAGTTCATTTACTGTATCAATTGCCATTTTGGGACCATTTTGGCCCGGGTCAGTGCTGAAAGGGCTGGGATTGGGTTGGTGCCAGGAGGAGGAAGGTTCCCCTGCCCAGCACCGACCCAATCCCGGCCATTTCGGCCCAAATCCCAGCAGAAAATGCCGCAAAATGGCCCAAAGTGGCCATTTTGAGCCTTTCAGGCCCAGATCAGAGCCGAAACGGCCCAGATTGGGTCGGAGCTGGCGTAGCCCAGGCTGTTTTGGCCCTGATCCAGGCCCACCCAAAAGGGCCAAAAATGCCCTTTTGGGCCATGATTGGGGCCAAAACAACCAGGGCTGGGTTGCTGCTGGGTAGGGGAGGCTTCCCCCCTGGCTCTGACCTGATCCAGGCCCATTTGGCCCAAATCTGGGCCGAAACGGGCCCAAAATATCAAAAACTGGCCATTTTGGGCCCGTTCCAGATTAGGGCTGAAATGGTTGGAACTGGGTCGGTGCTGGGTAGGGGAGGCTTCCCCCACCCGGCACTGACCCTATCTGGGCTGTTTTGGCCCCAAACCGAGCCGAAACGGGCCCAAAATTGCCATTTTGGGCCATTTTGGGCCCGTTTTGGCCCAGATTAGGGCTGAAATGTTTGGGAGTGCGTCGGTGCTGGGCATGGGAGGTTTGAAACATATTTGAAACATCTTCTTAAAACATATAAAAATAGCAAATTCATTCTTGATACCTTTTGTGTTAATTGATGTAGAATTAGTGATTACAAGTTTCTCACACATCTAAATATCTTTTGGCCCTCCACTAGTACATCTATAATATTACTAGTTTTTATGAAGTTAGACATTCCTGCCATTCTCAAATACTCCCTGTATCTAGGCCTTGGTGCATTGAATGCATTAGTATGAGATAGATAGCTCTTCTAATCTACACATGGCAATATAACTATGTAATTCTATTGTTTTATGCCCCTCACCAAGGTTATTTTATTCTAGGCCTCTACGACTCCCTTTGTGGCCTATCTAGTTATAGGGCCAGGCTAGCTAGGGTTGCCAGGTCACCTTACCCTCCTGCTGGGACTACGGAGACCTGGCACTCACCTGTCTTGTAGTGTTCACATGCACACAAAGCACATGTGCACTCCCAGGCTGTGCAATGATGTTACTTCAGGCCAAACAGGACCTGTTTGGGGCCTAATTTGGCCTGCTGTGAAGCACAGCAGCTCTCCAGGGCCTTCCAGGCAGCGTTCCTGCGCAGCGTTCCTGTGCAGTCTCCAAGACACAAATGTCTTGGAGACTGCACATAAAAAACAATTGTGCTGTACTGCATGGTTTGTAAGGAATACAGTGAAACAACCTGCCAAACACCAAAAACCGAACAAACTATCAAACCTATTGTCAAAAGATTTCTGTTCACAACCAGAGAATAAGATGCAGACTGAACCAGTGGGTTCACTGTCCGTCTTATGTGCAGCCCCACATGGGGACTGCGCCTGCGCAGGCCTGCCGACCGGATTTTTCTTTCTAGCAAACGTCCACTAGGGGGCGCACGTCCGACCCAATGCGCATGCGCGGCCGTTTCCCGCCCGAGCGACATTGGGCGACGTCGCCCCCTTTCCCCTCAGTTTCTTCTTTGCCGCCGACCGGTAAAGATCTAGCTGTCCGCCTGTGAGGAAACTTTTCCTGTGAGGATCCTGTGAAGATCGAAGATGTCTGAGAAGTCGCTGTTCAAGCGCTGCTCCAACTGCTCCACTAAGATGACGAGGACGGACGGTCACTCTGTTTGCCTCGAGTGTCTGGGCGAGGGGCACATCGTTGGGAAGTGTGAGCACTGCCAATGGTTCACCCCGAAGGCCAGGGCTGAGAGGGCTAATAGGCTGAACGCCTTGCTGTGGAGACGGGCAATGCGGGTTTCGGGGGCTCCCATTACCCCAGAGGGGCCGCCACCGGCTGGTGGGACGGGTGACACCCCCCCTGAGATGGGATCTCAAAAGGCCGCGTCCGCTTCGCGTTCCCGCTCCCTGGATCGCCGCCAAGCCCGGCAGTTAACCCCGGATCCGAAGGGGGCTGCGAGTTCCGTGTCGGGTCGCAAGCCCTTGGCGCCAACGTCGGATCCGACTCGGAAACGTCACCGTTCCAGGTCCCCGTCGAGGTCAGAACCGACCTTCACGCCGGCTCCGAAGGTGCCGAGAACGTCATCGGAACCGAACATCCCAGCTGGGTCGGTTCCCAAGCCGTCAGATCCGCCATCGGCTCCGACTCCATCGGTTCCGATGCCTGCTGAGTCGGCACGCACCGGCCTCGCTCCAAAGACGGGCACTCGGTCGGATCCGAAGACGTCGGATTCGATTGGCAGGGACCGAAGCTCGGATCCGGTTTCGCCCGACAAGGGCGGCAAGAAGTCCAAGAAGAAGTCGAAGCACAGTCAATCGGCTTCGGTCCAAACAGATGAGGTCCTCTGGGAGAGGCCTTTGACTCCGTCGCCGCACCTGTCGCCTCCGCTGCACCACTCGTCTGATGATGATGATGACCTGCCCGACGCGCCACCTCCGGCCCAGCAGTGGCATGCGGGTGATTATGCGGACCGTGAGGACCGGCGTTACCACCTCCCGCGGGCTGCATTTGACAGAGAGGGTTCCCTGTATGCCAGCTCTCCATCATTTGGCAGGGAGTATTGGGGTGACACTCGAAGTGAGTTCTCCCACTATGGTTCTCCCAGACACGGTTCACCTTACCATCCTGCTGAACCCTACCAGGGCCCGAGTCCCAGTCCTCCATCTGACCCGTCTCCGGATGACATCATCATTGGAACCGGTCGTGTGTCGCCGTCTGAGGACTACCGACTCTACTCTGAACAGATGGTCAGGATGGCCTGTTCTCTCGACATCGAGATATCGGCCGTAGATCCTAAGCCAAAGGACAAAATTCTTCAATATGTCCAGTCCGGGAACCCTCCAACTATTGCCTTCCCATTCACTGAAGGCTTGGTGGAGATCATCCACGACATCTGTGAAAAGCCGTCCTCTGTGTACCCGACGTCCCGCAAGCTGGAGGCCCTGTACAAGACACGGGATGATGTTTGTGCATACCTCTTTGCACATCCGCCTCCCTCTTCCCTCATTACGGAGGAAATGCAGACCCGCCAACGCCAGGGTTCCTATGCGGTGCCCATTGACAAGGAGAGCAGGAAGTTGGATTCTTTGGGCAAGAAGCTATACTCTTCTGCTGCCCTGACGCTGAAAATCTCCAACTATTCAGCCATCATGGGGGCGTATCAGATATTCCTTTGGAACCACATGGCGGCCTTCATGGAAAAACTCCCAGCAGACCAGAGAGTGTTGGCGAAGGTGATCCTCAATGAGGCCCTGAGACTGTCTCGGCAACAAATAAATGCGGGCCGTGACACGGTTGACACCTCTGCGAGAGCATTGGCATCTTCCGTCGTCCTGCGCCGACACTCGTGGCTCCGCACAACTGCGTTGCCGGTGGAGACACGCAATAAGGTGGAGAACCTGCCGTCTGAGGGGCAATCCCTGTTTTCTACCAAAACAGATGACTACCTGTCGCAGAAGCGCAAAGATCGTATTACAGCCCGCTCCTATGGCATTCTCCCGACCAGGCCATCCACCGAGAATCGTGGCCAGTATCGCCCTGCCCAGGGTTATCGTGGACGACAGCACCGGTACCAGCCGTATCCACGCTATGGTTCCTACCGGCCATTCCAACCACCAAGTTCTTACCAGCGCCGGAGGCCTACCTACCGCCCTCGTCGCGGTCCGCAAGCCCACGATGCCAAAGAGTCAGCAACGCAGCCAAAGCAGTTCTGACTAGAGCTCGAACAGTCTGTCGTGTTTGGGAACAGATTGGCTCAGTTTGCCTCTGCATGGGCGGAGATTACGTCCGATAGTTGGGTTCTTAAAATCGTTACAGTTGGATATAAAATTCAGTTTGATGTTTACCCAGTGTTGTCTCTTCCTGACCACTCATTACAATCCTCTTCTGATAGCTTACAGGCTGAGGTTATAGCGCTATTGGAGAAGGGGGCTGTGAAGGAGGTGCTCCCTCAGGACCCCCTCTTAGGTTTTTACTCCAGGATGTTCCTGGTAGACAAAAAGGATGGAGGTGTGCGACCCATCTTAGACCTCCGGGAACTGAATAAATTCGTTCTCGTCAAGCGGTTCAGGATGCTTACCTTGAACACAGTCCTCCAGTTAATGCCTGCGGACATGTGGTTCGCTGTCCTGGACCTCAAGGATGCATATTTCCATATTGCCATCCATCCTGATCATCGGAAATACCTTAGGTTCCTGTGTAACAATAGGGCCTACCGTTACCAGGTACTTCCCTTTGGCCTCTCAACAGCCCCATGAGTTTTTTCTAAATGTATGGCTGTGGTAGTGGCTTATTTGAGGGAACGGGGTTGTACCATCTACCCCTATCTTGACGATTGGCTCCTAGCAGCACCCTCTGCTAATGCACTCCTGGCCCAGATTCATACTGTGATGCTCACCTGCTCCAGATTAGGACTTTTGGTTAACTTACAAAAGTCTAACCTTACCCCGTCCAGACGGATACTGTTTATCGGTATGGAACTGGACGGTGGCGTTAACAGAGGTTTTCTGCCCAGGGAGCGTGCTTTAAAGATTGGCAGGATGGTGAACCTTTTATCTAAGTGCAGGTTCCAATCCGTAACGGCTATACAGAGGCTACTGGGCCTCATGGCCTCTTCTACAGCTGTCACCCCTATGGCCCGGTTGCACATGCGACCTCTCCAGCTGTGGTTCCTATCGGTTCATGATTTTGAACACGAGTCCCAGAATAAACGATATTCCATCCCCAGAGGGATTATCCGGGCCTTACAATGGTGGCTTGATGAGGCTAACCTCCTTGGGGGTGTTGCTTTTGGGTCCATCCAAACCGAGATCACGATTTCGACTGATGCCTCCACGGTAGGATGGGGAGCCCAGTGTGGTGCCCTGAGGGCACATGGGATTTGGTCAGAGCAGGAAAGGAAAGATCATATTAACCTGCTAGAATTGAGAGCGGTCCGTTATGCCCTTATCGCTTTCGCAGACACGCTGCAGCAGAAGGCAGTTCAGGTGCTCACAGACAATTGCACCACGATGTTCTACCTGAACAAGCAGGGGGGAACTACATCCAAGGCCCTCTGCGACGAGGCCGTTCGGATCTGGAACTGGGCCATGGACAGAGGCGTGTTCATTCAGGCGGTCCATATTCCTGGCACCACCAATGTCATCGCGGACACGCTGAGTCGGATGCGATTCGACAGCTATGAATGGACCGTAGCAGACAATTACCTGAACTCCATCTTTTCGGACTGGGGGTTTCCAGACATAGACCTCTTTGCGTCAGAGACCAACGAGAAGGCCCCACGATTCTGCTCCAGGGGAGGGCTAGGTCGCCATTCCCTAGGGGACGCGTTCCAGAAACGCTGGACAGGGCACCTGTTTTATGCCTTCCCTCCGTTCCCACTGCTGTCTCGGGTCGTCAGCAAAATCCAGAGGGATGGGCCGCACTTAATTCTGGTGGCCCCCTTCTGGCCCAGACAAGCATGGTTCCAACATGTCATGCAGCTTTCGCAGGGGTCATATTATCGGTTCGCACTGAACCCGGACCTTCTGTCCGACAAAGGGGTTTGGTATCACGACCTACCCAAACTCAACCTCACTGCTTGGCACATTCGGGGACGGAGGGGATGTCTGACAGGGTAGCTGAAATTTTGCTGAATGCCCGTAGGGACACCACTCGCAGGTCATACGCAGCTAAATGGAAACGTTTTGAGGCCTGGGCTGCTGACACCGAAGTTAATGTTTGGGATTGCCAGTTGTCTTCTGTGTTTGAGTTCCTCCTGTCCCTAAAGGATGGGGGACTCTCTAATTCCTCTATTAAAGTCTATTTGGCTGCCATTTCAGCCTTCCACCCTAAAATAGATGGGAAGACGGTGTTCTCCCACAGTTTGTCGAAGTCTTTTTTGAAAGGGTTGTATAATATGTTTCCACAAGTCAAGGAAATTGTTCCCCAATGGTCACTGCAGGTAGTGCTGACGGGACTTATGAAATCACCCTTCGAACCACTGGCTACCTGTGATTTAAAATGGTTATCCTGTAAAGTGGCCTTCCTGATTGCCATTACATCTGCCCGCAGGGTTAGCGAGCTTGCTGCCCTGAGGTGGGATTCTCCCTTTTTGAAGGTCCATCAAAATAAGGTGGTTCTCAGGCCGGACCTTCGTTTTAGGCCCAAGGTGTCTACTCAATTTCACACCTCGCAGGACATTGTCTTGCCTGTCTTTTTTCCTGACCTTTCCAGTAGCTCTGAAAGGGCCTTACATTCCTTGGATGTGAGAAGGGCTATTTTATTTTACCTCCAGCGTACGTCACAGTTTAGGAGTGCCAAACAACTGTTTGTGTGCTATTATGGGCCCAGGAAGGGAAAGGCTGCTACAGCCCAGTCGATTTCTCGCTGGGTTACTCAGACTGTTAGGGCCTGCTACTCGCATGCTCAGTTACCTTGCCCCTTGGAACTAAAAGCTCATTCCACCAGGGCACAGGCTGCTTCGGCGGCCTTCCTTAGGGGCGTGCCCTTGCAAGACATCTGCAGGGCCGCAACATGGTCGTCTTCTGACACGTTCGCTAAACATTACGCACTAGATGTGTGGGAAAGGAAAGAGGCTGCTGTTGGTAATGCTGTGCTTCAGTCTCTTTTTCGGTGAGAACACATGCCCGCCTCCTGGGTAAGTGGCTTGTGAGTCTCCCATGTGGGGCTGCACAGAAGACGGACAGTGAAAACAGAGTTGCGCTTACCGTAACTACTGTTCATTGACGTCTTCTGTGCAGACACACAACCCTCCCTCCTACCCCGCTGTGTTCTTCCAGATAATGTGAAGGCATTCGGCGGCAAAGGAGAAACTGAGGGGAAAGGGGGCGACGTCGCCCAATGTCGCTCGGGCGGGAAACGGCCGCGCATGCGCATTGGGTCGGACGTGCGCCCCCTAGTGGACGTTTGCTAGAAAGAAAAATCCGGTCAGCAGGCCTGCGCAGGCGCAGTCCCCATGTGTGTCTGCACAGAAGACGTCAATGAACAGTAGTTACGGTAAGCACAACTCTGTTTATTCAAGCATCCCTAGTTTGTGAGAACCAGCCTCCCATTTGTCCAGGTACCTGCATTCAGATGTCTTGGAGACTTCAAGATTAATTCAAGGCTTCTCAAACCAGGAAGCCTTCAACTGATCTTCATGTATGAGAGGAGGAAGGGCACACATGAGCATAGCAACAGGCAGTATTCAAACCTCTGCTTCTTGCGATGTCTGATTGTGGCAATTAGCTAGCATCCCAATACTGTAGGTACTTCTCTGCCTACCTTCACTGAGACACAAGCCTCATGGATCTCCCCATGGGACTTACTCTCAGCTATGTTTCAGACATGTGATAGAGTGAGGAGAGACTGTTGCAGCTATTATTTTGAAATTTAAGCATACCAGTAGCTACCATGAGAGCTTGATGGTAAATTGGATGGAACAGGAAGAAGAGCATGATTTTGCCACCCGTCCACTCCCCATCAGCACAGGTCTTTGACCTGCATAGCTATTAAGTCCCATGGGTCTCATGGCCTGGGAATCAATTTTCCTGGGGTTATAACAGACTTCTAGGAAAAGGAACACAGGAAAGATCCACAATCTTGTGCCCACTGATCACTAGATCCAGGGGTAGATTGGCCTTTAAGAGCACCAGGAAAGGTCCTAGTGGATTAACAATCTGAGTTGTTTTCAGGATTTTTTTTAAGAAATGCATATTATTTTCCTAACATATTGAAGTTAAAATGCAATAATAATTTCATTATATTATGCCACAGGTTTTAATCATATAACTCTGATCATTAAATTTTTTATTGAGAATGGAAATGAATTAAAGTCAATTTCATTGTCAATGAGTTATGGTAAAATAAGTGGAAAGGAAGGGGAAATCTAATGTAGTAGATACACATGCAGGCAGCATACACTCAGATTAGTATACAATATAATCAGTAAATCTTGTACTAACAAGACACAAGAGTTAAATGGCTCAATAATGTATTTAGTGAATTATTGTCAATCAATGTCTGTACTCCCACGATAACAATAATCTTGAATGGCAACACACCTATTATTACAAATTCCTAACTAAGTACTTCATTACTTTCAAATGTCACTCTCAATTTATAGAGTAACAGATAAACATCACACTGGCTTGTGTCTGGTTTTGTGTGTGACTGAAACACTGACAATAAGAAAATTTTATACTTCCACTCGCACATTTTATTTTGTACAAAGAGACCTCCAGAGTAGTGAGTAACTTGTTGGGTTTTTTAAATGGCTGTTTTGTTCACTCTGCCTTTTAAAAACATTAAAGTATGTTTGTTTTCCCATCTATAATTTAAAGGTACAAAAGAAAAAAATATGGTAATTTTCTTGTAGTGTAAAATTAAACTCATAAGCAAAACTAAGAAATGCAAAAGTAATGGGTGGCTCCTAGGCCTGCACAAGTGCAAAGAGCCTTCTTCTAGTGATAGAGGACTCTATGCCAGATGACTTCTTTATCGTCATTGCAACTGCCCATGTAAGTATGGCTTATAGACCACATGGCCAAACTCCAGCATAGCCTTGTATTTACAGGCAGCTGCTGGGGAAAGCAGAAGGTAAAAGCAGAAGGTAAAAGCAGAAGGTAAAAAAGACTCTGCCTCTGCCAATGGTGCATAGAGACCAATTCATTGTATTTTGTCTTTGGCAAAATGCATCTATTGCTACTAAGAGTGCTGGAAAGAATATGGTTCCTTGAGAGTGAATCACAAGTACCTGGTGACAGGAGCACAACTACTCTTTTCCCATGCCATTTTGAGCCTCTTTAATTTTAATTTTTAAATTACTACTTTTTATTGGGTTACAAACAAACACTCTTTTGCTGCAGACATCAGTGCTCATCTAGTCCATCTAATATTCAATAAACACCTGCAAAAGCAGCACTATCCCCTTAAATATGTTGTATCATTTCATGGACTTTAATTTTTAAAAAATTAGTTCAATGAAAGTTATATACTCTCACCTCCACCATGACAATGCACATCTGTTCTTATTTTCTTTACAGCAAGTCACAGGCAGTAATTTTCACTGTAGCAAGGCTAAGATCACTACGTAAGGCAGGGGTCTCCAACCTTTTTGATCCTCTGGGCACCTTTGAAATTTTGAGAGCTATTCTGAGCTATTCCCACTGCTATACCCTCCAAAATACTAAAACAGTGGCAATTCACAATTAATAAATTCCTGTGGCCTCATAAAAGACCAAGAATTGGCTTCAATACACTACGTTTATGCAAAGCACAGGGATGTGTATGTGTTAAATTATACTGATATCGCCACCTACTATAAAACAGTATGTTTTTCAAACATAGTACAAATGTTGCAAATAGGAGATCTAGCTGACTGGATAAAGACTCTGTTTCCATGACCATTCAAGAAGTGATATAGAACAGTCAGCACTCTCATCCAATCTTGATTGAACAAAACATTTTTCTTAAAGCCATGCTTAGGGTGTGGGACTCACTTAGGTCCAAACTGGCCCCGAAAATATCACCATTTTCCTTATTCATATTCCAAGAATGGTTTCCTGCAGACAAAGCATCTGCTGTACCCACGATATGGCGACAAGCTAAGATCACACGCTTGATTGATATTTCCTCAAAGGAGGGTATTTTAGCAAAAGCTGAATTGGAACAAAAAATTCAGCAGAAAGTTCCGTGATACTTCTTCTTACAATATGATAAACTATCTACGTATCCCAAAATTTCTGAGTACTCCTGAATCAGACTTGGAACAATTGCTGAGCAACTCAGAATCTAAGCACAAAGGTTTAATCACAAAGGTTTATATTACTCCATATAGAAGAACCAAAACCTTTAAGTTATCAACTGAAGTGGTAACATGGTTGCAACATCACCCTAACAGAAGACCAGTGGACAACTACTGTTCAGTTCCTCTGACATAAGCACCAAACTACAAGCTTATAAAATGCTGACAAGGTGGTACCTTACCCCCAAGAAACTAGCAATAATTACTTCTTCATGGTCACCTCTTGTTGGAAGAATTGTGGGGAGGTAGGTTCCTATGCACACTTTTGGTGGAGCTGTACGTATATCAAAGCATTCTGGAACAAAGTTCTTTTACAAATAACTAAAATAACAGGACATACAATTCCATTGCTTCCTGAGCTTATTTTTCTAAATCACTAGCAAGATATCTCTATACCAAAAATGAGTCGTGAATTAATCATCAGCTTCTTAGTGGCAGCAAAACCAGCAATTGCTCTAAAATGGAAGTCACAATCTGCTCCGACTACCACATGGTATTTGAAATGGAAGTCACAATCTGCTCCAAATACCACATGGTATTTGAAAATATAGGATCATCTGATAATGGAAAAAAAGATCTCAAATGGTCTTCTCCAATCTGAAATTTACCCTAAAAAACTGGGTTCATTGAGAAATGGCTCCTATTTCTTGAGTACATTACCAAAGAGGATATCCTACCTCAAAACCCAGTCTACCTGAAACTCTTATATCCATGAAATTGAACTATTTTAACAGTATAAGATATCTAAGGTTACTCTCTGTTGTGTGCAGTGTTCTGTCGTGGAGTACATACTGACATTAGTAGAATGTTACAGCTCATATCTCTCTCATTTGCAGCTTGTTGTGTTAGCTTAAACTTAGTATGTTTAATTGGCTCCGATAACATGACTTGATATCTGTAATTCATTCTCAGTTATTTGTAACTCATATAAAATGTCAATATGATTTGTTGTAAATCTTAGAATCAAAAATAAAATTGGGGTCCGAAAAAAAAGAAAAAAAAGGAAGTCCTGCTTTACAGTGGCTCCACCTACTTTTTAAAAAAAGTTTGGTAGGCACCAGGGGAGATACCACCACATGTCATGGAGCCCACAGGCACCACATTGGGGAACCCTGCCATAAAGGTATGGTATCATGCTAGTAAGTGACTGATACAAAAGGGGGCTCTACTTCCTTACATCTTTTAATAGCTGTTAAATGGAATTTTGTTTAATAATTATTTTAAAAGCTGATTTTCTGACACCTTCAAGGACCACCTGCCAACACTTTCTCTTCTACAATAACTCTTAAAAGGTGTAGAAGCTCTGCCTCCTTAGCATCTAGTTCTGCACCACACTACTGATGCTGAATGAGCATATAACACTAAAGATGGAATCGCATATTTTTTTAATTGTCTGGAAAGGCCTTTAGTCTAAATCTACTATGTGTCTGCAGTGATGTCCCTCTCTCACCTCATCCTTTATGTCTTCCTGCTGCTGAGCACTGAAGATCTCCATTGCAGCCATCAGCCTCATCATTAGCTCATCCACTGTTGTGTTACCTAGCAACAAAGAACAATAGCTGAACTCCATATTATTAAAATTATTAAAAAACAGAATGTCATTCTAGAATTAATCCAAACAGAATACCTGTTTTGCTGTTTTTAAAAATAAATACAATAAAAAAATGCTTTTTTAAAAAAGTTTCTACGTATTTCAACAAGTTACATTCAACAATGTAAGCCTAAACAAAATATTTGTTCCTACACTTATAACAGATGCTTTCTGTTGAATTTTTTATCTAAGAAAACATAAAAACCGGAATTGCTAGCCAAGAAACTATGTTTCGCAGCCATTGATTTTATGTAGATGGTTAGTTTAACTAAATTTAAAAAATACCTTCAAATAGAGAGTATAAAATTCAAAGAGCTTTTAGAGAAAAGGGTTTGTTACCCAAATTCTTCAATACATTTTCATTTGAATTTTCATTTGCAGTCCCTAGAAATCCTTACCTCTTGTAGCCCTACTGAACAGTTGTTAAAAGTGCATAAAGGAGGAAATCCCCTATTCTTGGACCATGTGGCATATTAATTTTCCAGAATTATATTTCTGGGAGACACTGCCTCTCTCCCAATACAAGTCTGGAAATACAGAAAATTCTATACATCCCCAGTCTACTGGATGTGAGACTTTGCTGGATACTGCTGGAGATATATTGTGCTTGCCATGTCATAGATATAAAAATACCTTATTTTGCACAATCACAGAATCTTTGATTGTGTGGTACTAAATGTCAATGTGCTATCTACAGGAAGGTACTCTAACAATTATATATCTATGAATAAGTATAAAGAATGTAAATATGATAAAAAACTCAGACTACTAACACACTGGACCAATTTGCCCTTAAATGCATGCAGACAGGCTTATGCAAATCCCAGGTTAAAATCACTAAGCTTTCAAGATTTTAAAGAATTCTAAATTATCAATTTTGCAAACTATTTAATGCTGACAACTTAAAACACACACACGCCTTTCCTCCTCTTTCAGGATTGGTTACATTATTTACCTTGCTTAATCCTCAAAATAGCTCTTTTAAATTAGACTAGACTGAGACATGATGCCTTCTTTAAAATCACAAACTCAGCTTCAAGAGTAAAGCTGAAATTTGATCACATAAAAACCTATACATTCTGCCTTCCTCATGAGGAGATTTAAAATTTGGGACCATAGGCTCTTATTTCTAAGCTCTTGCTTTACAAAATTTATCAGTTCCCAACTTAGTAATTCTTTTCAGTTTCTGAGAAGTATAAACTAGGTCCGCCCAGTTAGCATTAAAAATAAGTCCAAATGGTTTTAATGACTAAATTTTACTTTTCTTACATACTTATGAAAATCTTTTTCACTTACTATAACAGACAAAAGTATCCCTCATCAATACATTTTTGCTCAACACAAGTGGCAATCATTGCAAATGGATAGTGTGCTGTATTAGACGTTAGTTTATATTATTGTATATTGCTACTACTTTGCAATATATGTCAGCAAAGCAGTTTATAAAAAAGAGACATACTTTAAAAATAAAATTAATAAAATCATGTAAAAACCACAAAATAATGTCAAAGAACGATAGCTGCAAATAGCTCAGCTCAACTGGCAAGCCAATTCTGACAAGCTGATTAAAAAATGTTTTCATAGCCATCAAAAAATTCAAAGGATGAGAACGATTTAGCTTCTGGGAGAGAACAACTGAGCTTCCAGAACAGTGGGACAGCAATTGAAAAATCCTTGCTCGTAAGGGATGCCCAAAAAAGTAGATTTAAATTAAAAGTACTTTCTGGTTTTAAGGTTTGATTTTAAGGTTGATTTTAGAACCATGTTCTAAAAGTTGGTAGCAAAACTTTATTTATTAAAATACTTCTGTGCAGCCTTTCCCTGGTGACCATGGTAGCTTAAGACATTTTACAAAGAACATGACCCGCAGGTAACAGACAATTAAAACAAAAAAGACAAGAAAACACAGTGATTCAACTTTCTGCTATGAAATTTGTTCCAATAAAAACATACCATACCTTGTATTACATTCAGCACCTCATTCGAAGATCGTTTCCCCATAATAATCAGGAACACTGGAAAGTGATCAGTTTTCTGTGTTCGAATAGTTTGAGCTACAACACTACCAAAGTGTCTGGTACACATTGTTAGAAATCTGAAGAACAAAAACATTGAAAAAGTAAGAGTTTCTGTAAACAACATAAATCTTTTAAAGGAAAAACTGGGCTACTAAACTATAGTTGGACCAAAATATCAGATCCGGTGTGTTCTCTCAGAACCTGTGTGTTCTCAAAGTCATTCTGTGACCATCTTTCAATAATGTTCCCTTTCATACAGTCACTGTAGTACTAGTGTGTCCATTTTATATCATATTCAGCATTATCAAGTTTGCACCTTGAGCAAGCTGGTTTTCTGACAGTAAAACTTACACAACATTTTCAAATAAGTACGAATTTTTCCTCAAGCATAAAAGAGCTGAATGGAATAAGCAACAGTCAACAGAAAAATTTCAGACACATGTTTGCCTGAGCAAGGGGTATCCCAATGCTCCTTACCCTGTTTACATGCTGTTGTGACAAAAATGCACTGAATACCCAATAGTAGTTACCAGAAATGATGGTAATCATATTTTTCCATAATCCATCACAAACCTACAAGTGGCCAAAGTATTAACAAGCTATGGTAGACTAACCTCTCCCCCACACAGAACATGCACCCTATGCAAATATGTTAAGAGATTTTCAGAGTCATCTGATATGGATCAGTTTATTCGGATGTTCTTTCTAATAAACTTCTACTTAGTTTGCCATATCTCAGCTTTGGTTTTGCTTCTTGAGGCAGAAACTCAATTTTGGGGTCTCCCAGTTTTGGATTATAGAGTCTCGCCACAATATACAATGTCCTTTAAACAAAACATGTAAACACAACTATACCATTTCAATAACATAAAACCCCTGTACTGCAGCAATTTTAACACACTTTATGATGGTGTAGCTTACCATTTATTTTTCTAGTATCACCAGATGCATTGAACAAATAGGGGTCCCCAGAACTTGAAAAGAAGTAATGTTTGTTTGTCACAGCAATCTCAGGTATGGACAATGTCTTTTTGACTCAAAACAAGTTGGGTTAATCAGACAAGTAAATGAGAGTCCTAAGAAACAGCCATACCACAATATACCAAAATATAACAAAACTGATGAAAATCTAATAACAGTATTGGCAATGATAATAATAGCCATTATAACATATTTTCAGTAACATCTTGACTTGTTCTATGCTTGTGGAAGTAAAGCCCCACCATAAACAGCATACAGGAGGAAGTAGTGGAATGAAAAACACACAGGAGAGTAGGTAGAGGGGGACAATTTAATTCTGAATAAAAACAGACATTTAAATCAGCAAGTGTCCTCAGAATGAAACATTTTGCAGACATCTCCCACAACAGCAAATGTTTTATGAAACTCTAAAGATCACGAAGTAATTTCTTTAAAAGACTTTCACAAGGAGACCAACAATACTACTTTATTAACCTTGACACTATAGTTTAAGAGGCATTAGATTTTTAAACTGACCTATCACCTAGCTCAGCAAAATTTTTAAAAGGAAAATCTGCACTAAAGGAATGTTTAATTTCTCCTGTACCTGTTTTCTTGGTAGTAAAATGTACAGAGTCCAGTGAAGCATAAATCCCATTTAAATGTGAACTGAATAATTGTAGTTTTCTTTTCCTGCCCCACCAGCTCATTATCTCTCTGTTCCCCATTTCCCATTTTTTCCCTAAGCTTCAGATCTCTCAATAACTCTCAATAACTAGCCAGCTAATTTGCTTTTTTCTGCCCTCCATATCTTTTCCCCAAGGCTTAAATGTTCTCAGTTTCTTTTAAAATATGGTTTATTATGGAATGATCTTTCACAAAAATAGCACAAATATCTCATTAACCCATTCCCATTTATCTCCTTTTCTCTCCTCTATTGATAACACAAAACAAAAAAGAGAATAACACAAAAAATGTAATCGAGAGCTGAGTATATTAATAAATCCCTAATCCATTAACAATATAGCTTCACATGTTTCCAGATATTTTCTGCAAACTTTTGAAAAACTTTGGTGATGTTATAACCTCTTTTAACCTGCTGCCTCTAAGTCATGTCCAGTAGAGTTCTCGACTTTCAAGTTTTCAACACTCATTGGTTGTTAGCAGTACTCTTAAAGGAAATCACTTATGATGCTTAAGTCTCATACAGTTTGTAGAACAGATCTCTAAGATGAAGTTAGGTTCATGCAAAAAAAAGTTACTAAACTGCAACATATACTACCATAGGCCCACATGCAATACATTTCCAGCAATGTTTGAGGGTATCTAACCACGTTTATCAAATCTGCCAGGTGTCCTACAGATACTCAATATTGTCTTTGGTTGAAAAGATTCCATAGAAAGAGGGATGTATATAGCAGTTATAAAAAACTACACACACATTACTTTCCATACAAGGTTAACATTTTAGGTAAATTGTGGATTTAGCAGTAACACAAATCAAGAGTTGTATTCTTGAGTTAGGTTTTCAGCTGCAATCGTAACCCTCTTCCACTTTCATACTTGTGTAGTCTAAAAACAATATTTCGAAGCTTTTGACCAAAAAAAGCTTTCATCCATTAGCATACTGAAGTCTGGCATTAGTATTCTTCACACGATCTTGAATAAATGAAAAAACTGATAAAGCTTTTCTCTTCCATTAGAGGACTGTTTGAAATTAGCATTTCTTTCAAGAGAAAAGGGTAGCTTATGATATGTTTTCAGATCTGATGGTAAAAAGTAAATGTCATAATAATAATGAATTATGAAAGACCAAATGCAAATATAGAATGCTTTAATAAGATCCAATTTAATAAAGTCTGTAAAAATAATGGACTTTTAATAACACAGGTCACAAAAGGCAAAACAGTGGAAAATCTGAGGACTAGCCACTGGTACAGGCTTATTAATTCTTAATTATGTTCATGAAAGGCAACTTAAATCATGTGTTTTCTTATGCCTTATGGTAATATTTTAGGTAACAACTGCTCTGAAATGTATGTACCATCTGATGAACAAAGTCCTGTTGTCTCATGCATTAGAAGGTAAACCAATTTGAGAAGACAAACTGCATTAAAATGTCACAGGCACTTGATATCCAATCCAAAACAGAATCAAAAGACCTAATTTTTGATGTCGTTAAAAAAAAACCCTCCATATTTATACTTCAGACATTTAGAAGAATGTCATGCAGCCAAAACTAGACTTGGCGGGAAGAGCAGTCAGAAAACAATTAGGGCCAACTCTTGAGTTTTAGCGGCTTCATTTTGGTAGAATACAGCCTTAAAGCAAAAGCTATTACCCCCCCCCTCAATATTTTAAAGTAGAGGAAGAATGTGCAGGGTATGTTTGAAGCTGTTACTTGGCCACTGCTGCTAGTTGGCTGATAAGGCCCCTTTGGTTAACAGAGAATGTTGTTTGCCAGCTGCCAAGGCAGGGGGCAGAGGGGGATACAATAGGGTTTCCAGGCCTCTGTATCCTCCCAGCAGAAGGCGGGGACCTGGCACTTACCTCGTGCCTTATGTCTCTCTCTTTTTGTGCACATGCTTTGCACACACATGCTCCCAGTACTCCTGTGATGACGTCACTTCTGGGAAGTGATGTCATCACACTGGCCATAGGCTTTGTGCAAGGCAAGTTCAGCCTTTTGGGGACCAAAATTGGCCCCAGTGAAGAGTAGGAGCATACCAACAGTCAGTGTGACAAAGTCACTTCAGGAAGTGATGTTGTTTCACTTCACCAGGAGCATGCCTGGTGCATGCTTTCTCAGGTTGCCTGTCAGCAGCAGGTAATCTTTGGGAGGCTTAGCAGCCACCTCTCACCAATCGCCAGTGATCAGCGAGCAAAGGGACAAACCTCTGGGAGACTGCCTGCCACCGACAAGCAACTGGGAAGCCTAAAGTACAATGGGTAGCTTTATGCAAGATCTGTGTCTCAGAAGAGACTTGCAGCATCCAAAACAGACTGAGGATGTCACTGGCTTGCTTCCTGAGCAAAGGAGCTTAAATAGTAGTACATTATGCCAGTTTTTCCAAACCTGGGATAGAGAGAGGAGAAACGTGTAAACAAAACAAAACTAACCTAGGCTGAATGTCGCCATCAATTTTTCAATTGTACTGCTGGATAAGGTATAGTTATACTATTCATTTACAAGATCCAGTTCAAATTTGACAGAAAGGTTATCTTAAGTATCACTTCAGGAACAGAACAGCAGTTTGCTGTCCCATGGTCTGCATAGCCTTGAGGTCAGCTGTAGAACCGTTTAAGGTTAATAAAACTAGTCTGCAGAGATGAGCAGTAGTAACTATCTGACCTACTTTAAAGAATTTGTAAAGCTCAGAAACATCTTTGATAACAAAAGAGTCACTATAATGTCTTTCCAAAGCAACAAAGAATACCTTGGTGAATATTAAACATGTAAGACATATAATTATTTAACATGATTAATTTTATACTGTGCAAAGTCAACATAAGTCTCATTAAAATGTTAATTTAAGAATAACATTTTATGTATTAATATTTAAATTTTAAATGTAGGAGGCTCTGAAATGTATTTAAACAGAATATCTATTTCTGATTGATTTAGCACACTCTGTTATTGAGGTTAGCACTGAATTTATCATCCCTATTAGTTCATCTCAAAAATGTCCATTTTGATTTTATTTCTCCTTGTGCAAATTGAACTTGGGAGACTTTATTTTTGTGCCATTTTCAATTTCCATGCGTTGTATGCATTTTTCAACATTACTTTAAGCATCTATATATATAAATGATGTATTCTGTACTTCTAAATTGCACATAAATGATGTAAAAAACTGCAAACAAATCATCAACCCATCAACAAAAATGGCTGGATCAAAACTGCTCAAAGTAACAACAAATGGGGGGGGGGATTTACCTGTCCCTACATCTTATCCATTAAACTCTGACTTTCTTTCAAGACAACTGCTATTACTGAACTCCTACTTTACTTCTTGTCACTGCAACTCATGACTCCTTCATTACAATCAGTCAAATCAGCTTCAAAATAGTCTTCTTTGTTTAGGAAATATCTTTGAAAATATTAATTTTTTTGATATTCACTGCCTCAGTCACTTGTCATAACAATTCCAAGAACAGATTCAGTTCAGCATGGTAGATCAGACACTAGGAAAACTATACTCTAACTTAAAAATTGTCACATTCAAATCTCACTCTGGTGACAGTAACTAAAAGCTAATTTAAGTTACTCACTGCTCACAGAAAATGCCTTCCATTGAAAGATTAACGATGTGGTGGAAATGTTAATTTTAGGGTTGCCAGCTCTGGGTTGGGAAATTCCTGGAGATCTAGAGGATGGATCCTAGGGAGGGTAGATTTTAGGGAGGGAAGGGAGCTCAGTTGGGCATAACGCCATAGAGTTCACCTTCCAAGGCAGCCATTTTCTTCAGGAGAATTGATCTCTGTTGCCTGGAGATCTGTTGTGATTACAGGAGATCTCCAGCTACCACCTGCAGGTTGGGAACCCTAGTCAATTCTAAGGGCCTCTACCTTGTATCTAAATCTAGATGTAGGGAGCATTTTCACGCATAGAGCTGTTAAAACCAGCATCAGAAGTCTCCATACTTTTAAACAGATACCCATATAACAGGCATTGAATTTTAATCCACTATATTGTTGGTAGAGGAGAGGCTCCAAGGATTTGGAATGGCTACTACAGGTGCTGATTAATGAATAAACATGTCCTAAAAAGTGCAAATGAAGATATATTTATAGTATTCCTTGCATTAGGCTGTTGCATTCATTCCTCATCACAGAAAACCAGCGGTTCTGCAAGGTTTACCTGTAAGCAGTTCTAAAATACAGGTAACTTGTATGAGGATGGCTATCATATGACCTAGTTACAAACATCCAGTAAGAGTATTCTTCTGATGTCTCTGCAAATACTCCTCTAGCCTCTGCAATGGCTGGCTATTGGACTCTATACTTTAATAAATGAACTGTACTGATCTTGTCATTTATTGAATCCTCCTGATAAGCAAAGGTCAAACTCTCACATAGATTCTGTTAAATTTCTTTGTGAATTTGATGGCAGCATCCTTGAGGTATTACTGATGCAGCTGTAGGTTTTTATGAACATAAACTGAATTGTGCCCAATTGCTTTCACTTTTTCCCCCATAGAGGTCAGTACCAGGCAACCACTCTTCTGCATCACAGTTCTTTCACAAATAGCACCACAGGGTCCTATTATTTCACACCTTCTGCTCCACAAGTTGGAATGACAAAAGGACTTGACACTGAAGGCATGGTGTCTAGGCTGCACTGCTATCAATAAAGACATGATGCACAATTTTATAACGTTATTTTTGTATCTTTCAGGTTCATGGCAGACCCAAAGATCTCTGCAAAACAGAGTACTTCTTAATACATGTCGTTGGTAAATAAAGGGCAAGATGTAAATGAAATTCATCAGAGTACAGCTGCATCAGATTTTTACAAAGCAAAATGTAGCTTTCTTTCAACACCCTCATAACTGTTTTGATCTGGTTACTAAATTATCCTTTGATGTTGTCATGCAGGAGTCCCAGTGTAAAAGTGTTTATTTTGCATTATACCAAAGTTTAGATCTTAACGAACCAATTTCACCTCAGTAACTAAATGATCTAACTATACAATCAATGCATGTCCAACTGTATTGATACCATTACACTACTTTTCAGACTATCTATGGGAGGGGAACTAGCTTGCTGGGATGTGTGGGTATGCATTCCAGCACAATAGAGGGGCCTCCATGGAATTCAAAATATGTTTTAAAATATGCATTAAAAAATACATAATATGGTAGGGCAGTTTACTGAAGTAGTAAAAATTTACTGAAGGGGTAAAAATTTATCATTCTTAACCATATGGCTAGATAAGCATTTATAAACTAGAATAAGTCAGCAGAAAAATGTATAGAAGTTAGCCGTGTTAGTCTGTGGTAGCAAAATCAAAAAGAGTCCAGTAGCACCTTTAAGACTAACCAATTTTATTTTAGCATAAGCTTTTGAGAATCAAGTTCTCTTCGTCAGATGCCTGATACAGAGACTGGTCAAACACAGAAGAGCAGAGGGAAGAGGCAATTGGGGGGGAGGGGGAGGGAGCAATCAAAACATTCCTTTGCTAGTATATGTAAACATCTCCTTTTGGTGTGTGTATCAGTTGGCTTCAAAGGAGTTTGCCCTGTTAGTTTGTAGAAGCCAAACAGCTAGACCATCCAATTCCAATGCAGTATGGGCCTTCGATAACCACAGCTCTCCCTGCCAGATGCATCTGACAAAGAGATCTGTGGTTCCCGAAAGCCCACGCCAGGTACCACTGAGCTCCCCCAGACCCCACCTCTGTAAAGGAAATCTGTTACCTGTGGTAATGTGATAACCATTCATAGTCCCTATTCAGTCCCAGCTTGACAGAGTCAAATTTGCATATGAATTCCAGTTCAGCAGCCTCCCGTTGGATTTTGTTTTTGAAAGGTTTCTGTTGAACTACAGTGACCTTTAAGTCTTTGATGGAATGTCCTGGTAGGTTGAAGTGTTCTCCCACTGGTTTCTGGACGTTTCCATTTCTAATGTCAGATTTGTGTCCATTTATTCTTTTGCGTAGAGGTTGGCTGGTTTGTCCAATGTACAGAGCAGAAGGACATTGTTGGCACATGAGGGCATATATCAGATTGGAGGATGAGCAGCTGTAAGAGCCAGAGACAGTGTAGTTGATGCCATTGGGTCCTGTAATTGTATTCCCTGGGTAGATATAGGGGCAGAGCTGGCATCTGGGCTGGGTGGAAGACCTTTCCTTGCCTACAGACAGCCCCCCAACCTTAAACAACTTCTCACTTACAGTCATGAATCGGCTAGCAGAGTCACCAGCACAGGTACCAGGCCCTGCAACAGACCCAGATGTCAGCTCTGCCCCTATATCTACCCAGGAAATACAATTACAAGACCCAATGGCATCAACTACACTGTCTCTGGCTCTTACAGCTGCTCATCCTCCAATCTGATATATGCCCTCATGTGCCAACAATGTCCTTCTGCTCTGTACATTGGACAAACCAGCCAACCTCTACGCAAAAGAATAAATGGACACAAATCTGACATTAGAAATGGAAACGTCCAGAAACCAGTGGGAGAACACTTCAACCTACCAGGACATTCCATCAAAGACTTAAAGGTCGCTGTAGTTCAACAGAAACCTTTCAAAAACAAAATCCAACGGGAGGCTGCTGAACTGGAATTCATATGCAAATTTGACTCTGTCAAGCTGGGACTGAATAGGGACTATGAATGGTTATCACATTACCACAGGTAACAGATTTCCTTTACAGAGGTGGGGTCTGGGGGAGCTCAGTGGTACCTGGCGTGGGCTTTCGGGAACCACAGATCTCTTTGTCAGATGCATCTGACAGGGAGAGCTGTGGTTATCGAAGGCCCATACTGCATTGGAATTGGATGGTCTAGCTGTTTGGCTTCTACAAACTAACAGGGCAAACTCCTTTGAAGCCAACTGATACACACACCAAAAGGAGATGTTTACATATACTAGCAAAGGAATGTTTTGATTGCTCCCTCCCCCTCCCCCCCTAATTGCCTCTTCCCTCTGCTCTTCTGTGTTTGACCAGTCTCTGTATCAGGCATCTGACGAAGAGAACTTGATTCTCGAAAGCTTATGCTAAAATAAAATTGGTTAGTCTTAAAGGTGCTACTGGACTCTTTTTGAGAAAAATGTATAATCTCCAAAGAATAACATACCCACTACAGAATCAAAAAGAGTCCAGTAGCACCTTTAAGACTAACCAATTTTATTTTATTGTAGCATAAGCTTTCGAGAATCAAGTTCTCTTCATCAGATGCCTGATCCGAACTGATCCAGTTCGGATCAGGCATCTGATGAAGAGAACTTGATTCTCGAAAGCTTATGCTACAATAAAATAAAATTGGTTAGTCTTAAAGGTGCTACTGGACTCTTTTTGATTTTGCTACTACAGACTAACACGGCTAACTCCTCTGGATCTATACCCACTACAGAGTGGCTATGATATATGGCCCCAAGATGGAGGTAAGGAACCATTGTTCAGTTATGTACCATGCAACTGAGAATGGCATTAAGGTAGTGGAATTTGCTGACTGCCTCCTTAGTTAATTTATTTACAGACGATTCTGCATATGCAGTTATTTCACTATCAATTAAAGTCTATTCAGAGCTGAGCAGAATCCATTTCCTATACTGCTGCTTATCTGCTACAGTGCAAGAACAGGTTGTGCCTCTACAGCAAAAGTAGCATAATTTCTGTGGCACACCTGTGCCTACGGTGGCCAGTCCCCTGCTGGAACACACCTCCCAAGGGCGCACTCCCAGGCACTGCTGCACACTCCTACAGGACCAATCCGGCCTGTATCGGGCCCCTGTGGAACACGGGAGCACTCCTGCTCTCTGCAGCAGCCTGATTCAGGCCCAAATCGGGCCAGATTGGTCCACTGTGGAGCACAGCAGTGCTTCCGTGCTCCACAGCAGCTTGATTCAGGCCGAATTGGCCCGATTCAGGCCAGATTGGGCCCCTTGCAGAGCACAAGAGTGCTCCCAGGGGCGACTGCAGCCCACACAATGATGTCACTTCCCAGAAGTGACGTCATTGTGTGGGCCAGGAGCACATGTGAGCTATGCATGCGCACGAGGAAGAAGAGAGGAAGGTAAGTGCTGGGTCTCCCACCTCCTGTTGGGAGGACAGGGGGGCCTGGCAACCCTACCTGTGCCCCAAGTTGTTTCTAAAGTTATCTCAAAACCCCTTTCCTATAGCCATTTGCAGAGCACAACCAAAGAACCTATCATCCTTAGGCAGCAAGGATGAGGAGCAACTCGTCCTTGCTGTCAAAGTCCTGCATGACAAGTTTGTTGCACAAAGCCATGATACAGCAGTACAGGAAACAGTGAGGGCCGAAAAATGCTGTTTCTGTAAACCTAGTACCAGGTTCTATCCTTTTAACTGGGCAGGAACAGGATGTACACACACGCACAGGCAGTTTAAAATTGTAGTTTTCACTGTCATAGGTTTGCATAGTAGTTGGTTGAAATGCATCTAGAAAATATGACCACATTATGATACAAGGAAGAATTTTAAAAACCAACAACTTTCAACATGATCTATAGAGGAAAATTCTGTGTAGCTTTATTTCCAAATATAACACAAAGAAGCCTTTTACTCTACCATTCTCAGTATAAAGAAACTTTTACCACGACTAAGCAGCCCTGGCCTTGTATGTCCTTTCAACAAATAATTTAAAACATGTAACGAACTATAATTTCAAAGTATATGTATGCTTAAATATGGATTTTCCTTGTTTAAGGGACATGTTAAGTATCACAAACAGTTCATGAATTATCTGAATACAGGCTATATGAAGAAGTAGTCACTGTTCATCCTTTCCCTTTTTTCTTAATTTCACTTCTATTAAGAAATCATTCACAAGTGCAATCCTGAACAATGTTATGCAGTAATTATGACTAGATGACAAAGAGATGTGAACAATTACTGAGCCTGTTTTGAAACCCTATAGTAATAAAGTCATTAGATGCTGCCCTTACCATGATCCTTCTAAAAGCTTCTGAAGTTACAAGAACTCACAGCATTGTTTGTAAAGACAATTGCTGTTGGCAGAATGCAAACCTTGAGTTTAACCATGCTGCAAATTGATCTTGACATTCTGTTAAGACCGCCACAAAAATCAAAAGCAAAGGAGAAAAGGAGAAAATGAGCAGGAGGGATGTAATCAAGAAACAAAAGGAATCCCTCTTCACCTTCTTTCCACTGCCTCTTCCAGAAAACAAACCACAGACAAACGGACAAATTTACTAGGTATTTCGAAATATTTATTTGTTTGTTTATTTAAAAAATCAGTTTCTGAATTGGGTGATGCTAAGTGTTTTGTATTATTGCTTTGGAAGTAAATTAAAAATAAGAAATTTTAAAATATTGACAACATAAGCATAAAACTACTTCTAACAAAATTCTATCAAGAGTCTAAGAATGAGCTGCTGCCTAAAAACAATAGAACCAATTTTGTAAGCCACTTATGGTTTTTTCAATTCTTTTATTTATTTATATGTTCCATCTTTAGAGACCTGTTAGAGGCAGCTCAAGAAATAAGGTATCACAAAAACATATAATCAAACCATTAAAAACCAAGCAAATAACCCAGAGCACATAAGTACATTAAAAACTCAGCACGTAAACCATCAAGCAATGTGAAAAAATGTAACATAATAAACTGCACTTATATACTGCTCTTCTTGGTAGATTAGTGCCCTGTTCAGAGGGGTGAACTAAGTCAGTGTTATTATTATTCCTACAATACAGCTCGGGAGCTGGGGCAGAGAGGAGTGGCTTACCCAAAGCCACCAACTGAGCTCGTGGCAGTAGTGAGATTCATTAACCACTATGCAATAGCAGTTCTCATAACAGTTGTCAGGCTAGGAGAACTGTAAGAACAATTTAAAAGATCAAACCTCTACTTAAATGTAAGCAACAATCCCAAATGAAGCTGAAGCAGTGATGCTTAAAATAGATTATACATATGAACCTGACTTACACTGAGTCATATCATTGGTCCACCTACCTTGAAACTGTATACATGCATAACCTCGATACTGTATACATAACTTGGCAGCAGTTCTCCAGGGTCTCTTTCCCAACACTTGCTACTTGAGAGCATTTAACTGAAGATGTCAGTTCATTCAGTTTAAACACATGGAGAATAGGAGAGGACTCATTGGTTAGTGTTAGAGCACATACTTTGCCAAAGCTCCAAGGTTCAGCTTTGACATGAATTAGAGTTTAAAATTATTCAGTTCTGTTTTTCTGCTTCTGTTTTTTTCTGTTATATTAACAACATTCAGAAATGATACATAAACTAAAAGAAGTTTCTATCATCATTTGAAAATGCACCCAATATTTACTAAGTCTTGCAATGACAGATTGAAAAAAAATTATTTACTGGGGAAATCAAATTGTCTTCATCCACATGTGCATCACTTAGGAAGCTAGCAAAAAGAGTAAGTAATTTGTGAGTAGAGATGGGCAGGAACCGGGGAAAAAAAGAACCATGCGGTTTGTGGTTCATCGTGTCTCACGAACCAAATGAACCATGAACTTTCACAAACATGCCCTGGTTCGTGAACCGATTCATTTGGTTTGTGAAAATGTCACCTTTGGGTCAGCAGAAGGTTACTACCAGGTCAGCAGAAGGTCTGCAGAAAGCCCATCCCCTGCTGCCTAGGAAACTGACTGATTGGTGCCAGGCTGTCTGCAGTGATGAACCAAAAACCGAACCAAATGAACCGGTCTAAAGTTTGTGACAGTTCGTCAGAAATGGGCTCTGATGAACAACCAGTTCACGAAACCACGAACTGGCTGGTTCGTGACAAATTTTGGTTCGTATTTTGGTTTGTGCCCATCTCTATTTGTGAGTAATTAGAAATGTGTTACAGGAGAGATACTAATAAATGTTTTGTCAATTAATTCTTAACTACCCCAAGGCTAAGAAGAAAACATCATTTTAACATTGATGTAATTTGTTAAGGAAGAGGGGCTTAGAATTTTTACACAAAGTCTGACAGTTCAAAATATAAACACAGTGTGGCTTAGATGCTTCGCTGATGAGTTTGAAGAATTATAAATGTATCTGTGTGATGAACGATTGGACTTGCTAGTTGATTTTTGTTTTAGTTTATATGCTTTAATTGCATGTGTTGTGTTTTATTATATTTTAAGTGAACTTCTTTGGTTTTAGAAAAAGCAGCATATAAATTATTTAAAAAGATAAATCCATTTTCTTAGGTCCAACTAACAAAAATAATAAACAGTAATGGAGAAGAGGGGAACATCAAAAAGTCCAGATGGGCATTCTGGAACCTTCCCATTCATTCTTGTTAAATTACAATGAGAAAAGGGGACAGGACCACATTTGGGAGCCTGACCCCACTCCTATCCCATATGAAAATATCCTTAATAAAAGGTTATGGACTGAGATCATTGTGTTTGAAGGAGTTATTAGGGAGATGTAATGTGCCCCTCCATCCCCAAATGGATAATATGAAGCAGGGCTTTTTTTATGGGGGAACACGCCGGAACACTGTTCCGGCAGGTCTGGCAAACAGCCACATGATTGGTAGCTCCGCCCCCAGCGTCCAAAGACTCGGGGCCCTGCTCTCCTGGTGGAGCTTCTGCCGACAAGAGTGGTGGCGTGTGGCGGCTGCGTGCCTTGCCCTTGCGTGCCTTTCCTTTTCCTTCTCCACAGAGCTCTCAGAGCAACCCCCCCCCATGCGCACGCAGAGGGCAAAGCAGTGCTGCTTGCACATAAAGCCGGCCTGTCTGCCTTTCAACTGTTTGGCAGGTCTCTATGGGGTGGCAGGGCTACTTTCCTTCCTTTTCCCTCCCCCCTCCCTCCCTCCCCCCTTTCCATGTTTTTCCTACTTCCTTCCTTCTTTCCTTTCCTTCCTTTCTCTTTCTTTCCATGTCTATCTATCTTTCCTTTCCTTCCAGAAGACAGCCACCGAGCCACCTGGGGGAACGTTCCTTTCAGCTTCAGTTTCCAGAGGGAGTGTTCATGCGAACACCTTCCTCTTCAGAAACCTTGGGGGTCAGGAATTCCAAGGCATGCGTGGTTTCGAGGTGAGTTTAACCAACAATAAAGTTAATGGGGTGGGGGTGAGAGGATAAAAGAATGGAAAGTGAAAGCAGCATTTCCTAGCTCCAAGGGAAAGAGCAGCAGCATGGTAGCAGAGGGGGAATGGGGTGAGTGAGTTAATCCCTTTCAATGTTGAGCCCCGTTGCTGTAGAGCCTGGCAGTTGTGGCATGTGTTGCCTTGCTCTGTAAAAGCCATTGGACATCGCTCTGACTAGGTTCCTTGATCCCCTCCCCATTTTATTCAGAGTTGTGAGTCACGCAAAATGATCGTGCAGTTCAAGCCTTCCTTTTTCTTTCCCTTCCCCTCCCTCCCTCTCTGTTTCCATTCCTCCCTCCCTCCCTTTTTTTTTTCTTTACTTCTTTCCAAGTCTTTCCTGACTCTAACCTATTGGCTTCTGGTCTCCCTCCATTCACGTCATCTTTAGCATTCAATAAACTTAGTTGCCATGCCCAGGAAGTTTGGGATTCTGCACACTAAGGAATTGCTGGTTTGAAATCCCCCCATGCCTGTAGGATAGGATTGCCAGCTCCTGGTTGGGAAAATCCTGGAGATTTGGGGAGTGGAACCTGGAGAGGGTAGGGTTTGGGGAGGCAAGGGACATCAGCAGGGTATAATTCCATACAGTCTATATTCCAAAGTAGCCATTTTCTCCAGGGGAACTGATCTGTATGGCTTGGAGATCAGTTGTAATTCTGAGAGATCTCCAGCCACCACCTGGAGGCTGGCAACCATACTAGGATGGTAGAAATGTAACACATTCAAGGGAGGCTTTCAAACAAGTAGTTCCCTCACATGCATTTAGAGGTGGTCCAGTCCTGTGAAAGGTTGCTTATATACCCCTTCAAAAATTGTGAGTCTGTTCTGGGGTTCTTCCTTGTGACTCATGGGCTGGGCGGTTGTGCAGGTGCTAAAGATTTTGGGGTTGCAGTTGATTCCAAGTTGAATATGGGCTGACCATGTGGTTTAGCTGTTTAGAAAAGCAAATGCAATCTTAAGAGAGCAATGCATTAATAGCAGCCTGTGTCCAAATCACGTAGTAATAGCTCCACTCTACTCTTCACTAGTCAATCTTCATTTAGAGTATTGAGTCCAGTTCTGCATGGTGTACTGTAGGAAGGATATAGTCAAATTAGAAAGGATTTGGGGAGGGTGCTAAAGAAGTTGGGGGGTATCAGGAAAACAGGTCCTTTGAGGAATTATTGAAGGAACTGGGTATGTATGGAATAGAGAACAGAAGGTGCTTCAACTGTCGAAGGAGCATCACAAGGAAGGAGGACAAAGACTTGTCCTGTGCTGCTCCGGTGGGCAGGGCTAGGTCTAATGGGCTTGCATTACAGGAGAAGATATTTTGGGGGGATAGCAGGTTGTGTGATAATGCAGCCAGTGTGTGCGCAGAGGCCATTTGTTGAGGACTAGCTTTGAAATTCCATATATTACAGATGCACTCTTTAATATCCTTGAATGATCATAGATACCTATAGTGAAGAAATGTGTATGTGCAGGATATAATACAAATGCAGATCACTTTGCTACCAACCAGATTACTAGGTCTCATAGAATAACACGAGCTGAGATAAAAAGCACCAACTGGCCATCTAGACCAACTGAGGCTTAATCTGCTTACATGGATAGCGATTGGAGAAGGCAAGATTTGGGAAGGGGAGGTACTTCACTGGGGTATGATGCCATAGAGTCCACCCTCCAAAACAGCCATTTTTTGTGTTAGGAAGATATCATTTAACATTACCCTTAATATTAAAATACACCATAAGGTTTACATGGAAAAAACACCATGGTCTCCAGCTAGTAATTCCTCTCACCGTCCCATACAACGTAAAAATCCTACAATATAAGAGTAATCTGTACGGTTACACATGAATTAGGAATTAATTGCATTATGTTTACACATAAGCATTTGAAAATCTCATTCTGCTAGCATGATACTTCCGTTGTCACAAACTGACACCACAACCAAAAAGTGTAAGCTTAAGCATCCTATTGTATTTTTCACAATCAGGTTCTAGATTCGTTGACAATAGCTATAAAGCCTTAAACAAGTCCTTTATTTAGTGTTTCTAAAAGTGTCATAAGGAGTTAATAGGACACAGCTGTACAGACTTTTTCTAATAAGCAGCTTCTGTCGCTTTGGTCACCACAGGTGTCTCTGTAACCTACAAACTCTTATTACTAGTGTATCAAAGTTGTGCTACTTAATAGACTGCTTTAGTAAAACACAACAAAGGAACAACATGCCTGTTGATTGTCAGTCATAAAAAACTCCCTCAAACACAGTTTTTCAAAAGAAACTACACTGCAATTTTTGTCACTGTAAAATAAAAGAAACTGGAGAATTAAACAGTGACTATAACAATATAACAGCAGGTAGTCAGCTGAACTTAGCCACTGCAGATGGTTTTAGAAATAGTGTTTCCTTCAACATTAAGTTGTGGGATAAAAGAAAAGGAGGGACTCCTTGCTCCTGGTGAACAGCAGTACTATAAGATTTAACTCAATCTCTTGCCCACATATTTTGCCTCCTGAAAAAGCACAGATGCTTCATTCAAATCTGTATCTTTCTCTCCCCTCACCCTCCTCAACAGTAATTTAAAAGACAAAAGCATAATACATGCTAACCAAAATTAAAAATATGTTAAATGTATCAAAATAGTTCATGAATTGTGAAAGAATAATTCTGCATGTTTGTTTTCGTTTAAATAAAATTAGTTGCAATTGACAATTGTACAAAAGAAAAAAAGCTTATGTCATAGAACTGGAGAAAAATAGGAAGACACATTCAGATGATTCTTTAACTGCTCCATTTAAATTAAACTCAGCCATAAAATTACCATGAAGTAGATGAAAAACAGTTCATTGTTACTGTTTTAAGACCCCACCACAGGAATTTTTATTTTATTTTACTTCATTTACCCCCCATTTTTCTCCCCAATGGAGAGCCAAAGCAGCTTACAAAATTCTCCCCTTCTCCATTGTATCCCCATAACAATCCTGTGAGGTATGTTAGGCTCAGAGTCTGTGACTGACCCAAAGTCAGCCAGCAAGCTTCCATGGCAAAGAGAGGATTCAACTGTGTGTCTCCCAGATCCTAGTCTGTTACTCTAATAACCCTAACCTAAGATCAAATTAGAATCACAGACCTGATAATGTTTTAAAAAGTGTTCCAAGGAGTGACATAATAAGCATATTTCATCCGTTATAACAGCATGGGAGTATTACAATGTCTACCTTTAGATGTCATTGCTAGAATGCAAAATATTGTCATGGAAGTCAAGTAGTGTAAACTTCAGATGGTTTTCATATCTCATAATCTGCCCAAAGTAGTTCAGCACTGAGACTCGTGAAATTAGTTTTATGAAGTGAGCCATTAATGCCTAAGGTTTGGTTCTTATATGATACTTAAGAGCTGCCTTTGTTACTCAAATAGGAGGGTCTCCTTGTGAGTTGGGGGAATTAGCATACAAGGAGATGCAGCTAGAAGGGTAACCAGGAAATCTCCACCTATGTATACCAGGATTGTTCCCTTAGAGAACTCTCAAATAAACAGGCAGAGCTACAAGAGGATATAGTGGTGGAGACACCTGGACTTATTGTTCTGGGGGACTTCAACATCCATGCTGAGTGTTCCAAGTCAGGTCCAACCCAGGAATTTTTAGCTTCCCTGGCAATCCTGGATCTCTCTCAGATAGTGACAGGCCCTACACGTGAAAGAGGCCACACCTTGAACTTAATATTTTGCACTGAGCTATTGAGGGAAAGTCTTGTTTCAACATTAGAGATTCGGCCTGAACCGTGGTCAGAACATCATCTGCTTAAGGCAAAACTGAATATGGTTCCAACACCCTGCAAAGTAGGGAGTCCAGTTAAAATGATTTGCCCTCAAAGGATTATGGATCCTTCTAGATTCCAAAATGCTTTGAGGATTTTAGAATTCCAGACACATGTTCTATGTAAGCTGCTGTAGGAGCATAAAACACTAGGCTCCTTGAAGCTATTGAACCATTGCTTCTTGTCAACTTTTCTGACCTTTGGGATGGAAGCCAGACCCGAAGTTTACCACAAAGCTGGGTGACCTAAAGAGAGTTGTAAGATGCCTAGAAAGTCGTTGGCAGAAAACTTGCAAGGAAACTGATACAGCATACTACAGAACCCTATAAAGCAGGAAAAAGTTATTTCTCAGCAACCTTTGTGTCTTGACATCTTTTAACCCCTAAATCTGAACCTTTACAGTCTCAAGAACAGACAATTAGCTGTGAGGCCTTTGCTGTTTTTCGCTGATAAAATAGCACGAATATACTCTTGAGCTAGATGCTAGCTGTAATACACATGAGATGGAAGAAATGCTTAATACACCGCTGGCTCACATATAGGCCACCCTGAACCAGTTACAATGACAGATCTTAACAAGATCCTGACCTCTATGAAAGCCACTACTTGTGCACTGCATCTTTGCCCATCTTGGCTGTTAAAATCAAGTAAGGACCACATAAGTGAACCACTGAGGTCTACTAACTCAGGGCACCTTTCTCAGCCTCTCAAACAGGCGGTTATCCATCTGCTAATTAAAAAACATCCCTAGACAAAAATGATGTGGCTAATTAGAGCCCAGTCTCTAATCTGCCATTTCTGGGCAAAGTGATTGAGAGAGCAGTAGCTGACCAATTCCAGGTCCTCTTGGATAACTCTAGCAATCTGGACTCTTTTCAGTCTTGAGTCAGACCAGGTCATGGGACAGAGACGGCACTAGTAGTTTTAGTGAATGATCTCTATCTAAATATAGACAAAGGCCATGCCTCCTTATTGCTTCTCCTGGATTTATCTGCAGCCTTTGATACAGTAGACCATGTCATCCTGTTGAGGTATTTAGAAACAAGAGGACATCAAAAGTGGACTGATTTAAATTGTTTCTCATGGAACCAACTCAAAGGGTTGCAGCCAGAGATCAGCTATCTCCAGAATGGGAATTATCTTATGGGGTTCTGCAGGGTGCAATCCTACCTCCTATGTTATTCAACCTCTATGTAAAGCCTTTAGGAGAACTCATTCGCAGCTAGGGAGTGGGATGTCATCAATATGCAGATGACACCTAACTCTACAACTCACTATCCAAGTCCCAACAAGATGCAGTTGAAATCTTGGATCACCGCCAACCAACTGTGGTCAAATGGCTGAAAACGAACAAATTGAAATTGAACAAGACGGACAAGATGGAAGTGATGCTCGTTGGGAAGCTCTTGAAGGACATTGTACTCCCTACTTTCGATGGAGTTTGATTAACACTTGCAGACTTGGTTAAGAGCCTAGGAGTTATACTGGATCCAGTACTACTGCTAGAAAAGCAAGTTAAGGCCACCACAAAAAATGCTTTCTACAACCTCACTCTAGGCTGGAAGATGGCTTCCTATTTCGACACGGTCAAGGTAGGATCCATGTTATGATAACATCAAAACTTGACTATTATAATGAACTATACATAGGTCTCCCGTCTAAGTTAACTAGGAGACTCCAGTTGATATAAAATGCTGTGGCTCAGCTGTTATCAGGAGCGACCAGAAGCATGAATATCAGTCCCATCCTGCAGTCACTCCACTGGCTATCTATCAGTTACCATGCTCAGTTCAAGGTACTGATTATCACATACAAAGCTCTTCATGGCTTTGGTCCAGCATATTTAAATGATCACCTCTCTCCCTACATTGCTCCATGACAGCTTTGCTCAACTGAACAGGGTTTCCTGCAGGTGCCATCCTGCACACTGGTGAAATCAGCAGCTACCCATACATATGCATTCTCTGTGGTGGCCCCTGTCCTATGGAATGGCCTGCCTGTGAAAGTCTGGAGAGCCCCCACTCTCCTGGTCTTCCGCAAACAATACAAAACTGAATTATTCAAAAGAGCTTTTTACACAGATAGGAGGGCTGTACTGTAGGGAGATGATCTCAAAGAGATGCTTCACTAATGAGTTAGGGACCATACAGTTCACTACTATGTTGTCATATGTACTATCTATTACTTTAAGTATATGCTCCTATGTACTACCTGTTGCTTTAAGTATGACCTTACTGGGTAGTTTTGTGTTTTCTAATGTCAGTCCTAGAATTGCTTATGCTCTGTTTCAGCATTTCTTCTACTTTGTATTGGATTTTTGCTAATGTTATATCTTTGTAAACTTGCAGTTATTTATCCTATGGCATTGTTTATTGAAATGTTTTTGACATTGGCTGTGCTAATCTCACTCTATACAATCTACCTTGTGTTTCAGTGAGAAAGGAGAACTATAAATGACATCATCATCATCATCATCATCATCATCATCATCATCAACAGACCAGTAAAAGGCAAACACACAGAAAATCACCCACAGCACACACACAGAGTTAAAGGTGCAAGCACCGAGTCATTACTGACCCATGGAGGGATGTTGCATCACAATATTTTCTTGGCAGACTTTTTACGGGGAGGTTTGCCATTGCCTTCCCCAGTCATCTACACTTTACCCCCAGGAAACTGGATACTCATTTTACCAACCTCGGAAGGATGGAAGGATGAGTCAACCTTGAGCTGGCTACCAGAACCCGGCTTCCACCAGGATTGAACTCAGGTTGTGAGCAGAGCTTGGACTGCAATACTGCAGCTTACTACTCTGTGCCATGGGGCTTACACAGAGTTAACTAGGAGAAAGTGGGGAAATAGGAAAGCAGTTTTGGGGAAAGCGTGATATTTACCAGTTTTGGAGGAAAGGAGGAGATTTGCGGAGAAGCAGCAAAACAACCAGCGCTTCACAGAGAGAAGCCCAATGGAATGGGGTGTGTGTGAGTAGATACCAAGACAAACACACACAAAGCACATGGCTGGACAGCCAGTTATAGTGCAAAATGTACCCTGGGGCAAAACTGATGTCTTTGTCCTAAAACAATGGCTTAATGGCTTCTCCGGATGTAGGACAATAAGTTGTAAAAGGCATGATATGACTATATTGGGGTGAACTAGAGGTAAAAATAAAAGAAGCCACATCCTCCAGTTTGCAGGATCTAAGCAAGTCTGTTAATTATAGGAAATTTTGGAGGTCTTTCCTTCATAGGGTTGCCATAGGTTGGAGGCAACTTGACGGCACATAACACACACACACAGGTAAAAATATAGCTTGATGACCCGGTAAGTATCAGATAAGAATGCCACCAGATGTGAATAGCCCGATTAGGTAAATGGGAGACGAAAGGTGGAGGAAGGTGTAGATGAGATTAGGCAGGGAGGTGTCTCAGGAAGCCTTGTTATCTCTGCTTCTCTCTGGGGTGTGGGGGCTGTTCAGTCAGTTATTCCCCTATGACTTATGGCTTGGTAACGTTTCAATCTCCAGGCCAGCTGGCATCCATTCTGTCTGCGGCCAGTCAGTATCTGGGGCTTCTGGCAAGAGGTTTATGATAGTCCATATTCATAAACTACTCTTTTATCATGAGGGAGGGGTCTGACTGCTAACACTTCTCCATTAGAGAGAATGATAGAATATAAATGACATAAATAAATACATATGTTTCTTCACAATATGAGAACAGGAGGTGAATTGCAAATATATTAAAGGTGTCTCTTAGGCAAAGTGATGCTACTACATACAACCATTTTCATTCTCCTAGTCAGTCTTTTCATTTTGATGTTCTTCTTCAACACTTAGGGATCTCTTTCTTAGGAGGCTGATCCTACTTCTTTGGCCTACTTCTTCTTTGCCCCTCCCCAGGTGCAGCATTTCAGCAGGAGGGGAGAGGAGAGGAAGGTATGCTCCACTGAGGGAAATTCTTCCGTTCACAGAAATTTTCTGGTGAATCCAACAGGAAGAATTTTTTTCTGTGACAGAGTCTTCTGCCAATCCAAGCTATCATATTTATAACTGAAATAGACAAAGAAATATAGAACAGTTCAAATCCACTTACCTTGCTCTATTTGCTTCTTTTGTCATATCCCATGCCCAGGTTATGAAATTCTGACTAAGATAGGAAACAATAGATTCGGCACAAAGCATTTGAGAACAGAACACATTGGTTAGCACACTTTCATCATGGTGGAGGTAGACAGCAAGAAGCTTTCTCTGAAAAACAGAAAATATGTTAATTGGCATGATGCTTGAATTTAATTGCAGCATACATCACTAACTCATGTGGAAATGCAATTTATATCTCAGTGCTAAATGAATTGTTTTGGAATCTTTATTTTCATTGTGGAATATGTTCACACATCTCACTTGCAGATCATAATGTTGGTACTACCATATAAACAATTATCCAGTTTAATAGGTTTTAGAGAGAAAGTAACCTGTTTTTGTAGCTAAGAACTCAAGGCCAAAAACTTTGCTTTTAAATGTCTAGGTTAGTTTACAGCACAATCAAATTCTGTATATTGGGTTGGAACCAGTTGACTTCTGGGGCTGGAAGGTGGGCTGATATTCACCAATTCTTCCCTCACACCACAGATCTGAAGTTTCCTCTCTCACCTTGTACCAAGGGGTTTCCTGTTCCCCAAAAGCAGCATTTCAGGGGACCATTTTTAGGCTACATTGCAAGAGATGGAAGAAAGTTGCCTTGAAATGTCCAATGAAAACAAGTAAGAGAAAACACAGATTTTCTCATTATCACCAAAATTGAGTTTAGAACTGACTGTGTCCAAGGACTGGTTTTAATATGACGGAACCAAGACAAAAAGTTTTACTACTTGTTACATGGGGGGGGGGGGTAGGTGCTCAACATGGAAAGACAGTGGCTTTCTTGTGTTTCCCAAAATTTGTAGTTTCACCCTGTCTGTAGAATGGAGTCAACTGTGTGTGCTATAACCCCTGTAATGAAAACAATTAACACAATTGTCTGTCCATACATGTCTCTCTTGTGACTGTATAAGAATAACTGTTTCCATTTTCTGATAATCTAAAATGGTTTCAGTTTCCCAAACTTTGAATCAATTTGATTCCCTACTCCTCCGCTTGAAACCAGCTGAGTAACCTTGGGTCAGTCACAGCTTTCTCAGAACTCTCTCAGCCCAACCCACCTCATAGGGTGATTGTCATGAGGATAATAATAACACACTTTGTAAACCGCTCTGAGTGTGGCATTACGTTGTCCTGAAGGGTGGTATATAAATTAAATTATTATATTTAATATTTAACATTTATATTTCCTTCATAACATTTTGTCTTTTGTTACAAATTCCTTTTTTAAATGGAAGAACTTTAAAATTTACAATAAGTTTAATACAGTTACTGTAGTTTATTAGGATCTCTCTTTATCTTATAGAACCACCAAAACTATTCAATGCAGAATTACATTTAAACATCGCTGAATTTATTTATTTATTTAACTGTATTTATACAGTCTTTCTCCTCAGTGGGAAAGCAAAGTGACATTAGAGAGATTCCTGAAGGATACCTCAGCCCTGGATCTTTTCCAGTCCAGTTTCCGCCCAGGACATGGGGCAGAGACATTGCTGGTTGCCCTCACAGACGATCTTCGCAGACACCTGGATCAAGGTGGATCGGCACTGCTAATGTTAGTAGATCTTTCGGCAGTGTTTGATATGGTCAATCACAATCTTTTGACCCACCACCTCACCAATGTGAGGATACAAGGGATGACTCTACAGTGGCTTGTCTCCTTTCTCTACAGTCAGGGACAGAGAGTGGCGCTGGGGGAGAAGTTGTCATCCCTCCACCTGTTGGTATGCGGTGCGCCACAGGGGGCAATGCTCTCCCCTTTATTGTTTAATATCTATAAGCTCCCTCTCGCCCAGCTGGTGTGAAGTTTCGGACTTGGGTGTCACCAGTATGCTGATGCTACCCAGTTATATCTGTTGATGGTTGGCCAGCCTGGCTCGGCCCCGGATGTCCCAGACTATGCTTTTGAAGCCGTGACTGGATGGTTGAAGCAGAGTTGGCTGAAAATAAACCCCATGAAGATGGAGATCCTGTACTTGAGTAGCGGGTGCATGGATTCAGGACTCTGGCTTCAGGCCCTCGATGGGGCATTGCTCACACCAATTCCGAGAGTCAGGAGTCTGGGGGTGATCCTAGATGTCTCCTTGAAAATGGAGACTCAGGTCGTAGCGGTTGCCAGGTCTTCTTTTTTCCATCTTTGACTGGTCAGGCAGCTTGCCCCCTATCTTTCAACCTGCAATTTAACTACAGTGATTCAGGCAATGGTCACCTCTAGGTTAGATTACTGTTACGTGATCTATGCAAGACTTTCCTTGAGTCTGATCTGGCAGTTGCAGCTGGTCCAAAATGCAGTGGCATGTGTCATCACCGGAGTGCCTAGTAGTGCACATATAATACCGGTATTGCGCTAGCTGCATTGGTTGCCAGTAGAGTACCGAATCAGATTCAAGGTTCTGGTACTAACCTATAAAGCCCTATGTGGACTGGGACCAGCATATCTGCGGGACCGCCTCTCCCTATATGTGCCCCAAAGGATGCTCCGATCAGGTGATAAACAACTATTAGTGGTCCCTGGTCGAGAGAGGCCCACCTAGCCTTGACCAGAGCCCGGGCCTTTTCAGTCCTGGCTCCAACCTGGTGGAGCGCTCTATCCAATGAGACCAGGGCCCAGCAGGATTTTTTATCTTTCTTCCGGGCCTGTAAGATGGAGCTGTTCCACCAGGCGTATGGTTGAGGCTGAGCTGGGCCTCCAGCAGCCAAATAGAGAAGAATGGGTCCCTCCCTACCAGAGGCACCCACAATCTAACTTCTTAACTAACGTTGTAAGTAACTTTTTAAGTGACAGTTGGGTGGCAGATTGATTGATTACTTCTGTGCTGCTTTCTTGTACTTTTAAAATATTTTAATGTACTGTTTAATACTGTTGTTTTAAATCATTAAATGCTGTTTTATTTTAATGTTTTTATGGAACGTAATCTGCTCTGAGCCTAACGGTGCGGGGAGGATGGAATAGAAATAATAGAAATAAATAGACACAAATAAATAAATAAATAAATAATTCTCCTGTCCTCCATTTTATTTAAAATTAAAAGTTTAAACTAATCTTAAAATAAACTGACAAGTCATCAAAATAGTTTAAATTAAATGGTGTAAATTCAGTAAACTCTCATTAAATATGAGTATTATTAACTGTATAAGGTTGATATTGTTTTGGATCCAGTCAGCCATGTTTGCTTAGTCACTTAATTCCCTTTCCACTTTATCTCCCACCCCACATGGTCGCTATTCATGCAGGTGCTATTCTTCCCATTATAACCTTTGTAGGAGTCATCAAAACACACTCCTCCTCCCCTTTTTAACCAGCAGGAAAGCTGGTTGGATCCAATAATAATAACAACAACAACATTCGATTTATATACCGCCCTTCAGGACAACTTAATGCCCACTCAGAACAGTTTACAAAGTATGTAATTATTATCCCTACAACAACAAACACCCTGTGAGGTGGGTGGGGCTGAGAGAGCTCCAGAGAGCCATGACTAGCCCAAGGTCACCCAGCTGGCTTCAAGAGGAGGAGTGGGGAATCAAACCCGACTCTCCAGATTAGAGTCCCACGCTCTTAACCACTACACCAAACTGGTTCCCAACACATTAGTTTGACAGGGCAACATTATTCCAGCAAATTTTGAGTAAAAGAGTATAACGGGCAGTATTGCACCACAAAAGGATGAAGTATGTTACAATGGGCAGGATCCTACTTGTTTTCCATTGTCACAGGAGAAAGGAAGGCTGATCTTGTCAGAATTCTCCTCCTCACTTCATCTCTTGGCCCACATAGTTTTTTGTTCACCTGAGTTCCTGAGCCTTTTTGGAAGTCAAAGTGGGATGCTTGGGAAATAGTAACATAAAAACAACTTCTTCCACCAACAGAATGCTATAGGTTTGAGCTCCACACACCCAAGTGGGCACTGGATTTGTGCTTCTCATACAATAGCACTCATGCTACATTAAAAACAAGTTTGAAACTGAGGGAAATTTTAAAAACAGTTTGCAATACAGCATGGAGGTCTCTTGTTAACAATGTTTTAAAAATGACAGGCATGCCCAAGCCCATGGGTTTGCCTAAAGTAGCTCTTTGGATCACAGCCAATGCATTTAGCTAGCTAAAAACTGTCTACTTAAATAAATATGCTGTTGAATATGTGGAGGGCAATTTTATAACAATTCCTTTATTTTGAGTCAGCATAAGAAAGCAGGACTTGGGCAAGTCCTAAAAATCTATTTTAAATTATAGAACATTTGAACAGAGAAGGGATTAGACATTTACATTAATGTTTGTCTTCTTTAATTTAAAAAGTGATTCAAAACCAAGTACACATGTGCCAAGAAAGGCCACCAATAAGTCTAACATGCACAGTTCCATATAAGTGCAGCCAACAATGTTGACTGAAACTAAACTTGAAAATCCAGGGCACTAATGCACAATATCAGGCAATAAAACAGCATCTCTGTGGTGATATTTAATTTAAAAAAGAAGAAAGAGACAGGAGAAGATCAGGCACTGTCTGTTTTGGAAGATCAGCCATTCTGCATTTCAAAGCGTGGATCCCTGCAATATCCAGGTTACTGTGCTAGAATCTCCACTATTATATAGCAGTTGTAAGAGAGGGAGGGCAAAGATGTGTTTACTCAGTGATTAGGGCCTTAGAATAAGCCGCTAGCTCCTAGAGAGACAGCTCACCACTTATTCATTTGGGCCAATTCACAAAGCCTAGAAAGATTAAACATCCATGCTGAGAAGACAAGCGAATGCAGACGGTGAAAAAGAAATAAAAATTCTTTAAAAACTCTTAGATGACTTCATTATTTTTTCCACAAGGAAACTTTAGGAAAGTGTTTAGTTAGAGAAAAACCCACATTGACCTCTCCCTAAACCCTTAATCTTTCCTTTGTGGTGGAACTGCTTTGTGGTAAGCGGATGGCTTTGCTCTCCTCTTTTCACCAGGAGTAAAGGAAAAAAGGAATCTTGAGAAACTCCTTTCGTCCCAAAGAAACAACCCCATGAAACTGTTAAATATGAGACTCTATGTGAATGAGCCCTCTAAAATATGTACAGTTTAAAGCTAGGAGTTAGGGCAACGTACTAGAAAACAGGGAGATGGACACTTTAGGGGACACAAATAAGAAAAAGCAAAAAAACAAAAAACAAAAACAAGGCTCTAACAAGGCTTTAGGGCTACAAATGACATCTGCATTCCAAATTCATAAAGAAAGGTAGCTTACATTTTGTATAATGTTCTGTAGTTTCATATGGGTACAGAAGAAAACTAAATCTAGTATTGCTACTAAAACTAAACCTCTTGGTCTAGTTGATGTAGTAATAATAACAACAATGACAACAATAACAGTGTGTTTATATACCAATCTTTTAGACAGAACAGTGCCCCACTCAGAGCAGTGAACAAAGTCAGTGTTATTATCCCCACAATACAGCTGGAGAGGTGGAGCTGAGAAGAGTGGCTTACCCAAGGCCACTTGCTGAACTCATGGTAGTAGAGCGATTCAAGGTAGCAGAGTGCTTACTCACAGACCAACCAACCACTATGCTACAGCAGCTCTAAGAAGCATTGAGACCAAAGTAGATGTTGCTAAAAGCATACCACAACAAATCAACAATTATTTAGATAAAATGTCAAAGAAATATTATCGGTAAAATTTTTAAGAGAAGCAGTTCTTAAATTATAAGTGATCCTGGGTACGTTAGCTTTTCAGTTACTTGAAATCCACCACTGAAGTTGTCTAGAAGAATTAAGACAACCGAAGCTTAGATCTTCCTCTGTGAGGAAGTGAGATAATGAAATTACTAAAAGGACATCATCTGTAGAAAGTACTACTTGGAAGAAACACTGCTATTTAAGTTGGAGGAGGGTTTTGAAAAGTACATATGTTTTGTGGGGAAATTATGGTATAAGGAAACAGAAAAGTGCATGGGAAGAAAGAACCATATTCAGTCAATATAAGGGAAAAGCAAAATCAAAATGGCGGGTTGGGGATCAAAAGACCCAAAGCAGCTTACATCGTTCTCATCTCCTCTCATTTTATCCTCATAACAACCTTGTGAGGTAGGTTAGGCTGACAAGTGTGTGACTGGCCCAAGGTCACCCAGCAGGCTTCTATGGCAGATTGGAGATTCAACCTGAGTCTCCCAGATTCTAGTTGGACATTCTAACTGCAACATCAATCAAACTGGCAAATAAAAACAAAATAACTCTGAAGTTTTTTTAAATTAGGCAACCAAGTCATATTTTGAGGTATTTGAATTTTAATAGCTAGCACAGGTGCTGGGGAGAAAGGTGGGGTATAAATGAGGTGAATAAATGAAATTATGCTTGGCACATTGACATAAAAACTAAATATGTCTCAGTTAGTTTATCAAATTAAAATTCAGAGAATATTTGAAAAAACTCTTTTATGCAAGTATGGATATAAAGGTATATTTCCCTTAATTTAGAGAGTTGAATTGCTTCTGAAACATCTATTGGAACATCTATTTAGAGTTTATGCATTATTCTTAAATCCACTCTAAACTCATAGTTACAATTACAATTCTTCACGAAATAAGACAAGCATAGATAAGACATTTATGGTTAGATCCAAAGTATTATGAGCAGAGCAAAATTCATGGAATGAAGCTTCCCCCCGCCCCCTGATGCAGCCAACTAAGCTCCACAAATTCTGCTCCAAGAGTTTAGATGATACTCAGGAAAAGAACAGCAGTAGAAAACCTGAAACATTAGGGAAGAAGAACGGATGTGTAAATAACTGATTCAATTTTTACGTGTACTTTGGGGCTATTTAAAATTTGAAAATAATTGTATGGTGACAAAAATAGCTCCATACATGTAGAAAAGATGCACTTTCCTACTTTAGCTGAAGTTACTGGTTTACTGTAATATCTAGATCTCCCAACAGTTATAATCATATTATATATCTTTTTTATCTATTATGAATGGTGGACAAGCCATGGTTCTTGCACCAACACTGAATTTCTCTCTCTGTAGTCCTTTTGGCAAGCCAAGAAATACAGGCTGTAGAGCCAATGGAATGGAAAGATAAGCAGTAGCCTGGACAAGTCAATATTTATTGTCTTCATTTACTTTCTTCCCAGTGGGGACCCAATGTGGCTTATATCATACTCCTGTGAGGAAGGTTAGGCTGAGAGTGTGTGACTGGTCTGAGCTCATGCAGCAAACTTCCATGTAGAGTTGCCAAATGGAGATCTCTTGGAATTACAAATAATCTCTGAGCTACAGAGATCAGTTCCCCTGTAGAAAATGGCTGTTTTGGAGAGTGGACTGTATGGCATTATACCTTCCTGAGGTTCCTCCCCTCCCCAAACTCCACCCTGCCCAGGCTCCACCCCCCCTCTCCAATCTCCAAGAATTTTCCAACCCAGAGTTGGCAACCCATGCCAGATGGGGATTTGAATCTGGGTCTCCCAGATCCTGACACTCCCAGATCTGATACTCTAAACACTTTACCACATATATCCAAATATCTTTTTTACCTTTACACTTTCCCCTCACTTCTGTCTGCGTGCTAAGCAGTTAAACAAAGACTGCGTATCAAGGGGGGAAAGTAAAAGAAAATTGGGTTATTTATGTATTCAGTAGCTTAATCTTAGTTCTTCTATCAGCAGGGCCAGCCACCACCACAAAGCTGCTGTAGCTTAGTGGTTAAGAGGTTGGACTGTGAATCAGAACTTTGCGAGTTCGAATTCTATTACTGCCATAAGCTCAGTAGGGGGCCTTGGATAAGCCACCCTTCTGAGCCCCAGCTGTATTGTGGGGATAATAATAACGCTGACTTTGTTCACTGATCTGAGAGGTGCACTGATTGGTCTAGAACAGCAGTATATAATAGGGGTGTGCAAAGGCACCCTGACTCATGTTATCTGAATCTGCTGAACCCGAATCGAGAGGCCGATTCGGATTTAGCAGAAACCCGAATCGCCCAGCCGATTCGGGTTTACAGATTCGGATTGATTCGGATTGATTCGGGTTAGCTTTTTCAATGGGAAAAAGCCTCCCCAAGCTTCTCTGAAGCCTGGGGGAGGCATTTTCCCACCGAATCACCCCATATTTGGTGGGGGCCTTCCTCTAACTCCCCTCTAACAACCCCCCCAAGTTTCAGAACGATTGGACTTTGGGGGGCCATGTTATGGCCCCCCAAACCAGGTCCCCCTATCCTCGCCTAAAAAAAGCCATAGCTTTAGGTTGCTGCTGCTCATCTTCATTCATTTTTCCTATGGGGGAAAAATGAAGAGGAAGACTTCCTTTGCCAGGGGTGGCATTTTCCATGCAAAATGCACCCCTACCCTCAGGGGCCCTTCTCCCACCTTTCCTCCCACCCCCCACCAAGGCTCAGCCTGCTCCCACTTGGAGGGGCCATTTCATGGCCACCCCAAGTAGGTGCTCTTATCTCTACCACTTACAGCTGGGGGAGGCTTGTCTTACCAGGGGTGGCATTTTGCATGCAAAATGCCCCCCTACCCTCAGGGGCCTTTCTCCCACCTTTCCTCCCACCCCCCACCAAGGCTCAGCCTGCTCCCACTTGGGGGGGCTCTCAGCTCCCAAAGTCCACCCCCTACTGCCCCATACAAACCCAATTCCCCCCCAGCTGCCCCACACAGGCCCAAATCCCAACATTAGCCCCTCACAGACCCAAATCCACCCCCAGCAGCCCCACACCCATAACCCCAGGAACAGGCTGGCAAAGGCCAGCCCTCTCCCTTTGTTCCCTATGCTGGGAACTTCTAAACTCTCTTTCCCTGGGCGATTCTGCACAGCCCAGGGGTGCCACAATGGTGGGCACACTTCTGAGTGCCAGCTGGTCCCTGTGAAAGAGCACCTGAACCACAGACACCCTCCCTCAAATTCCCCCACCACCTACAGAGATGGCTGGCCTGCCAGCCCCATTGTTCCCTATGGTGGGAACCAACTGCACAACAAAGAATAAAACACGAGCAACACAAAATAAAGTTTTTAAAAAATTATTTTCACCCTTTCGAAGTACAAGTAGGCAAACCATTATGACACATTACACCAGCAGTCCCCCCCACAGAAAAATAACACAACTCATTTAACATCAGAGAATCACAAAAGCACAATTCCTGTCAAAAACACTTTATTTCTTGAACAGCTTTAGGTTACACAGCAGGGGGGCACACCAAAGGGCATTCCAGCATTCCACCTCACAAAAATAACACAACTCACTTAACATCAGAGAATCACAAAAACACAATTCCTGTCAAAAACACTTTATTTCTTGAACAGCTTTAGGTTACACAGTAGGAGGGCACAACAGGGCATGATAGCAGTGTACTACACAAAATAATACAACCCACTTCACCGTTTTTGACAGCAATTGTGTTTGGGTGATTCTCTGATGTGAAGTGAGTTGTGTTATTTTTGTGAGGTGGAATGCTGGAATGCCCTTTGGTGTGCCCCCCTGCTGTGTAACCTAAAGCTGTTCAAGAAATAAAGTGTTTTTGACAGGAATTGTGCTTTTGTAATTCTCTGATGTTAAGTGAGTTGTGTTATTTTTGTGAGGTGGAATGCTGGAATGCCCTTTGGTGTGCCCAAGTGCACAAGTGCCCAAAGGAGGCTGCCTCCAGCATCACCCACTTTCCTGCCTTTGCAGAAAGGAGGTGTCATGATGATCTGGCTGTGCCAGGAAGGCCTAGCAAGGTCTCAGAAGCCTGTTAGCAGTGGGAGTGGGCCTGGCTAAACCTGACCCAAACATACCACCCCTCATTCGAGATACCCACAGGACACGACAGGCAAGGGTGCGCAGTGACGGCATGGAGAACCAAGGGGCGAAATGTTTTAGTAGCCTGCGGAACCCCACACACTCCACGAAGGATAGGGGCAAACCATGTAGGGCAATCGTCTCTGCCAAGATACGAAGGACCGCCTCCTGAGCCATTAACCTCAATGTTCTAAGCGGCACTGTCCCAGACCCCAAGGGGACAACCTCCGCTAGCACAGCCTGCCGGAGCACTCTGCTCCCACCAGCGTCACCCTCAGGGCAAAGTGACCCTCCCACTGACCCCCGCTCAGAAAAGCTGGTCGTCCCCAATGGATGTTTCACTGGGTGAGGAGGGGGACAGGCTTGGGTGGTGCTTCTTCAGGTGCTGAGTCAGGGCAGTCAAAGACAGGTGCTTCAGGTTTTTGCCCCTGCACACCAGGACATCACAGGCAGGGCACCACACTGCATGGGGGTCATTAGGAAGGGCCTGAAAGTGCCTGCATATGGAGGCGTTGAAACGTGGACCGCTAACTGTCCCAGGGGAAGGAGGACGAACGGTTACAGGCTGCCCTGCGGATCTGGCCACGGACGATGGGGTGGACTGCAGGCGGGGACACCACCGAGAGTTTGGGATGGGGATGGGAGGAATCTCTCATGAAACACAAACCATTCCTCCAAGGATCCATCGCCCACCCCCTCCTCAAAATGTTGAGATTCTCTCCCCCTTGAGGAAAGACCTCTTTGGCCTCCTCCACAGCCCCCACAGGTGAATTGGGGGGAGTGGGAGGACTCTCTGCTGCCCCCGAGCCACACCCACTACTGCTTTCCACTAGTAAAGCAGGAGGACTGCCATCGCACTTCACCCCACGACCACCCTTGGCAGCTAACACAAATGGAAAACTCATTGGGCCATCAAACTAGAATTAAAGAGGACAGAAAAGGAGATGACTCTGTGAGCCCTCAGCCACGGTGCCCACTGAGCTTGGCCCCAGAGCCAGGCAGCAGCCCTGGCACCAGAGGGAGGGAGGGACTAGAGCCCTAGCCCACCACTCCCACAGACCTGACCCGATCAGGCACTGATAATAATCAACATGAGCCCTCAGCCGCGGTGCCTACTGAGCTTGGCCCCAGAGCCTGGCAGCAGCCCTGGCACCAGAGGGAGGGGGTAGAGCACTAGCCCAGCGCTCCCACAGACCTGAACAGATCAGGCAGTGATAATGTGAGTGTTATGACCTTTACTTTCTTTGAGTAGATTTTTCTTTTAATCTTTCCCTTAACACCCTCTGGGTATTTTGCTGCCACCAGGAATATTATATTCCAATATATTTTATTTAAGTTTTCTTTTTGGTAACGTTCCTAAGCGTCAGGCTCCTTCGTGGTTCTTTGTGGCCCTGAGGATAAGAATGGGATAGAGCAATGACAGCTACTCTGGGACACAACAAAACAAAATGAACTTTTATTTAGTCAAGAAGCGTATCGGTTTCAAAAAAGTAGTTCTCGGTTCTTAAAGTTACTTCCTATAAACTCATTCACACAGATCTCTTCTAAGGCTTCACACACAGTTAGCCTCTTTCACTAGACTCAACATTTCTCTCACAAATACTTCAATATACTCAGGCAGCACACAGCTAACCTGCTTTCTTCTTTTTGGTAACGTTCCTAAGCGTCAGGCTCCTTCATTTACTTGAAATCATTACAAATCCCCCCCTTCTCCTGGCTGTCTGGCTAGTTAGAGTCTTTTTTGATGTTCTATTTTCCATATCCAGATAAAGAGTTTTCTTGCTCTGAAGTATCTATTTTCTCACAACTTATCTTTAGGTTAGTAACCCCTTTCTGTAACAACTCATTTTCCCTTGCAAAAATGTCTGTTTCTGCACTCATCTCATTCTGCCTGGCCTCCTCTCTTATGTCCTTTAACTCAGGATCCTTCATAATTTCTTTTTTAAACTCCTCAGAGTTTTTATTTATACCTCTTTTTTCTAGGGACATTTCAGCAGTAATACTACTGACAAGAGTTTGTCTCTCTCTCTTTCCCTCCCGCAATGTATCAATTGTGTCTGTTGCTAAGATACCTAGGGGCTTGTCTTCTGCTCCCCTGGCTTCAACTTGTAACAAATGATTGGAGTCAGTGCATATTTGAATTCTTGCCTTTGCTCCCATTGCATCTCTTCCCAATACTACTGGCATTTTCTGTTCCTTAATAACTGCTATAGAAAAATATTCCTCTTTTCCTCTCCAGTTAATTTTTAGCTGTGCTAGTGGCACTCTGTTAGAGTTTCCCCACACACCTTGCAAGGATATTTGCTTATCTGGAATCAGGTTTTTCTTATCAACAAAATCCTCCCTGACCAGTGTTACTGAGGCTCCTGTGTCTAGAATGGCTAAAGTATCCTTCCCATTTATTTGTACCACCTCTCTCAGTTCAGTACCCTGAGCAACCTCATCTGTCTTTAGCCCACACAAGTAGACTGTTTCTTCAGTGTTTATGGGTAAGGCAGTGTTCTTACTGGGTGTTTCATTTGTGTTTGTTGAGCTTTTGAAGTTTCTATCATCTTCATCACTCTGATCATCTAAGTCAGTTCTAGTGACCCTCCTTACATGCTCAAGCGTTGTTTGCTTGGGTTGGTTCTTTAGACATTTGTAAGCTAAATGCCCTTTCAGACCACATACAAAACATCTTCTATCATTCCAGTATCCATCTTGGTTTCTTTCTATATTTTTATCCTGACTTTTTATAATCTCAGCTCTCTCATATGTTCCTTTCCTTTCTCCCTCTTGTCCTTTACTTGATTTAAACTCTGGTTTATGAGAATAGTCTTTCTTTTCACGGCAATCCCATCCTCCTCTATTAAGTGTTAATCTATCTGCCCACTCTGATGCTTGGTTGACATTCTCTGGAAGTTTATCTTTAACCAGAAGTCTGATCTCTGAAGGAAGTTGAAATAAAAACTGATCCAAAATCATTAGATCCCTTATTCCTTCTTTAGAGTTAGCTTTGGCAGATGAAATCCATTTATCAAAATAGTCTGTCAGTTTGGCACTAAAAGACTTAAATGACTTCTCTTTCTGAGGCACTAGGCTTCTAAACTTCTTTCTGAAGTAATCAGCACCTAGCCTAAATCTGTCATATACTGCCTCTTTGTATTCAGCATAAACAACAGGCTTATCTGAGGGAAATGTGTTGTAGATCTCAGCCAATTCCCCTCTAATTAAGCTGGGTAAATACTTCATATATCGTGTCTCTGGTATTTCCCAGTTCTGAGCAGATCTTTCAAAGGTGGACAGAAAAACGTGTGGATCTTCTCCTGACACATACACCATAAAATCTTTTGGAGTAACTCGAGGTAAATCAGCTCTGGGTTCAGAGTTTCCCTCCTTTTTGTCCCCATTCTGTAGTCTCTCTCTTTCTAATTGTAATCTTTCTGCTTCCAAACTGGTTTGTCTTTCCATCTCTTGAACTCTAAGTTCCATTTCAGCTTTCCACTTTTCCCTCTCAAACTGTTTTTGTTCTGTTTCAGCTTTCAACTTTTCCCTTTCAAGCTGCTTTTGTTCTATTTCGGCTTCCCTTTCAAACTGTTTTTGTTCTATTTCAACTTTCAGCTTTTCCCTTTCAAGCTGCTTTTGTTCATTCCACTTTTCCATCTCAAACTGTTTTTGTTCTGCTTCAACTTTCAGCTTTTCCCATTCAAGCTGTTTTTGTTCTGCTTCAACTTTCAACTTTTCCCTCAGAAATTCTAAATATTCTGGACTAGGGTTGTACATTCCCTCAGGGTTTCTCTCCTCTGCAGTTCTACTAGGTTCCACACTGCTTTGTATCAGTATAACTTTCAGTTCTTCTACACTTTCCCCCTCATGAGGTAAATTTAACTCATTGCACTTCTGAATCAGAGCCTCCTTTTTCATCCCCATAAACTCTGCCATTTTCTCTATTTTAATTGTATTTCCTTAATAACAGTTCTATATTCCTAATAGGATTTAACTGAACACTCTGTCTCTTTGGCTTTCTGTCCCTTCAGAATGCCTTTCTCTCAGAATGTTCCTTCAACCCAGGCTATTATATCCCACTTAAAATATTTTCTTCTCCTCAGGATGTTTGAGATCCCACCGCTATGCCTCCACTTGTTATAACCTTTACTTTCTTTGAGTAGATTTTTCTTTTAATCTTTCCCTTAACACCCTCTGGGTATTTTGCTGCCACCAGGAATATTATATTCCAATATATTTTATTTAAGTTTTCTTTTTGGTAACGTTCCTAAGCGTCAGGCTCCTTCATGGTTCTATGTGGCCCTGAGGATAGGAATGAGATATAGCAATGACAGCTACTCTGGGACACAACAAAAACAAAATGAACTTTTATTTAGTCAAGAAGCGTATCGGTTTCATAAACGTAGTTCTTGTTTCTTAAAGTTACTTCCTATAAACTCATTCACACAGATCTCTTCTAAGGCATCACACACAGTTAGCCTCTTTCACTAGACTCAACATTTCTCTCACAAATACTTCAATATACTCAGGCAGCACACAGCTAACCTGCTTTCTTCTGACTGAAAACCTTGCTCTCTTCACTCTGTCAGTCTCAAACTGCATTCACTCCGCCCACACTCAGTCATGAGCCAATCATATCGCTCACTCATCTCTCTCACCCCCACTCTTCACCTATCTCACCAAGCATTTAAAGACACATGCACACATTTACTTGAAATCATTACAGTGAGCCCTCAGCCGAGGTGCCCACTGAGCTTGGCCCCAGGGTCTGGCAGCAGCCCTGGCACCAGAGGGAGGGAGGTACTAGAGCCCTAGCCCACCACTCCCACAGACCTGACCAGATCAGGCACTGATAATAATCAATGTGAGCCCTCAGCCGAGGTGCCCACTGAGCTTGGCCCCAGAGCCAGGAAGCAGCCCTGGAACCAGAGGAGGTAGATGCCTTGCCTATCTCCCAAAATCCAAGATCAATTATACTCTCTCTGTCTCTCTCCCCAAAGGCTAGCAAGTAGCAAGCAGCAGCTCTGTCACATTCCACTGCTCACTGAAAGTGAAACCCAGCCTGGGAGCCCACTGCTATTTATAAACACAGGTCCCATAGACCAACACAAGCATTGCCAGCTTCAAGAGGGGACTGGACAAATATATGGAGCAGAGGTCCATCAGTGGCTATTAGCCACAGGAGATAGATGGTATTCTCTTTGTGGGGAGGTGGTGCTCTGTTGTCTTGGTGCTGGAAGGAAGGCAGTGGGAGGGCTTCTGGTGTCCTGGCCTCACTGACACTCCTTTAGATGGCACTGGATTTCTAGCCACTGTGTGTGACAGAATGTTGGACTGGATGGGCCACTGGCCTGATCCAACATGGCTTTGCTTATGTTCTATGTTCTAACACAGGGGGTGTGTGGTTGGCCATCAGAGCTGCCTATCAGGGTTTGCAGGGATGAGATTGGAGTGCCCATGGCTACAGAACACCCCCTCCCCCCTCCCCTGGGTGTCTTCTCCTAAGTTGTAACCCCTTTGCAGCTCCATGGTTGGAAGGAAGACCTGCCGATCAAGGTAAGCTGGGATTCCATTCAGGTTTCCAGGGCAATAGAAGGAGTGCAGACAGAGTTCAGGCATTCCCCCGGCTCCATTTCCAAGGGAATTGATTGAAGGTGCCTGACTATCTGGCTTCATGAACCGCAGAAGAACGCACCAAACTGGGCTTCTTACAAACGCTGGTTCATTGGCCATGGACGTGCACGAACTGCCGGATCATGAACGGACAATAGGGCAGTTCGTGTGTTTTTTGCGTTCGTAATGCGGTTCGTGCCCATGTCTAACCAGCACCATGGAGGGCTTTATATGGGACTGCCAAAACCTTGAATGGCAGCCATGGGGCATCATGTTGAGGAACCAAGATCTAGAGTCACAATCTTTAATATCCAATCTAAAGTGCTATTCTCTCCTAAATTTGACAATCTCTCTATATAACATAACAATCTACTTATCTCTTAAGAATATATAGCCTACACACTAACTGAAAAACTCTCACAGTACCAGATAAAAAAATATGAAGTGTATTCAAATTAGTCACTTGCTGCAAAAACTACAAAATATCATGTGGCACCTTAAGAACATTTATCATGGCATTTAGCATTTATAATGGCATATGCTTTTGTGACTCAGAGCCCCCTTCAACAAAAGTGGGTACTGATCCAAAAAAGGTGCATGCTACAATAAATGTATTAGTCTTTAAGGTACCGCAAAAGTCTTTGTTGTTTCCCCAGGTAAACAATAAAATCCAAACATGATTACTTGCGTAAAAATAAAAAGCTATTATATGCCACATAAGATTAGAGGCAAGTGTCTTTTGACACTATAATACAGAGATATTAAGAACCTTAAAAAATCAAACAATTTCTATCAAAAAAATAGCTGAACTCAAAACGTGCATCAATTAGATTCACATCTAATAAATAATCAAATTGTGTTAAACACTAGGAACATGATCTTTGGTTTAGATTAATATATCCATTCCTGACAACAGGATGCAACATAGATATAACAGCAAGCAGATTACATTGGGTTAGATTCTATAGTTGCTTTCTGCCAACGTATGTGAACTTTTTGCCAATTTTCCCCTGCCACTGCAGACACCATATTGCACCTATACAGTTCTGGGGGTTTTCTAAGACAGTGGTTCTCAACCTGGGGCCCCAGGATATTCCAAGGGGGGCACAAGTAAAAATTGCATAAATGGGGGGCTACAGCACGAGACTAGGGGGCCACAGAGGGAAGTGAGAAGTGAAGAAAATAGAGAAGTGACCAAGAAAAGAAAACAGAAAAGACAGTGTGTGGGGTGCTGTTTCTTCATGCAAGTGTAACCCTGAGTCCACTAGGGGGAGCTAAAGAGCAGGGATATTCCATATAAGGAAGAAAAAGCGCAATTTATGAACAAGACATTGAAATAGCTACCTTCTTCAAGTAGAACACCTTTGTATTGTCGAAGGCTTTCACGGCCGGAGAACGATGGTTGTTGTGGGTTTTCCGGGCTGTATTGCCGTGGTCTTGGCATTGTAGTTCCTGACGTTTCGCCAGCAGCTGTGGCTGGCATCTTCAAAGGTGTAGCACCAAAAGACAGAGATCTCTCAGTGTCACAGTGTGGAAAAGATGTTGGCAGGTCATTTGTATCTACTCAGGAGGGGTGGGGTTGAGCTGAGTCATCCTGTAAGAGTTTCCCAGGGTGTGGAATGCTAATGGCGGGAGGCTTCACTGTATCCTGAGGAGGTTCTTTTGCATATGGATTGGTGCTTGATGTGCTAATCTTCTCTGCAGGGCTATTGTCGAGTATAGAGTGTTTTGTTAGCCTGGTGTTTTTCAGAACTGGAAACCATGCTCTGTTCATTCTTAAGGTTTCTTCTTTCCTGTTGAAGTTTTGCTTATGCTTGTGAATTTCAATGGCTTCCCTGTGCAGTCTGACAAAGTAGTTGGAAGTGTTGTCCAGTATTTTCATGTCCTGGAATAAGATACTGTGCCCTGTTTGAGTTAGGCTATGTTCAGCCACTGCTGATTTTTCAGGTTGTCCAAGTCTGCAGTGTCTTTCATGTTCTTTTATTCTTGTCTGGATGCTATGCTTTGTGGTCCCGATGTACACTTGTCCACAGCTGCAGGGTATACGGTATACTCCTGCAGAGGTGAGGGGGTCTCTACTGTCTTTTGCTGATCGTAGCATCTGTTGTATTTTTCGGGTGGGTCTGAATACTGCTTGAAGGTTATGCTTTTTCATAAGCTTTCCCATCTGATCAGTAATTCCTTTGATATATGGCAAACACACTTTTCCTGTAGGAGACTGTTTTTCCTTGGTTGTTTGATTCATCCTGGGTTTGATTGCTCTTCGGATTTCATTTCTGGAGTAGCCATTTGCCCGAAGTGCGTGGTTTAGATGATTAATTTCCTCATTGAGAAAGTGCGGCTCACATATCCGTCTTGCATGATCCACTAATGTTTTCATTATGCCTCTTTTCTGTCGGGGGTGGTGATTGGAGTTTTTGTGTAAGTACCGATCAGTGTGAGTTGGTTTCCTATAGACCTTGTGACCTAACTGAAAGTTTGCTTTGCGGATGACCAAGGTATCCAGAAATGGGAGTTTTCCCTCGATTTCTTTCTCCATTGTGAATTGTATGTTCAGGTGGATGTTGTTGAGATGATTCAAAAACCCCATCTATTCTTCCTCCCCATGGCTCCAAATGAGCAACACCTTTATTGGTATATAAAACAGCTACCTTTATACTGGTAGGACAGGGGGGGGACAGGAAGGAAACAAGGTCGGAAGGGGACCACGGTCGGAAAAAGGTTGAGAAACACTGCTCTAAGACACAGAGATACAGCAAAACAGGAGAAGCAGTGAAGAATTATTGCATGACAGCAGCTCTGTTCATGATTGTTGGATGCTAGTTACATGGTTATAAGAGAACTGTTATACTAGATCCAGGAAATGTTCAGTGTTTTAATAAAAACACGCAAATATATGAGCTGCTTTAAACTTTGTATGACAGACATGTCTACAAGACTTTATATGACAGGCATGCCTACACTGTGTACAAGATTTCACGCAGTGAACAACTCTAATGTTTGAAGGAGAGTCTTGCATCTGTAAACACATAGAGGGCACGTGCAGTTTCTAGAAATGCACAGTTCCCTGGCACAGCATATTTACTGACTCATGTGGTCTTTTCAAACATTAGGGTATTCACTGTAGGCACACTTGTTTGTTAATCTGAATGGTTTTATGGTGTTCTAATAATTTTATGATGTTTTACTTTGAGACAATTTGAACAGGTCTCTGGAGAAGCAGCATATAAGTATTCTAAATGAATATGCAAAAAACTCATGTACTGTACACAGTGTCCAAAGCCCAAGAAATAACTGAGATGATAATGATAATAACAACAGTGTGCTTATATACTGCTCTTCTGGACAGATTAGTGCCCCACTCAGAGTGGTTAACGAAGTCAGTGTTATTATCCCCACAATACAGCTAGGACTGAGAGAAGTGGCTTACCTGAGGCCACCTGCAGAGTTCATGGCAGTAATTAGAGTAAAACCAGCAGAGTGCTGGCTCTGAGCCCAGCCACTTAACCACAATGCTGCAGCAGGTCTCAGATTATAGCTACTTTAATTCTAAAGTTCTGGATATAGGTGACATAAAGAATGGAGAAAACCACTTGTTTTAAATTATCTCTCTTCTCTCAAAGACATATCTCCTTAGTGTTTATGGTCAATTTCATTTTCAGTTTACATTTCATATACCAAAGTCAAGTAGAGCCAATATTGCTATTTGGTTAAGGCTGCCAGTCCCCCAGTGGGGGTGAGTGATCCCCTACTCCCAGCCTCTGCCCCCTGCTGCCACTCACCTGACCGGTGGGGGGAAAAGGCCTGGGGAATGAGCCTGGGAGGCAAAAAATCTCCGGGGTCAATGTGCAACAGGCGGACTCCTGCTGGGTGCAGCAATGACACTTCTGGGAATCACATTATCATGCCTGGCAGCGGGCATGCTTTCACGCTTCACAGAGGCTCAAATTGGACCCTGTGAAGTGCAGGAACATGCCTACCACTTGCCACAGTGATGTCACTTCTGGAAGTGATGTCATTGCACCGCCAGGACTGCGCGCACAAGGACATCTCTTATGGTGTTGGGTTCCCCCCACCCACTGGGAGGGTAAGGGGACCTGGCAACCCTACATTTGAAGGAATCAGAAAAGAGAGTATCTAAAGGATCTTAATTACATGACTAATTTGATTCATCACCTTGGATAATTTTCATAACATAATATAAACTGATCCAAATCTGAAATAATAGAAGGCATATGCATAATCAAGCAAAAATTTCATAAAGCGCCTTTTAAAAATCAGCCTAAACAGATAATCAACACAGAGAGCAGTCATTTGCATAAAAAGTAAATCTAAACCTGTAAATAGGTTTGTCTATTTGGGTGGGTAGGTCTATACCCATCCATCCATGCCAATTTTGATTCTAAACATAATGGTTAATCCAGTTGTTGTAAACATAATCTTGGTGTAACTCAATTTCCCTTTGCTAGTGTTCTAATTATTTCTTAGGCTTTCACAGGTGGTTATCTGTCAGACTCCAGTGTTTATGACCTTGTATTTTCCCTCAGACTATGATATGTCCTTCTTCCTAGCAACTCATCGTGATATCACAAATGTTCTCACACAGAAAGAGCAGCATAGTATTGTTTATAATTGGGAGGGGGAGAAAAGAGCAAACTAGAAAAAAGAAGTGTCTCTCATATGTTGTCATTCCTGTCAACTTCTACTCATGCTGCTTAGATGCCTGTCTTGCTTCTAAGTAGCCCTATGGACCTGCATATGGAAATGATCTGATTTCTGAATAAAATCCATTTGACTAAGTACTTGTGTCTTACTGCAAATGGGCCAGAGATCTGTCTGCTGTATCCTGTCATCCATAGCCTGACAGTAATATACACTTTAAGTTGGTCCATTCCAACTGGCAGCAGCTTCCTAAAATCTCAGACTGAAATCTAGCCTTGCTACCAACGATCAGGGATTAAACCTGGGACTTTTCACATGAAGAAGTTTGTTGTACAACACTAAGCAATGCTATTTCTGAATAAAAATATATTTACTGATAAAGTGTAGCAGAGAAAACATTTTATGGGGTCTGGTTCCCATTCTTAGAGCATTTTAGCATTTCAATGAAAGTAAATATTTTCCTGGCAAGATTTAGATGTACTGGCACAAATACATTTATGCTATATACATACATTTTTGAGCTACACAAATAATTCGGAAAAGGCATATCTTTTATTTGTAAATTTGGGTTATCCAGAGCAGGAGCCCCATGTGGTGCCTGTGGGTGCCATGTGCCCACTGACACCTTTTCGGGTGCCCACCAAGTGTTTTTAGAAAGTGGGAAAGGCCAGGTGGGGCTTTTGCCCATCAATGCTTCTGACTGGCCATTGGGGATTTGATTGGCTGCGTAGATGTTTAAAACATTGCTTTGGCAGCAACTGCCACTACAAGGATCTTTACTGTATGACTGCAGGTAAGCTGAAGCCATTTTGTGGCTGCTATTTTGTGAAGGCATCCACCACACTCAGGATTCCAAGGTGCCTACAGGCTCAAAAAGGTTGTAGAACCTTATCCAAAAGTTCAGTTTTAGGAATGAATATGAATTGAATTATTCCAGCTCCAAGACCTCAAGCCATGTGTATGGCATCAATAGTTCATGCAGCTGAGCAAGCCAAAGATTCATTAGAGGCTCAGCGGTAGATATTTGGAAAGACAAACCTATTCTTTTTACAATTAACAAAGTTATAAAAAGTAAAGCCACAAAATCTAAGCAACATGAACCAATGGCCTTTTTTGCATGGGCGATTTTTGCCATGTTCGGCCACATACTTCGGATTTTCTTCCAAATTCCGGATGATTAACTCCCCCTCCAGACTTCAATGCAATGTTTCAAGGGTTCTCTTCCAAGTTTTTTCCTTGCACAGAAAAAGCTCGGGCAGAAAACTTGGAAGAGAACCCTTGAAATACTGCATCGAAATCTGAAGGTGGTTAATCATTCGGAATTCAGAAGAAAACATGGAGCCAAATGCGGCAGAAATCGCCCATGCCAAAAAGCACAGTGTCCTCCTGTACGGAACTGAAAGTGACAGTTCTATAAGACCACAATTTGACTGACAAACATAATCATATTTCTATTCTATTATTGTCATCTTCCTCTTCCAAGCAGAAGTGGGTCACCAATAACATAAAGGCATTTATTTTCTCAAATTTGGGGTTCAGCATAATTCTATACAAAAACTTTATTGATTTAAGATGAGCACATATGGTCGACATTAGTAAAGATGTCAAGATTCTGTTCCTTTCTGGAGGTTTCAATAAAATTCAAGGGTTTTTTTTTATTTTGGGGTCAAATTAAGTAAGATGTCAGAAGGTCTATGACTAGCTCTTTCCAATATTTTTTAAAGATGAGATTCAGCTTCATGGGGTTGTAGTTTGGTTCAAGGCCACATAGGAATGGGAAAGGGTACCCCCCCTCATGGTTTAACTAACTGAAAACAACTCTTTAATGCATTGTTGCAGTTCTTTTTAAAATACAGGCAAATAACTTTATTTTTTCTTTACAGGGCTGACAAAAATGTGTGTGTGTGGGGGGGGAGTTTTCAAACAGTGAAAAACTGCAGAGTGCAGTACTTCCTGTGCAGTCCCTATCCAAACTGAGGACCTATCAATTTATCTAATTGTGTCCTGGACCACCCAGGCATTGCCTGGGACAACAAGTCATCATTGGAGGAGGAGGATCGCTGGCCCCCAAGCTCCTGTGATGCAGGTCCCTCAGGGGCCTCCCAAATGGACTAATCCAGCACTGGCATCATCTCCTGAGCCAACAGGGCCCTTAAGCTCAGACGCCCCAGCATGGGCCCACCTGCTAGTAGAACCGCCAAAGTTTCCCGATGGAACCTCAGCGCAGAGAAGGTGAAGGACTAGGATAGGAGCCTGGAGAAGTTGCTGGAGTGTGTGCTTGGTGGCCTGAGGCCCTCCAAACCCTGTTGAAGAAGTACCATGAAAGACTACTAAGGCATTGCAGGGTCTGGGCCCCATTACAACTCATGAGTAAAAGAGCTGGCTCAGCTTATGGAAAGGAGCCTAATGTGGGACTCAGCATTACCTGTAGGGGGAATTCCCTATATGAGGTTGCAGCAAGGCTGAAGCCAGTGTTGGATCAACTGGTTTACACTCTTGCTTACTACCTCACCAGTTGCCTGACCTATTTCTTGTGGATTCTTGTTGACAGACCTATGGACTGCCTTGGATGTTGCCTCTGGAATATTACATGACCCTAAACTGAGACCTTGAAATGCCTTTTGTACTTTGCTTCTAGATTATGTTATCTGACCCTGACCTTTGACTTTGACCCTGGACTTTGGACTGTGACACTAGAACTGCTGCTGTCTGGAAACCTGTTATTGCTGGGGTTTGTCTGCTGAGTGGAACAAACAGTCAACATGGCCCCATCTATGGATACTTAAATCCATGGATCAGGGTAATGTGCAGACTAGGAAGACTTTTCAGCAAGTTCAGGGGACCCCCGAGGATTAAAGAAAAATCTCAGAAGTGAAAAGGCAGGTAGGTGGAGGAGGAGCAGGACCTGCTGCTGCCACTGTCCCCTACAGATATTCTGGGAGATTTAGAGGTGGAGTCTCAGGAGGTTGGGGTTTGTGAAGGAGAGGGACCTCAGCAGTTTGCAAAGCCTCTCCAAAGCAAACATTTTATCCAGGGAAATTGATCTCCGCAGTCTGGAGATCAGCTGTGATTCTGGAAGATTTCCAGGCCTCAGGTGGAGGTTGGCAACATTAGAGAAGGGGGAAGGGAGGGAGAAGGAAAGAGAGAGAGGGAGGGGGAGAGAGAGAGGAGGAAGGATGAAAGGAGAGAAAAAGAGACAGGAAGTCAGAGAAAGGGTAGGAAAGGAAGAAAGAGACAAAGTTTGAGAAAAGGGATGGGGGAAGAGAGATGAGGAAATAAAAGTAAGGGGAATGGAATGACCCCTCCCTTGTGAGTTCTCATGAATACACACTTGTGCAGTTATAATTCATCTTTAAAGATGCTCCAAGATATGCCATCTCTATCCTATCTAGTATGACCCTTAGATAATCCAAAGAAGAAAGCAAGACTTCCCAATAAAATGAAACTTGAAAAAAGGAGTGAGGTTTATGTTTAGCCCCCTCCATATTCATAATCACTTTGGAATGAGGGGGCTCCATTTGCTAATTCGAGGACAGAGAACAAGAATTTGGGCTCAGAGACATTTATGGAAAGGCACACTCTTTAGCTAATATAATTATGCCCCCTCCCCCAGACACCTATCTGTTGGCAAGGCTCATACCTGAGCAGTCAAGCTCTGCTGCTGGGAATATTATTTATTTATTTATTTTATTCGATTTATACCCCGCCCTCACCATAGATGGGCTCAGGGCGGCTAACAACAACAGTATTCAGTGCATACATCATCCACAGCCAAAGTAATTTTGGAGAGCTTGGGGAAAATGAGGAGTAATTTTAATTGCAATATTTTCCTTTAAGGGTAGGAAAGATTCATGCCTACCCTGCCCTTCTACCTATCTGCACACAGATGCTGTGCTTCTGAGAATTTTTAAATGTGGCACTCATGCACATAAAAGTAATGAGCCAAGTGGGCTAGGTGAATCACATCAAATAGGAATTTTAGATAAGTACTTGAAGGTAGATCTGGGTTAAATTATATTTTAACTTCATACAGCTTCTTCTAATAATACAGTCTTTCCTCTTCCACAGTACATAAACAATACAGTACATTGGACACAGTTTACTCCCTATGTTGATGTCTCAGACAATGGAGAACTATATAAGCACCAAAAACATTCTAAAATCAATTCAAGGAAAGGTGTATTTAAAAAGTGTAAATTCATATATAGAAGGAAACAGTCATTTTATATTAGTTAATAATGCATTCTTGTTGATATCTGGAAAATTAAATTACAATGCATGTGTAGTTTAAGACGCAGAACTAAACTTCTTTAGAAAAGTAACTTCATGCTTTTTTAAAAAATTAGATCTAATCTTTCTTTATAGTCACAGAAATCTATTGGATGTTTTACCCATGAAGGAAAAGAAGCTGAAAGAAAGTAGTTCTTGTTTGATCACTGAAGATGAATTTGTACACAGCACCCTTGGCTCAGACAACAGTGAACATTCCTTATGAAAAAGAACAAGGTCTACATGCACTCTTGGCTGCGAAGTGCTCTCAAATTAAATCAGTTTGAAGTGGTTTTCATTAAGATGGATTGAGTGTGGCATCGTGAGAAACACTTTATCAAATGTAGTGTTTTACTTAGTGATTAACTATATTCCAGTTGATGAAGCTCTCCAAATCCTTCGTAATCCTGCCACTCCAATAAACATTTAATGAGCATATAAGTTCAAAAAGCCTAGCAGAGGATTTAAACCTTCAATCTTGTTTTTATTTACTCTGTGAACTCAATTTCTCACTTCAAGTTAAGAATGCTATTGCTTGAAGCTCATCTGTTACCCTGATAAAATTAAGTCCCCTCCACAGTTTAAATTAAAATATATGGTTTCAGTTTTCCATTTTTTTCCATAGACAAAATATATATTCTGGGAATTTTATGAAAAGATGACTAATTTGTAATAGTTATCCCTTATATAACCTTTCCTTTAGAAAAAGAAGGTTTGAAAAAGACAGCAACATCAGCAATAAGATAAAGTTGTACTACCTTTGGTAAACTTCAATCTATTATTCAAGTGTTTACTTGACACATTTAGCAGCTAAATTATAAGAAAAGCAATTGGCAACTGAAGCTTTCTACTATATTTAATCCTCTTTCTAGAAACAAAGTAAGACAACAATAAGATAATTTTGTTTGATTATGAAGTATCTTCTCTGAGTTATTGGTTTTCAAAATGTAAAGCAGCTTCTAGATTATGCAGGTAAAGGGTGCATGCAAAACCTTGGGAAGCTGTTTCTATAATTTTATATTAACTGTTGGTCGTATATACTTATTTTTCTGGGCTGTTTTGAAACATTTGAAATTGTATAGTGATGTAAAAATTATTAATGCATAGGTTATATCAATACTGAACCACAAGAAAATGGGATCACAAGCACGGTTTCTTCCAGAAGTCTTTTCAAGCAATATATATAATACAGGGAGTTTTCTCACGTATATCAAGCTCCATCAGCTCTATTATCAAATACCTTCAAATTACATGGAACAGAAAGGGAAAATAGGAATTCTAACTGTGAATTCCTATCCTCAAAAGCGGACATTCTAATACCTTCAGGGTTATTTCCTCCTTCAGGACAAAGAGGCAGGTCCAACATGCAGACTATTCCCTATAGAAGGCTCTTCCTTACAAGTCCACACTATAACAGAAAGCCAACTCTGACGAACTTCTCTTTCTAAATAGTACAAGACACCAACTTAAGGGGCAGGATTGGAACTGAACCCAGAATCTCTGCCTACTAGGGGTGTGGTCGGAAATAAGCAATTTCCAAAGCGGCAAGCCGCTTTAGAAATTGCTTCTTGGCTCACTTTGAAAAGCTCCGAAAAGATTTGGAGCACATTGAAGCTTCCCTGTACCCGTACCACAGCTTCCTCTTGACCTGATGGGGTGGGGGAGGGAGGGAATTCCCTGTCTTCCCTGCATCGAGTCAGTGAGCAGGGTGGCCAGTTTAAACTAGCCCCCTGCCGCTGCCTCCTCATCAACCGAGGCCAGGGAGGCGGGGAGTCTCTCTCCATCTCCTTGGCATCGGGTCAGCGGCCCGCCTCCCTGCTTCCCTACCGCTGCCTTCACCCACTACTGATGGGGCTGGGAACTCCCTCGCCCCAACAGCACCAGGTGAATGAGGCACCCGCAGCGAGGTGTGGGATGAAACGCGCCTCCCCGACGCCCCCTTCACCCACTGCTGATGGGGCCAGGGAACTCCCTCGCCCCAACAGCAGTGGGTGAATGGGGCGCTTGGGGGCGAGGCATAGGCGGAAGCGCGCCTCCCTGCTGCCCCCTTCACCCACTGCTGATGGGGCTAGGGAACTCCCTGGCCCCGACAGCAGCGTGTGAACAGGGTGCTTGGGGGCGAGGTAGAGGCTGAAGCCCACCTCCCCACCACTCCCTTCACCCACTCCTGACGGGGCCAGAGAAGTCCCTGGCCCCAACAGCAGCGGGTGAAAGGGGCAGCCCGGCAGCAAGGTGGAGTCTTAAGCCTACAACCTGACATTTCCTTCACTCAATACGAGAGGGGCGAGAGAATCTCCCCGTCCCTCATGCATTGGGAGAGTGGCCGCCGGCCTGCTGCATCCGGTGTGAGGAACAGGCAGATTCTCCCTTCCCTCTTGCCTCGGGAGACCGAGCGCCGTCAGGATGCTGCACCCAGTTCGAGAGGGGCAGGGAGATTCCCTTGCCCCTCTTGCAGCGACACAGAAAGGGGCATTTTAAGCCCAGCAGCCTCCACTCAGCCGCTGGTTGGCGAAACCCCCGACTAGCAGCTGATCCAGGAGTTTAAATGCCCCTTTCTGTGCTGCTGTGCAGCGGCATGAAAATGGGCATTTAAACTCCTTTACCCGAAGCTTCCCGAAGCTATACAAATAGCTTCGGGAATCTTTGATTCGGGTTTTCCGAAATGGACCCGGCATGCTGGGGCCGTTTTGGAAATCCTGAATCTTTGCGAATTGGGTCCAATTCGGGTATTTTTCCCAAATTGGATATCCGAATTGCACATCCCTACTGCCTACCTCCCCACATGCAGGCTACTGTCCAGAATAACAGGTCAATACCACTTGAAAATGAAAGTGGTGGATCAAATACCCTCCTGATTCTTTCTAAAATAGGAATGCACAGTAAGAATTCCGTTTTTTACCTCCAAAAGAAGCAGGAGGGCATTCCAAAATATTTGTGATATGAGATACTCCCTGAATGACACAAATAATACCTCAATGTTTCTAATTTTGGAAGTGCTGTTCCGGTAAATCCGAACAGCCCTCCAGATATCAAGCTTATCAAAATTCTGATCTTGCTGTAGGACCTCTGAATCACCTCTTGAGACCTATGAAATAAGAAGTTAATCTTTTGGGATATTCAAGAGGTGCCTCCTTGCCAGAATAAAAATATACATAGATTCAGATTAGCAGACAATACTTCCGTTTCTGAAACTCAACTTAATTGATGTGATGGCTACTAAGAAAGGAGGTTTGAATGTCAATTAAGTCAAGAAAATTTTGGCCATGGATTCAAAATGTAGCCCCATTAAGGTCCATGCTCACTTAACATGCTGGTAGAGAGAGGGGGCAAAAGAAAAAGAAAGAGGATGAGGAAATACATTTTTTAAAGTAAAGAAAAGAACTTAAGAGAAGAACCTAAGTAAATAACAATCTAGTAAAGCTGAGTCCGGTAGAGCTCAACTCAAATCCTGCTTCCTAGCTATGAGGCACGTATGTTGTGGGGGGCGGGGGGAGTAGTCCTTCCAGAGAAAGGAGTCTGCAGTTCACAAGATGGTTCTGCCTCCTCTTCCTCCTATGGATTCTAGAATTTCCTTCTGCCTCTTCTGAGGAATGACAGTACTATTGTGCTCAAGGCAGCTTACAAATAAAATCAAACAATAACATATCATCAATAAACACTACAGTACTCGGCATAAGAGGGAAAATACGGAAAAACTCTAAAGAAAAAACACAAAGTCAGCCAAATGCTTGGACCAAATAGATATGCCTTTTAGCCGCTGCTGAAAGGAGGTCAAAGATAGGGACATACAGGCCTTCAATAGAAGAATATTCAGGAAACAGGGAACAACAGCAGAAAAGGCTTTCCCTAGTGGCAGCCCTCCTCACTTCACCCAGAAGAGACACACAGAGGAGAGCCTGCAATGATGATTTCAATATTCAGACTAGATGGTTTACATGACTTTACACAAACATTTCTGACTTCCTTCATTATTCAGAGAGGAGCTGTGACTCGGTAGAAGAGCTTTGGATATGGAAGGTCCCAGATTCAATCACTGACATCTCCAGTTAAAAGGACTAGGCAGTAGGTGATATGAAAGACATCTGCCTGAGACCCTGGAGACCCACTTCCAGTCTGAGGAAAGAATACTGACTTTATTGGACAAATGGTCTGATTCAGTCCAGAAGGAATTTTAAAGACAGCTTCCCTTTCATCTTAGCAGTGTAGTACTAAAAATGGACTTACATCTCTGGCTTTTCCATAGAAGGCCTCTTGAAAAGCAGCCTCTAATGATCCAATAAAAAATACTGGATGGCAGTCGCCATATCTGTTTGAATACCAAAATATTTCTGTTAAAATATCATTTGACTTCTTTCTAAAAACAATGAAATTATGACATCTCTCATACAGCAATACTTAAGATATTTTACTGGCAGACTTTAGACAATCAACAGCTCAGTCAACATAAGCATTACAATTTCTCTTACATTGTAACAACTTGAAACATTTAATTTTAAACAGGATTTCTCAAGAAAATATATATGTTCTTAGTATTTTTCAGCGACAGAAGACAGAATAAATAACAGTATAAATTTCCCAAGATGTGTTCTGCAATGTTAGCAAAAAATAAAACAATCCAAATTGCTACACTACATTAACTGTGTCTTGCAATGTTTACAGAAAACAGTCACCCCTAGAAGTCTCCAGTAATTGAATCAGGCATTGTTGTACAAGGAAGGAAGGAAGGAAGGAAGGAAGGAAGGAAGGAAGGAAGGAAGGAAGGAAGGAAGGAAGGAAGGAAGGAAGGAAGGAAGGAAGGAAGGAAGGAAGGAAGGAACAATAAGAAAGGCATTCTTTTTAATTCTGAATTTTTAAAAGACTGAACTATATATGATGCTAGAATTTAGTGACTGTAATTCGCAGCATGTAATTTAGTCCTTAAAAAGCAGCCGGGGGTGGGGGTGCAGATAAGGGGGGGAAGTCACAGTACTGGAGAAGTGAGAGGGTTAATTGTTGTCCCCCCACATTATGGATGTCAGGTATCTGCCACTGGCAGACAAACTCCCAGTGGTTTGCACTGGAGATTGGTGGGAGGAGGCAAGCCACCCCAGCAACCACCCACCACTGGCATACAGCCAGTGCTCCCAGCCCTGCTTGTGATGACATCACTTCCAGAAGTGACATAATCGTGCTAGGAGTTTTGAGTCAATTCTTAAAAAATCAACTGTGGCAGGAAGCCCATGTCCTGCACCTGTCCTGCACCTCACATGATGATGTCACTTCTGGAAGTGATATCAACATGCAGAGGCAGGGAGCGCACGTAATCGGTTTTTCTTGCCCATCAACATTCAGCACAGAGAGAGATGCTGCTGAGAGGAGACCTTTAAAATAATAGCTTGAAACTTTTTTCTCCCCCACCTCTTATTTATTTGGTAAAATCAAGTTGTAGTGAACTCAAATCTTGGCAACTGTTTTGTGTCATTGTATCCTTGCCATAACAAAGGTTTCCTTTTTCTCAGAGACAGTGAGGAAGTCTTTATAGGAACAGGTTCCTCTTCTCTGAATCAGTGAAGTTGCTCTTAATCAGGAAGTACTGGTTAGACTGTCACATTTGAATTGGGAGCTCATGATTCGTATCTCCACTCAGCTATGAGGTTCCAACTACTTTCTCTCAGCCTAATCTTCCATGATGTGGGGATAAAAGGATACAGAGGAAATTGTTAATCTGTCCTTGAGCTCTGGGATTTTCCTGGAGTCATTGAAGGAGGTGGTAGTGCAGTTTTTATTAAAGAAACCATCTTTGGATCCTCTTGATCCAACCAATTACTGCCCAGTTTCGAACCTTCCGTTTCTGAGTAAGGTCATTGACAGGGCGGTGGCAGAACAACTCCAGGTATTCCTGGAGGATTCCTCTATCCTGAGACCATTCCAATACGGCTTCTGACCTGGTCATGGCACTAAGACAGCAATGGTCGCCCTCACAGATGATCTGTGACATCACCTGGACTGGGGCAGGTCAGTGCTGCTGTTACTTTTAGATCATACAGCTGCATTTGACATGGTTGATTATGATCTTCTGACCCATCACCTCACTGCTGTGCGAGGGCTGAGCTCTTTTCTTCATGGTTGGGGACACAGAGTGGAGCTAGGGGAACAGATGTCACCCATCGGTGTACGGCATCCCTCATGGGGCAATTCTGTCCCTCATGTTGTTTAACATCTATATGCACCCACTCGCCCAGGTGATCCGCAGTTTTGAGCTGGGTTGTCACCAATTATGCGGATGACACCCAGCTGTATCTATTGATGGATAGCCAGCCGGACACTGTGCTGGATGTCTTGGCCCAAGGTCTGAAGGCTGTGGCAGTATAGTTGAGGCAGAGCTGCCTGAAACTGAATTCCCTGAAGACAGAGGTCTTGCATCTGGGTCATAGGGCAATGGGTTTGGAAATTTGGCTCCTGGCCCTTCATGAAGTGCAACTCTGGCCTTTGTCAATGGTGAAGAGCCTAGGTTTGTACTTGGACCCCATGCTTTCAATGGAGGTCCAGGTCACGGCTGTTGCCTGATCTGCCTTCTTCCACCTTCAGCAGGTCAAGCAACTGATGCCCTACCTCTCATCTCAGGATTTAGCTTTGGTGATCCATACAATGGCCACCTCCAGATTAGACTACTGTAAGTCGCTCTATGATAGGCTGCCCTTGGGCCTGACCCAGAAGTTACAGCTAGTCCAGAATGCAGCGGCACGGGTCCTTATTGAGACTCCATTCAGAGCACATATTCACCCTGTGCTGTGCCAGTTGCACTGGTTCCCAGCTGAGTTCTGGATCCAGTTCAAGGTGTTGGTTTTGGTGTTCAAAGCTCTTAACAGACTGGGGCCAACATACCCATGAGACTGCCTTTCCCAGTATGTTCTCTGCAGGGCCTTGTGCTCTGCAGGTAAACAATTACTGATGGTCCCCAGCCTGAGGGACGTTTGTCTGTCCTCAACCAGGGCCGCGGCCTTCTCAGCTCTGGCCCTAGTCTGGTGGAATGCACTCCCATTGGAGATCCGGGCCCTGTGGAATCTGTTACAGTTCCGCAGGGCCCGTAAGATGGAGTTGTTCCACTGGCCCTTTGGTTGAGAGCTGACATTTTGTCCCCTCTTTGACTGCTACACCTTGTTCTGTCCTGCCCTGCACTCAACTATGGCTGCAAACTGAAGTTTTATACTTTTAAAGTGGCTGGTGTGATTATTGACAACTCTGAAATTGGAACTTGATTATATTGATTTTATTTCCTGTTTCCTTTTTACAATTGCATGTGTTTTACCTGCATTTATTGTTACTTACCATTGTTGTTAGCCACCCTGAGCTCATTCACAGGGAAGGCAGAATATAAATCTAATAAAAATAATTAATTAAATAAAATGTATGCCACACTAAGGACCTTGCAGGAAGAAGAAGACAAGAAATGCAACAGACAGAAGAAGTACAAAGCTCTGGTTATAGTATGCCTGCTCACTGGGTAAATTAGCAATCTCAAACTTTCAGAGTTATACTAGGAAAAAATTACACTAGGAAAAAAATTGCCTTATTTTAGATTTACAAGCAAATCTTTTTCTAAAGAACTTAGTATTTTAATTTTTTATAATTACCATTTTAACCAAATACTTCATAAAAATATAATTTGCATGCTATTTCTACAGTAAGAGTTCATGCTAATAGGCCATGTATAGTTACACGCCTAACCTTGAAGAAAATTCTGCAGTGAATTGCAATAAGGCATCTCCTTCATTTTCAGCATTGTCTGGCACTAAAAAAGGAGAGGAAAATATTAGAATGTACTAACACACAATTTTAAAACATTCTTTTGGAGTTACAACATAAACTATAACAAACATGTGCTAAACCTTTCACAGAAAAAAAATCCAGAAATAATTCCCCTAAATCCAGAGGATAGAGAGCTGGAATTAAGATTTTGGTCTGAAGGACAATGGTTCAAATTGAGGGATTTTTGAGTTCTAATCCCTTGAAGCAATCTGATTTTCAGAGGAACACTAACATCAGTCCTCTGACCATCATACACCCCTTCTAACTCAGGTATTTTGTTGTCTAATTTGTATATTCTTCTGGAATGAAAATCTAAGCACGAAATTTTGTTGCTCAAGAGGAATCTTCACAATTGTACTAGCTGCAATCTCCAAAGTCTCCAAAATCTTCAACAAGCACATTTTGCAGGAAACCCTACCCATGTAGATTACAAAACAATGCAAAGTGGACATTATTTCTGGTAGGCCCCATCTTTCACTATGAATGACATTCATTTGTGAGGTCACGAGTAGATCTTTTCATGAGTCCTATATTCTAGCAAGAAGAGGAGTGAAGGCTTCAAACTGAAAGATGATGAAGCACAGCAAAGTGTCAGGAGACAATGATTTACCTCTGGTCTGGTTCCTGTGCAGATAGGACAGCTACCATAGGGGCCATACCCAGGACGCTCTCAAGCAGCCTCTTGTCACTGGGAATAGCAATAGGGGCAACCACAATGATGCCTGCTCAAAAGGCACAACCAAGGAGGCTCAACATGAAGGAGGGACGAGGCTTGAACTGGCATGAGCTGAGTGTTGTGGACCAAGGACAACAAGCTGGGGAAGCTCAACCGGGGCAAGCCCCGCCAGGACAGCTGCTGACTTTAAAACAGTCAGGTGGTGAGTTATGAGAAAAGGATGGGTGACCACTGGGCTTGTGCGGAATGCACAACCCTATTTAGAGGGAGGAGGAAGTACACAGACATGCTTCCTAGTGCAAGGACTGAGACCCCTGAGGTCTTGGAGCTTGGAGATGGTGTCAGGCTAGAAGAGGCCGCCCTTACTGTACCCAACCTTTTGTTTTATTATTTTAGTTTCTTAGTGCATGATAGGACATGAAGGAGAGGAACAGGAGTATGGTGCTGTACAGGACTTTTTTTCTGGGGAAAAAGGTGGGGGAACTCTCACCTGGGGCAACTCCTGGGGAGAAGGTGGCGCCCCTGTTATTACATGTGCGTGCGCACAGTGCGCAAGCTCTCCTGGGACTGTGCAATTATATCACTTCCGGGAAGTGGCATCATCACGCAGGCTGTGGCTGCCCCCAAAATGCCCCCGTGTTCCACAGGGGGCCCAATTCGGCCCAGATTAGGCTGAATTCGGTCTGAATCAGGCCTGAATCGGCCCAGAATCGACACCCCACACTCCTGACCACAGAGCAATCTATGTCAAATATATTCAGAAGATGAAAATTTACTGATATGTTTGTTTTTTGGCTTCAAGGTTTAACCACATTCCTAGGTACTGTTTTATTCATTTTCCCATTACATTCTATCTCCAGTCTTCATTTTATGTCCAGTTTTCTGCCTTCACAGGATTTATGATATAGAATTGTGGAACTATAATACTATTTCATGTCTGGGAAAACATATAGGCATACAGAAGGCAGAAAGGGAACACAGGTTAAAAGTTGCTGAGATTACTTATTGAAAACCTACTTAAAATCTGATGCTAGTCCTAAAAGCAGAAGTTGAAGTATGAGGAATAAACATGGCAAAACATACTCTCAAAGCTGATACTACCAGTAATACATGCCATTACCTTCCAGAGCCTTTCTGGCTACAGAAGTGAGTTGGAGAAGATAATTAACAGTGTACTGGGTGGGTCCATGAGCATGACACTCACACGTTATTAATTTCTTCAGTAAATTGTTTTTCCCAAGTAAATATAATTTAATATTCCATCTCTAAATTGTGGCTAGGCTTGCCACCTCCCCCTTCCTGCCCAGAGAGGGGGAACCATCATCACCACCTGCCGCCCACCAGCTTTGCTCAGTTGGCCAGCAGGAGAAAAAGGCACACGGGGTGAGAAGCATGTGCACTCCAGCACTCCCCCATTGGAGGAGCTATGGATTGCACTGAAGCCCAATTAATTAAAAATCACCTCAAAATGGGCAATTTTTAATAACTCTGGCTTCAGCATGACCCACAGCTTCGTCACATCAGAAAATAACATCATTTTCTAGCAAGAAGGGGAAGCTGAGGGCTACGCCGAGGTCCAGTTCATTAAAAATTGCCTATTTGGAGGAGATTTGTAATTAATCTGGATTCGGTGTGACCCACAGCTCCCCTATTGTGCCAGAAAATGACATCATTTTCTGACATGAGGCAGGACAGCATGTGCATGAAGAGCATGTGCAGGAGATAAGTACCTTTCCTCCCCCTCCCCATTTTGGCCCCCAGGTACCTGGCAACCCTAATTGTGGCTTCTCCACCATTGAAGAGAAAAGCCTTCCTGGGCCCAATAATGCTATTACTGTCAGACTTAAAATCTTCATGCATCAACCTTGAACATTTTATCAAGCGTAAATTTTAAAATATTTTTGATATTATTTATCATTTCTACTGTGATCATCCTCCTTTACTTTACAATTTCTATTTCATTTATCCCAAGATATTGGCCCTCATAAGTTGACGCTAAATGGAAGCTCTTCTCTGAGTGTTGTATCCAGTATTCATTTATACAAGGTAGCATTCTTATGGCCCCTTGTCCTCTCAGTTTAGGAAAGCTGACTACCATTGAAGCAAGCACAGAAACAATACACTGGATTAGATCCAAAGCCTCCCTTCCATGAAGTCTGTTCTGCAACTTAACAGAAGAAATCATTTGATTCTGTATCATAGGAGAGAATCATTGGTTCCAAACCACAATATCCTTAGAAAAGGTTTTACAAAAAACAACACCACAGTGGAACAACAGAGTATCTCTTATTATTTATTCTAGCAACACAGCGTCATACTATTGACGGCAGAAGGGATTACATTGCTTACTCATTGGAGATTTCCTCAGTGCTGATGATGCCATCCCAAACATCTCTCCATCATCCACTCCAAACTCTGTAGCATCTTCAAAGTCATCTCCATCACTGTCACTAACCATATGTACATCTGTACATTGCTAGTTAAAAAAATATTAATTATAAAACCCAAGAAGTACATATTTCAATACCAGTAACTTCCAATATCTAAGTATTGAAGCTAACAAGCTGTGAAGAAATGTCACATATGTGATTTGAATGTGATTTGAACAATGTAGAAAAAATCATCTACTTCACTAAAATGATAACACCAAGATAAAATTAGTTTTTGCAATTCTTTGTGTTATATGTGATTAAATTTTCATTTCTGAGAGAGAGAAAAGGTATGTCTGATTTGAGATCCTTTTCTCTCTCCAATCTAAGATAAGCATTTATATCTAAAAAATTTAATCTAATTAATTTGCCCAGACTCTTTAAAAAAATCATTTGAGCCTCACCTCTGGCAGCAGTTGCTCGATAATAACATTTAATTTTTATTTTTTAGCTTATAATTCTCAACTAAATGTGCTATGAGAGCTTTGTTTTAATTTTTCTTTTTCTCTGATCAATATGTCCAAGCAGCACCTATTATGTGATAGTATGAATCAAACTCAGTGCTATATACTAAAATCTGGAGAACAAGTTCAGTTTCAATCTAGGCTTAAAGATGTAGTCTGAATCACCAGATGAATTTATTGTTTTGCTTTTACCTCTTCTGACTGTTCTCTGGTTTGCGTTGGCAAGGATCTTCTTCCAACTATAAGTCGGTGGCAAGGATAAGAGATCCCAGATGCTGCTAGAGTAATCTGAAAACAAGACAACAGATCATTACATTGTATGTCTAATTTCCAGATTTTTTAGGAACACATACCGTAGTAAACTTCAATGAACAAATATTAAAAGGCAAGAAGCGAGGCATTCAAATACTATCAGGCACAAAAGTTGTTATGCAAAAACTGACTAGACAAAAGAATGAACATTGCTTATAATACCACAGTATCACCCTATTAAATAATACACTTTATGCCCCAAATTGATGAACAACAGTTACAGGTAAGTGCAACTTTGTTTGCATAGTTGTGTCTACTGTGCAGTCCCACATAGGAAATTAGTGAGCTGACTTAGCCAGGAGGAGGACTCTTCAGGACTGCCTTTCCTACAACTGCATCCCATCTGTAGTCTACATCAATGGTATAATGTTTGATTCTGCTTATCCTCCTTTTCCGCACTGCTCGTCACTTAACTCTGATTGCTAGTAAGAAATTACAATATTGCTTTCATATAATTACTACATTCAAATCTTTATATTTGTTTCTCATCCAGTTGTAAAAAGGGGTCCATGGTACAGCAAAATCTTCTTCCATTTGTCCTTTCGTTAATAAAGTTAGTTTGTCTAGTTCCGCATTCTCCATTATCTTCGCTATTAACTCCTGCTGGGGTATTACTGGTCTTTTCCAATAAAATGCTAGTAGAATTCTTGCTGCTGTCACTACATGTGTAATAAAATATTTCTGATCTTTGTCCAAATCTTCTGGTATACAAGAGTATTTCAGGTTTCAATGGAATTACAATCCGTAAAATTGTTTGTAAAAGTCTATGAACCATTATCCAAAATTTATGTACCTCTTTGCAAGACCACCACATATGATAAAATGTTCTCTTATGTTTCTCACCCTTCCAGCAGTTATTAGATACATTTTTATACATTTTGGCAAGTCTATCCGGTGTTAAATACCATCTATAGAATATCTTATATAAGTTCTCTTTAAATGACACTGACTTGGTTATTTTAACATTCACTTTCCATACCTTATTCCATTGCATTGGATCTATACTATATCCTAATCTGTGTGTCCATTTGTTCTTATATTCTTCTACCCCTTCATTTTTTCTTCATTTGCATTAGAAATATATACATCTTTTTAATCAGCTTTTCATCTGAATCACCTAACAGTTTTTCAAAAGTATTTTGCTCTAAGTGGAAACCTCCCATTTTTTTATCTTTATTATATCTAGATTCTACCTGGGTCCTTGATCACCAATTTAAATTGAAGCCTTGTTTCTGTAATTCGTCTTTTGTTTTCAATTTTCCTTCATCATCTGATAAGTCTTTATACCTAATCAACCTGTCTACTGAGAATACATTAGGTTGTGGGAACGCTTCTAAAGGTGATACCCATTGTGGAGTTTTAGAGTAAATCTATGGTATAGTTCTTTCCCATACTGATATAAGGGACTTTCTAATCCAATGGTTCTTAAAATATTTGTGACCCTTCGTTTTCCTGTACCATAGAAAAGCATGCCATCCCAACTGCAAATCATACCCTTTTATTGCCAAAAGTCATTGATTTTCTAAGAGTATCCACTCTCTTGCCCATACTAAGCAACACACTTTATACATTTTCCAGTCCGGTAAAGCAAAACCTGCATTTTCTTTCACATCTTGAAGTGTTTTCAATTTAATTCTTGGTTTCTTCCCTTGCCAAATAAATTTGGACACTGCCTTATTTAGCTCTTCAAAAAAGAATTTGTTAATACATATTGGGATAGTTTGGTACAGAAATATAATTCATGGTAGTATATTCATTTTGACAGTTGCAATTCTTCCCAACAGCGAGAGATGAAGTCCTTTCCATCTTTCTAGATCCTTTTTGATCTCTTGAAGCAACTTCCCATAGTTATCTTTCATTAACAAACTGCACTTCGCTGTTAAGTATACCCCTAAATATTTTACTTTCTTCTCTAGCTGAAATCCAGTCAGTCTAATTACTTCCATATTTTGGGGTGTTGTCATATTTTTAGTTACCACTTATGTTTTCTGATAATTAATCCTCATTCCGGTCATCGAGCCATATTCTTTAAGATGGTACATTAGTTGTTCTATTGACTCTAACGGTTCCTCAAGTATGAATAATAAATCATCCGCAAAAGCTTGTACTTTATATTTATGGCCCTTGACAGTGGCTCCTTTAATTATCGCATCACTCCTCACAGTTCTCATCAGTATTTCCAACATCAGAATAAATATTAATGGTGAGAGGGCAGCCCTGTCTTGTTCCTTTTTCTTTTCTTTTTTTTAATAAATTTTTATTGGGTGAGTTAATACATAAGTCATTTCATACATAATCTATTATCCCCCATATCCTAGTTTCCCCCACCCACTCCTCCCCCTTTTTCTTTGTAGACTTCCAACAGTTTTCCAACCCCTTATCTAATTATATCTACTATATATTGTTATATTATTTAAAATAAAATGTTATTTCTTAATACCATTCTCTTATCTTAAACTCACAAATATATATTCCCTCTGTAAAGATCACTTTACCCCCCCTTTAAAAATTCTCCAATATACATTATTTCCCTTTGACATCCCACTTCTTTTCCAAATACAATTTAAATTTCCCCCAGTTAATAAAGAATTCTTCAGACTCTTGTTCTCTCATTTTCTTTGTCAGCTTGTCCATCTCAGCCATATACAACAATTTTTGGATCCAATTTTCTATTGTTGGTATTTCTTGAGTCTTCCATAATTGTGCATATACCATCCTTGCCGCCGCCGTCATGTAAAACATTAGCGTTCTATCTTGGATCACAAACTCTTCTAAACTTATGCTTAGCAACAACAACTCTGGGTTTTTGTTCACTTTTTTCTGCAATATTTCTTACATAACCTCAACAATATTCCCCCAGAATTGTTTAGCCAGTTCACAAGTCCACCACATATGATAAAACGAACCTTCTTGTTTTTTACATTTCCAACATTTGTCTGACATTTGACTATTCCCATAAGCTAATTTCTTAGGCATTAAATACCATCTATATATCATTTTATATACATTCTCCTTTATATTAGTACGTTGATATTTTTAATGTATTTTTCCACAAGTACTCCCATGCATCCATTGTGATGTCTCTATTACAATTTATAGCCCACTTTACCATTTGCACTTTAACTGTTTCATCCTCAGTAAACCACTTTAACAAAATTTTATACATTTTAGATATCATTTTTCCCCCTCTTGTAATAAACATTCTTCTAGTTCCGAGTTATTTGTTCTGAATCCTGATTTTCTGCGATCAGAGTCATACAAATCTTTAATTTGTCTATATTGGAACCACCCATAATGAAATGGTAGTTCCTCATTTGCTTTAATTATAACTGCTTTTTGCTCCAATTTCAAGATTTCTTTATAAGTCAACCACTCCTCGCCATTATATTCCATTTTCGGGTTAATAACTTCATCCGGTACAATCCACAATGGGGTTTCTTCATTTAAGTATCTCTTATATTTTTGCCAAACAATGAATAAATTCCGTCTCACATAATGATGTAAAAACATAGCATCTGCCTTGACCTTGTCATACCATAAATACGCATGCCATCCAAATATTTTTTTATAACCTTCCAACGACAGTAGTTTATGATTCTTTAATGTCATCCACTCCTTCAACCAAACTAAACAAATTGCTTCATGATATAGTCTCAAGTTAGACAATTGTAATCCACCTCTTTCCTTGGCATCAAGCAAGATCTTGATTTTCACTCTTGGTTTCTTGCCTGCCCACACAAAATTTAATATCTTCCTCTGCCATTTTTCAAATTGCTTTTTATCTTTTACTATTGGTATTGTTTGCAGCAAAAACATCATCCTTGGCAGCACATTCATTTTAATCACCGCAATTCAACTTAACCATGACAAATGTAATTTGTTCCATTTAATCATATCACGATCTATCTGCTGCCACAACTTGTCATAGTTATTCTTAAACAAATCATTCTTCATTGTCTTGTTCCTTTTTCAATCCAAATCATTTCCGTCCAATCATCATTAATAACTACTTTTGCTTTTTGCTTCTCATATATGGCTTCAAGTCCATCAATACTCCTCTGATAACTGCCTTATAAGTATCCCAAACTTTATGAGTTGGGACGGTATTATTCAAATTATACTGCATAAAGAATTTGGTCTCCTTTTGTAACAGTTCTAAATTGCCCTTTTGCTGCAGCAAATCCTCATTTATTCTCCATCCTTGTCTTTTGGTGCATTTTCCAAACTTCCACATAATTGGATTATGATCTGAGCCTACTTTTGGCATTATTTCCACATCTTTTGTCCATACAGCCAAATCCTTAGAGGCCCAGATCATATCAATTCTTGATAATGTCAAGTGTCTTGGTGAAAAATATGTATACTGCTTTGCTTTAGAATTATTCCTTCTCCAAATATCCTCCAAATTCTCCTGATCCTTCATTTCAAAGAAGGATTTTGGCAATAATCCTCTTTTGTGCACCCTTTGTTTTTTTATCAACATCTTAAGCCGTAACTCTATTAAAATCACCTGCCAAAATTATTTGTGAGTAAGTTAATCCATCCAGTTGTTTCTGTAAATCCTTTAAAAAATTGTCCTTAGCTCCATTTGGTGCATAAATCCCAATCAGCAAAATCTTTTCCGTATTCCAAATAATTTCCACAGCTATGTATCTTCCTTCCACATCGTTAAATATCATTTTAGGTTGCAGTTCATCTTTAATATACAGAACTACTCCTCTTTTTTTTTGCTTCAATGAAGCTGCAAGTTCCCTTCCCAATTTCGCATTTTTTAAATATTTCACATCTTGTTTCTTAATATGGGTCTCTTGTAAGCAAATTATATTACAATGCTGTTTGGATAGCCAATGGAAGATAGTTTTACGTTTAGAAGGTGAATTAAGTCCATTTACATTCCAAGATATGATTTTGCACTCCATGATCAAATTCTAGATCTTTTAGGTAAGTCTTTTTCATTGTCCATAAAGAATCTCTCCATCTCATGACTGGACCTAATTGTCTTTTTAGCTGTTTGAAATTCAAAACTCAAACCCTCTGGTATTTCCCATCTGTATCTAATATTCAAATCCTTCAACATTTGAACCAATTCTCTGTATTTCTTCCTCTCCAACAAAACTCCCCTAGGTAACTCTTTCATTATTCGCACTCTTTTTCCAGCAATTTCCAGAGGGTTGGTTTTGAAACGGCTTACTCACAATATCGTCTCTTGTTCTTTTTGTTGTAAATTGCACTATCATATCTCTTGGTAGATTTCTTTGGGCTGCATATTTTGAATTAATTCTGTACGCCGCATCCTGTAAAGCCGCAATTTCTTCCACTTCTTTATCCAAAAATTCTGCAAGTATTTCTGATATCTGCTCTTGGGTTGACTTTCCTTCTACTTCTGGGACTCCGCGAAATCTAAGTTGTCTTTCCATATATTTACATTCCATCACGGCCATTCTTCCTTGCAAACCTTTAGTTTCTGTCTTAAAAGAAACAGTTTGTCAACTTCATCCTCCATTACCCTCACTTTCAACTGCGTCGTTTGTAACTCCTTCTTGACCTCCTCAATACTCTTGGTTACTTCAGCCACCTCCGATTTAAGTGTCTCTTTGAAATCTTTCACCATATCCCTTATCATGTCCTTGATCTCTTTATTTCCATCCGCCACTTTCTTGTCCAAACTCTCCAACGCCGACTGCCACTCCTTCTTCGACATGGTGGGGCTGGCTTTACCTCGCTCCCACGAGTCCGCTCTCTTCCGCAACTCCGTGGCGGAAGTAATTTATTATTTTCAAAGTTAAGTCCTTTATTTAAAACAAATTCTTCTCGAATTAAACAGTTCCGATATCCAAAATGGCGGGCGTCTTTTCTCTATGGTTTTAACTCGAAGCTTCTACCCTTACCCTTCTCCAAGATGTCCCACTTCCGCTTAAGTTGAGACCTTGCCCTTTCCCTTTTCCAAAATGGCGCTCTTCCTTTTCCGGGTTTCCTTTAGCCGCCACTTCCAGCCTGTTACTCTATTGCTTTGATGCACTTCCTGCTCCGTCGCAGTCACACAGTGGTTCTCGCATTTTTTCAGGTTTCCCACAGTTCACTATCTCTCTTAGACCGCAGGTATGTAAACAATAATTACTTTTTCTGCTCTAATTCTTCTAAATAAATTCTTTTTAACTCAGTCACTTTACCGGAGCATAGCCAATCTGTCCTTATAACTTAGCAATCTTTATCTTCCAAATTAATTCAGTTCTTCTTTCTTCTCAGAAAGAGAGATAGCAATCTTTACCTTAATAGTTCTATTTGAAGGTTGTAATCGCTGTTTCGGTACTCAAAATATTCCAAATTAGTCCAAATTAGTTACTGAAGCTTGGGTATGGTGATCCTATGTCAATTCAATGACTCCAAAGCCGCTGCAGAGATCTTTGCCATCCTCCATCGAGCAGGACCTCAAGGCTGAGTGGGCTACCATTGCGCAGATCTCCCCCCACAGCCGAGATCAATGCACCCTCTGGATCCTGAGCGTTCATGCCTGTTCTCCGCCTGAGAACAGGGGGTCACGGGCGATCTAGCACCCTGCTAGCCCTCACAAGCAGCAGCTCGGATAGCTCCGCTCTCAGAGCTGCGTCAGACCACCATGATCCGAAACCGGAAGTCTGTATTCTACCAAGATCTTGACCAGAAAACGTCTAAGAAATGTAAGAGCTCAAAAGGACTACTCCCAAGAGCCTTTCTTAGATTGGCAGAAGAATATAAGCTGATTGACTTCCGGTTTGGGATTCATGGAGGTCTAACGCAGCTCCATTTGCGGAGCTGACCGGATTGCCGTTTTAACCGGCCGGAGGGGTGAAAATAACCCGCGGCCGACTGCTCTCAGGCGGGGAGCAGGCAAAGAACGCTCAAGACCCTAGGGTGAGTTAGATCTCGGACGAGGGGGGGCTCTACACAAGGAGTCTCCCCCCCGATCCTTGAGGTCCCACCTTGCGACGGGTCGGCTATAATCTCTGCGGCAATTTTGGGGCCAACTCGGCTGGCATAAGACCTACATACCCAAGCTTCGATCGGGGAGGGAAGTCGAGAGGAGAATTTAAGATCGAAACAGCGATTACAACCCGAGAAAGTTGAAGAGAAGGTAAAGATCGCTATCTCTTGAAACGGGACAGATTGACAAAAACAGAGAGGAAAGAAAGTAGATTTTTAAACTGCAACAGACTAGTGAAAAGGAGGTGAAGACTCGGCAGGAGTTGTATTTTAAAAGAGACTAAGTTTAAAGAAGTTATTACAAAAATCGGACTATTGTTTTGAATACCTGTGGTCTTGGAGCTGTGGGAAAAAGACACCATCGCGAGACCTGCTGTGGGAAGACGGGAGACAGGAAGTGCGTAATAACAATAGAGTGGCTGGAGGGAAGCGGCCCTTGCCAAGGGACAGGAAGTGGGGAATCGCCATTTTTGAAAGTGGAAGGGTCGTGGCTTCAGCGGAAGAGGAAGTAGGCCATCTTGGATTATAATAACATAGAGAAACCATAGAGAAAAGACGCCCGACATTTTGGATATAAAAAATTAATTTTGGCAAAGATTGGGACATTTGAAAAAAAAGGAAAACGTTTAATTATACGCCACGGAGCTGAGGAAGAGAGCAGATTCGTGGGAGCGAGCTAAAGCAAGCCCCACGATGTCGAAAAAAGAGTGGCAATCGGCAATAGAAAATTTGGACAAAAAACTTATAGACATGATGAAAGAACTTAAGGACACGAAATTGGAGCTTATTAAAGAGGTCAAAGAAGTTACACAGACAGTAAAGTCGGAGCTGTCAGAAGTGAAAAAAGGCGTGGAAACGATTAGCAGTGAATTACAAGGAACGAAACAGAGAGTCAAAACAGTAGAAGACGCGATGGAGAATTTAATAGAAACGCAACAAACAGAGATGAGATCGGTAAAGGGGAGGATGTCAGTTGCAGAAACTAAACACATGGAGAAGCAGCTTCGTTTTCGTGGTCTGCCAGAAGTTGAAGGGAAGTCAGCGCAAGAACAGATGACTGAGGTGTTGGCTGAATACCTGGGGAAGGAGGAGGAGGAAATTGTGGCTATCCTAGATGTGGCGTATCGTGTGAACTCGAGAATTGCAACCCAGAGGAAACTACCAAGGGATGTGATCGTGCAGTTTACAACTAGAAATATGAAAGAGAGGATTGTGACAAAACAATTTCAAGACCCATTGGAGATTGATGGCAAGACGATTATCATAATGAAGGAATTGCCCAGATCAGTGTTACTGGACAGGAAAAAATATAGAGTGTTAATTCAGACTTTGAAGGACATGAACATTAGGTACAGATGGGAGTTACCGGAAGGAGTGTCCTTTGAGTTTGGAGGGGCAAAAAAGCGTATCAGATCTGAGCGGGAGATGGAGAGATTTATTAAGGACAATGAAAAAGACTTACCAACAAAACCATGAATATGGAGAGTAAAGTATTATCTTGGAATGTAAATGGACTAAACTCACCGAATAAGAGAAAAAATATTTTTCATTGGCTACTAAAACAAAAATGTGATATTGTTTGTTTGCAGGAGACCCATATTAGAAAACAGGATGTAAAATATTTAAAATCTGGAAAATTGGGCAAAGAATTTGTAGCGGCTTCCAACAAGAAAAAAAGAGGAGTGGTGTTGTATATAAAAGAGGAGCTGCAGCCAAAATTTGTTATGAGAGATGTGGAAGCTAGATTTGTAGCAGTGGAGTGTAACTGGAACTTAAAGAGAGTGTTGGTAGTCGGACTTTATGCACCTAACGGTGCAAAGGAAAGCTTCTTTGAGGACTTAAGGAAGCACTTAGACGATCTTGTATATGACCAGATAATTCTTGCTGGAGATTTCAATGGAGTGACAGATTTGGAACTAGACAAAAAGACTACAAAAGCACAAAAGAAAAGAGGATTATTGCCAAAGCTTTTTTTTGAGTTGATTCAACAAGAGACTCTCGAAGACGTATGGAGGAGAGAATATCCTAAAACCAGACAGTTTACTTTTTATTCTGCAAGGCATCTTACATTATCAAGAATTGATATGATCTGGGCCTCAAAGGACTTAGCGTTATGGACTAAGGAGGTAGGAATAATGCCGATGGTAGGCTCAGATCACAACCCAATTATGTGGAAATTCGGAAAAAGGAGAAAAAGGAAAGCCTGGAGAATAAATGAGGACTTGTTACAGGAAAGTGAGAATATGGAAATATTGAGAAGAGAGACAAAGTTTTTTATACAATACAACGTGAATAAAGAAGTACCAACCAATAAAGTTTGGGATGCGTACAAGGCGGTTGTAAGGGGCATACTAATGGACTTAAATGGCAGAGCAAGAAAAAAGAAAGAGGAGAAAAGACAAGAGATTGAGGAGAAAATAAAAGCCAAAGAAGTACAGTTAAAAAAGAGACCAGGGAAAAAGAAAATATACCAGGAAATCAAAATTCTTCAAGAACAGCTAACAGCAATGAGTAATAAAGAATTGGAGTGGAATCTTAAAAGACTGAATCAAAAAGCGTTTGAGGGTGCTAATAAACCTGGGAAATATTTGGCATGGCAATTGAAGAAGAAAAGGGAAAAGAAAATAATAAATAAAATATGTGAAGAAGATAAAACGTACTTGGAGCAGACTACCATTAGTAGAGCCTTCTATAAATTCTATGCTAAGCTGTATAATAAAAAAGAAGTAAACAAAGAATCAATAGCATCATATCTGGAGAAAACCAAACTTCCAGAAATCTCGGAAGCTTGGAGAAGTAAGTTGAACAGTGAAGTAACTGACGAGGAAATAAGCAAGGCAATACAATCTGCAAATCTAGGAAAGGCGCCAGGGCCAGATGGACTTACGGCTAAATTTTATAAGACAATGGCCAATGAACTGGCACCATTCCTAAAAGAGGTGATGAATGGAGTTTTTAGGGATCAAAGGATTCCAGATACTTGGAGTGAAGCGAATATATCATTGATCCCAAAGGAGGGCCAAGACCTGACCAACGTGAAAAATTACAGACCTATATCATTACTTAATAATGACTATAAAATTTTTGCGAAGATATTGGCGGAGAGATTGAAGGGGTGGCTCTCGGAAGTCATAGAGGAGGAACAAGCAGGCTTTTTGCCAGACAGACAAATAAGAGACAACTTAAGGACAGTGATCAATGCTATTGAATACTACGACAAGCGTTGTGACAAAGAGGTTGGTTTCTTCTTTGTAGACGCCGAAAAAGCGTTTGACAATTTAAACTGGGACTTTATGTTTGCCACTATGGAAAAGCTACAACTGGGAGAAAGATTCGTCAGAGCAATCAAGGAAATCTATAGAGACCAGACTGCAGCAATTGTAGTGAATGATGAACTGACCAAGAAATTGACGATTAGTAAAGGAACAAGACAAGGTTGCCCGTTATCTCCATTGTTGTTCATCTTAGTATTGGAGATTCTGATGATACAAATCCGACAAGATGAGGAAATACGAGGAATAAAGATAAAGGACTATTCATATAAGGTCAGAGCATTTGCAGACGACATAATGTTAATTGTAGAAGACCCACTGGAGAACATGCCAAAAGTGATAGACAAGATCAAGGAGTTTGGAGACTTGGCAGGTTTCTTCATTAACAAAAAGAAGTCAAAGATATTATGCAAAAACATGACTAAGCAGAAACAACAATTGTTAATGGAAACAACGGATTGTGAAGTAACTAGTAAGGTGAAATACTTGGGAGTTGAGCTGACTGCAAAAAATATTGATTTGTTCAAGAATAATTATGAAAAATTATGGACTCAGATAGAGAGAGACTTGATCAAATGGAATAGATTGAACCTGTCATGGTTGGGCAGGATTGCAGCAGTTAAGATGAATGTGTTACCAAGAGTAATGTTTTTGTTACAGACAATACCAATCATCAGAGACTCTAAACAATTTGAAAAATGGCAGAGGAAAATATCAGATTTTGTTTGGGCAGGCAAGAAGCCTCGAGTGAAAGTAAAAGTTTTACAAGATGCAAAGGAGAGAGGCGGAATGCAACTGCCCAATCTGAGACTTTACCATGATGCAATCTGCCTAGTTTGGCTAAAAGAGTGGATGACATTAAAGAATAAGAAACTATTAGCCCTAGAGGGATATAAAAAAAATTTTGGATGGCACGCATACCTATGGCATGACAAAGTAAAGGTCAACTCGATGTTCCTGCATCATTTTGTAAGGAGAAGTCTATTTACAATCTGGAAGAAGTATAGAACTTACCTACAAGAAGGAACCCCCTTGTGGGTGGTTCCATATGAGGTGATAGATCCGAGAGCTGTGGATAATGAACAACAATGTTTAACGTACAAAGAAATAACTAAGATTGAAGTATCTAAACTTAGAATAAAGACGCAAGAAGAACTATCACCTAACTATGATTGGTTCCAGTATAGACAGATTAGAGACTTATACAACTCAGACTTTGCAAAAGGGGGCATACGAACAGAGAACTCGGAACTAGAGCAGACCCTTCTTAAAGAAGACAAGAAAAGAATATCCAAGGTATACCAAGTATTGCTGAAATGGTATACTGAGGATGAGATAGTTAAAACACAGATGGTGAAATGGGCTATAAATTTCAATAAAGAAATAACAATGGAGGCATGGGAATACTTGTGGAAAACTACAATGAAGACAACGACATGTATCAATATTAAAGAGAACATTTTCAAAATGATCTATCGTTGGTACATGACACCAAAGAAGATTGCGCTAGGGAACTTGAATACTTCTAATAAATGCTGGAAATGTAAGAAACATGAGGGCTCCCTCTATCATATGTGGTGGTCGTGTGAGGTAGCTAGGCAGTTCTGGGGGGAAATAATAAGAGAAATGAGTGAAATTTTACAGTTTCAAATAAATAAGAACCCAGAACTCCTGCTGCTAAACTTGGGAATGGAGGGAATTCCAGCCCATCATAGGACGTTGATTTTTTATATGACTGCAGCAGCTAGACTTTTGTATGCGCAGAAATGGAAAGTACAAGAAGTACCAACTATTGAAGATTGGATCTACAAATTGCTGTATATGGCTGAAATGGACAAGATGACAAGAAAACTGAGAGACCTGGACTCAGGGCAGTTCAACACAGACTGGGAGAAGCTGAAACAATACCTGGAGAAGAAATGGGAGGTGGGAGGAAAACTGTGGCAGTTTGAGAACTACTGAAATATAATAAAAGTATAAAAGAGAGGGGTGACTTTACCGGGGGAGGAAGAGAAATGTGAATTTATAAGCAGTTAGATTAATTGATTGAGATATATATAGATATGTATAGGTCAACTGATAGAGAATAATTAATGATAAGGTTTAAACATGAGGATTGACTAACTAACAATATTTTCTTTCTTTGACAAGATTTATATGCACCAAACTGAATATATAGAAGAGTTAAATTGATTGAGTATCTGAGGAGTTATATAGAATTACCATAAAAAGTTGAAATGAGTAATATATAGAGAACAAATCAAATTGTTTGATTTAAATGTGGGAAATTTTTATGGTTTATGATATATAGGTTTATATAGAATTATTCAAAACTGGAAAATGGGATAAATTGTTTATCTAAAGACGTATAGTTTGGGTGTATAATAAGTAAAGGAGTTAAAGATGTACTGCTTAATATAATGGAGAATGTATATCTGTTTTAGACAGAGGAACTTAATAGAAGTAAGGGAAAAGGGACAGAGGGTGGGAAAGCTGTTGGAAGTCAACAAAAGGGGGGGAAAGGGAGGGGGTTAGAAACGAAAAATTAGGGGAAAATTGACTGTAATGTAAAAATAAAAATGTTCTAACCCAATAAAAATTTTTCAAAAAAAAAAAAGAATATAAGCTGATTGATGCTTGGAGAACAAGAAATCCATCAGGAAGAGACTATACATATTACTCAGATTATCACAAAGCTTGGTCCAGAATAGATATGTGTTGGAATGCTGCAAGCCTATTACAAGAACTTAAAGACATGGATATACTTCCCATATCATATGCTGATCACAACCCCTTTATGGTGAAAATAGCAGACGTACCCAAAAAATTTAGATGGAGACTGAATGTACAGATATTGAAGAATAATTTTTTTTTACAAGAGGTTAAGGAATAAATGAAACATTACTTTCAACAAAATACTAAACCTGAAACACACATGAATATTGTTTGGGATGCAAGTAAAGCATACTTTAGAGGATTGGTGATAAGATATGCAGCTAAACGGAAACCAGAGAAGCAATATCGCTACAAAGAAATATTGGGGAGTTTAGAGAAGAAGGAAAAATCTAAAAAGAGATCCTGCAAGCATAACTTTAAAAGGTAACATTAAAGTGCTTCAGAATCAAATAAATTTGCGATTGATGGAAGAAACTGCACAGAACATTAAATTCGTCAAACAAAATTATTTCGAACATGCAAATAAACTAGGGAGATGGTTAGCCTACAAACTCAGAAAGGAAAAGAAGACTTATTTATGGCCCATACGATGAGACAGGTAATGAAAAGACACAAAAAGAAGAATTTAAGAAGATTGTGGGAACCTTCTACAAAAAACTGTATGGTAAAGCTCCAGTACCAATAGAAAAGCAAATACAATATTTACAAAAACATGATCTACCTAAGCTATCAGAAGAAAAAAGGAAGAAGTTGAATGAACCATTCACAATATTGGTATCAAGTCTTAATGAGCCACGCTATCCATTTCAAAATAGTCTGTACAGAGACTTCTTGACTCATTAGGGTCTTTTTGAAAGCCAGCTGTCCTATCTAAAAAGAAGCACAAAGAATGTTTAATGTCCACAGTGTGCAAAAGCCTTTCTGTGTCATCCCAGTGTGTCAGAAAGAAGACAGGTAGGACAATCTCCTGATTCATGTGGAATGTGGGGACAACCTTCAGCAAAAAGGGGAGGCTCAGATGAAGAACTGCCTTGTCTGAGAACATCTTAATAAAAGGAGGGTCACATCTAATGGCTTGCAGTTCACTCACCCTACTAGCTGAAGTTACGGCAAGCATAAATACTGTTTTAGCTGACTATTTTTAGTGAGCAAGTTGTGAGGGACTTGAAAGGCCTGTGTATAATCAAGGTGAGAACTAAGGAGAGGCTCCACTGAGAGAATGGCCTGGATGCTGAGTGATATAGGCTAGCTAAACCTCTAAGGAAAGACTTGCATTCTGAATGGGCGCAGAGTGATTTCCCATTTGTGGTGTCATGATAGGCAGAAATGACCACCACACGGACCTTAATGGAGGAATTAATTAAAACTTGGTCTTTTAGCTGAACCAAATAATGTGTAAAACAGAAGGCAAGGAACAAGAGGTGGGAATAAACCCATTAGCTTTGGCCTAAAGAGAAAATCTCTTCCATTTAGTGAGATATGACTTCATGGTGGAAGGTTTCCTGACCTCTTTTAGACTGGGGAGGAAAAAAACTATTCCAGGGGAGAAACAAACCACACTTTGAGTTTTAGAGTGCCCAGGTCATGATGGAAAATCATGATGTCCTGAAGCAGGTCTGGGGCTAGAGGGAATGGATGGGTTCTGCTTTGTGCCATGGGTTCTGGCAGTGTGGGTAGAAAACTCTGATGAACCAGTTTTGTAGGGGATGAAGCCTCAGTCTAGTGAACGGAACTATCAGAGTCAGGGAGGCAATTAAACCTAATTTTATATTTGCTTTGCACTTTGGTGCCTGTATGAGAGGACCTTGCTCAGGATGAGAATTTTGTTATCCTGTCTGGAGTGGGGAAGGTAAAGCCTTGGGAGGAGTCTAGGACTGCCCCCATAAAAATCACTCTCTGTCAGGGAAACAGGGATGATTTTTCCAGATTGACCCTGAGGCCCAGTTGGTCTAGCATGTTCAGAACCAAGGATATGTGTTATGACAGGGATTTTCTGACTGACCCACTAGAAGCCAATCATCTAAATAATGGGAAATGGTACAACTCTTTTCTCTGAAGTGGCTTGCCTCTACTGCCATGACCTTCATAAAGATACAAAGGGCAGATGAGAGACCAAAAGGAAGAACATTGTATTGATATTTTTTGTATCTACATTGGAAGCAAAGAAACTTTCTGAACTGAATATTTATTGGAACATGAAAATATGCATTTTTTAAATCCACAGTAACAGGTCAAACTTGAACTTTCAACAGGGGTAAAACATCTCTTAATGACAACATTTGAAATTTTTGTAATACTATGAACTTGTTTAGAGAACTGAGTTCTAAAATGAGGAATGAGCCCCCTGATTTTTTTTATCTACAATGAAATAAAATAACACTCCATCCATGCAAATGAATGGAACCAGTTCTATAGCCCCCTTTGCCAACAAAATGTGTACTTCCTCTATGAGCAAAGTGGGAGCAGGTGGAGGGTTGGACAGAGGTGGGATGTCTGGAGGAGTTGCCTTGAATTCTAGGCAATAGCCATGGCTGACAATGGACAATACTGAAGCCACCTGAATTATAGACCCCCAGGCCTGTAAGGGGCAAAAGAAGGCCTGGCATCAAAAACTCTGTTTATTTGGTCCTGATTGATCTGTAGGGGATCAAGAACCATCCTTTGAATTGGTTCTGAAGTAACTCCTATCAGGCTGAGTGGAGGTAGAGGATGCAGGCTGTTGAGAGCTTCTGGAAGTCAAATGTAATGATTGGGAATTAAATCAATGGTGTCTCGTATAAAGAAGATATGGCCGAGGGAAATATCTTTGTCTGAACAGATTTGGTAGAAAGATGTGATACCCAGAGAACTAGCTGTCATCTTTGATCTTTTTTTAGGGCTTCATCTGTAGCGAAAACATATCTAATCCTTCAAAGGGAAGGTCTTCCACCCTCATCCTATGGTGAGGAGGCTAATGCTATGGTTCTGAGCCACATATGTCTACAGATGACTACAACAGAGGCTATAGCTTTGGATGAGCAATTGCCATTGACTTCAATTGTTGTTTTGAGACCCTTAAAGCTTCTCTTTGCAAGATTTTAGCTAGCCTTTGTCATCTGGAATTTAATTTAAATATGAGCCTATCTTTTCCCATAAGAAAAGACAGTAGTGGGTCAAGAAGGCTTCATAATTGCCACTTCTAAAGGCCAAAGCTGTGGAGGCATATACCTTTCTACCTAGTAAGTCAAGTTTCCTTCCTTCTTTATCTATTGGAGCAAAAATGCTTTTCTGGAGGCTTTCCTCTTGGAGGGATTCCACAACATTGAAACTGGCTGGGGGTGAGTAAAAAGGAAACCTGATCCTACCTGGTTTTATATATATTATCCAACTTTTTCGATGTTGCTGGAGTCGAAGTTGGTCTTGCCCACACATCCTTGGTCACATCAAGCATTCCCTGCATAACTGGAAATGCTACAGGGCTAGTTGCTTCCAAGAGTAGCACCTTGAAGACCAAATCCAAACAGGTCAGAACCGAGCAGTTCAATTCAATTTCCAAGGAACTTGCCATACGAAGCAACTGTTGCATGTATAAGTGTAGGTCTTCACTCGGTGAAACAGCAGAGTCTTCTGCAAGGAATTCTGGTGGAGATGGTTCCAAGGCAAAATTGGAACTGACATTGAAGTCATCATCAGATTGCGTGGAACGGTTCAACATTAGTTTCAGAGTGGCATTCTCTTCAGAAACTGTAGTAGGAACTGATGAAGATTTTGCCTTTTGGTTCGGTTTGGAATGTACAAGCATACATGGGTCTTCTTCATGGAAGAAATAGTGTGTACATGCCCACCAAGCCCTCATATCCATAGGCATAGTAATGATGATATAGAGAGCCATACAGTGAGTAATGGAACCAATGGCATCTTTGGTGATGAGCCAATGCAGAAAGGCATCTTGGCATTGGTGAAGAGGTTCTCAGAACCCTGGGAGGGCTTGAAGAATCTGAGGCAGCCGGGCCTGAAGATGAAGATTTCTTTCTCTTCTGGCTCTTCAACATAGAGGGCTTTTCAATATGCTTGGACTTGAGATTTGCCTTTCTTAGAGGCAGCTCTGATTAGGACCAAGGTGGAGGTGACAAAGAAGTAGTTGGAATGGACTAGTTCTTAGAAGTCAAGTCAGGTGCTGAAGAGCCAGGAGAAACTAAGGCCCACTAAGGGCCTGTGGATCTTGATCTGTAGCTGTCTGATCTGAGCTGGTATAGCCCTTCAGGGCTGACCAAAGTGCCGCTTTGAGTCATGATGATGCCCTTTCATGGTGTATTTTCATAGAGAACTGCTTGCAGACTGCACACCTTAAGGTGTCATGGCCTTCACACAAACAGAATAGGCATTTGAGGTGCCCATTGGATTGGGCCATCTTCATTCCACAATGAGAACATTTCTTGAAAAAGGTCTTCAGTGCCATGGAACCGAAGGCAGATGGATCTGAGGAGCGTCCTTCAGCAGCAGCAAAAGAAGAACTGAGGGATGGAGATGCTCACCTTACCTTTTATAGCCATGCCTGGGTGAGATGTGCACAAAAAGGCTAGGTGTTTTGTGCATCTAGGAGCTCTGAAACTCTATTATAAAAACATAGTTTCTGGTGATTCCTAGAGAGACATGGTGTCACTTACAGGTTTTCCGTGGAAGTGACACCATGCCCTCAGCCCAGTGGGAAGATGACAACCCTCGTTGTTCCCAGCAACCTGCACAGAGCTGCAGCAGCAGAGTGGAGAGGTCAAGCAAGAAAGCTTGCAGACTGCTGGGGAATATAGTATAAGATGGGCAGGCTGGGCTGCCTGCATGACCCTAAAGGTAGAGTCCTCTTAAGGGGCTTATGGGGCATGTTTACCACACCCCCAAGAGGCTGGTAATGGACAAGAACACCTGCTACAATCACTTTTGGCCCTAAAATGAATTCTTTCTTTGGTTACCCCCAGCACTAAAGGTGGGGAGTGCTGCTGTCAGCAGTCAGCTGAATCCATTGTTTTTAGCCTATGCTCTGCCAACACCTGAAGAACTTGTAATCAATAAAGTTGTGGCTAGATTTTCTCCAGTTCACTATGTCCATGTTCTCCTTCTCTCTACCCTCTTCAGCAGGTACGAGCTCCAAGCACAAGTAAATCTAGTGGGTTCCATTTAAAATTTGTAGGGTTCATCACAACATGCGATAATGCCAAAGTTGCAATTGTGGCTATGATAGGGGCCTAGGCATAAATGTTGAATGCCCCCATATTTAAAACTTTGTGGACACTTAACTCCAAACCCCAAACCACCTCATCCAGGGATTATATTGATAAACTAGGTGGACAGTAAACCAAAAGAATTCAAAACCTGTCGCTGGAACCTGACAAAAGAAACAAACAAACAAAATCAAAGCTAGCTACTATCTGCATGCAGTATCTGTAGAAAGCAAGCAAGAAAGCAAGCAAGCAAGAGATAAAAATGCATTGGGAATTGTTTCTAGTTTCCTCTTTTTTTCCCACTGGAATCATGGTCTCCTTGATTTACAGACAGCTGTGCAAGCATATCCTTGCAGGGTAAAAATATATGAATTGTTAAAACCAAAAACATATAAATGGAAGTGTTTTTGTCTTAAATTAGGTTTCATTTTAAAATATTTGATTAAGTTACTGTATTTAAAATACGAAGTTCTACTTTCCAAGTTACTGTGGTAGCCAATATATCCATACTAGATCCTAGTTATAAATAAAAAAGGCTGATATTTCATTCTATGTAGGAAGTATGCTAGAAATATTCTATTTATTTTTATCCTCAAGTCAGGGTGTTTTTAATCACTTACGTGCTAGAATTCATAAAAGCCTTAATTTGCTGCAGGTTAAAGCAAGCTGATTAGGAGTGCCAGCAAGCCAAGTGAGAGTTGACCTGCCTGGACTAGCCTGCTGCCACATTCTTGTAGCAAGGTTAAATAGCAGTTTAGTCACAATTTTAAAATCACAGAGTTAAAAGGAAATGACTACTTTGGCATAAATGAAATATTAAAGTAGACAGTTGGGTCAAGCTCAATTATCAGTGAAACTCTTTCATAAATAACACATAGCTCTTCTTTGTAATGCTGGCACTAGCATTTTGTATCATATGCTTCATTAAATTTGTTTTTTAATACAGTCAAGGAAAATAAACAGCCGCTGTTGTGATTTCACTAAGCATCTAGGCTATCTGAGCAGTGCACTAAGAGAAAAGGTAACAGAGGCCAATGAATTCAAATGCAGGTGTGTCATGGTGGCTGATCAATTAGATCCATAAAGAACCCTGTTTTTCGACTGGATATTTTTGTCCAACTTGCACTGTTTTAAAGGACAAATGACTAGCTTGGGGTAATCAAGACAGATTAACATTGTGCTAACAGTGTAGCAGAGTTTGACACAAGATATCTAACCTAGGGATCCCATTTCCTCGGTGGGGGAATGGGATTCCCGTGCTTTCACCCTCCACCCCCCACTTCCACTTACCTGGCCAGCGGGGGAGGAAGGCATGGGAACGGACCGCCCGGTCGCCCCAAGAGCACTCCCGCGCTTCACAGCAGGCTGATTTGGGCTCCAAATGAGCCAAATTGGGGCCATTTGAGGCCCAAAACAGCCTGCTGTGAAGCACATATGCACTCCTGAGCCTGCGTTGTAACATCACCGTGCAGCTGTGGAACCACATGTGCACAGCGCGCACATGTAAAAGATGAAGAGGGGAAGGAGGAGGTAAGAGTCAGGCTTCTCCCCCTCCTGCTGGGAGGGTAAGGGGATCTGGCAACCCTAATCTAGCCTATGTTCCAACTAAGTGCTCCTTGAGATTTCAAGAAGGGAGACATAATAAACATGCTGAAATTTGATGAAAGTAAAATAGCTGGTTTCTAAGTATTTTAACAGACACTTGTCCACCATCATTCTTTAACTGTATCTTAACACCAAAGGAGTATTAATGTTAAAAATGTTTTTCTCCTAAAAAGTACTCTGTGCATTCTCCTATAATAAGTTGCAAGAAACACCAGAACAAGTGTGCTTTTATGATTTCTTTAAAATCCAAGGTTTTCACTGAAAGGGCTAGGGAGGAGTCACCTAAACAAAATGATAAGCGAAGGGCAGAATGAAAGTTCACGTCGACAATGCTGTAGTCTTAATCAATGGAGTATAATTCAAAATCCATTTTGAAGTCTGTAAAGAAAAATGTGTTTTACTTACTATCTACTTGCCTTTCTCCTTCTGTCTCTCCATATCTAATTCTTCTGCTCCCTGCCCATTTTTCTTATGATTCCTTTATTTTCTCTGTTCCTGTTTCTCCTTCTCCCCAGTCTCCTCCTTTTGTTTCTGGTTTCTGTCTGCGGGCCCATCTTTTCCTCCTTATTGTTCATGTTTTTTCTCCTATTCTCTTACTATATCCAGGCTTCTCTCTCTCTTTCATTTTCCTCTATTTTTGTCTTTTCTTTCTCTTTCCCCCTCTCTAAAATTATTCTTATTTTTCTCCCTTCTCTTTTGTCAATTTTTCACTGTGCATATTCATCTTCTTCTCTTCCTCCAATCCTCTCCTCTGTTTATTTCATTTTTTGTCTCTCTTCCAAAGTATATTGGAACTCCCATATCACTCATAAACATGCACTGAAAAGTTTTTTAAAAACTCTTTATGTCAATTACATTGTTACTACAGATTAGAAAAGGGCAATTTTCAGTGCCATCCTAAGCAGAGCTGTGTTTTATGTGCCCTCAAGTTGCTTTCGACTTAAAGTGACCATACAAATTAACAACCTCCAAAACATTCTATCATTAACAGCCTTGCTCAGATCTTGCAAACTGAAGGCCGTGGCTTCCTTTATCAAGTCTATCCATATCATGTAGGTTCTTCCTCTTTTCTTACTGTTGCCAACACCGTTCCAAATGCATTGAAGTCAATGTTGATTAATAACAAATAATCTTGTGTATGTGTCCAAGTATACACTGGGGAAAAGGGTGCTAAGGAAACCCCCCCGTGGAAAATATATTTAAAATAGGGAAGCTAGTTTGGGAGATCAGTGTTAGCCTATCTTTATCTAAATATCAGATTGGGAAACAAAGTGTATTGGCAGTCACCATCAACAGGAAGAAATGGAATGGGAAAGATAATGATAAAGAAAGAATGATATAGCTTCTCTACCTCCTCCTATAGGGTTGAATCCATAGTAAATTGTCTGCCAATTTCTACTAACTCCCCCTTCCTGTTGCATATCCCTGATTTGCCTTGCATGTTATCTTTGGGGATCCCCTGTCCCCCAGCAGTAGCATTTCAGGGATATCAGTGGGCTGCTACGGGAGGGAGAAGGAAAGAACATTCTCTTCCACAGGCAGAAGGGCCTTCCAGAGACCCTTAGTCTCTGGACCCATGGAAACAGTGCAAAAGAAAATTCATGAAGGACTCTGTAGCATCAGCACTTCATCTCCAAGGATGAGGACTTTTAACAGCTCTGGTGCTCTTCCAACTTACCTCAAAAGAGGGAGATCAGTGAAAACAATCCCGATATGATGAAAATATAGCTTAATAACACACCAACTTAACTCACTTAAAATAGGGAGGGTTTAAAAATTAAGAATTATTTTTTGTTCATTTTTCCAGGGGAGAGGTTGAATTTGAGTTGAAGTGGGGGGAAATGGGGAAAAGTGGGGGGAAATGCAAGAGTCCTACAAAGGGACTGCAAGAAGTCCACAGGAATTAATGTTCAGGGATATTACACATACCTCATACTATCCCTATACAGTTTACATTTTAGAAACAGTAATATAATTGACTCTCACTGACCCTGTTCAGATCCAAGGGATGATACTTGATCCAGCATTATTGCTAGAGAAGCAAGCTGATAAAGCTTTAAAAAATTTTTTTACCATCTTCACTTAGCTCAGAAGATAGCCCCCACTTTAACTCTGCTAACCTGGTCCTGTAGATCCATGCTATGGTTACCTCAAGGCTGGACTACTGGAATGCACTCTACATGGATATGCCCTTGAAGATAACTTGGAAGCTACACCCTACAGAACTCTGCAGACTGACTACTACTGGGTGCCAAGCAGAATCAGTATATCACTCCCTTTCTGTAGACACTCCACTGGTTACTGATCATTTACCAGGTCCAATTCAAGCTATTACCTACAAAACCCTTAATGGCACTGGACCCACATATCTGCAGGACTACCTCTCCTACTATGTTAAACTATGAAAGCTCCACTCATCTGGGCAAAGCCTGCCAAAGGTGCCTTCCTGCAAACAGGTAACATTGGCACTTGCCGGTCCTTTCCATTCACATTCTCTGTGGTGGCTCCTTCGTTGTGGAACTGTCTACCTAAGGCCATTAGGAAAATTCTTATGCGTCTATCATTTCACCACCAACACGGGCAGACCCTGGGCTGACTCCAGTTGTTTTCTGAGATCTGACAGGATTGGGCTATACCATGCCACCTTTCCACCCATCCTAAGTATACAACAGTAAATATTAATATACAATGCAATGTATCATTCACAGAAGCATACATTAAATAAAAGGACACTTTTGATTATCTGGTTCTCAGACTATTAATTAAAAGAAGTGTATTTATTTCATTTAGAATGAGTGATTTCCAAACACCCAGTCACAGGAGCATTGTCTACCGCCTTGGCCAATTAAAGAACTATTCCAGTTCATTCAGTAATATATTTAATGTGGATGAAGGAATGAATACTTCTGAGAAATGAGATGCTCTTGACATTGGAAGGTTTGAGACTTGGATGGCATGCTTATTTATGGTATGATAAAGTAAAGGTCAATGTAGACTTCAAAAATCATTATATTAGGAGAGCCAGCTTGAGAATTTGGAATAAATACAAACTGAGATTATCACAGAAGACACCACTTTGGGTTTCAGCACAAGAAGCGTTTTATAGAGGTGAAATGACTACTAAAAATGGATGGTTGACTAATGGAGACTTACTAGCATTCTCACAAGGAGATTGTAAATTGAAGACAAGGGAAGATTTAATAGCTAAAGGTTATAAATGTCAATGGTTTTTCTATGCCCAACTTCTAGAAAGGTTTAAATCAGATTAAAAAAATTATGGGGCTTTGGTTACGAAAAGACAGAGGTTGAAAAAGAACTTTGTACAAATGATGAACATGTTATTTCCAAAATGTACAAACTTTTGTTGAAATCTGAAATGAAAGAAGAATGTGTAAAATATGGTATGGGCTAAAAATTTGAGGTATAATATACAAATGGGCCAGTGGGAAAATATGTGGGTAAAGGGGCTCAAATTCACTTTGAGTTTCACATTTAAAGAAAATTTTTATAAAATGATATATCAGTGGTATATGTCTCCTGACAAATTAGCCAAAATGAGTACAAGTATGTCAAACAAATGTTGGAAACGTGAGAAACATGAAGGAACATTTTATCTTCTTTGGTGGACTTGCCCTAAGGCAAAAAAAATTTGGTCACAAATTCATATGATCATACAAAAAATGTTGAAGATCAATATACAATTTAAACCAGAAGTCTTTTTGTTGGGACTAATAGACAAACAATTGGAAAATAAACATGGTATCTTATTTCTATATATGACCACGGCGGCTAGGCTTTTATATGCACAAAAATGGAAAAGTACAGTATTGCCTTCAATCAAGGACTGGATTGTGAAAATGATGGTGTTAGTGGAGATGGCTAAACTTACAGCTCTGATCAGAGATAAAACATTGTCTACCTTTATGGTTAAGTGGAAACCCCTTATTGATTTTCTGCATGAGACGAGGAAAAATGAACTGATGATTTGTGGTTTTGATTTCTAAGAATATAAATTTGGGAAAAATAAATAGAAGGGGGGCAGTATTGAAAAGGTAAATTTTAGAGATATAAAAACTAAAAGTATAATGGTTGTTAAACTATGATAGGTGTTGTAGAGAAAAATGGAAAATGAAATATGTATTATTTTTCTTTGTTATTTTCAATTTTTGTTCTTTTTCTTTTTGTCTAGTCTAGGGTTGCCAACCTCCTGGTGGTGGCTGGAGATCTGGAATCACAACTGATCTCCAGGCCACAGAGATCAGTTCCCCTGGAGAAAATGGCTGCTTTGGAGGATGGACTGTATGACTAAGACTGAGCTCCAGCCCTTCCTCAAACCCCACCCTCTCCAGGCTCCACCCCCAAATCTCCATGAATTCCCTAACCTGGAGCTGGCAACCCTAGTCTGGTCACAACAATTATAGATAATCCAGCAATCAATCTGACCGTTTTTAAATTTTAATGAAGAGCACCAATCTATGCTATAAAATATGACCACTTAGTCTCCTGCACAAAGAGTTAAATAATGACATTCCATGGGAAGAGAAGAGATGCCTTCTTCAGATGTGAAACCACAAGAGAGAGCTTTGGGATAAGTTGCAGATCTTCACTGATTGGTATATGATCAAGCCACTGTGTTTTACATGTTCTATTTCCTAGATTTTTCTTCTTTATACTTTTTAAATGTGACAACAGAATCTCATCATTACCCTTCCCTTCCTAGCAGGAACTCTGGAGGTACAAAGGAGAAGAAATTGACAATAAATGTTTCGGAGAATCAGTTAGAGCAGCTATCTGTACTCGCTGCAAAGAGTTATGAATTATACAGTATCAGTGGGAAAAGTTTTTCCACAGCATTCATGTTCAGCATATTCTCTATGTCCACATCTTAAGAGCATAAAGTTCTAGCCAAGGCTATAATTTACTTGTTCTTTCATGCAACCCAGGTTCATCATAAACCTGACCTTTAAAATTCAAGGTGTCCTCAGGAATTTTTCATTACTCAACTCTAAGATAAAGGATACTGCTTTGCAAAATTTAGCAACCTGATGTGGGAATAGTATAACATGGAGAGAATAGAACTGATTTTCTTATAAATAGAATACTCTGAGAGATTAAAAAGGGGAATGTGGCATTGTTTATTTGGTTCATCATCCTTTTTGTAGTACATTCTATAAAAATTTATAGCTCTAAGGGGCTGAGGAGACATATCCATGTTTGGATAGTTTTACCGATGTTCTAATTATTATACTTTTATTTTTTTCTCCTCATTTCGAGATTTGTCATATTGTAAAACATTGTGCCCAGCATGAACAAACAAATATTAATAATTTGTAATGTCAGTAGTTTTTAAAAAACAATTCAAACTTCCATTTTGCAAGGCCACAATCTGAGATGGAACTAATGGTATTCTGTTGAAATTATTTCAAAATTAACAGAAAGTAGTGTGTACATTTTGGAGTTTAAAAAAATTAGCATAAATGTATCCGGAAAAGCTAGTTTTATTTCTTCATAGGAAATGAACTCAATTTTCTTATAAAAAATTCTAGACCACATATAACATAACAGGTATTCAATCATTTTATTTTAAACACTTACTGGCCGAAGAAGAAGAAAAATCAGTAGGGTGGAGCATGATCACGTTCCACTAGCACCAATGCTTACTTTATCCCCTCATAAAGTATGCTGTGATAATTGCTGCTGACAGATTTATTCAAGGTTCATTTCACTTTTTCTCTAGTTTTTCTCTAGTTAGAAGTGCAGCAGAGCCCATGGGAAGATCCACCCCTCACACCTGTTAGGTTTCTTCATGTTACTAGGGCCAGTTTGGACATGTCACTTTGAATTAGCATTGTACAAGGGCACTAAGTGTGACAATTACTTATCACAGGTTTAACGTGGAGGGGAGGGAGGGGAGGAGGGGAAAAGTTTCTAATTCAAGTCCGAGAATAGTGTCAGAATACGTAATTTAAACCCTTTAATGCAGATTGTATGAAATTCATTCTGAAACTTTCAAAAAGGTTCCCATGGTAGATTTCTGAAAACTGATACAAAGAAGGCAACCTCTACTATTATGACATGCTTTAGAAAAATAAATAATATTTCTGATAAATATTTGAAAAATGTCCAAAACTGCTCTGGTAAGCTTCTGGGCATTCTAAGTTCTTGTATTCCAATGCTCTATACAATAGCATCCAAATACAACCTATTTTCAGTGTCTATAAGCCTTCAAGACAGGGAATCCCTTTTAAGTTTAGTTGTGAAAAGAGAGTATTGGGGTTTAATATGCTTCATTGTTTTCAAGGCCCCAGCATGTAAACTAGGAAAGCAAATGGTTATGTCAGCTTCCAGGAAGGAGACTCAAAGACACAAAAGTTTTACTAATTTTTTATCATGTTTGTAGACTATTGCAAAAACAGTGGCTATACTGAAGAGAATATTCAACCCTAACCCTTTTATCTGCAGAAGTTCTATTTTACAGTGCAAATATGACATCCCTTCAAACAACACCCATTTAGATTGATGGTGGAGAGTGCCCTCAGGTCATAGCTGACTTATGGTAACCCCTAGTGGGGTTTTCATGGCAAGAGACTAACAGAGGTGGTTTACCATTGCCTGCCTCTACAACCCTGGTCTTCACTGGAGATCTTCCATCCAATTACTAACCAAGGCCAACCCTTCTTATCTCCTTATATCTGATGAGATCAGACTCACCTGGGCTATCCAGGTCAAGGCACCCATTTACATTAAGAGGTTGATATTATATCTGGTAGACAGCCCCCATTATAGGAGGGAAGGGAAAATTGCTGCAACTAACAGTGGGTGACCTGACCCACGCCAAAAGTCGCATCCTTGGAGGTACACTGTTTATGAGGTGAGAAGGGTCAGGCCAGCTTCCCTACTTCCAGAGTGGGTGCATTGAGGTTAGAGAAAGGAATGAAATTTTCTGTCCTTTCCCCACCTATTAAACTTGAAAGGCTTTTAGCAAGGGTTTTTTTTTAAAAAGCAGTGACTATTGTGTTTGATGGGGAAAATCTTAAAAAGTAAAAAATCCCCTGCAAAAAAATACATTCCAAACAACAGCAACAGTTTGAAGCTGAGGGAAACGGCAAAGTGAAGAATAGAAGCTGATGAGCCATCAGCTGCTTTGAGGCTAATCACATCTCACATTTAATTACTTTCCATAACTACTTTATTCCTGTGGTCTCTTAAACATCAGCCCTTTTCCAAACCTCCTCAACCTGAACCCCAGGCCAATTGAAGCATTATGAATTTCTGCCTAGGATTTCTAGTTCAGGTAGAAAAGAGACTTTCCCGTCATACTGATCTTATTGTGCTGTGACAAAACAATAGTACATGACCTTCATGTTTGCCACAACCTACATTCTTTAATTTAGCATATGCCCTTTACTCACATTCTAGCAAACAATGACACATTTCCCAATTTTTCAATTCCTCAACATTGTTTTTCCTTATTACACAGCAGTTATTATAAAGAATGCAAAATTGTTCAAATAGATTTATTAATGCATACATCTGTGAGAAGAAAACTCTTAATTCAAACTTATACATAAATGGCAAGAAACAAATGGCTGCCGAAATGTACAGAATATTAATAGAATATTAACCTACAGTGCAATCCTCAGAACACCTTCTTGAGACTAACTGAGCTCAGTTGAAAGACCCAAGTACCATTCTGTATAGACCTGCATAGGACTGTTCTCTAAGGTCTACTCAGAAACTTACCAAGGTCTCTTCAGCAGAGCTTACTCCCAGGAAAGCATTCATAGGACTGGAGTGTTAATCAGGGCAAGATGCCAAAACTATGCAATAAAACATCAATTACCAGAATCAGGAATTGTGATATTATTGATATTATTAGTTATAACTAGAGATGGGCACGAACCAGGAAAATTCTGAACCATGCGGTTCATCGTTTGTCACATTTTATGAACTACGAACCATGAACTTTCACAAGCTTGTCCTGGTTCGCGAACCAGTTTGTTTGGTTCGTGAAAACTTCACTTCCAGGGCAGCAGAAATTCTGCAGACAGCCCATCCCCCCTGTTGCCTAGGAAACTGATTGATCAGTGCCAGGCTGCCTGCAGTGACAACCTGAAATACCGGGCTAAAATTCATCACGGTTCATAAGAAATGAGCTTCCACGAACCACCAGTTTGTGAACCATGAACCAGCCTGGTTCGTGATGAACTTCAGTTCGTATTTCAGTTCGTGCCCACCTCTAGTCATAACACATGGGCTTTGTTCTAGATGAAGCATAACAAATCATCAATATTCATAGGGAACAATGCTGCCAAATTAATTGACCACAAACCATTTAATTTGCAGTGCTTCCACAAACCAGCCAGTATGATATAGTGGCTAGAGAGTCAGACTAAGACCTGGGAGACCCAAGTTCAAATCCCTTCTCTGCTGCGGAAGCTTGCTTGGGTGACCTTGGACCAGACACACACTCTTAGCCTAATTTACCTCACTTGGTTGTTGTAAGGATAAGATGGAGAAGAGGAGAACAATGTAAGCTGCTTTATTATAATAAAGAATATATAATCTAATTATAAAAGAAAAAGTATAAAAGAAAAGCATGTGCCAGTGTTTAAAATGAAAGCATCCATTGCACAGGGATATACTAATCATCTACATTTCCTTGTGGAATTATACTAAGTAACAACTGACCTCCACTATATCTTGCCTTCTGTTTAAATAACGACAATCAGAATGCCATCCATGCTCCATCCTCAGCCTTCAGGATTGCAGAGAATGATGATTATTACAATACCAGCCATTTCAATATTAACAAAACTTATTGTACGAAAATAATTAAATAAAATATGGAACATAATATAAATCAACAAGTATTCAGGCTTTTTATTCATGCTTAACTCTGTCTACAGACACCAGAAACAAAATTTTGGAATCTATTTTGTATTCACAAAGAATATCAACCATCCACTTGGCATGATTCTAGTCTGTGGTGGGATGCCATTTACTTCACTGCATTAGAAAACTCTGGACAGAAAACAGAAGAGCGCCTGGATATCTTTCCAATGCTATATAATTCCTTGGCAAACTTTAAACAGTTGTGTTACCAACTAACGGCTCCAGCAAATGATTCCAACCCTAATGTGCTTTCTGGGGTGCCTTTTTCCTTCATGACATAACTATTCATGAAGCCAGCCTCCAAAATAATGAGATTTTTGCACTGTTAGCCTGTCAAAATGCATGACATTTGTGGCTTTTTATAAACAAATGTACAGCAAAGTAATTTGCCCCAGCTTCATTTTGCTTTACATAAAGGTCCTTAACCCTTCAAAATGCATATTCTTCCAAAATAACTAAAATCTCTCAAACATATAGCTTCCTATGCAGTCCTTGACAAACGCCCAATGCCAATATTGTAAAGGTTAAAATATGCCAGTTGGTCAAAACAGCTATTTTAGTATTCAGAGCACACCAGAGGGTTTTTTTTTGTCAGATATCAAATAAAAATGCATTAGTTTTATAATTTTGCAAGATTGTCCTAGTTTTCATAATTTAGCAAACCAAACTTTCAGCACCAAACACTCTTTTTTATCTTTTCTCTTTGTTGTATGTCAGGTTTTAATATCTTTTTTCAGTCTCCTAAAAACATTGTTTCAAGAAGGTAGCCATGTTGGTCCGCAGTAGAACAGCAGGATTTGCATCGAGTAGCACCATCTTCAGTGGTATCTGGAGAAGGGAGCTTTGGTTCTTTAAAGCTTATACCCTGAAAATCTTGTCAGTCTCTAAGGTACTACTGGACTCAAATCCTGCTAAAAAAAAACTGAACACACACTACGGACTTCTTATGAAGCTCACGAAGCTATCAATGTGTTATATTTATCTATATAGAGCATCTGTATAGAGCATCTATCAATTCTATAAACTTATCCGCATATAATGGAAGCTGGCTTACGATTCCCACTATCACAGCAAAAATAAAAGCTTTTATTAGGACCAACCAAAATGGCATAAAACAGTGTACAAGTTTTCAAGTTCTCCAGAACTAACAGCTGGGTGCTTTAAAGGGGGAGGGGGAGATGTATCAGCCATCATCTTGGAGTCTTATCTTGTAAGCAACCTGTGTGAAATGCTGAGCATGTATGGGATTTTTAATGGTGCTAGTGTCAGATTGCACCCATAGTCTTCTGGGAAGAAGAAACAAAAAATGGAAGCACTGCACTGACAATACAAAAACTAGTAGTTGATCAAATCGATTTAACACCAAAAAGGACATACAGATCTTTTAGAAGGCTGAAAGCAAAGAAAGAATGTGATAGTCATTGTATTAGCATTAGTGAAGATAAATTTTAGTTAGTGCACAAAGTACAGAGTCAATGGAAGAAATGGTGTCTAAGGTGCCACTAGACTCAAATCCTGCTGTCCTACTGCAGACCAACACAGCTACATACTTGAAATTATCTTTTTTCACAGGTCCTCACTAAAAAAAATTAAAATCGTAAAGAGTCCAGTAGCACCTTTAAGATTAACCAACTTTATTGTAGCGTAAGCTTTCGAGAACCATGGTTCTCTTTGTCAGATGCATCTGTTGAAGAGAAAAACAGTGTTGCACTTACCTGTAACTGTTGTTTATCTAGGTCTTCCATGCAGGCACACATGGGACTGCACATGCACAGGCCTGCCAAATTCGGAGATTTTTTTAGCTTAAAACCACTAGAGGGCACTCACGCCTACCAGCGCACATGCACAGCTGTCTTTCCTACTGAAAATGGCATCTTAAGTAGGCGGAGTGCCCTCACAACCCTCAGTCCTCTTTTGCCGCCATGTCCTCAGGTAAGTCAAAGCATCAGCGGGAAAGGAGGGAGGGTATGTGTGCCTGCACGGAAGACCTAGATGAACAAAAGTTACAGGTAAGTGCAACACTGTTTTTCATCGTCGGTCTTCCAGTGCGGTCCCACATGGGATATTAACAAACTTAATTACCTGGGAGGCGGATGAAATATCTTCACAGGAAAAGCGACTGGAGGACTGCCATGCCAACCGACGACTCCCTCCGGGCAAGGATGTCCAGGGCATAATGCCTCCCAAATGTGTCAGCAGACGCCCATGTTGCAGCCTTACAAATATCCTGGAGCGGGATGCCCTTCAGCAGAGCAGCAGACGAGACTTGCGACCTAGTAGAGTGGGCATGAATCTCCAAGGGACAGGGTAGGTTAGCCGCCTTGTAGCAGAGCAATATTGCCTGGACAACCCACCTAGCTAAGGTCTGAAAGCTAGGCCCTTTGCTCTTTTTGAGGCCTAAGAAACAAACAAAAAGTTGGGAATCTACCCTAAAGGGCTGCATTCTGTCTAAATAAAAAAAGCACCGCCCTCCGTATATCTAACAAGTGGAGGGTCTTTTCCACCTCAGTTGAGTGACCTTTGAAGAATACAGGTAGAACTATCTCCTGTGCCAAATGGAACCTCGATACCACCTTGGGCAAAAAACCAATCTTAGGCCTGAGAACCACCTTTCTTGGTGGACTTCCAAATAAGGGGGGTCCGCACAAAGGGTAGCCAACTCCCCCACCCTCCTTGCAGACATGATTTCTACTAAAAATGCTACCTTCATCAACAGATAGCGAAGATGACATGCTGCCAAAGGCTCAAAGGGCTTTGTCATCAATTTGGCCAGAACTAAAGGTAGGGACCATTGTGGCACTATTGCCGTGACTGGTAGAAACAGATTATTCAGGCCCTTCAAAAACAATTTGGAAGCCGGATGAGAGAAAACTGTTATCTTGTCAACGGGAGGATGGAAGGCCGAAATAGTGGCCTGGTACACTTTAACAGAAGAATTAGAGAGGCCACTATGTTTAAGGTACAAAAGAAACTCTAAAATATCTGAAAGGAAACAGTCTAGAGGATCCAGGCCCCTGTCCTGGGTCCACCCTGTGAATTTATCCCACTTTAGACTGTAGGATTGCCTAGTGAACAGTCTATGCACATTCCGGAGGACATTCGCTACAGCCTCGGAAAAGGAGCCTCTTGTAGAATCAGCCAGGCCATCAGTTTGAATGTATGTTGTGATGACAGACACCCTTCCACGACAACAGATCTTGACTTCTCGGTAGGGGAAGGAATTGGGTCTGGAGTCTCATCAGCCCGTGGAACCAAGGTTGTCTCAGCCAGTAAGGGGCTATCACTATCACAGATGCACCCTCTGCCTGGATGTTGCTGACCACTCTCGATAGGAGGGGTATGGGCGGGAAAATGTAATACAGGCGATCTGACCACAGGAACTGAAAGGCGTCTCCCAGCGATCCTTGGCCTGACCCACCTCTAGAACAGTACTGATCTAATTTTTGATTGTCCTCTGACACAAACAGATCGATCTCTGGAAGGCCCCACTTTACAAAGATAGGGTCCAAATAGGAGTCTTTTATAGACCACTCATCGTTGTCTCCCCCCAACCTGCTCAAGTGGTCTGCCAACGTATTGCTCACACCCAGAATATGCACTGCTTGGAGCCAGATGGAGTGTCTTAGAGCCCAAGTCTATACCTTTATCACTTCCCTGCACAGAGTCTCTGATGCAGTGCCCCTGTTTGTTCAGATAGAACATGGTGTTGTTGTTGTCTGTAAGCACCAACACAGTCCTTCCTCTCACGGCATCTGCAAAGGAAGCCAATGCATATAGAACAGCCTTCGGTTCCAAAAGATTGATGTGACAATCATTCTCCATATGGTCTCACAGGCCATGTGCATAGGACCCTTCACAATGGGCACCTCAACCCAGATTAGAGGCATCCATGGTCAAGGTAATATCAGCCCTACGATGTTCAAAGGAGATGCCCATGAGGAGATTTGTTTCCTCCAGTCACCACTCCAGGGTCTTGAACACACCCCTAGGGATACTAAGTTTCCTATCAGGATTATAACTTTTGGCTCAAAATTTAGAGAGGAACCAGAGCTGCAGTGGCCTCATGTTCAACCTGGCAAAGGGTACCACAGCCGTGGTGGAAGCCATACACCCCAGCAGAACCTGTACACTCTTGGTCGATTGGAACCTACAATGTTTAAACTGGGAAATCAACCCTTTTATTCTCAGAGCCCTGTCTGCAGGCAGGAAACCCTTACTGGGCTGCCCATCTAAGATCGCACCAATAAACTGCACGGACCTAGAGGGTGTAAGCTTAGACTTGGACTGGTTCACGAACAGACCCAGCTCTAGACAAGTGGAGAAGGTCAGGGACACCTGTCTGGACATGTCCTTAGCCAAATGGCCTGTGATGAGCCAATCATCTAAATAGGGGTAGCTGCAGCAGTTCCTGGTCTGCAAAAATGCCACTACTACTGCCATACATTTCGTGAACACCCAGGGCGCCGTAGGGAGGCCAAAGGGGTGAACGCGATACTGAAAAATGTGGTCGTTATAGGTGAACTGCAAATACTTTTTATGCTCAGGAAAAATTGACATATGAAAGTACGTGTCCTTAAGATGTATAACCGCAAACCACGATAAGGGGGGAATAAGCTTCATCACTGTCTGGAGTGTGGTCATTCTGAACTTGCACACCACTATAGATTTATTCAAGGTGCGCTAGTCCAAGATGGGACAGAAACCTCCATCCTTCTTTTCAACCACAAACAAAGAAGAATAGAAACCCCACACTGATGTCAGTTCAACCACCTCTTCAATAGCCCCTTTAGCCAGAAGGACATTCAGTTCTGCCTCTGCCCCTGAATTAGACACTGAGTCAGAAGAAGGGAGTCTTTGACCAGGTAAAGAAAAAACTCAATTTTATAACCAAAACGGATTATATCCAACACTCAACGTTCAGACGTAACTGAACACCCACTAGAATAGAATGAACTCAACCTGTTCCAAAACATGGGACTCGAGCCCTGTAATAGTCAGAACTGCTTTTGACTAGGCTGCTGATCTCTAGGGGGCTGCTGATGTGAGCCCTGCTTGCTCCTGCTGCCCTGCCTCCTAGGAAAGGAGGACTGGGGGCCTTGGTAAGGGTGTTGCGGCTGTGGAGCATACCCCTGATAAAGCTGGAAGGGGTGGTAACTTCCTCTAGGGTAGAACCTATACTGTTGCTTCCCCGATGCCTGTTGCTGGGGAAACACCCCCATATGATTTGGCAGTAAGCCTGTCCTTTCTCTTTTGTGACAGGTACTTGTCAGTCTTGTCGGAGAACAATGTTTTCAAACGGGAGGTCCTCCATCCTGTTTCTGGTGTCTGTTGGTAACACCGTGGCACGCAACCGAGCATGCCTCCAAAAGACCACTGCCTACAGAAGACTTCTTGCAGAAGTATCTGCCACATTGCAACTGGCATTGATCTGATGGCAGGAAAGTCAAGTCGCCTCCTCCTGGATCATCTTCAGGAGTGCCCACTGATCCACAGGGAGCTTTGGAATGAAAGTAGCAACCCTGGTCCACAACAAAAGCTGATAGGCAGCCATCATTGCAGAGTAATTGGCTATCTTAATGTTTAACGCCACAGAGGCGTAGAGTTTCCTGCTCATCGTGTCGATCTTTCTACCCTCCTTATCTGACAGGGTGGTATGCGGTCCTTGCCTAGGCCTCGACTGTATCTCCTCCATCACAAATGAAGACAGTGGAGGATGTAAGGACAGGTATGGGCAGACATCATCCATTGTTCTACACAGGCCCTCACATTTATGGTTGTTGGGAGGAGCAGAGGCTGGTTTGAGTGTTAGGTTGGACAAAAGGTCCACGAACACTTCAATAATCGGAAGAGATATATTGTTAGCAGATCCAGCATATATATGCTTTAGGATTTTATCCGTGGTCTTCTGTTCCAAAGAGGAGACATCTATCTCTAGAGCCCTGGCCATACGGCCCAGCAGCTCCATATAAGTGCCGAAATTCTCTGTTGGGGAGGTGTCATCAAGGGCCCCTATTGCTTCCTCCGGTGACGGATCCAAAGGCGGACTAGGGCTACGATGGATCAGATACGGGTTACCCTCCATCTCCCCTTCTGAAAACTGGTAAGCCAGACGAGTACGCAAAAACAAGTGCCTGCTCCTGTGTGGTGAGGGGGAACGACTCCGAGGCAGGACGTCTGTGTAGAAGGCATGACCCAGTTCGACCTCATAAGGGGGAGCCTCCCTGTATCGGTCCCAAGAACAATGCTCCAATCTGGGGGTGGCATAAGTATCCACCCGTCTTCGTGGAAGCTCGCCCTCTCCACGGAGGAACATGTCACCCGGGATCTCATTGAGGGGGATCTGAAACCCCTCGGGGTCAAAAGCTTGTCAAAGACAATCACTTCCTCCCCAATCCATTCCCTGGAGGACCTTGAGGCGCTCCGTTCCAAGGGATGACAGTCGGTCCCCTTGCGCCTCTTCGGCAGAGGCTCAGATCCGGAAGCAATGGCTGCAGTTGGATCCAACAGAACAGCCTTCTCCTTCAATTTATGCTTCTTCTTCTTTTCTTTAGGAGTTGACATGGCAGGAGACTCACTTGCAGGTGTCACAGAGACAGCGACCCACTCCGTAGGTTTCTCCAACCGGATCCGAGGTGATGAGGCGCCTCGACTCCGAGGAGAGAGAGATCATGGAGGTAAATCAGTCGCCATCATGGTACTCGAGGGGGTATGGCTCCGTGGAGACTTGGATGTGGATGGCACTGGATCCAAAGGGGCACTTGGATCTGCCAACTTCAGTCCGCCGTCTGCCCTCAGTTCCAAAGACGATTCCGACAGTGTCCTTAACACCGTATGTGCTGGGGAAGAGCGAGAACATGGAGTCTTGGAACCACTGAGTTTAGGATCCGGATGATCAGGTGTGCCGGTCAAAACAGGCGCTTTAGCCTTAGTCGGGGGGTCAGTAGCTGCCATGGCCTTCTTCCAAAGCCAAATTATATAAGAGGCACCTTCACCCAAGAACAAAAACAAACGGAGTAGAACCCTACACGTGAAGGAATCAATGGGAATTATACTAGAAAGAAATCAATATATACACTCAAAATTACCAAAATACTGCTAATTTAAATGTACCTTGTTACACAATTCAAATTCCCATAACAATGGGAATTTCACATGTAGGGTTCTACTCCGTTTGTTTTCTTCCAAAGCCAAGCATGCAGCCTATCCGTCCTCTCAGCCCGGGCCTTGGGGGTGAACGTGCAGCAGTCCTTACATGACAGGTGTTATGCGTCTCACCTAGGCAAAAAAGGCAGTTGGAATGGCCATCAGAGCGCGTCATTTTCCCTTTGCAGGAAACGTACTGCTTCTCTGACATGGCAAAGACCAAGAAGAAACGCTCAACGGTGAGTACTAACTGGTAGTTAAAGCTAGACTCTCCTCCAATGGCGGCAAAAGAGGAACTGAGGGTTGTGGGGGTGCTCCATCTACTTAGAGTGCCGTTTTCGGCGGGAAAGACAACCGTGCATGCACTCTGGTAGGCGTGAGCGCCCCCTAGTGGCTTAGGCTAAAAAACTCCAAATTCGGCAGGACTGCACTGGAAGACCGACAATGAACCATGGTTCTGCTACAATAAAGTTGGTTAGTCTTAAAGGTGCTATTAGACTCTTTACTACTTTGTGACTACAGACTAACATGGCTAACTCCTCTGGAACTAAAAATTAAGACACTAACTTGTATGTTGGAAGGAATGCATATATCTTGGAAGTATTATCATAGTGGAAGCCTGCTTCATGATTTCTATGCAGCAGACTGATAGTTTTTACACAATGCGGTTAACGGTTCCAAAATAAACGGTTCCAACTAAACGTACCATGCATACCATCTGCAGTTTGATCTCTACTGTACTCAAAAAAGCATGAAAAATTATATGGACCCATTAGGTGCATGCATCCAAAGAAGTAAATGAAGCTTACATTCTGCAAGCATAAGTACATATTTGTAGCTTTCCAGGGTTGATCTGTGTGTGTGAAGATGCAGCCCAGCATCTCAGTCTACAAAACTGTTTGTTCTATGGAATTCTGTATTATAAGTGGGGGGGGGGATCATACCCTGAATTATAATGTAAAATTGTTCCATTTTCAGCAGTTTGAGTGTCTTGCCGATGTAAGGACCAAATTTATCTTTAGGTTAGAGCTTAATAGGTGGTAGAAATTGAGCTCTGAGAACACGTACTCTGCAATACACATTATCAGAGTTCTATTCACCAAGTAAAGGTCCTCTAACCTGTGAGTAATTGTAAGACATCAAGATGAGATAGTTCAACCTACACCACAACGTCAGGTGCTGCAGCCTACATTAAACAATAGTACTTCTTGGTCAAGATCACCTGATAGGATTAGGGCTGCCAATCTCCAGGCAGAGCCTGAAGATCTCCCAGAATTACAACAGATCTTGACTAGAGATCACTTCTTCTGCAGAAAATGGCTGCTTTGGAGGGTGAACTCTCTGGAATTATATCCTGCTCATGTCCCTCCCCTCTCAAACCCCGCTCTCCCCAGGCTCCACTCCTAAATCTCCAGGAAATTCCCAACTCAGAATTTCAACCCTAGGATTTCAGCAGATGGCTTAAAGAGCCAAACACAAGCTCTGTATGGGCTTGAATACTGCCTCTTTGGTCTGGACAGCAAGACTTATTTTAGATTCCTAGCATAAGCCAGTCTGAATTCTTCAAACTCAACCCTTGGATTGCCTTGGATTATGCTTCTCCCCCTGCACTTTAGACTGCGTACTTGGGCTCTTGAGCCACTCTTCTTCTTGCCTCTGACCCTATATGTTGAATAGTACCAATTAGGAATGTGCAATTCAGTATTCCCAAATAGAAAATGTACCCATTACTTCACAGGGTTGTTGCATGGGAAAATGAAGGAGAAGAGAATGCTGTAAACCACTTTGGGTCTCTACTGGAAAGAAAGGTGGGGTACAAATGAATGAATGAATGAAAGAATGAATGAATGAATTTCAGTTAAGTAGTAATGTGGAAGTGCCCTAACAATCTGATATCTCTATAATAGGCTCATGCACTTTTATATAACAATCCATGCTGAACTCTTTAAAATCTACTGAATTTGTCTGCACTATTCATTTTTTCATACAACTGAGAATATGAAAACATTGCCAATATTCAGCAACGACTCCAATAAACAGAGTTTTATACCATCTAATCTTTGTATTTAGATAGGGGTTGGAACAGTGTATACTGTGCCATGGCATGCCTAGAACTCTGTTTTACCATAATTTGTCCCTGGGTTTATAGAAACATATCTGTGGCTGCATCTGTTATGTTTCAATTTGCAGGTTATATTAATACAATGAACTTAATAGAAACTGAAGGCTACACTGAAGTGTTAAATCCCTGCAGCAAGACCAGTGAGTCATTCTTTGTCTAATAATTGCAAGCTTGGGCTTTCTTTTAATGAGTTTTGAGAATATGTCATCACAGAGATGAAATAAATTATCATGTCTAAGGGGTATTATTTTCAATAACACAATTCAGAAACATTTCAACACATTCCATTTTGATTCATTAAATACTCCAACACAGAAAGAACAATCCCTAGACACCAAGAAGCACACTTTAATGTAGCCAAAGAGTATAATACAATTTTAGGTAATTGTCCATGTTAATATTTATAAGAACTGAGAAAAAGGTGCCTAACAGCTCCACACAGATAGTTCGGTAAACAAGGTTATTTTCAGGAAGACAGAACTGTGTTTACAATTCAACACAAGTAACATACTAGTATTTCATTGTGAATAACTGTACATTAGAAAAATTAATTGCCAGAAAACCCTCCTTTAGCCATATAGTCTTTATCTGGAGGCTTCTACTGTACTGAGATTTTCTCCTTGCTGCCTAATACAGGAGTTGGCACAGGAAAAGCACTTCTTTTTGATTTTAGAAGGAAGGAGGGATCCCCTTGACCAAGTTTCAATTACGCTATCAAATATATGCAACCTCTTGACAGCTCGCAAATTACAGCCCATGTATTGCCTATAACAGCTATGGGATGTTTTCTGTATGTTTGCAAAGCTTTACTTTTCAATAGTCAGCCATGAGAATATAAAGTATTATGAATTGTAGTCTTTGTATGTGTATGTGCACTCACGTACACTTTAAAGTGAATACAATTAAATGCCTTTAAATGGGAAATGCCTTCTCAAAAGAATACTGAACTGTGTGAACTTTCATGTTAGAAAATAATCAAGATTCAGTGGATACAAATCTGTTTTATCCAATCAACTCCATTATATCTTCTGCATATTCCTTATTAATGTGGTTAAATGTAAAGGAGGGTTGAAAGCTCCAATGGACATTGCAAACACGCTAAGGAGCTCCCTAGAACATTTGCCTTTTTTGGAACAACTCTCCTTATTTCCAAACTTCCTTGATTTTCAAAAAATCAAGGAAGTTTGGAAATAAAGAGAGTTGTGCAAGGAAGGAAGGGGGCAGTTTTCAAGAAATAGAGGGTTGGATTCTACCAACTCTTCTACAGTTGAAACAGAGAGGAGTCATCCCTTTTGGCCATCCAAAAGATTATGCTGAAGATCAGCTACATTAATAAAAATCATATCAGATAGATACTGCAGTGTGAAATGGGGTAAGATCAAGCAGAAAAGCTGATAGGATCCAATCTATTGAGTTAGTTGCATCATTCTCTGAAATGCAGCTTTAATTAGTCAACGTTTGGATTCTATTATTTGTAAAAATTGAGTTCCACTGCAGAACATAACTCCTTCAGTTCTGATATTATTGTTCTATTTTATGAAAAAACTATTATTGCATAAATTACAGGAAATGTCCACAACTTTTCCGAATTATCCAATTGGCCTTAGTTCTAATTTAGCCAGTTTCAAAAATTAAACATGCCACCTTCTTCAACTGCACGTATCTACCATATGTGGCTGGCTGTACTACAGCTTTAAAGTTTGAATGTGCAGTATCCATCCTGTACTTTCTAACCTGTAATAATTAATTCAATCCCCCTGCACTTTGAAATCTCCACAATAATAAGAACTTTATCAGGCTGGTGTTGGTATGAAGTAGCGTAGCAAACTGAAATCCCGCCGGGAGCAGTCTAGAGCCCTCTCTTCTAAGCAGTTATCATTTTCTGAATTACAGGAACTATAAAAGGACACTCTACTCAAGCTGCCGCTGAATGTCACCTGAAAAGCAATCACAAAAGGGCTCTGTCGTGGCTTATCTCTGAGCTCTGTCACTACGGCAACCAGCAGGGAATAAGTATCAGTGGGTCTATGAATTTAAGAATCCCATAAAAGCCAGGGCTAAAAAGGCATGTGCAGACTCTCAAAGATTGACTGCATTAATACATTAGCAAATACTGTGAAACACTGGATAAATGTCAGCAATTATGGAAAAAGCATCTAATAACGATATTCGTTGTCTGTCAAACCCCCACAAGGTTTGATATGCAACTGCCACTCAAAAGCTTCTGGTAATTTTATCTCTTTTTTACATCTGAGTCCACTGAATTCAAATTGGTACTTCAGAAGTAACAAACTATATAACAGCTTATTCTATACTGATCACAACTGACAACATACAATAAAGAAAAGAGAATGATTTCACTATGTGAGCAATCTTCACCAAAGATATCACATAAAATGTTTATAAGGCAGTTTATAAAATCCATGTCAATGAACAGCATGATTAAAATGGTGACAGGATAGGAATCAACATGGATGTTATTGATTTAATACATTTAGAGCTGGCAGCCTTTTAAGCAGCTAGCACTTTGCTAAGGAACAGCAACCAGTGTGGATTGCTTCAATTTATCTAGAAAGCAGTCAAAAGGCATCAGTTTCATCGATTCAAAATGAACACTGTAACAGCTAGGGGCAACAGGTCTTGACAGCAGTAAAAGGAGACAGAAAGGATGCTATCATAGTATACAAGTAACAGCTTTTCCTGTCAGTCATTGTTTGCTGTCAACCAATGGCCTGCGTTCTCTCATCTGAATTCATGTATGTGTTCTCTGACATGGTTGCAAACTCTTTGAATGAAGTGGCATCGATGAGGTTCAGGCAGATGTTAATGGTGCCAGGAAACCTCCTCATTTGCAGGGAAAAGAAATATCTGCTGGGGCACTTAAAACCAACCAGAGCCATATGAATGCCACCACATACGGAACTATGCTCACGCATTTTATGTATTCAGAGACAACCGTGTATGAAGCAGGGCTATGAGAATGAAGCCTGATCCAAAGGCAAAACATTCAAACTGTTGTGATAATTTTAGCCATTGAGAAGTATGCATGGAACATAGTGTTTGGGAAGCAACTAAGGTTGGACAGGGAGAGAGATTCTGCAAAGTACCCAAGAGTTCATAAAAATTAGGAACTATAATCTTCAACTTCCATACTGCAATATTCATTCCTCAATGTACTCATATACAATACTGTACACTGTACTGTTTACAGAAATAATGAAAAAAATCAGAAAAGTTCATCCATAAATAAATGAACAATAATAGTTCATAACTGCTGCACAAATCCGTTACTGTCTTTGCCAAAACTAAACATGAAACAGGGCCCAGAATACAATTCACATATTTAAATTGTGCAAGTATAATACAGGTTAATTTCTGACCACAGATGAGACATAGGATTGGAGCTAACCAGCTTTTTCACTGGTGAAAAATGGAGAAGGCGGGTCTCCCGTGGTTACCAAAAACACAATGCTGAGCATCATGGGACCTACATGAGCAAAAGCCATGTGGGAAAGGGACTGCAGTAAAGAGGACTATGTGAGATTTAACTAAAAGCTAGCTGGATCCAACTTGTATCTTCCTGTTCTAAAGAATGCACAGTGGGGCACAGGATGAAGCAGAAGCAGCAATAAGCCAAAGCAGCTAAGCTTGATATGAGTTGATAAGGGGACAGCAAGAAACCAAAACAATTGAGCTAATTGCAAGCTGGCCTGAATAGGACAGTCAACAAAGAAAACTGGGGCACCAAGTCTAGATGACCAGCATATTTTTGTTTAATGATTATTCACTTGATTTATACCCTGCTTTTCTCCTCAATAGGGACCAAAGCAGCTTACATCATTCTCCTTTCCTTCATTTTATCCTCACAACAACCATGTGAAATAGGTTAAGCAGAGAATAGGGTTGCCAGCTCTGGGTTGGGAAATTCCTGGATATTTTGGAGGTGGAGCCTGGAGAGGGTGGGGTTTGGGGAGGGACCTCAGCAGGATATAATGTCATAGAGCCCAACCTCCAACGTAGCCATTTTCTCCAGGGGAAGTAATGTCTGTTGGCTGGAGATTTGCTGGCAACCCTAGCTGAGACTGTGTGACTAGTCCACAGTCACCCAGCAAGTTTCCAAGGCACAGTGAGGATTTGAACCTGGGCCACCCAGATCCTTATTTATCACGCTAACCATTACACCAACACTAGCTCTTGAAGTATGTGAAATATAGTAATAAATCCTGTTCTTACTCCACTGCTTGTTTTTTTGCCACTCAAGAAGACAGGGTTGATTTGCTGTCTCTATAATGGTTTTTCACTGGATCTGTTTTTGCCATTCATAAACTAGCTCTAGTGAAGTTGGTGCCCAAGCACCATTTCTGATCAGTGTTGGGGGGTATAACCAAGCTCATCAGCATAACCCTGCTCCTTGGTGGCTGAGACCAGGATTAGGAACACTACAGAATGGGCTATGCTTGAAACAAGTCAAGCCCCAGTGGCTCTGCCAGCACCTCAGGGTTTCACCCTGGATTTTGACTAGTGCCTGTGCAGTTCTGGAAATGATTATTTACATTAAGAAGATTCAAGTAGCCTGTTATGAGCCCCTTTCTGTCCTTAGTTAGATTTTGCTTTCAGCCCTTTTCTTCTTACCTCCTCGGGATATATTGCTGCCACCAGGAATTATATTCCAAAATAATTTAAATTTCCCCTTTAATAACATGTCCAAGGGTCAAGTTCCTCCATGGTACTATGAGGCCTGAGGATAGGAATGGGATATAGGAATAACAGACACTCTGGGATAAAAAAAAATAAGAATAAATTTTTATTTTTACAAGAAGCATTATCAGTTTCACTATAGTACTTAAGCTTGATGGTTTCAAAGAGTATTATCTGTTCTTAAAGTTTCTTTACTTAGGTTCAGTCACTCAAATCTTCATAAACTTTCTTTCTCAGGCTGCACACACAGTTTGCCTGCTTCAGATATCAATCTCTCACTCAAATACACATAGATTTTTCTCTTAGGTGCAAATACAGTTTGCCTGCTTTATACAGAATGAATGGTTTTCTCACAGACACACAGAGTTCAGATTTCCCCACAGGTTATATTTCTCTCTGAAATGCTTAAATACGCTCCAGCTGCACATAGCTTGCCTGCTTTCCCCAGAATGAATCTTTCCTCTCCACTCAGTAACTGAAACAGCAGTTCACTCTGCCCACACTCTCAGTCATCAACTAGTCATCTCACTCATCCCTCTCTTTCACCCCTACTCTTCAACTGTACCATACCAAGTATTTAAAGACACACACATGCACTTAAAATCATTATATAGCCCCTTAGAATGATATGAAGGGACGGTGTTTGAATTCTGATTTTCATTCCAACACTTAGGTTCTTACATTCTGTTTTTACATTCAGAACAATGTATCAGTTCCCTCTTTACCTAAATGATTTTTTTCATATTTATTTTATATCATTTTGGATCATTTCAGTGTTATTTATTTCAGAAAACACACATAGGAGCCACACATAATTGAATGTTGCACAGACAGGAAATACAGGTGGACTGTGGATCCAGATTTGGAAAATCTAGAATCTTTTACTGTTCTAGCAAGCCAGTTTATACAATGCAGATAACCTACAATAGTATTCCATGTTCTTTCTTCTTTCCCAATATTCTCCTCACATGCAATTAGCACAGTTCTCATAGATATTTATAAAATGTACATATATTGGATAATCCTCTATTTCTTACTCTGAAGAAAGTAGCAATCACATTGCCAAAGAGAGCTCCTGAGAGAAATTTATGGAAGATTTATGAGGATAATTTCAAACTACGTTAACAAAATAAAAAGAAGAGCAATTTAAACATATTTGTAGGAGAAAGCTTTACTTTGCTTATAATGTTATTTATATTACCATTGATGAAGACTGGTGTTGAAACATGTTTGATTTTTGTGAAGAGTATTTTATACAAGGTATGACAATTTTGGAATATTTTAGTTTATTTTTATATATACATTAATGGATATTTATTTTGATTACATTTTTACATTGTACTTCTTTCAAACCAGCAGGCTTTTTGTACCATTAGTATCAGGTAATGAAGATTTTTACCTCAATTTCTTTCTGTTTTCTGGCTTTGGGGTTTATTGTAGGTTTTATTTCCCTTTTAAAAACATGATTTAAATCTTGCCTCTGCCATCAAATTCCTATGTGATCTCGGTCAAGTAATTCTTTCTCATCTCCCAACCTCAGATAATAAATGCTGGCTATTGTAAGGATTACAACATATAGTTGGTTGGATCCAGCGCAAAATTTCCTCTTATGCTATAGCTCTCACTCAAGGGGAAATGCAAGAAAAAGACTGTAGTAGCCACTTGCACTGTCAAACTTAATGTATCCTCACTTGGGTTTCTACTTGTGCAAGACCTTATGCACCCAATTGCTGGGCATTATGATATATAGGGAGGAACGCCTTCGATATCGCTCAAGATCTTGCTCAAGCAGAACTGTGCTAATTCCGTTTATGTTTCACATTGCACCTCACTGCATCCAAGCCCATAGGTATAAAGCACATTAACAACGAAAGCCTAATACAATAATATAATAACAGTTCATTTGTATACCGCTCTTTTGGCAGATTATTAACTACCCAGAGTGGGGTGAACAAAGTCAGTGTTATTATCCCCACAATACAGCTAGAGCTGAGAAGAGGGGCTTACCCAAGGCCACCTGATGAGTTCATGGCAGTAGTGAGATTTGAACCAGCAAAAACCTGTCACAGCAAAATTACTTATCCACTATATTACAGCAGCTCTACAAAAATATTGTTATTAATCAACTAGAACTAAAACAATTACCCAAAAACTAAAACAGAGACGTTTCCATTGCTATGCATTATGGAAAAACTATTTTTATTGTCCTTCTGCTGGGGCATTTATCACAGTTCACCAAATATAGAACAACTAGAATTGTACTGATGCTTTCATTCTACCAAGTGAGAAAGCAAGGGGTAAGGCCTAGATATTTTTGGTGGAGGCACCTACCTTCTACGATTTCGTGAGGAAAGCTATCACATTAAAAATTTTGTAGAAGATATGTTTTCCTATTTAGACCAACATTTGACTAGAAGAATTTTAGAAGTGTGGTTAGAATATCAGATTAGAATCTGTGAGACCCACGGCTAGTCATACACTCTTAGCCTAACCCACTTCACAGGGTTAAGGTAAATGATGAAAGTTGCTTTGGGTTCCTATTAAAGAGAAAAGCTAGGTATAAATTAAGTAAAAAAATAAATAAATGTAGAATGTTGTCTACATTTTAATGTTTGAGTTTTTCTATGGTTTTAATGTATGTTCTAACTCACTTGTAACCTACACTGATATATATATATATATATATATATATATATATATAAAAGATTAATAGAATATAATATCTGTATTATTTCATATTTATCACTATGAGTTAAGAGGAACAAACAATAAAGACTGGGTCTCTTACATCTTTAACAGCTGCATTAAGGAAAAGCAAATTTCAGTTGCAATACCTTTCTAAACCCCAGAAGCACAATAATATTACAATCTGTTATCTACCAAATTTCCATCTTCTACACAATGATTAAAAACCCAACAAGCTTGTCCTCTGTTGTGCATCTATCCTAAAATCTGTATAACAAAGTATCAGATCTGCTTTTGAAACATTAAAGTAATATGTAAAAAAGGACCCAAATATTTTAGACAGGTGTAAATAATTTTTAAAAATGTAGAAAGGTCTTAACCTGTATCCCAATTTTTCCTTGGATTATGTAGAGAAAATGGTCTGGAAATAGACATCAATCCCTGTACTACCCCCCTCTTAGCCACAGAAACCCACACACATTTGTAGAAATTATAGCAAGTAAAACAACTTTTATTAAGCTTTTGGCATCTTCTGCCAATTTAACATTTAAGTCTACTGTTTTCACCAAGGTAACCCATTTCTCCCTCTCAGTTCAAAGGCTATGTGGGCTGAGAATGGCAAACAAAAAGACAAATCATGCTAAGTGAAATCCTCTAACAGCCATTAGAGAGGGAGTTTTTTCCTCTCTGAAGTAGATCATCCCAAAATTGTAATAAGAAGAAATCAGATATTTTCTGTGTATTTTAATTAGATGAAGTAATTATAACTCCAAGTGTTAACATTATTCATAGTCTGTAGAAGCTGAAAAAAATTGTCCTTGTTAAAGTGCAAAATGGTATGTTAACAATCTTGCAAGCTCCTTGTTTCTCACAGTTAAACTGACACAGCAGGAAAACATTCTTCTAAAGGGAGAGCTCTGGTTTCTTGGTTAAAAACATTTTTTAAAACTATTGACATTTCTAACAATATCCTATATTTTGTTAAGTTGAAACTACAAGCAAAGGACATGCTTTGGTTCTAACAGGAGGCACAGTAACACGATTTTTAAAAAAGTTCTTGGCTTTGATGTATTTCTGGTAATGCAGAAGTCTGAAGATTATCAGATTCATAGGAGACTCCATTACACAGGAATCTAATTATTGGAGGTTTATTTAGCTGTTGTGATTGCTAAGGCAAAGGTTAACGAGAACTGCATGGCAAAAAACATCCTGTAGTATTACAAAGTATTTCTTATGCTGCATAAAATGTAAATGAAAAGTATTCAAATCAAATGCTTCTTTAACACTTTAATTGTTCAAAGTTAGAGCTTTACTAATGACTGGAACCATTAGGATATCTTATTGTCATAGACTACATTTTTATCAAAATGGGAAATTTAAAAAAATGAAGATTGATCAAGATGGACTTTATGAGTGAATTATCTATAAATGACAATAGAGGGAGAAATGTTTAAACCATTATTGCTAAAGTTAAATCTTCATAAATATTAAGTTGGAAGCTCCAATTTCAGGTAGAAATTAATTATATTTTGGGGAGTAACTTGTTTAGAAGTGTTTACACAGCTGACGGGCCCCAGCTGCAGTTGAGCTTTTCTGGATTCGTCTGCTTTTGAAGTAGATGACTTAACAATCACGTTTCATTAAACTTGAAAAGAAAAAAGTCACCTGCAACATTGTCACTTGTTAAAACAGACTTTAAATCTGGTTTGTGCATTTTATACATGCTAAACATCCTTACAGGAAGGCTTTCCCTTTTCATTCGATTGTTTTCCAAACAGCTGCAGGCATTTGGATTAGAAATCATAATTTTCCAGTCCTTTCTGGCCTAAACTCAACTAGCAAGTTATATATATTAGAGGTTGGATTTCTGGTAAAGATGGCAGAGTAATCAGAAGCAACACTGTGCCACTCCTATTTCTTTTGTATGTTATGTATTGATTTGGACCTGTGTTCTTTGATGCAGTGGTGATTTGCCTTTATTTGCCGTTTTGTATTTTCTCTTCTTATCAACTTGAGATAAATGGGCTTATAATTTTCAACTATGATCTGTAAGGGGAAAAATACAAAGATAGCCCCTTCTTCCTTCCCTGAGTTGGTGCGGAAGCTCGGGGAAAAGTAATTTCTCTGTTGAAAAATATGGAGGCTCAGCTGGAGATACAATCTAAGCAACTAAAAGCACTTTCTGCTAATGATAAGACAATTGATAAATTGATTCAACAACTTAGGGAGTTGACTGAGACTATCGGTATATCAATTCAACAGATGGAGATTAAAACTGCTGACTTGAAAGACCAAACCATTTCTCATGAGGCAGCTGTCTCAGCTTCATATAATATTCTTTCTAACTGAATCTCTCACCTAGAGAGTTACATTCGACGTCTAAATATTTGTGTTCTTGGATTATCAGGAGAGTCTGAAAAGTCAGGACAGAAGAGGTTGGTTGAACTCATAGAGACACTACTTTGCAAGGTTCTGCAGCTTCCTGCTGATCATCAGTTGCAGACTGAAAGAGTTTACAGCATTCCTCAGGCACCAGGCAGTGTAAACAAACCAGTTCCTGTAATTGTCCAGTTTCTACCACTGAGGGTGAGAGATCACCTTTTACATTTGGCAAGACTGAAATGGGACTTGTATTTGGGTACTAATAAAGAGAGGATCATGCTTTACCCAGATTAAACTAAAAAAGTGTCAATATTACGTTATCAATATGCAAAAGCTCTTGCAAGAGAGTTGAATCTGCAACATTACATCATGAATCCTGCCATCTTGTATGTCTGGTATCAAGATGAAATTAAGAAGTTTTACAACTCACAGTTGGCAGAAGCCTACCTCATCAGTTTGAAAAAATAAATAGTTTGTATATAACTATAAAGAGGGAAGTGGCAGGTATTGTGGAGACCTCTGGCATCTTACCCAGAAGCAAAGATTTCCTCCCTTTCCCCCCTTCATTTTGGTATAATAATATTATAATAATAACATTCAATTTATATACCACCCTTCAGGACAATTTAACACTCACTCAGAGTGGTTTACAAAGTATGTTATTATTATCTCCACAACAATCACCCTGTGAGGTGTGTGAGGCTGAGAGAGCTCTGAGAGAGCTGTGACTGACCCAAAGTCACCAAAGCTGGCTTCAAAAAGAGTGGGGAATCCAACCCAGTTCTCCAAATAAGAGTCCTGCCGTTCTTAATCACTACATCAAACTGGTATGAGGTGGGAACTGTTGTGGTGAGCAGAATTATATAGAATTATGATTCTACTTATTTTGTTTAAATTAGTAAAAAAATTTGCCATGTGTTCTTTTTTTGCTATTTTTTGATAAATTACTTACAATAAGGTTCTATATGTGATATCCTGCATTTATTTAGTGATAAGGGAAGAGAGCTTTACTGATCAGATATACTATTTTATGGGTTTATGTTATCTCCAAATTGAAAAATATTAATGTTGACACGGCTTTTTTTTTACAAGAAACTCATAACGGCAAATGATAAAAACAAGTTGTATAGAGACTGAAAGGTGTATGTTACAGATATCTCTATTCAGTCTAAAGGTGTGGCTATATTAACACATAAACATGTCTCTTTCAGGTTCAAGAATTAATAACAAACCCAAATGGTTGCTTTATTATTTTGCTGGTGTTACAATTATGATTAATATACATGGTCCAAATGTGGATTCTCCAGATATGTTTAATTAATGTTTCAAAAGCTTGGTAGATTTTAGATATGATTATTTGTTAGTAGGGGGAGATTTTAATGAAATACTAAATACAGCTTTAGATCAAAGCACACCGCCACATAAGGAACGTTCATTGGTGAGATCTACATTTAAAGCCTATGTGGCTGAACTAGGTTTGATAGATCTTTGGTGTATGTTACATCCAAAGGACAGAGACTATACCTTTATTTCTTCTTTACATTGTAACTGTTTTCAATTTAATTATTAGTCTGGGGGGGGGATGGGACCCCTCACAGGCTGCTAGTGTTCTCACTTCTCTCATGAAGGTGAAAACTTGGCATGGGCACCACTCCAGAGCCGTCAGGTGCCATGGGTGGGAGGCAGCATCCTGCCATGGACTCCATGCTTAGCCCCCCACCCCCCGGCTGAAGAAGGGAGCCAGGAAGAGATGGATCTGATCGATGAGGCAAACGAGCCAGGTGCCGGGGGCACAGACACAGAAGGGAACGATGATGTGTAAGCAGTGGTGGGGTAGGCATTCTGCAGCCCAGGCATCATGCTTGGGGCCCAGACGCCTGGCCCAAGCACCTGGTTTCTTCCCCACAGGGGCCTACATGCTGGCAATCTCTGTTGAAGTGGAGGTGCCAAGCCATGACCCTATCACGACAGGCTGTGACGGCTGAAACAATTGTCCTCCAGACTCTCTGCATCAGTGGATCCCTGAAGCTGGCAACTACGGGGGATCCTGTTCTATATGCAGATTCTAAATTCTCCAAGGAGGCCAGAGTGATACTGCTGGGGAGTGCAGAAGGGACTGGCAGGCTGGCAGAATGGGCAGACCAGTGGGAGGGTGCTACAGGCTCTGGACTGGAAGGAGACATGGACGACTCACAACCCATGCACCATGCCCCCTCACAGGGAGCTGAGCCTCTGGGGGGGGGGGTTGCCCTGCCTGCTGCTTTGCTGGGCAGCTCCCCTGCCCATGTGTGGGGAACCTCCTGAGATGGGTTCCTCCTCAGGACTGCAGAACACGTGCTCATAGGGTGTACTGACTTGCCAGCCTCCGGTATCAGGTTACAGCATCTCTTCCAGGGATTTCCGAAGTCCAGTGTCATTCAGTCTGAGCTCAAGTCTTCCAGCATTCCATCTCTCAAGTTAGCAAAGCCAAACGGGGCACCTGAAGTCCAGAGTCAGGCTGAGGTCAGGTCTTCCAGCAATCAATCAAGGTAGTGTCGGCAGGTCAGCATCTAATGTACACATTGTGTTCATGCCCCAGAAGTGTTTCTCTGGAGGCTTTATAGCCTGCATGCCCACACGTCATGCACCTAGCTGGCTTCTCAGGAACAGTCTTGTAAAGACTCGTCTTCACTGTCAGCAGGCAGCTGTTATCGAGCCAAAAGTTGTGCACTGTGCCTCCTCACCTGTAATTCTGCTCTGAGCCTTCTTCAGCATTCCAGAGGCACGGGTGATCCTGGAGGGCTGCGAACGGCTAGCTGGCCTTCACCTGCTGAATTAGAATTGCAGAGTGGAGCAACTTTACTTACCGCTCCTGGGCCTGTCATGGGGGCCACTGGGGGATGCTGGTGGGGTTCTCAGGGAAACAGCATAGTGTGTGCTTCCTCCTGTGGTCTCACTGTGCCTTGCCCGGCTTAACCACCAGCATAGCTCTCCCAGAAACATCCTTAGGGAGCAGACAAGCAGTGCCACTGGCACCAGTAGGCCTCAGGATTGTGCTGTTATTCAGCAAAAAAATATGTTTAGAGTATACTGTACACCACAGCATCTTTTTACTAAAGTTTTAAGCACAATGTCTATCTGTCGGCGGTGTAATTCACAAAATGCATCTCTTAAGCATATGCTTTGGACATGTTTAGTCATTGAATTCTTTTGGAAGAAGTTATTACATGTTAATTTTGTGTTAGAAGACTCATTTATTTTTGAGGCTGTTAATGTACTGTTAAACTACTTGCCTGTCTCTTGGAATCTAACCAATAGTCAACAGAAATGGACACTCTGCACTTACTAAAAGATTTATACTTCATTGGAAAGATAAAAGCCCACTTCTTGTAAATCACTGGATTGAAGACCTTATAAACTTAGCAACATTTGAACGTATTGCACATATGGATTTATTTTTAGATATTTGGAAATCTTTTATAGATACCTATATAATAGATTTGCCTAAAGTGTTTTTGTAGCCAGCACTGTTTTTTTTCTTCTGCTTTGCGCTAAGGAAGTAATAAAATTTTAAAAAATTAAATGTACACACACACATGTATATGTGTATATATGTTGTATATGTATATGTACACACACACCACAGTCACACACACCCCTCTCTCACACACACACAGAAGTTGCAGTTAAGTTGTATGTGTTTACCTCAAGTTTCAGTTGAACTTCTAATACAAGGATTGGCAACTTTACTATAAAAATCAGTGTGGTACTGTTCTGCAAAATGTACTGCTTGAACGTGCAGTCATTTTGGGCACTTAACACCTAACACAACTTTATGCATTTTAAGTCAGCATTTCCTAGTATGTAGCAAAAGAAATCTCAGGTAATACTTGATCAAAAAGAGGTCCAATCTAGAGAGCATTTTTAGTGTATCCTCAGGTGTGTCTTATACAGCAAAACTTTCTTGTACAGGAGCTCACTTTGCCCCTCCCCTTCACATTACCTCACAAATTGCTTTTTAAATATGGAGATGTAATAGAAGTAAATTCTTTCTTTTCTTTGAATAGACGACAGAAATCATAACACAAAGTGAGATATTAAAACTCTTCAGTGAGTCCTTCACATATGTCCTTTGAATTAAAGAGTCCTTCTGAATGGTAGTCAAAATGCACAAAACTATGCAATCCTACCAAGTTGCCATCTCCACAGGGATTCAACCATAAAGTTTTCTAAAACAAGTATTTAAGAAAAGTGATTGGAATTCAGTGTTTAATAATGAAAGATGGGGTTAATCTGGTTTCTTCTTCTACTAGACTTGCATTTTCTTACTAAAGTTTTTTTGAAGATTTTTTTGCTCACTCATATGGAACTCTTAACCCTCACAAACCACACAATGACTGTACACAGTCTATCATCCAAAGAAGATATTGAAAAACCTAGACTGATATGTGCTCTGAAATTATGGTCATTTTATCAGTATAACTAGTTATATTAATAGCCCCATTCCAAACAGTTTAATAAACGTTTCAGGGGGATTGATCAAGAAAGTGTTTTTCACACTTTGGAACACAAATATTAACTTACAATATGTTCACAAACAGGAATGTAATAAGTCTTTCAATTGGAGTTTGGAAGCAGAGCCAGTATATATGTTGAGAAAAAAATGAGAATAGTATTTACAGATGAATCTAAGGTAAATCTTGACTTACTGAGTCATCTGTAGCAGAAGCAGGCCAGCCTTCCCATAACTGATGACGAACAGGGATACTAGTCAGGTCATACACATTCCGCTTAACCTGCAAAAAACCAAAACAATATACCAATGTTTAAAATATAGAGTTGTTATCCTTACTATTTATACAATCTTTGAAAATGTGGAAATCTCATTCAGTCTATGGATAAAAATGTGAGGCAATTAAAATATTTTGCTTATATGGAATTCAACAAGGAGAAATGTTGGTAAACACAGACCGTCCTAGAAGATCCCATCAAGCTAGCTACATCCAAAACAAATGGTGTACCAGTGGAATTATAACAACCTACTTATATACATCAAATGATACCATCATCACTATATGAGATTTTTGCTAGGAATTTCCACATTGCGATGTCATTCTGGAATCACCTCAACTCTAGTTTTACACATGGACCTCTGGCAATGTCCTGATGAAGGCTAACTTATGGTTTTGGTTTTGTATTGAGATTAGAGTCTAGCCTTGGATTCTCAAAAGATTACTTTAGAAGCCTTGACCTACATGCAGCCAAACTTTTAATAAAACAAAGATTGTTAGACCAGAGTGCTCAAACTGATACTGGATTAGTAGGCACTTTGAGAACAACTCTTCTTTACAGGCAGTTCCTTCCTTCTCCCCAACTCTTCCAACAGACTTTACTGATATAATAAATTATGAATGCCAGAAAAGCTCTCACTTTGGCATGTCTAGACATTCTACTGGTTGCAGTTTTGGAAGACTGCTTCAATAGGATTCTATATAGTGAAAGAGTTTGCTCCTGTGACTATAGGTCGGTTGAGGATTTGTTCCATGCCTCATTCCAGTGCCCAAGATTTGAGGCTGCCTGCAAAAGATTTCGGAGGACCCTTATATCTTGTTTGTCTGGATGGTAAGATCAGGATAAACTAGTATTACACTTTAATTGCACCACGCTGGGTCATTATCCATTGGATTGTAAGGTGTATTATCATGGTTTTACTTTGAGATATTTTAAATGGTTACGTATTTTAATTTCTTCTTTGAAAACATGTAGAAATTTCTTGTTTTTACTTTGATGGAATCATGGTGTTGCTTTTATGGCTTATTTGCTGATCAAATAGCTTATTCACTGGTTTGCTGACTGGGTGACATGCACCTCTGACAATTGCTAAACTAATCTCAGTACAAACCTAAATGACATACAATCAACTGAGAAAGAAGATAGAAAAATCATATGTTGAGTAGAAAAGTATACCTAACTAAAATATAAGTTTCACATCTTCATTCTAAAGATCTACATAAAGAGAAAAGATTTACATGAAAAATTTAAAGACAAGGTGTCCATTCTGTATCAACTAACAACTAAAACCCAACAAAAGAGAACACAATTTATATTTTACCATCAAATGTAGAGGTTAACCTCAAGCAGATTTATAATGCATAACAATAGGTAAAAGCAGCAAAGTTTTGGAGAATGGGTTGGTGCTCGTTATGGGTATCCATAAGTAGAATCTCCAGCATACTAATCAAAAATCTGATTCTTTATGAGTAATATGACCAATGTGTACACACTGCTGACCATCAATTACCAGAGACACTATGCTGGTCCTCTCCTACCAGGAAATGGGAGATTATCTCTGAGCAGGAATGATCATTGCCCACTTTGGGAAGGCATTCTCCCACCACTGGGCCTCCCATTCACTCCTCTCTCTGGGGCCAGCAGGAAAACTGTATGGGGGCTGGGGGTGGAAATGACATTGGGCCATGTGGCAACATCATGTTCAGGCAAAAACCTGGATGTGAAGACAGTGAATCAGTTGATGCTCTATAATATAGAATTACCATAAAGTAATACTATACTCAAAGGAATGCCAGGCATCCCCTCCCCCAGAGGCCCTTTAACACTGAAGCATCTGAAGGAGGCAGAGGAGTATAGCTTTCTCATGAAAGACTTGCACTCTGCTCCCTCCAGAATCTCCACACCAAAAAAATGGCAGGGGGTCAATGAAGACTCATGGGGTGTTCTCTCATTTGCTGGGGGAAGGGAAAGAAAGTCATGTACAACTTTCTGTGCTCCTCTAACTTCATTGGTGCCAGTAGGCCTAAAAGGAATATAGAAAAGAGGAATGGTCTTGAATGAAGTCGTCAGCCTTTCAAAAAGGCCCCAGGACACAGAGGGGTGGAAGTCTTGATTGAAGGTTCCTTTCGCAGGATGTGCTTAACTGAGCAGTTCTAAGTAGGTTACCAGGACCTTCCCCTTTTGATTGCCTTTCTCGCCTATGAGCCAGTCGGGATCCAAACCTGGCAGGCTGTACACAGTGATCATCTCATCAGCAAGTAAGGAGAGCTCACTGCTGTCGGCTGCCTGGTAGAATATAGAAAAAGAGTCAGGGCTCTGCTTCCTTCAACAGAAAATGGAAGATCATCAAATTCTCCCTTTTTCAAGCTGGAAAGACCAGAGAAGTAACTGGCACCCTTTAGCTGTGCAGCCACTGACCCACAAGGAAATAGGTGTGAACATGTATACATTGCCAGGCCTCCTGGTACAGCAGAAGACCTTCTGGCCTCCACTGTCACTACCCACCACTGTTCAGCTAGGCAGTGGAAGGAAATTCCCCAGAAAAATGAAGGGTGGGGGTGTGATGGTGTGATGACACTGCAGCCTGTACACGGGCCTTCTCTGTGGTGGCTCCTACCCTATGGAACAGCCTGCCTGAGGAGGTCAGGAGAGCTCCTGCGCTCTTGGCTTTCCACAAACAATGCATCCCTGGTGTGATGACACTGCTTCCAGTGTAACCCAGAAGTGACATCATCACCCTAGGCAATGATCTAGTATTCTCCTCAAATTTTTTGGTTAAGCCACAGAGTTTTGGGTGAATGCTAAAGCATCACCACCACTGTTATGATGTTACTTACAAGTCACACAGGAAGTGACATTATTGTGCCAAGGACATCAATTGCCTCCTCCAAACTGTGTTACTGACTTGCCAATCTCCCACAAGTTGCCTGGAAAACTGCCTGGCAACCCTATGCAGAAGAGAGGAACTTCTTACTCAGGGTGTCTCAAAACCTGGAACTTTGCTTTGCTTTATTTATTTATTTTATTTATGTCATTTATAGTCCGCCTTTCTCACTGAGACTCAAGGTGGATTACATAGTATGAGATCAGTACAATCAATAGCAAGGACAAGGGTAGGCATTTCCATACAGTGTCAAGGACATTTCCTTTTTTTTTTTTACTTTTTATTTTGCATTTTTATATCACTTTTTCCAAAACTACAAATAACCAAATTAAACAATAGCATAATGGGCAATACGTGGAAGAGATGAAAACCTTGATGTTTTAACAAACAGCCAATATTAACATTGAAAACAATACACTGAGTATAAAAAGTCACATTATAGCAAAGAAGCTAAGTGTATGTAAATCTACGTTAGGTAACTAATTGATATTATGACAATAGGTTAAAAAGGGTAGCCATTGTACAAGAAAGCACGATTGATATTGTGGATTATCTATGCCTTTAAGGTGATCCGCTATTTTTTCCATTATAAAAATGTCCCATAGTTTTCTGAGCCATTGTGATACACTTGGAGTTTTTTCCTGTCTCCAGGTTGAGGCTAAAAGCAATTTTGCCGCAGAAATCAATAAAAATATCAGATTTTTCCTAGTAGATGGGACCGTCTGATCCTCCCAGAGTCCTAGCAGGATTACTTCAGGGCACTTGGGAATTGCATAGTTTGTTATTGTTTTAATTTGTTGTATGATTCGATCCCAGAACAACTGAATTTTAGGGCAAGACCACCATAGATGAATATAGTCTCCATTTTGTCCACATTGTTTCCAGCATAGTGGTTTCGTTTCATGATTAATGCGGTGGAGAAGAGTGGGAGACAGGTACCACCTCGCCATTATTTTAAAGGATGTCATTCTGATGCTCACTGCTTTAGATTGCAAGCAGTTTCCTGACCAGATGGAAGACCACTGAGCATCAGATAAGATTGTATTACAGTCTCTGCTCCAGTTTGCTTGGTATTTCAATGTGAGCGGATCATTCCTTGAGTTTAAAATAGCATATATTTTAGCTATTAGACCTTTCCTATGAGATTGTGTTAATTTAAGTAAATATTCAAAGTCAGTTAGTTCACGCTTTAATGAGGTTACAAGTGGCTGACTTTCTAGTAGGTGCCTGATTTGGAGGTATTGAAACCATGGGATTGTAGCATTTGTATCCTTTTCTATTTGAACCTTGTTCAGGATAATCCCATGATTGGTTATATCAATGATCCTGTTTTGTTTAATTACTTTCCATAATTTAAAAGAATTTAAGTCCATGCCAGGTGGGAACCAATTCTGATCTATAAAAGATGATAATGGCGAGATGGTTGGAGCAAGATGTTGCCTTAACTTGTCCCATATGTCTAAGGTGGTTCTTAGAAAGGGGTTAGTATGAATTTGAGGTGGTCTATTCTTAGGTTCAGCCCATATCACATCCTGTAAGTCGTGTGGGTAGATGTGTGATGATTCAATTTGTGGCCAACTTGAACCTTCTACAGTATTTAATAGTATTACGATGTTTGCTAGTTGGGCAGCTATGTAGTATTGTTTTAAGTCTGGGACTGATAATCCACCTTTCTTAGCAGACCGTTTCATGGTTAAATAGTTTATCCTAGGGCGTTTGCCATCCCATATAAAATTGTTTATAATTTTTTGCCAATGTTGGAAATCTTGATCTGTAAGTTTAATTGGTAGCATGCGGAAATTAAATAAAAATTGTGGGAGAATCATAGATTTTACCAGATTAATCTTTTCTGCCCACAACAACTTCATTTCCGCCCACTCTTTAATTTTGTCTTTAATCTTTTTTTGTAACGGTTTAAAGTTAGCTTCTTTTATATCCAGTAAATCAACTGGTATCTTAATGCCTAAATAAGTCCATTGCTTATGGGTCCATTGATATGTAAAATTAGAAGCTATCTCTGACCTAATGATTGGAGTTAGGTGAATAGGGTAAATTTCTGATTTGGTTTTATTAATTTTAAGACCTGAAATGTAACCAAAATCATGCAGGATTTTTTCCAGGGATGGTAATGAGGTGCATGGATGTGCAAGGTAAAGGACCATGTCATCCGCAAACAGGGAAATTTTATAAACATGTTTTCCAATAGTGATGCCACTAATGGCGTTCTTTTGCCGTATAGCCTCAGCCAGAGGTTCTATGGATAAGGCAAATAATAATGGGGAAAGCAGGCATCCCTGTCTGGTTCCTCTTGTGAGCTCAAAGTCTTTTGATTTCAATCCATTGAGTTTTATTTGGGCCTTAGGAGAAGCATATAATAGTTTGATAATTTGAATAAATGAATGGCCAAATCCCATCCTAGAGAGCAATCTTATTAAATAATTTGTTTCTAAGCTGTCAAAGGCTTTTTCAGCATCTAATGAGAGCAGGATTGATTCTATTTGATTGGTTTTACAGTGACTGATAATGTTTAGAGTGTTTCTTACATTATCTGTAATACTCCTGTTTGGTATGAAGCCAGTTTGATCAGATTGTATGTAATGACTTATGATTTTATTCAGACGATTAGCCAGTACTGCTGTAAATATCTTTGCGTCCTGATTTAGTAATGATATGGGACGGTAAGAAGATGGGAGGGTGGCATCCTTCCCTGGCTTAGGGATTACAATAATTGTAGCTTCATACCATGTTTTTGAGAAGTTGCCTTTTAAAAGGATTGCATTGCAAGTTTGGCGAAGGGGTTCTGACAGAATGTGTATAAACTTTTTATAAAATTCGGCAGGGAAGCCATCTCTGCCGGGAGTTTTATTTAGTTTGAGATTTTTGATGACTTCAGTGATTTCCTGAGAGGAGATCGGTAGATCTAGGAAAGCTTTATGCTCTGGAGTAATTTGTTTCAAGGTTGTAAGAGAGCTTAGGAAGTCCTCAATACCAGATGGTGTTGGATTCTTTGATTTATATAAAGTAGAATAAAAGTCACGAAATATATCTAGGATTTCCTTATTATTGGAAGTGTGAGATTTACCATTTCTTTTAATTAAAGAAATTTGGTTGGAAGAGGATTTCTTTTTAACTTTCCAAGCTAGGAGGCGTAACGTTTTAGGGGTTTTGTGCCAGTACCTCTGTTTTAAAAACAGTAGATTCTTTTGTATGGAGAATGTCTAAAGTGCCTCTAGCTTTTTCCTTTCTAAAGTCAATTGATTATAGTCTTTCTTATTGCAGCATTTTTTGTGTTTATTTTCAAGAGCATGAATTTTGGATATAATTTCTGATCTAGTCTTCTCTCTCTCTTTTTTATAGAATGAGGCTAATGAGATGATTTTACCTCTGACTACAGCCTTCATGGCTTCCCAAATTATTGCTTGAGAGACTTCACCTTCTGTATTCTCTTTGAAATAATTTTCCAGTTCTAATTCAATTTCTTTTTTAATTGTTGGGTGTAATAAAAGAGATTTGTTCAGTATCCAGTGAGTGTCTTGTTTTATTTTTTCCGGAAAGGTCAAAGAACAGTCTACCCAGGCATGGTCCGTCCAGATTTTACTGCCTATGGTGGAAGAGATTATATTATGATAAATTTTGGGGGAAGCCAATATGTAATCTATTCTAGTATGGATTTGATGGCGGACGGAAAAATAGGTAAAGTCTTTCTCGAGGCCGTGCTGTGAACGCCACACATCCTTAAACTCAAATTTGTCAAATAGTAAATTGAGGTTTGATCGATTTGCTTTGTTTCTCTGACATACCCTGTTGTTTTGGGATCGATCCAGGTTTGAATCTGCTATGCAGTTAAAATCCCCCCCTACCAAAATTTCACCATCCGCATACAACCTTAAATTAGATAGAGTTTCATGAAGAAATTCAATTTGCTTGTCATTTGGAGCGTAAATAGATGCCAAGGTTATTTTTGTTTCTTCCAGAACCCCTTTGACAAAAATAAAGCGCCCCCTAGGATCTATTTTTGAGTCTTCACATTGGAATCTAACATTCTTTGAGATTAAGATTGCAACACCCCTGGCACTGGATGAGCCTGGGGCTTGAAAGTGCACATTGAAACAATTAGACTTTAATACCTGAGGCATTTCTTTCCTATAATGGGTTTCTTGCAAAAACAGTATGTCTACCCCTTGCTTCACTAAAGCTGTAGTAACACGTTTAAGTTTTATAGGATTGTTTAATCCTCTGCAATTTAGAGTAATAATTTTGATTCTATCTGTCATTAGTTATGTGTTAAATAGAATGATATAACAGACAGATAAAACTCTGTGAGCATGAGAAAATAAGGCATCCTCTGAGTCTTTGATAACCTATTTTCAGCTACTCTGTATGGTTCCTCCAATATTGCATAATATATGTTGTCAAACAGAACTGTAACATTAATACAATAACCCCATCCCACCCCCTTGAACAAAAACAAAAAAACAGTTAACATAATATTGCTCCTTCGTGTGAAGGAGCAATCTCTCCAGAGGCACAGGTCTAAACTGCCTGTGTCAACACAAATAAGGAGAATGGTTAGGTTCTCCCCTTTTCTGGAGGATCCTATACAACTGGGAACTAAAATGAGTACCAGGTTTACCCCCCCTCCCCCCCGACCGAAGAAGTAGAAAAGAGATGAGGACTACAGTTACAGAAAGGTTTGAAGCTACAGAAAGAGAAGAAAAAGAAATGTAAGGGCAAGTACAATATTGACGGACAGAAACGCTAGAGAAAAACTCTAAGAAATGATGGTTGCTTGCATGCATTTTCTCCCTCAGGCAGTTGTTTTCATCGGTATCGTGGCCCATCCTGTCATAGTGGAGGATTTCTGTGCGACAGTAGAGCTTTTGTTCAGATCCGGTGAGGATAAATTCAGTTCCTTAAGAAGAGATGTGCCAGATAACAGATCTGTTGCTTGAAGAGTTCTTCCCTGATGTACTACTTGGAGTTTAGAGGAGGCCACCCATTTGTATCTGATGTTTGCACTGTTTAGTTGAGTGGTTATGGGTTTAAGCTCTCTTCTCTGCAAAAGGGTTTCGCTTGACAAGTCCTGGAAAACTTGAATTCTCTGCACTTGAAAAAGGAAAAAGCCTTTTTCTAGCCTCTTGAAGGATTTTCTCTTTAGTACGTGAGTCCATAAACTTAACAATAATATCTCTGTTAGTGTTTTTTCTTAAGTTGCAGAGGGAGCCCATCCTATACGCAGCTACAATATTTGGTGCCACACCGTCTTCCAGTTGTAGTTCCTGAGCCAGCCACCCTGACAGGAAGACTATTAACTCAGTTGAGCCTTCTTCTGATTCTGAGAATCCGCGAAATTTTAAATTATTTGATTTCCATTTATTTTCCAGGTGCATGATTTTATTTCTCATCCAGCTCTCGCTAGCCTGCAAAGTGCATGTTTCTTTTTGCAAGGACAAGCTGAGCTCTAAAGCAGAGTCTGCAGTGCGAGTTACTTGCTGGAGAGACTCAGATATTGCAGTCAATTGATCCTTCATAGGTTTCAGAAGTTTCTCAATTCTATTGGCAATTTTATCTTCCAGTTGATCTATTTTAATATTTAGGTTTGTTTCTTGTACCTGGGTTTCTGTGTCTTTTATATCCTCAGCAATGACGGAGGCCATTTTGGCTGTAGAGTGGGGTTCAGCTGCAGCGCTGTTTCTGTGCTCTCCCGCCAAAAAAAAGGTTTTTACTGATTGTTAAATCAGCTCTGAAGATTTATTTTTATTTCCTCCTGTCTTGCCCATAGTTGTAGCTTCTTAGGAGCCTGAAACTCACGCGTCCAGCATACACGCTGACGCCCCGCCCCCTCAAGGACATTTCCATAAACAATGTCATAGGATAGATGAATACAAGTTTACAGAGAAATAGTATTAGCAAGGATCCAATACAGGGTTGAAAGATTGCTGAAACAGAACATAATCCATTCTAGGTTTGACATTAGACAACATGAAGCAAAAGCAGTAAATAAAGTAACAAGCAACAGATAATATGTAAAGCAACATAATGGTGGAGCCCATGGTTTCCAACTCATTGGTGAAACATCCAAGACCCCCTCCCTAAAATACCGCCCTCCTATCAGAGTAAAAAAGTCTTTTTGAATAATTCAGTTTTGCATTGTTTGCAGAAAGCCAAGAGCATGGGAGCTCTCCTGACCTCCTCAGGGACGCTGTTCCATAGGGTAGGGGCCACCACAGAGAAGGCCTGTGTACAGGCTGCAGTTAATTTTGCCCATGTGCAGGCTGGCGTCGGCAAGAGACCCTGTTCAGATGAGCGAAGCTACCGTGGAGGGACATAGGGAGGGAGGCGGTCCTGTAGGTATGTCAGGCCAAGGTCATGAAGAGCTTTGTATGTAATAACCAGTACCTTGAATTGAGCACGGTAGCTGATAGGTAGCCAACGGAGTGACTGCAGGATGAGAGTGATGTTCATGCTCCTGCTTGCTCCTGCTAACAGTCGAGCTGCAGCATTTTGCACCAATTGGAGCCTCCTAGTTAATAAGGTCCACAAAGGTTTTGCTTTATTGCTAGACACATGACATGAATTTCTACTTCTGAAATACCTGAACCTAAACAGAGTAAAATGACCCAAAAAGTTTCTGTTCCTATGGGGGTTGCCCACCATTATGTTCTATTCCTAATTGGCTTACATTGACTATTTACCTAGTAATTTGTTTTAATTTAATCTAATTTTCCTCCACTTTTAGCTTTTTAAGAGTCCTGTATGTTTCATTTTATTTATTATTTATTTCATTTATAGTCCGCCTTTCTCACTGAGACTCAAGGTGGATTACATAATGTGAGAGCAGTACAATCAATATCAAGGACATTTCCATAAACAATGTGACAGGGTAAATAAAACAGAGTTGCACTTACCTGTAATTTCTGTTCATCTAGGTCTTCGTGCAGGAACACATTGGGACTGTGCTTGTGCATGCCAGCCATCTGGAGCAGGATTTACAAGTTTTTAGGCTAATCGGGGGGAGACTCCCCCGTGGACCGATCCAAGCAGTTTTTTCGTGCCGAAACGGTCACGCGATGAAGGGGCTACCCCCCTTCTCCCTCAGTTCTCTTGCACCGCTGCAAGCCTCTATTAACTTAACCCTCAAAGAGCTCACAGCGGGGTCGGAGGGAGGGAATGTGTTCCTGCATGAAGACCTAGATGAACAGAAATTACAGGTAAGTGCAACTCTGTTTTCATCTACGGTCTTCAGTGCAGTCCCACACTGGGAGACTCACAAGCTACTCACCAAAGGCGTGGTGATGCTCTCAGGCGAAGAGAAATTGTAAAACTGCTTGGCCCTCTGCAGTCTCCCTCCGGCATTGACATTCACTGCATAGTGCTTGACAAATGTCTCTTCTGATGACCAAGTTGCTGCTTTGCAGATTTCTCCTAGCGGAACTCCATGCAGGAAGGCTGCTGATGTCGCCTGTCCCCTTGTCAAATGTGCCTTTAAACTGAACGGGCACAGAACTTTTGCTGTTTTGTAACTGAGCCTAATTGCAAACACTACCCATCTACAAAAGTTTTGGGCTGACGCTGCTTTACCTTTATTTTGTCCCATGAGGCAGACAATGCTTGACTTTTATGAAATGCCTTTGTTCTATCCATGTAAAATAAAACTGCCCTATTAACATCCAATGTATGGAGTGTTTGTTCTTTCGTGGACATAGGGTTAGGGAAAAAACACTGGTAAGGATTGTGAAACATGAAACTTGAAAACTATCTGAGATAGAAATTGAAAGCTGGTATGCATCACTGCCTTGTCTGGGAAAATCTGCAGAAAAAGTGGATCCACTCTTAATGCCTGAAATTCACTGACCCTTCTAGCTGAAGTAATTGCTAACAGAAAAGCTACTTTAGCCAATAGTAAAGCTAAGCTACACGTTGCTAATGATTCGAAGGGTTTAAACATGAGACTGGACAGCACTAAAGACAATGACCACTGAGGCATTATCTAAGTTCTCGGGGGATATAAATTGTATAACCCCTTAAGGAACAACTTAGAAAGAAAGTGGGGGGAAACTGTCTTTTTATTATTATTATTATTAAACTTTTAACTTTATTAATCAATAAAAACAATTAGATACATATAATAGTTTGATTAACAATATGACTTGGTACATATAAGGGTAAAGCACAACAGTATTATGTGGTTAGATTGTAAGAAGTTGTCAGAAACATAGATTTCATAATAACGTATTACATTATGAAAGTAGATTTCTCTTTAAATAACTCAACTTTGCAATAGAAGTAGACATAATTTATAATCTCATTGCTCTAAGATAGTGCAGTATAGAGGACTTGAAGGCTGCATATCGTTCTTTTCAATAAACTCAAAAAAGGGCATCAATTTCTCATAGAAGTTTGTTTTTTTGTTGGGAAAATGTGAACATTGGATCTGGTCTGTAATTTTTTCAATTATAAATTGGTCCCAGACTCTAGAGTACCACTGTGACACTGATGGGGAAAGGTGGTTTTTCCAATTGAGGGCTATTAGTGACTTTGCTGCATGGGGGAAACTGTCTTACCATCTATATTGGCATGAAAGGCAGATATCGCTGCCAAATGAACTTGAATAGACGAAGAGGCTAAACCAGCATTGAGTAGAGACACTAAATAATCAAAAATGTTACTTAAAGGACCCGTCTCAAGGGGTATTCCCTTAGGATCAGCCCACAAAACAAATCTGTTCCATTTCAATGCATATGAATTTCTAGTAGAGGGCTTACGAGCGTTTAAAATATTTGTTACCTCGACTGAAAACGGAGAATTCAGTACCTTATGAGCCATGCTGTCAGATGTAGTCTGTTCAGATTATGGTGCCATGTCCTGCCAAAGAACAGCAGGTCCGGAACTACTGGTAGATATATGTAATTCCCCTTGGCCATGCTCTTGAGTGTATGAAACCAGGGTTGACGTGGCCAGAAAGGGGCTATTAGGATACAGGTGGTCTGATCCACTATGACCTTGCAAACTGTTCTCTGAACTAGTGGAATTGGGGGGAAGGCATAAAAGAGCCCTCCCATCCATTTTATCTGGAAAGCATTCCCTCTCAAGTTCTTGCCAATTCCCCCTCTCGAATGGAACTGTGGTGCCTTCGTATTCTCCTGGGTGACAAATAGGTCCGTGTCTGGACACCCCCCATTTCTGAGATATTTGATAAGCATATTTGTCCGACAGTACCCACTCATGATGGGAACTCCCTAATCTCCTTAAGTAATCCGCCTTTGTATTTTGGGAACCTGCAATATGGAGAACAGAAAACATAGTATTTTGGGAAATAGTCCAGTCCCATAATCTGATGGTTTCATGACAAAGTTTTGACGATGCTATCCCTCGTTTGTTTATGTAAAAAAAACTCGTCATATTGTCTGAAAGGACCTGAACTCTTTTCCACATCAGCATATCTGGAAGCGAGTTAAGTGAGTAATAAACCGCTCTTAACTCCAAGAAATTAATATGGTGTTTTTTCTCACTCTCTGACCACACTGTTCGTTTGATTTATACCCCACCCTCCCCACAAAAGGGCTCAGGGCGGCTAATAACCTTCATAAAACACAGTGAATCAATCAAAACCATAAAATCAATAATAATCTTTAAAAGTCATTAAATAGTCCAGATGCAGGCTATTTAAATAAATATTTGGCAGTTCGTATATGGGCATAGCAGATGGCCAAGGGCAGCCCCAGAAAAAGTGGTGGTCTTTGATGGAAAAAGGGGGACATATGCTGGCAGTCAGCTGAAGGCCCGGTGGAACATCTCTGTTTTACAGGCCCTGTGGAACTGTAATAGGTCCCGCAGGGCCTGGATCTCCAACAGGAGAGCGTTCCACCAGGCCAGGGCCAGGGCAGAAAAAGCTCTGGCCCTGGTTGAGGCCAGACTGATGTCCTTCAGGCAGGGGACCACCAGGAGTTGCTTGTCTGCAGAGCGCAACACCCTGCAGAGGACGTAATGGAAGAGGCGGTCCCACAGGTATGCAGGTCCCAGTCCGTGAAGGGCTTTAAGCACCAAGGTTAACACCTTGAACTGGTGTTAAACCTCTTAATTAAACCTCTTAATAAACCACAGTTGCAGGGGTCTCATCCTCAAATGTGCTAGGGGTACTACCGCAATAGTAGAGGCCATAAGACCTAAAAGGACAGTCAGTCTGACTTCTGTTGCTGGGAAGATATTAGAGCAGATTTTAAAGGGATCGATCTGTAAGCATCTGAAAGACCGCTTAGTGATCCGGGGAAGTCAACATGGTTTTGTCCCCAACAGATCTTGTCAGACCAACCTGGTTTCCTTCTGTGATCGAGTGACGAGCTTACTGAATCATGGGAACTCTGTCAACGTGATTTACCTGGATTTCGGCAAAGCTTTTGATAAAGTTCCCCATGACATTCTAATGGGTAAACTGACTGCGGACTGGACTATAGGGAACTGGTTAGAGGACCGAACCCAAAGAGTGGTGGTCAATGGTGTTTCATCAGATTGGAGGGAGGTGTCCAGAGGGGTGCCACCGGGCTCAGTTTTGGGCCCAGTACTTTTCAATATTTTTATCAACGATCTGGATGAAGGGGTAAACAGGCCACTCATTAAATTTGCTGATGAAACCAAATTGGGAAGAGTGGCAAACACCCAAGAAGACAGAGTTAAAATTCAAGAAGACCTGAATACTCTGGAGAAATGAGCGGTTGTGAACAGGATGCAATTCAACATAGATAAGTGTACAGTACTACATCTGGGCCACAAAAATATGAAGCACAAATACTGGATGGGGGATACACTTCTGGAGAGTAATGTATACGAAAGAGATCTTGGGGTAAGAGTGGACTGTAAACTAAATATGAGCAGTCAGCGTGATGTGGTGGCAAAAAAGGCAAACTCAGTCTTGGGTTGTATCAAAAGGGCCATTGCATCACAGGTCATAGTCACTCTCTATACTGCCTTGGTCAGGCCGCACCTGGATTATTGTGTGCCGTTCCGGAGGCCTCACTTCAAAAAAGATGTGGACAAAATCGAGAGGGTGCAGAAAAAAGCAACGAGGACAATCAGGGTCTGGAGACTGAGCCCTATGAGGAAAAGCTGAGGGCCTTGGGGATGTTTAGTTTGGAGAAGAGGAGATTAAGGGGGGACATGATTGCGCTCTTTAAATATTTGAAAGGCTGTCATTTGGTGGAGGGCAGGGAGATGTTCCAGTTGGCAGCAGAGGGTAGGACCTGAAGCAATGGGCTTAAATTACATGCAGAAAGGTACCGGCTGGATATAAGGAAAAACTTTTTCACTGTCAGAGCAGTTCAAAGGTGGAATCAGCTGCCTAGGGAGGTGGTGAGCTCCCCTTCACTGGCAGTTTTCAAGAAGAGGCTGGATGAATATTTGTCAGAGATGCTTTAGGCTCATCCTGCATTGGGCAGGGGGTTGGACTAGAAGGCTGTATGGCCCCTTCCAACTCTGTGATTCTGTGATTCTGTAACAGGTAGGACATAAAGCACATAGTAGTGAAGTTTATGGTCCCTAATTCATTAGTGAAGCATCTGAGACCACCTCCTTACAATACATCCCTCTTATCTGAGTAAAAAGCCTTTTTGGATAATTCAATTTTGCATTGTTTGCAGAAAGCCAGGAGAGTGGGGGCTCTCCTGACCTCCTCAGGCATGCCGTTCCACAGAGTACGGCCATCACAAAGAATGCACATGTATGGGCAGCTGTTGATTTTACCCATGTACAGCATACACCTGCGGGAGACCCTGTTCAGATGAGCAAAGCTGTCATGGAGGAACATAGGGAGAGAGGTGATCCCGTAAGTATGCTGGACCAAGGCCATGAAGAGCTTTGTGTATGATAATCAATACCTTGAACTGAGCACAGTAACTGATAGGTAGCCAATGGAGTGACTGCAGGATGGGAGTGATATTCAAGCTCCTGCTCACTCCTGATAACAGCCGAGCTGCAGTGTTTTGCACCATCTGGAGTCTCCTAGTTAACTTAGATGACAGACCTATGTATAATGCATTACAATAGTCAAGTCTTGATGTTACCATAGCATAGATCCAGGTGGCCAGGTTGGCCATTTCGAGGTAGGAAGCCATCTTCCAGGCTACAATAAGGTTGTTGAAATCATTTTTTGCGGCTGCCTTAACTTGCTTTTCTAGTAGTAGTGCTGGATCCAGTATAATGTCAGAGATATATTTCATCAACAACTAGTTTTTATATTTCCAACTGGAAGCTGCAATTGTATTTTCTTTTTTCCAGAAGTACAAAGGTGCAATCTCATACCAGCTCCATCCAGCAACACTTCAATCTGCCAAGCATCCCATACAGGATTGTGACAAGAAGAGTTATGTTCAGGGCCTATAACAGTCTCTTTCTCCTCATTCCTATTTGAACATCCAGCCTGATGAAGAGCTCTGGAAAACTCAAAAGCTTACACACTGCTGAGTGTCATTTAATTGATCCAACAGATGGATGTGCTTAAGATTTTTTCCTTCCTGTCCAAAACATATAAATATGCCCTAAAGTGTCTGCATATATTTGAGTGGTGTATGAATGTTGGGGGGACATATACAGACTTTCAGTCATTGCATACGCTTTCACCCAATTTTCATATACCACAGAATATGTGCTACCTTAAGGCACACCTACATAGGATTTTTAAAAATGCACTAAAATAAGTTATAATATTAATAAATACAGAAAGACATACCCTAATATAATAATTATTGACTTGTATTTTCTGAAACAGTTGCTAGCTTTAGAAATTAAACGTTAAAATCCAAAGTGTGTTTCTTATAGGCCCAATATCTTCTAAGTTAGAGAATACTTATGTTACAGCCTGTAATGGAATAAAGGATGATATATTTTATTTCACTGATTATAAACATTTCTAATGTTTCATAATTTAACATTTTAGCAATTTAACATTGTATACAAAAATAACTTCATGAGGTTAATAAAGCTTAAAAACAGAAAAGAAAAAAAGCATATGAAGTAAATCAAACTAAATCTGGAGTTGGATTCCATACATTCCTTTCTAATTCCAAAGTACAACACTACAGCATTATGAAATAAACAGTATTCTCCTTTTCCATTCACTCATCTGTAACTGCACTGATTTCAATAACATTCCTTTGCTATTCTAAGCCTGAAAGGCATGCTTTGGTTATAGTGTTATGTTGGTATAAAGCACAATGCCAGCCTGATGTGCTGAACAAAAGTGATCAAAGTTTGAGTAATGTTAGCCAATGCACAAGTATTCTAGCTCATTATTCAACCAGAATGACATCTGTTGAGCAACTTGTCGCAGAATACACTAGTTGTTATAGACGGGCCTCAGCTGGGAGGTACCATGTAAAATGTATGAGAGTGATGTTTGGTTAAACAAACTGCTAAGGCTAAGTTCACAAATGGTTCTGAAGAGATGCCAAAAACAGGATGCTCTCTAATCACAGTCAGTTATGTAAATGAAAATTGCTCTCCCTATAATGCACCAACAGGAATTGTATCGAAATGTGCCTATTTCAGATTTTAAAATGTATTTATTTAATATGAAAAGCGCACAGAATCCTGACCTAGCAGCATTTTCAACTTCACACTTAGGCTACACTGAAATAATTTCTTCCATCTATATAAAAAAACATTTAACACCCATAGACTGAACTTTCATTCTGTAATGGAACACAAACATTTACAAACACAAACATGTACAAAAGGAATGAAGTTATCAGTAACAGAGTGTGCTCAAGAGACCACTTACAGCAAGGGAAGTAAAAGATAGTGGGGATAGGAAAATCTGTTTACAAATCCTATGTTTTATGACATCACTTTTACTAGGACACCTGCTTTTAATTTAAAATAAACTTGCAATATACATTGCATACAATAAATAGAAAACAGCAGTTATTATACAAAACATAGATGTTTTTATATGTTGACTGAATTATTTTCAAAACTATTAAGATCATGGGATTTCCAGGGCAGCCAAAACAGCTGGGGCCAGTGGACCCATTCTGAGCTGAATGGGTCTTTGGGAGGAACCAGCTGCAGCTGCACCATGCCCAGCTCAAGAGAAGAAGCATGGAGGGGTCATGATGCTTCAGAGGAGGTGTCATGATGAACCCTTCTGACCAGCCCAGTGACTCTGACTTGGAGGGCTCATAGGAAGAGCCTGAGGAGCCAAGGCCAGGGTACCAGGAGGACCAGAGTGAGCAGGGAGGATCTGCCACTGCAGTGACACCTACCAACCACACTCCAGCAGCACCAGAGACTACCCTGCCAAAGTCTGCCAGGGAGACCTTGCTGCTGGCTTCAGAGATAACCCCTAAGTCTCCACCAGCTGGGATGCAATTCAGGCCTGTAGCCCCTCAAGAGTAGCCCACAAATTCAGGCCTGTAGCTCCGCAAGAGTGGTGTCAGGTGAAGGCCTGGGCTGAGACAGAATGAGAGGCAAAGTGACAGACAGCAGCACGGAATCCCAGCCTAGATCCAGAACAGGGCTCTGAGTAGTGCTGTTTCACAGAATCCTGGCCAAGGCACAGCTCAGTCTCAGAAGCCAGCAAAACTAGATTACCTCTCAGCCTGTTTAGACTGAGGCTTGAGAAGGCTGTATTGCTGGATCAACTGTCCATTAGATGCAAGCCCTGTGCTCCAAGCTCCCTGTGTTCAGCTTCAGGCTCCAGTCTACATTCATTCCCATGTCTAGCTAGCCAAGCTGGTGGCCTTACTCCAGAGGAGCCCAGACCCAGCCAGCCTGTGGAATACAAGACAGGAAGAAGAAACATGTCATGGGAATGTCCTCACTTGGCAGCAAAGAAGCATGCTCCCATGCCTGAAATTGAAGGAAGAATAGGGGCAGACGGACAGACAGACACAGACACATATTTGCAGGCAGCACACATGCATCTACTCATGTAAGGGGGCATGTGATCCCATCAGCAAGCCTTCCTTCTTCCTGCTAATGTTGTTTTCTTTTAAAAATGAGCATATGAACTCACCTCCCAAGGAAGGGCCAGCGGGTGGGAACTAGTGAAAATGAAAATATCACAAGAATACAACTTTTTCTTGGTTTTTCCTTCTGCTGATGGTGCAAGGGGGAAAGTGTGATAAAGGCCATGTTCCAGCTGGTTGCAGGTGGTAGTGGAAGGGTCCCAGACTCAGCCCCCGCACACACACTCCAGAGCAAGGGAATCCCCAGTGAGACACCAGCCACTGCCTTCACTCACCCAGGCATGGAGCCAGCAGCCACCAATGACTCCTTGCTGAGATGACAGTGCAGCTTGAGGAGCCTGAAGCAGCACTGCCTAGATCTCAGCCTGCCCAAATGGGCAGAGAGCAAGCTGGCCCAGGTGGTCTTGGAGCCGGGTCTTGGGCTTTCCCTGTGGCCCCAGCATGAGGCTGCCCTGTGGCTGGCATGCAAGGCTCCCTCGTGGTCAGTGCAAGAAGCGGCCTTACAGCTTGGGAGGCGGAGTGTTGCTGAGCACGGCAGTGAGGGGAGCCCGTGCCTCACCTCAGGTGGCAGTCGCACATTGGGCATCCTCACCACCACTGCAGAAAAAGGGTGGCTATGACAAGGCACAGCTGGGAATACCCCTCCCACCCACCTCTGCCCACAGGCCCTGACGATGAGCACCAGAGTGATTGGCACCATTGCGGGAAGCTCACGGGGAGGGTGCTATAGTACCTGGCCACTGGGTTGCACAAAGGTCTCCACTACTGATAGGATGTACATGCATGAGTGAGTAGCCACATGCAAAAAGTCCCCTGTTGTTATGGAGCCCAGGCAAGTGAGTCAGCTTGGATTAAATTGGCTATGAAGGGCACACACAGGGCAGGCAAATTAAAAGTTGAAGAGAAGAAGCAGTCTAAGCCTTCATGCAGATGACCCCCATCTAACCTTGGGCAAGGGCAAGGAAAAGGAGAAAGAAAAACCTTCAAAGAGACTCACCATCCAACCCTGACAAAGCTTCCCTCTGCCTCTTCCCTCACAGCACACAGACCCAACCCAAGTATCATATAAAAATGTACTTGGCTTGCATTTAATGAAACTATAGCACGCATGACGTGGGGCCCACAACTGAAACTGTGCAAGAGAATAGCAGATAAAAGCAGTGTTTTTCCTTGCTCCTACAATGCAACTATGGCAGTTTGCATAAATAATTCCATTTACCAGAGGGAATTAAATTGAGGAAGAAAAAGGAGTAGAGATTCCTTTTAGAAGGAACAGTAACCTAACTCCTACACTGTTTGTATAATGCATTGAATATGATAAACATATTAGACCCAAACGTTTCTTCCACTAGTAGAAAGGTACTTCTGTTCACACAAGGGAAGGGGGAGGTATTTTTGCCAATTCCCCTTTCCCACTACATACCCCATCACTTCATACTGTGCTTGAGATTCTCCTGATCCCCAAAAGCAATTATTTGGGAACTGCAGTGGGATGGGGAGACGGGAAAGATTCATTCAGTGAGCTTTAAGGAAAGTTTTGAACAACAAGAAATTCTGCAATATTTATATTTAGAAAAATGGATCAAAATCACTAATCCACAATAAATGACTCACTGATACACAAACAGTGTAGAAATCTGTAAATATTCTAGGAATTCAAGAGAAGAGCAAACATTTTTAAAATGCCTATTACCTGGCTCTTAGGATACAAAGAGAAAAGGAACATATAGAAGATGAAAATAAACTCAAGTTTCCTCTTATCTTCTTAGTTAACAAAAATCAATTGAGAAAAAGAGCAAGTTAATAATTACACTGCTTTTCCTACATTGTAAATATAGCATGTTTTCTGTGATTATCATCAATGGAATAGCATGGGTTCCCATATGACGTATAACTAGATGGCTGTCTCTCTCAAATATCACATGCCCTGCCCCCAACAGACTTGTTGTTTAAGGGCACCTGCTGCAGCATTGGAAAACAAACAGATCAATACAACAGACAAATGGAGTGGTAAGGGGTCATTTACGCAGGATTGCATTACAAAACAGGTAGGTTCCAAGGATTCTTAGAGAGAGAGAGAGAGAGAGAGAGAGAGAGAGCAAGCTTGTGATTGTGTGCATTAGTTTGGTTGTTCAATATATTATCTAAAGCTAAAAGGACAGTTTGAAAAAAGGATAAGGCCAGACTAAAAGGAATAAAGATGTTCCCCTTCTTATTTTTATTCCTTTCTTCTTCAACAAAAAAAGCTCAGGGTGATATATATATACAGATTGTCTGTCCTCCATTTTATTCTCACAGCATTTCTGTGAGATATGCATGAGTGACTGGCCCAAGCTCACTATGTAAGTTTCACTGCTCAGTGGGGATTTGCGCTCAGATCTCACCAGTCGTAGGGGTTTTCCATACTCAGTTTATTCCTGCTTTTCTTTGCAGTCGGTCTGTGAGCATCAGAATTACGGTGAGCACAGGGGTTCCACACATCTTCCCTCCCTCTGCATTTTTCCAGTTGTCCCATCCTTTGAGTTCATTGCTTCAGGGGAGGATCTCACAAGCTTCTCTTGTGCAATTGGTGAAGCATATGGGTGCGTAATATCAATTGCTAAACATCCTATACCAGCATATCTATAACATTCAATAGGCATACCGATCTGCTTCTACAACCTCCACCCCTAGGTGGTTCTGGAGAGTGCATCCACAATGACATTCTCCTTGTTTATGTGCACTATGTCAAAATTGTAATCCTGTAACTGAAGACCCCATCTTATCAGTTTATTGGTTGTACTCTTCACCTAGTTTAACCAGTGCAATGTCAGTGCACAAAGTGAACTTCCTTCCCCTTTGGTGTGGTTTTAACTTGCCTATGGCTATTGCCAAAGCGTTGCTCTCTATCCACCAACTTTCTGCTAATGAAAAGGATGTGATGGTGATTTCCATTCTCCCCAATCTGACTTAACATGACCCCTATCCCAATATTAGACACATTAGAGAGTAAAGGGTTTCATGAAGTCAGGAGCCCTTAACACTGGCTCTGTGGTTAGTACCCTTTTTAGGTGGTTAAATGCAGTCTGGCATTCTTGTGTCCAAGTCACCTTATCCAAACATGATTTATTTGTGCGTTCACATAAAGGAGCAGTGAAGGAACTAAATTTGGGAATGAGCCTCCTATAATAACCCACAACCCCTATAAATGCTCCAATCAGCCTTTTTGTTGTGGGTCTAGGTCATTCCTGTATAACCTGCACCTTGCTCCAGGTTTTATCATTCCACCTTCCAAACACATCCCCTAAGTATTTCATGTGGGTCATTGTTATTTGACCCTCTAAGGCTTTTACAGTCAAATCAGCCTCCTTTATTCTCTGAAACACTATTTCCAGATGTTCCGGGTTTGGCTGGAGTAACTCTGCTTACAATTTCACTGTACATCTCTACTTTTAATGTTCTCTTATCCCATCCATGCTTCTTTAAGGATATCCATAGGCCCTCTTGCCTGATGTCCAAATAGCAACTCAAAGGGACTAAAACCAGAACTTTCTTGTAGGACTTCATGATAACCAAACAACAGATCACTGATCCCAGTCATTAAGGATGTTTCACAGTGTAGGTCTTCAGCGTGTGGTTCAAGGTGCTAGTAAACCTTTCATTTAGTCCATTTACTTCTGGGTGGTAAGTTGTGGTGGTGAGGTGTTTGATTCTACAAGTCTGCAACAGTTCCTTCATCACTAGGGACATGAATGTGGTTCCCAAATCCATGACCTAGCCTGGTGAACACCATCAGTAAGGCTTCTGCTATGATTTTTGCTTTGATGTCCCTTAAAGGTATTGCTTCTGGGAACTTTGTAACATAGTCCACTATGGTCAAAGTATATTTATTCCACTGCTGGGTTGCTCTGCTGATTGGCCCAGCAATGTCAGCTCTGATCTTAGAGAACACTTCAGAGACAAGTGGTATAGGTTGTAACAGACCCTTTGTTTTGTCTTGGGCCTTGCCCACTAGCTGACATGCTTAACAAGACTTGCAAAACACCCTATCTTTTCCCATATTGGGCCAAAAGAATCTCGCTTGCAAGCTATCTCTAGCCTTGTTGATCCCTAGATGTCCTGCTATAGGTGTCTCATGGCTAGCAAGAGTGGAAGACCACAAACGAAGGCAAACAAAGTCAAATGTGATATATTATAACTCCTATATAAGTAAATAACAATAATGGTCACAATGAACAGTCAACACTCAAAATAAACTAATCAAATATTACATGTAAATTCCTGGACCCACAAGTCACTGAAAAGTAGGTGCACTAAGTACAGCAAAGGACAACATGAGGAAAAAGTCCGTATGAAGTCCACCCACCCATTTCCTTCTTCAGCACACCATCTGCAAGGACTACAATGACTGAGGAATAATTATTGATTTATGGCATTGCAATTTATTTTTTATTGATTTACCTTCTGATGGACACATCGGCGAGGCGGTGAGTCAGAAGATCATAATCGACTGTGTCAAACGCTGCTGAAAAATCCAATAATAGCAGCAGCGCCAAACCGCCTCGATCCAGATGTCTGCGAAGGTCGTCTGTGAGGGCGACCAGCAGTGTCTCCATCCCTAGGGCCAAGACATCCTTCAGGAAACTCTGTTATCTGTTCCACCGCCGCATGCTCAATCACCTTTCCCAGAAAAGGGAGGTTTGAAACTGGACAGTAATTGACTAGGACAGTAGGGTCCAATGATGGTTTCTTCAAGAGAAGTCTCACCACGGCTTCCTTTAATAGCCCAGGAAAAACCCTGGTGCCCAAGGACATGTTAACAATGGCCTCCAATGAGGACCGTAGACCATCGGCACTGGCCTTTATCAGCCACGATGGTAAAGGCAGTTTGACAATCATGGCGGAGGTTTACTGTTTTGCTTTGTCTAACTTTAGATATTGGGCTTTTATGTGTCCCTCTTCCTAGCAGTCAAAGCATACTACCTCTCCCTTCCTATTTGGTTCAGGAGTGTTTTGCCTTGCAGGGTTGGTTTTAAATGGATCCTTAAATAATTTGAGGTATCCTCTCATTACTCATCACTGAGTAAACTTCACTCAGTCCTCCACAAATTTGTGGGCACAAAAAAAAAATCATTCTGTTCTCATCTGGAACCCCAACATCTCAACAAGTTTGTTCAAAACTCAAGAGAAATGCCTCCACATCATCCCCTTTTTGATAATGTGGAAATTTCTTTTTTTCCACTGAGGTACTTTCCCCACTTCTCTGTGGAAGTGGCTATTCTGTCCTTAACTGAATTTCTCCCATCTTCATATTATACATTTAGTGTGGTGGTTAAGAGCGTGGGACTCTAATCTGGAGAGCCAGGTTTGATTCCCCACTCCTCCACTTGAAGCCAGCTGGGTGACCTTGGGTCAGTCACAGCTTCTAGCTCTCTCAGCCCCACCCACCTCACAGGGTGTTTGTTGTGGGGATAATAATGGCATACTTTGTAAACCACTCTGAGTGGGCATTAAGTTGTACTGAAGGGCGGTATATAAATCGAATGTTATTATTATTATTATTATTTCTTTTTCATGTTCCCTCTCAACTTCCCTCTCTCTTCTGCTGTGCTATTTTAGATAATTATTTTTCTCTATTTGCTTGAATTTTGGCTAACTGTATATGTTGTTGTTTTTCCACTTCAGTTTTGGCTTTCTCTGCTTCAGTTCCAGCTTTTTCTTTATCTGCTTCTATTTTTGCCAGTTCAATTTTAATTCTCATAATTTCAACCCCCTGAATAGGATTCTCCTCAGGGGATGTTTCCTCTCCACCACCCCCATGTGCCTCTCTTGGTCTACATGGTGGTGCCATTTCTGACAGGACTTTTGCAGTAATTCCTCACAAATTTCTAAAAAAAAATCTTATTTTAGTTTGTATCTGTGGTGGGACAAACTAATTATAGGTTTTATTTTCACATCACGGTGCTGCCACCGATTATGACATTCTCTCCTCTTCTTTTCCTCTTCTTTGTCCCTAAACAGCAGGAGGTGTTTTTAAAACTCAAAAGTCACTATTTTATTTATTTTAGAGGAGAAAGGTCAGGTGAAATCAGGGGATGAAAACATCTGAGGTAATTCATCATAGAAATCCCTGGGGTAAAATCAGTACATGCACAGACTTTAATTCTTATGCTCTTCAAAGATATTTAAATTCTTATGTTCAGAGGCTTTTGTTCTTGTTTTCCCCATGCACTCTAGTACACTTACTTTTAGTATTCTTTCTCTTTTAGTATTCTTTCTCTTTTGAGTTTAAGAAGCTGGTACTCACTTTTTAGTACCCCAAACCCCTTTTCTTCCAGTGCTTTCCTACAGTTTTTTTGTTAGCTCCCTGTTTAACTGGGTAGGGAAATTCTCATCGCCTTGGAAGATGTAACCCTTTTCTTTGGCCTGAATGGGAGTTTGCACCTACTTGCCAATTTTTCCCCAGTTCTTCTATTGGTGTTAAACTGTTAGGACTCCATCTTCCAATTGTTCACACTCAATTCTTCTCAGATAGGTCTGAAAAACTGATTCTCCTCTTTCCAGCTCATGCTACCCAATCAGATTCCTTGGAATAGACTGTCACACAAAGCTCTCTATGTCTGTGAGGGATTAACCCATAACAATCCTTCGACTGTTGGTCCAGCACTTCCAGGTTTTCAAAAAGTGCAGTCCATCACAGTTGGCTTATTTTCTTATAGCTCTGCCTTAAAAATCAGGATTTTTTAGCAAGGCTGCTGTCATTATTGGTGGCATCAAGCAACTCTTTTTTTCTTTTCTTTTGTTGTGCATGCACTATATCAATATATTGCTAGAAGAGGGGCTAGGCATGTGCATGTGTGAGAACTGCCATATTGTCCCTGTGGAAAAATGTCTTCCACTCAAAAGTTCACTTCAATATTAGGACGTTTTAGGCTGCAAACTAGTTTTAGAAAGTTTTCCCAAAAGGCAGGCAAATGAAGCAGGGCCAGTGGGGCTGCTCCTTAATAGTCAACTGATGAAAGTGATAATAAATACCCACCAAACCCATAAAAATCAAATTCCCACAAAATAAACATAGTGGGGGTGATACTGTACATCAAGAAACACACACATCTTACAGAGATCTTGCTATCAAATAGGGTTTTTTTAAATGAAATAATCGAAGACTGGCCAACACAAGGGGGGGGGGAATCCATCTTTCCATGGGGGGAAGGGAAGATCAGGGCATGTCAAAGGCATAAATTTGTACAAAGTTAAAGAGTGAAGGCAGAGTGGCTAAAAAAACAATCAGCACTCTTGTACCTTCTGAAAGTGCAAGGAAGCAAACCGTCATGGCAAAAAAAAAATTCAGGGCAGAAAAAGAAGCTGGAAACATGGGGAAAGCAACTATTGCTCCTTTGCCTTCTTGTAGTGATATAGAGACACAGCAAGTAGGTGGCTGGTTTGGGGGGGGGGGGGTTAAATGAAAATTTGCCGACACATTACTGAGAAAGGGGAGGGTAAGCAAAGGACAGGGTTGTCCCACAGTCACGGTCTAGACTATGAAAAGTGGGCAGGAAGTGGGATGGAATGACAAAAGTGCAGGAAACATTTGACACACAAACAAATGTACACCAAAGATTGTGGTAAAAGTGGTCTCAAAAGAACCAGAAAACAACTGGGGAATAGGTGAAGTGAAAAGTAATGGCTCAAGAGAATGTGTGGAAGACAGAGGATAAACCAAAGCAGTAAGGGGCCAAAATTAATGCCATGTGGAAAGCCGCTTAATCCAGCCCTGTAACCACTTCACTATACTCAGTCTGATCTCAAATACAGTTTACTAAACTCTCCTTCAACGTTTATATTTTATGTTAACTTTTAATCTATGGTCTACCCTTCTTTTCTCCTCCTCATTCTTTGCCAGACTTTTCCCTTCTTTGCCTCCCTTCTCTCTGTGTTCCTGTCTTCTTCCCGTTCCAAAAGCTGGTTGTGATGTAAATCAGGTCACATATAACTCAGTTATGAGCATGAGCTGAAAACCAATGAGAATAAAACACAAGTAAAAACAAGCTGAACACTATCAGTAGAGAAGAGTCAGGAAAGTAGATTCCATTTCAATCCCATTTTGTTAGCTGGAGGCATTCAACTTCTGCTTGTAGACAGAAGCTGTTGATGAGTTTCTCTATACCCTGTATTTATGGCTGCCTTGTAAAAATTGAAGTGGCAAAAATAAAAGCTCATTTCCAATGCTCAAAATGTGTCACTAACATGAAAGCTGCATGAGGAGTTAATGATTATGAATGATTAACCCTCAATTTTCTCAATAATGGTCAAACAGTAAATACCTCTTGGCTTTTCACTTCAGTATAGCTTTCTTTCATATGACGTCTAACCAGCAATTTAATGCCAAAGAGTGTCCAGAAAAATTCTCAGGTGTACTTCATTAATCAAAACTGGCCTTCTATCTGAAGAAGCTTTCACAAAAATTTACAGTCCCCTTCTACACTGTTCATGTGCGTCAGTATAGCATTGTTGGAAATTATAATTTTATGAATTTTATGAAGGTGCTAAAACTTTATATAATGATGGAAAATGTCCAGTTTCACAAGCTGACTAAGCACAGAACAGGCATTGGAAAGTGCAAGAATACAAAGAGAAACTCTTGTGGTAACAACACATTGGACTGATGTTTAACTCAGTCAGGTTTTGAGGTAACTATACTAATTTTTGAGCAATGAGACTTGAAAGGACAACTAACTATAGCAGTTTAAAATAGGTTAAATCGCTTTAAATGTTTGTGCTGATGTATTAGATCAGAAGGTTTTATTTATTGGCATAGGCCAAATACTACCTGTACTCCAATTTAGTTTTAGCTAAGCAGATCAAATTGTTTTAATCAATGGTTACTGAAATCAATGTCTGGAGTAACTCTATTTAGGATTGGAGTAACTCTATTTAGGATTGCTCTAGTAGCATCTATAAGACTAAAAAATTTGTGGTATGGTATGAACTTTTGTGAGTCACACAACTCACTTCTTCAGAAGTATTGGTATCTGAAGAAGTGAGCTGTGACTCACGAAAGCTCATACCTTACCACAAATTTTGTTATTCTTATAGGTGGTACTGGACTCTTGCTCTTTTCTACTGCTACAGATAGACTAACATGGCTACCCATCTTGATCTAGGATTGTTAGTTGTAACTAATTTAACTCAAATTGCTGTCGGCGAGAATTATGTATTACTTAGAAGTCCTATTTTATTCACTGGGACTTACTTCCAGGTAACTATGTATTAGATTGCAGCTTTAGCCACAAACATAATTGAGCATAGTCTTTTTTAACATTCACTAGCCAGTGTTGCTATTAGAGATCATGAGGCTTCAAATCATTTGACTGTGAAATGAAGTTCCTAAATTTTCTATAAAACAAAATTGATTGCCAGAATAAACCAGTGCAGATAGTGTAATAGTCCCAGCTGCGATGTCTTAAAAGGTCACTGAGTAATCAAGATCAAGACTCTTTTTTTTCTTGGAAATAAAATGTCAAAATAGATGTAGCAATCAATCTTGAAAAACAGTAGGGCTCCTAAATCTACTTCTATATCATTGTATCTTCTCAAGTACATTTGTACAGCTCATGATCTCTTGTGAAACTCCTGGGAATGCCTGCTTTCATCCTTTAAAAACCCTTGTGACTGCATGACAAACACTTGAGACTATGGAGGAGCAGTAAACACTAAAGCATCAGAGTCTAGGAAGCAAGTTATATTCTGTACCTCACAGAATTTGGATGTATTAACAAGGCCATCTAGTCAGGACATTCATTGAGACAGCACTATTTACTCAGTAGCCTTCCAACCCAAATCACAATGTGCCACAAGCAGAAAGCAAGTCACTACAGAGAAGTGCTTAGGGGATAACTAATTCTAGATTATTCAAACCATAGGCTGTAAGCAAGTCAAACTTCCCCACCCCCACAGTCCCTAGCCAGTCTGATCTGGATAAAATGCCTTCTGGGCCCTAACAGGAGTACAATTTCTTTATAGTACTATCAGGATGTATGTGATGGATTCCAGGGTAACAAAAAAGCCAACTGTTCACTGCCCCAAAGGAGTTTACATTAGGGGTGTGCAGAAAAAAGTACTAAATCAGTATTATTTGGCTCCAGGTGTCAGGGATATCATAAATATTCAGTATTTCTAATATTCAGGTCCAAATTACCAGTAAAGTATTCAGAATTCCGAATGTATTCAGCTCTGTTACGCACTCTTGGGAAATCTTTATGGGGAGCCAGAGGGGCCATTTTTCAAGAAAACTACACCAACATTGCAGACAATTTAGTCCTGACTGTCCATTAAATACCACTCAAGTTTCAAGAGAATTGGACTAAAGGGTCAAGTTCCACAGGCCCTTGAAAAAGCTGCCTGCTGCCACACTATTGTTTCTTGGGGCGGGGGGGAATCCAAGGTTTTCTCCTGGACACAGGAAGCCTTAGCCAACACACAACAGCAACAAATGGCTAAAAGCCTCCCAATGCAAAAAGAACCAACAAAGCCCAAGAGAAACAATGTCAAACCAGAGAATCCCATCAGAAGCAACATCAAACCAGAGAATCCCACCAGAACCAAACTGAAGCAAGGGATACTGTAACAAGTCCAACAGAATCAGTGTCATTCTAAGATGCCAGGCAGAACCCAGGACTAATGCAAGCACAACAGAACCAATGACAAACCAGAAAAAAACCACCAGAACAAATATCAAACTCGAGAATCCCAGCACCCAACCTAACAAACCAGTAACACCAAGGCAGCAGCCACCTGGCAATGGTATGTGGTAAGCAAGCACACACACACACACACATAGTAATGCTGCCTCCCTGTTGCCTGAGAAGACTGCAAGGGGGAGGACAAGCTACTGTCATTTTTAAAACAAGATTCCCAGATACTCCTGATTATATCTGGGTAATTCAGTAATGTAAATGCCAGTTCATCCAAATATATCGAAATATGTCAAATATATCCAGATATACCTGAATAATTATGAATAGCTATTTTGGGGTACATATTTAGTATTCCTGAGCCAAATCACACACCCATAGTTTACATCCCAAAATTTGATATAAAGGAAGCTAGAGAAGAAGACTGAAGCAAGACGAAGAAAATAACTAAGATATCATTTCAAGGGAATGTGGTTGGCAGCACAATCTAAAGCATAGCTACACCCTTCTAAACCTGCCAGCCATGGCTTCAGCATTTCTTGAAATTTTACATCACTAGCAGCAGGTCAAGTGGCTGAACTTTAACATCTAAGGCTGAAATCCAGATAAGATGGAAGTGATCCTGCTGAGTAAAACAAAGGTCCTTGGGAGTATTTTCTTTGCCCACAATGGACTATTTATTTTCTTACTTATTTCATTTCTAGTGGGGAGGAGTTGAACCTGATCATGACCGTTGAACCTATTCTCTGGAACAATATCCTAGAGTTGAGGAAGATTCCCACATTGGTGCCGTTCAGGAGGCATGTCTAGACTTTTTGTTCCAAAAGGTTTTTGGAATAGAAATTATGATGGACAGCTTTGTGCATGTCGCAAATTCAGACTTATGGCCATTCTCGTATGTCCATTATTGCTGTCTTTTTTATTGTGTTTTTAATATGTTTACACTTGCCTTTGTAAGCTACCTTGAGCTATTATTTGACAATTATTTGAAAGGTGGGGTATAAATACTAAACTACAGAATCATAAAGAAAGAGGGAATATTCTGTTGTCCTATTGGGCTTTTATCACAGCAGCAAAATGGAGACCATGATATTCATTGTTAAAGTATTCTAGCTTCTTGTTTCCTATGACGTTCATTGCTCATGATCTTGAGATTTCTAAATATCAAAATATCTACCAAGCTAAAGCAAGATTTTTTTACACTCCAATTATATCACAAAATGTATGCTATGTGCTATCAGTTAAGGTAATTATTATTCAGTTTGGTGGAATGATTAAGAGCAGCAGGACTCTAATCTGGAGAACTGGATTTGATTCCCCACTCCTTTGCTTGAAGCCATCTGGATGACCTCGGGTTAGTCACAGCTCCTTCGGATCTCTCTCAGACCCACTCACCTCACGGGTGATTGTCGTGAGGATAATAATAACACACTTTGTAAACCGCTTTAAGTGTGGCATTAAGTTGTCCTGAAGGGTGGTATATAAACATAATGTTGTTGTTGTTGTTGTTGTTGTTGTTATTCAAGTACTGTTTCAACTAAAATGCCACTACAGACTCAGAATATGTTTCCAGATTATTTTCTGAACAACTGCTCATACTTTTGCAGAAGGATTTCCATAGGAAAAATAATGCATAAGTTAATTGCAGATTCTTCCCTTGTCATCACTATGTTCCATTGCAGATGGTATTCCAAGCAGTTCTCTTGCAACAAGAGACGCTAAGAGTTAAACTATATGAAAGGAAAGAACAATCCTGATAGCTATTGCCAAAGGGCAGTAAGAGGAATACATAATAAAAACAAAACTGAATCTGTAACATCCTTTGCTCATTGTCTGCAACACTGTTCTAAAATTTTATACAGTGACCATAACTAGCTTCCTTTGCTTAACCGCTCCCCTTCAGTCTGCCATTATTCCTTATAGAGGATTATTGGGGAGGGGAGCTGGAGTCATTTTTCAACCAAATGTCATTAAAATTGCAGCAGACATTTTCTGCCTATTAAAAAAACCCCAAGTTTCAAGAAAACTGGACAAAGGGTTTGAATTCTACAAGCCTCCGAACAAGCCCCCCCCCCTCGCCGCTGCCACTGCAAAGGTACATCTATTGTTCTATACTGGGGGAGTTTTAAGGGGTTCTGGAGTCATTGTTTTTCAACCAAATGCCACTAAAATTGCAGGGAAGCTGCTTCTGCATGTCCAGTAAAGAACACCCAGGTTTCAAGAAAATTGGACAAGAGGTTTGAATTCTATTGGTCCCTGAACAAGCCCAGGCTTTCTACTTTCAGAGGGGGGGAAACTCTCTTTCCACCCCACAAAGGACAGGGGAAGGAGAATAGCATCTCTCTGCAGTTTGGGATTGGCTGGGAGTGCTCTGTGCTCCTCCCTTGAAAGGGTCTGATTGGCCCCTTTGCGGAGGAAATCAGTAGAATAAAAAAAATACACGCTCGTGCTGCATGGGTGATAAGCATCAGAACGTGGTAGGGGGAAATATATTTCCAAGGATGGTGTTTCATTATTCCCAGTCATCTTGGATTTGTGTTACTGTTCCAGAAAATCAAGGTAATGATTTGAAACAGTAATTTCTGTGTATATTTTTTGGCTTGAGAATTCCATTATGCATACTCCTAATCATAAGAATTCAGTAGGTACAACAGAAAGCTTACCTACAATGGAAATTGGAATAAATTTAATAATTTTTAATGTTGACCATGGATAAATGTATTGGAAGGCACTTAATCATTTATCATGCTTTTGAAAGGACCAGATACTTTGGCACATATGGTGACATTTTCCAGCTTGACAATTTACAAGCTAGGAGTTTCATGTAAGCCTGCTGGATATATTCCTTTGTCTATGGACTTTCAAACTGTCTATTTGTCTTATCTACTAGAAATACAAGAGTTTTTGCATATTCTAGATCTCTGAGGTTAGAAGTGAAAAGAATAAGAAACTTACAGGGAAATCCTAAGGACACTATCCTGGGAGTAAGTGTCATTGAATAGACAGTAGGATTCCAAGTAGACCTGCTTAGGATTGCTCTCCTTGTTTTAAAACAAAACTAAAAGGAATAAAAATTGCTCTATAATTGTAGATACGGAGGTTTGTCAATAAAACTTGAGCAAATCTTCATCATAAAAATGAACAGTGTGAACACATTCCCATCAGTTTCACGATATAAAAAGGAGGAATCATTCTTTATGAAGAGACACACAAGATGGCACACTTTAGAAAATTCTACCTTGGCATTCTTCTGCAGTTCTGTATTCTTCAATGCTAGTGATATTGGTTAATGGAGCATGTTGCAAGTTATATCCAAGAAAGCCAATTATTTTTACCCTAACTAGAAGCCCAAGTGCTGTAGGAATAACCTGAGGACCATAATCAGGAGTTGTCCAATCAGTTTAGAGGAAAGATACTTGAAAAGAGAGACATGGTCATGGAGCAACTGAAGTACCTCCCACATCCATGTCCAGGGAAATTGATTTTAGTAAAATGAGGAGAAACCCAAGATTTTTTGGTACTTTAAGAAAATTAAAATAGTGCTGCCTTCTATCATCCCCAGTTGTGTCCTGTTATGTTGAGCATAAGAAGAGATGTAGATACTATTTTTGTGTCAGTAATTTAGTTATCACATTACCATACTACACATTACATAACCTAAGTAAACATTGCACCCACATTTCTGGACTTCATCACAAATCCTGATTTCATCTATAAGAATGTGTTGAAAAAATGAATAATTCCATCCTTGTCTTCTCCCTTTACACATCCTGACACAAAGACACAAAGTACAAAGACCTGCAGGGAGGATAGGACTCAAAACAACGAGTTTAAACTACAGAAGGGAAGGTACTTGCTGGATGTTAGGAAAAACTTCTTCACATTAACAGTAATCCAGCAGTGGAATTGGCTTCCTAGGGATATGGTGGGTTTCCCCTTATTGCCAGTCTTCAAGGAGCAGCTGGACAAATACTTCCAACTCTATGATTCTACGATTCTAAAGTACAAATTGTCACCCTGGCCCTTTGATTAAATAAATGGGAACGCAGAGGAATATCTGTAATGCAAGAGAAAATCACCTAACTAAAAAGGCATTAGGTTGTCTTTAATATCGTCCTCCAAAGGTACACGTAGTAGTTTCCTCGGTCTCCAACATTTGTGAACAAATGAGGCAGCTCTTGAATACTGACACCTCATCAGTTGCCCAGTTTGCCTCTATTGGTGAGCTAATCCTGGAGGGAATTATATGGCCTTGAATTATACTTTCCTGAGTCTTATGAATAGTTTGTTCATATGAGGGCTAGATTGACTTATTCTAAACCTTTTAAACTACTTGAAGACTACTGTAGATGAAAAATCCCTTTTACAAAAATGTTGAGTCTGAGTCAAGACACACAGCACCACTAATAATCTTTCCCGCCAATAACCAAGACTCTTCTATTGACCCCAACAGGGTTTTTTTTTACAAAAAATAATTTCTAACTTTCTTGTTTATAGTGGTATATGAAAACAGAAAAAATGACTTCCAGCACTTAATTTGACTGGGCAATTAGATTTTGTGAAGATAAACCGTGATTGTACTGACCAAAACATTGCCGTAGGAGGATGAGCAAGCCATTTCAACTGCAGGTTCATATAGTATCTAGAAAGATCACAACAGAGTATTCACATATGTTCCATAGGTCAAGTGATCAAAGACTTCCAACAGAAAAATGTAGATTTGACTCTAATGTAGGAGGATAGACTTCCATGAAAGGAAATTGTAGTGCAGACTTAAAGATAGCTTCTAATAGTGAAGACCTATGTAAAACTCATAAATGTTTGTATATGTACAGAACAGCTTCTCTGTGTCTATCCCCCTTTACCATCACACAGACTCGCCTCTTCACGGACTCGCCTTGTCACTCATATGCAATAATTATATGAATACACAATGTTCAAACATACAACACAAATCAGTAGTTCCTTAAAGACTAACAAAATTTACTCCAGCATAAGCTTTTATGAGTCAGAGCCACTTCATCAGATGAACAGTGTCCATCCAAAGCAGATTAATTTATACTTACAGCTCAAGCAACAAAAGCAGGACAGGAGTGGAGAAAGTTATAAGGAGAGGCTAGTGTAAAACAAGAACTATTCAAAGAGTAATCGATGCATTGATGTTCAAACAGGTCAGTCACATAGTTAACACATACATAAAGTGACAGGTGACCGATGTTTTACTGATTTTGTCTACTCCCTTTTAATTTTTCATATAGTTTTTTCACCTGTTAAAATTATTATTTCCTGTCAGGTCCATACCTCCCATAAAATAATTGCAAGTTGGCTGTACTGTAATGAGAAAATAAACTAGAATCAAAAAGTGTATTTGGTTGACAGAGCTATAACTATTATTATATTAGCACCATAAACAATAAAAGTGTTCACAGCAGCACATTCTAAGACTGCACCTAGTTACAAATATGCTTCATAAAGAACATTAAAGTCTATGCTATTAATTATTCTTACATTGTCCTATTATTCTACTAACAAGCTGTCTTACTATTTTCATAGAAGGAATTCTCTTTAAAAATTACTTCAATTTAACTATTCACTAACAAAGCTATTCCTTAGCTCATCCCTGCCATAACTCGTTCTATTCAGAAACATATGGGAAAAGACATTAAATAACCACTGAAAACCATAGACTTTTAGTATTAGTGCTACACACTGCATACCCCTATTCATTATTCCACCTCCCCTCTTTAATCTATCATTAAGATTCAGTGACCCTACACTAAACTTAAAGCAGATCCTTCCTTCCTCCCATGCCTAAATTCACAAACTTTTCTAGTTTTAGATGCCCTGAAGTATTACCCACTCTACAGGGTTTCTCTAATCTCAGCTCTGTGCTATGCTGTGCTATACAACCGAGAAATTGCTGTTGTACATCTTTGAACTATGCAGACTAAGAAATCACCCTATGCTGTTTTGTTAATAAACTTTTTTTTATTAAGAATATTCCAAAATGATAGAATGCACCTAAAACCTGCAACAAACTGCACTACCACACAGTATTTTCAACAGCATTTCACATCATTACGGCAATCATAACACAATTAGTCAGATATTACAGGTTAACCAAAAATAGTACCTTTCATCCAAAGAAGTTCATCTAAGAACAGAGAACAGTACAAGCAAGGACAATGTGTGTTTGGGTTTTTAAATTTAAATATTTAATATTTAAATGTTTAGGGGTTTAGGGGTTTTTTTGTAATTTTAAATTTAATTTTAAAACTATGTACTGCAAACTCTTCGACTCCACTATTCCTCTATTCATGTTTTATTTAAACCTGCTTTGGGAACTTCACTGAGTTTCAAAAGGGGGTTTCTATACATTTTTGGAAATGTCTGTCCCAGAAACACAACTCCAAAGTTCCACTAGGTGTGCAGACTTAGTTGTGCGGACTCACCAAGATAAGCATAGCCCATCAGCCATATCTGGCCAAGGACTCAATACCCTTTCTGTATTTGCTGCCTCCCTACAACTACAGAAACGGCCAAGTAGTCAATCAACTGGGAGGCTGTGATTGTTCATGCCTTCTTCATGATTGTGACCACATTTTCAACACTTGCGGTAGGTGGTATTAATAAATGAACATATTTAGTTTTGTCTAGAAAATATAATCTGTAAAAAAGTGTTTTTAAAATATGGTGTACAGTTCATTGTTTAAACATGAAACTTACAAAATGGTAGCACCATTCAACACAGCACATTAGGGATCCAATTAAAGCAATTGATTGGATCCTATGAACTGAAGATGCTTGAGAATCTTTCCTTCCTTCACCTTCCCCAGGTGCATTCCCCCTTCTTGCACTGAGTAAGCCCCTTGCATCAACTGTGCTGGTGAAAGAATGAGGAGCAGCAATGTCACCTGATTCTTCACAGCAGTCTGCTAGTGCTTTATCTTATTTTTTCAATGGAAGATTCATGACTCTAAATCAGCTGTTCCGAGATGTCAGGAGGTTGCTGGGGAGAGATCTGCATGTGCTCTTGTGCTCACAGTTCATAGAATCCAATTCAGTGTGTAAGCTACATTGGTACCCATTGTGGAGAAAGGAGAAGTATAAATGAAAAATGAAAAAAACAAATAAACATGGCTGAAAAGGGGGATCAGATAAAAGATAGGTGGGTGGATGGGAATGACAAAAAGCAAGAGAAAGTGAGAATAATCTTTAATGTAATGTAGCCATTTCCTTTCAGCTTTTTTACTCAGATAGGAGGGCTGTACTCTAAGGAAGTGATCTCAGAGGGATTCACTGGCAGAGGAATAGGGACCACAGACTTTACTACTATGTGTTACTGTGTGCTGTCTGTTGCTTTCGGCATGATCCTACTGGGTAGTTCTATGTTGTTTAATGTATCAGTCTTAGAATTGCTTATGCTTTGTTTTGGCATTTCTTCAACTCTGTATTGGATTTCTGCTGGTTTTACATCACTGCACATTTGCATTTAGAGACCCTATTACATTGTTTGTTTAAATATCCTTAAAATTGACTGCACTAACTCACACTGTGTAATCCGCCTTGAGTCTCAGTGAGAAAGATAGACTACAAATAATGTAGACTGACCAACCGACCGACCAACCAACAGATAGACAGATACATAGATCGCCTGGCTTTATCGTTTGAGCAAAATAACTTTCTTATATGAAGACATGGAATGGTATTTGAATCACCAAATGCATAACAAAACAATCACCAAATGCATAACAAAACAAAACAAGTTCAACAAGTATTCTAACACTGTGACTAAAGAGCAAGAATAACCTCTCCTGACCATGCCCAAGTCTCGAACCTGTTCCATTTCCTTGCATAAGATAATCTAGTATTTGGTTTTCTAGTGTTTAGAATGACCTCTGCTACTCCATCAGAGAACCTCATTTCTAAGGGGAAACTAAACATGCTGTAAGCCTCAGTTTGGGTATACTGACTGCAAAGTAAGAGATTAGAGGCAACAGGTAAGCGGATATATCGACTCTTGGCTAGAGAAAGTAGTTGAAGAAACTGTGGCTGTTGAGGCCAAAATAGTTCTTCAGTTTGCATCTTGCTGAGTGCTCACAGGATTAGGGGAACAGGCAGGAAGGCGTAGAACAGCATCCCTGACCATCTAGTCTGGAAGGCATCTCCAATAGTCCTCTGTTCTGTGCCTCCCTGTGAACAAAACTCTGGAGACTTGGTGTTTACACTTGTGGCAAAAAGGTCCACCTCAGGTGATCCCCATCATCTGAATACTGGTAGAATGTAATGATCCCTCAACTTTTACCCAAATGGGGGGATCTTCTTGGGAGGTCAGAGAATTAGCATACAGGCAGATGCAGTGAGAGGGGGTAACTAGCAGGATCTCCACCAATGTATACCAGTATCGTTCCCTTGGAGAATTCTCTGAAAGAACCAGGCTGGTGTTCAACAGGAATGGTTTTATTAAAGGGGTAGCAAAAACAAACACACTAGAAAACATACACAACATATGCAGAGCTATCTAAAAAACAGAGGGAAAGGGAGAGGAGTACAGTGTCAGGTGAAATTTATCAATCTAGAAGATAGAGGACGTCTGTACTAGCGACTGAGCGATCAGTGCTTCGTGGCAAGAAGAAGGCTTAGACACATGTCTGAGGGTGTGCATAGGGTCCCAAGAACACACATACTGAGCACATGGCAAGGCTGTCCAATTATATTGAGTAATATATCCTGGGTCAGGATCACATCTTCTGCCCCAAAACAGTATCTTAATGGCTGTCCCTGGAAGTGATACAATAAAATGGGAAAGGCTTGATTAAACATTCTTGGGTACAACTAAAGGTGAAAATAGTGATTGATTAGTGGAAGGGAAGAGTTATTAGGTCCCTGATTAACTTTGATTAGGAAGGAGGAAGAGGGAAGCAGCAGGGTGTGGGTGTGATTAACTCAGGAATTCCAGGAAGACCTTTTGTCTCTACCTCTATGCATATCTCTGGGGTGTGGTGCTGGTAGCCAGTCCTGCCTCATGACTCATGTTTCAGTAATTTTCCATCTCTATCCAGAATCAGGAATTGTCCTGCCTATCCAGGCAACATGCCATGTGCTTGAAGCACATGAGGAAAAGGCTTGTGATATGTCCATATTCATAAGCTGTCCTTTCAGTGTGAGATAGGATTGGACTGCTAACACAACAACCACTCAGGGTTGGGAATCCTAGTCTGCTCAGTCTGCTATGACATTGGAAAACTAAGCAGTGTGGACTGCCTGAAGAGAGACACCATGACAAACAACCCAGTCATATATCAGCATGGATTCTTTGCACAGTATTCAAGATTAAGTAATCCCTTGTTTGTTTAGGTAAAACGTGGCTGTGCAATTGCTGGTGTGCACCCAGACCATTTTTTTTGGTTTTTGCTTTTGCTTACGAATTCTGAAATGGAGGTAAGAGTGTAATATATGGCATGTAGCTCAAGTATACAAATATCATGGGTGAAAGCTTGTTTCCCTATACATTCCCTATCCCTCTAGGGATGCATCAGTGTTGAGCATCATATCAACCCCTGGGGAGCCAAAGTGATCCCCTTTGAGCAGCTAAGAATCCTCTAGCCACCACCTTGAGATATTATCATCACCCTTGGGATGGAATAATGTCTAGCCTGTGAGTGAATAACAGGGTTGTAGACTGACAAGAACCAAATTCACAGTTGTCTCATATTTAGCTTTGCTAACAGCATAACCACTGTGACGGCAACCATAAGGCCTAGTAGTGTTTGAATTTTTAATGCCAATTGGACAGTAGACTGAGATTAGAATTCTTATCTTGCACACCCTTCTCCAGAGAGAGAAATGCTTTATTCTGAACAGAATCTAATATGTCTGTTATAAACTGTACCCCTTGTGAAGGGACAAGTTTTGACTTTTTCATGTTAATAATGAGGTCCAATTGGTCATCCAATTTTGTGATTATAGAAATGTGCTTTTCTAATGACTTCCTTGACTGGGCTGATAAGAGCCAGTCATCCAGATAGGGATAAATTAAACATGCTTTAGTTCTCAAGTGGCCACACACTTAGTGAAGAATCTTGGGGCCATGGCCATATGGTAATACCCAGTATTGGTAAATTTGTCCCTCAAACTGAAATCTTAGAAACTTCCTGTGCACCTAATGGATAGATACATGAATGCATGCATCCTTTAAGTCCAGGATCATGAACCACTGGTGGAATTAGTTACAGAACCAAGGGAATTGTGGCCATTCTAAATTTCTGCACTGTTACAAAGTTGTTGAGGTCTGTAAAATCTAAAAGTGATCTTGACCCTCCATCCTTCTTACCTAACAGAAAGAACCTGCAATAGAATCCAAATCAGGATTCAATCTCATGGACATGTTGGACTGCCTCTTTTTGGAGTAGTGTAAGGAATTCCCTGGCCAGTGCCTATATTGTCATTAGGGAGACTCAGACATGGAACTTGATCAAACTCAATTTATAACCGCATTTGACTACTTTCAGAACCCGTGCATCTGAAGTGACAGACTCCCAGCAAGATATGAAATTAGAGAACCTAGTCCTGAACATCATCAGTTCTTCTGTTTCTAGCTCTAAGGTTAATCTTTGGAAGTATGAGCCTGCAGACCCTATCTTGGCTTGTAGGAGGACTTCCTTCTCTAGCTATGAGTCAAGGTTGTTTGATATGGATGATGCAGAAGATACTGCTGGTGGTAAGGCTGGTAGCAGAATTGTCTTCCTCTATACTGCTGCTGCTTTCCATATGTCCTGGAACCTGATGGTTGTCTGATGGTCCTTTCTATTATGGGACAGATCCTCATCAGTCTTTAGGAGGGAAAGGGACTAGCCTCATCAGTCTTTAAGTGGGAAGGGTTTCATTTTCAAATGGCATATCCTCAACCTTGTTTCTTGTCTCCAGAGGGTGTGCAGTGGAATGCAACAGAAGGCAACAGAAGACGCAAGTGTCCTGGGTCAAAGTGTCACTGCCACATTCTGACCAGCATTAATCGGTTGTTTAGAAAGCTGGTCTGCCACCTCCTGGATAACCTTGACCAGAGATTGGTTTTTGTCTTTGGGTAAGTATCCATTGTATGCAGTCATTTTATTCAATAGGAAGATCTGGTACAACCCTGTTGTGTGCGTGTGTGTGTGTGTGGGGGGGGGTGCCCTCAAGTCAGAGTTGACTTATGGCGACCTCTGGTGGGGTTTTCATTGCAAGAAACTATCTAAGGTGGTTTGCCATTGCCTACCTCTGCAACCCTGGTCTTCGCTGGAGGTTTCCTATCCAATTACTAACCAAGGCCGACCCTGCTTAAATTCTGAGATCTGATGAGATCAGGCTCACCTTGGCTATCCAGGTCTGACACACTCGTTATAGCGACATAAATGGCAATTTTGATGTTCAATGTTAAGGAGATATAAATCTTCCTACCAACTGCATCCAGCTTCTTGTCCTCTTTGTCAGCTGGCATAGAGTCCCCATCTTGGTGATATATGGATTGCATTTCCTTCTTGATTTTGTAGAGGCCTTCTGCCTTCTTCAATGTAGTCAGGATTGATGCTTTTTGCACAAGGCAGACATCAACTCAACAAACCCCTCAATCATAGGGAAAGTTATGTTTGAGGGGTTTCCTGAACATAGTTGTTAAATATTTTTAGTCTTCAGTTTGGGGTCATAGTGACTTCACCATCCATCGCATTTGCTTGGTATATTGTCTGAAATCATCTGTCGTAGACACTGGCTCCTTGTCCCCAACAAAGTCATCAGGGGACAGATCTGATGGGAGGCTCTGATCCATGATGCCCATCTCGACCCCTGACTCTGAAAGATGAAATGCCAAGGAGCACCAAGCTGGAATCCCACATGAAGAACACTGATAGGTTACTGACTGTGTCTGATTCAGAATGGATCTGTCTGATTCCAGACAACAGATTTAACATCAATCATAGTTGGCTGAAGGAGGCATGCCATGAGGGTACCATGTAGGACATCTATGAGTGCAGCATTCCTGGTGAAATGCACATTTATGACCCCGCGGAGTTAGATCTGACCAACTTACTCTCCTCTGAGCAAAGGTCACCAAGATCAAGCTGATGGAGTGTGGGAGACTTTGATGATCTCAACATCTTCCGATACTGGCTCAGGTTCAATGTTCGTTGAGTAATGAGAGGACTTATGCTTGCCAAAGTGCCTTGATTTCATATTAACCTTCTTTGCATGGGACTCCACAGTGGTACAAGCTGACACTCTCTCCTCAGGGGATCTCAATCTCTCAGCATACGAATCCAAAAGAGACTCAGATGGCATTGGGGGTCAAAGAAGTGTTAGCAGTCAGACCTCTCCTCACACTGGAAAGGGCAGTTTATGGATATAAACATTCATAACCCCTTCCTCATGTGCCATAATCGCAAGAAACTGCCTGGTTCCAGGAAGAATGGTTTCCAGCAAGGATGGAGCGTGGAAAAGTACCAGGTACATGAGTCATAGGGAGGAATGACTGACGGTTGGTCCTTCACACCGCAGAGATGAGCAGAGATAACATGGCTTCCTGAGGACAATTCCCTGCCTGATCTCATTAATACCCCGTTCATACCTTTCCTTGTCCATTTACCTAATCAAGGGCTATTCAGCAAATCTGATAGCCTCCCTATCTGATAGTTACCAGGTCATCAAGCAATATTTTTATCTATAATACAACCCCGATAGTCATGTCACACCTTTCCCAATTCATTGTTCTCTGAAAACAGCTACCAAGCTATTATCTTTGAGGCAGAAATGCCAGTTTTACCCCAGGATAAATTTTGCTCTATAACTGAGCTGCTATGCCATGTGCTCAGTGTATGTATTCTGAACCCACCCACCCATGCACCCTCAGATACATTTGAGCCCTCCCTTCTTCTCTCCATGAAGCACTGGTCGTCTTCGCTGCTGCCTCAATGGAATCTTCCCCCTCAAGACTGGTAACTCTAGCCCTCCCTGAAACAGCTTTTCCATTTCTTCAGTGTTTTCTTAGTTGCCCTGTGTGTATGCTGGGTACATTTTCTGTATGCTTGCCTTTTATTTCTCTGTTAATAAAGAAACCATTTCTGTTAGACATCTGCTTGTTTATTTAAGAGTTCTCTAAAGGAACAATCCTGGTATACATTGGTGGAAAACCTCACAGTTATTCCCTCTCAGAGTGTCTCCTTTTATGCTAATTCCCCCAACTCGCAAGGAGACACTCTTTAGGGTAACAGAAGGAGCCCTCAATGTCTGTTCCAATGGGTCCCTAAATCCAGATCTTGAAGGGATCCAACTTGGCAGTGTCAGAGCTGGAGAGTGCTCTTTCCCAAAGAACAGGCTCTTTCCGCACGAGCCATGGTCATCATGAAGACATGGCAGTGCTTACTACACCCCAACAATATGCCATTTTCCAAGACAAGGAAGACAGAAGGAATGCCTGTCAGCCTTTCTCATTTTAGTGCTACACTGCATGTGCTTCTTGAATAAGCCTTATTTTTATAAGCCATGGATCTTACAAACATTTTTCTCCTTTTTGAAGATTTGCCATGGTAATTATATGAGAAAGGCCTGAGATTGACAAGCTTGCTACAATATCTCCTCCCTCCCAAGAAGCAGCAAAAGAGAAACTGAGGGTAAGGGCACAGGCTGTTAGGGCAGGGAACAGCTGTGCATGTGCTCCAGGAAAGAAAAATGCCCTTATTCAAAGATGTAGAGCTACAGAACCTACCAATCAGCAGGCCTGCACATGTGCAATGAACCCTTTGTTTCTATTTCAGAAGTAGACATAGGTTCTGCTAAGAAATCTGTAAACTAGTCTTCTAACTGTCTTCTGCCTGTCTTCTTAATCAGGATGTTTTAAATGTATCTTATTTCTTTTTCCTTTAGTCTGAGACCACTGACTTCTAGTAAAGCTTTTTCCTGTGAAGTGCATGAGATTATGATGATACTATTCACAATATTTATGCTACAATTTATTTATTCAGTTTTTAAAATATTGTTAAATATTGTCTGGCAAACGTTTGGTCTGGTCACAAAATACGTAACAAAAGATTAGAATGCAATATAAACATCATCATATGAACACTACAATCATATTCTGGGGTCCTCTAAAGCACATACATCAATACATGGAGTGCATCACTGGTAAAAAAAAAACCACCACTGTCATGAGCACAGGGGCAACAGAAGCCTGGAGAACCAATTAGCTCCACGCTGAAAGCCTGAAGAATCAGGAAGGTTAGTGACAGTGGGGAGTCAGTGGCTTTGAGGATCCTATAGACGCTACTATTCTGTTTTGTAAAGGAATTCTACACTCCCACAGCCATGAACAATGAAATTCTGTCCATAAGACCACCACAAGTAGCTGCAACGTTGAACACATAGCGTGATAGTTTGCTTTACACAATAGAGAGAAACAGGTTTCTAAAGGTCAAAAAATGAAATCACTGTCTACTTCTCTATTCACACTATTAGTAAAGGAGAGACAGCCCATGCAACTACAGATCATGCATACAATATATAATGCATTAGCTTTATACAGAACATGAAACATACAAACAGAAGTGCCTTTTAACAATGCCAAGTGTCAACTACATAACCATACAATAATCTAGACCCATGGGGAAAGTGAGTCTGTTAACCCTGCAGGGAAGCCTGAAGGCTTAGGCCAGGTAACCTTAGAGGGGAAGGACCAACCCATCCCTGATCCAGAAAAAGGGGGCAGCGGTAACTAGCTCCAGGGGGAGGAAGGTGAGGCATCAGAAACAGAAGGTCTCCCATTGGACCCCCCTGAAGCACTAGATGATGAGATAATGGGAGGAGAAAGAGTCATCAGGGAACAACTGACAGGCAGTTTAGGGGATCCAGGAGAGTTCAAGGAGGAGACTCAGAATCCCTTCGACAGGCTGCTATAGAGCAGGAAAGAGAGCCTTCTGAAAATATTACGGATCATATCATATGGGAACAAGGGAGGCTGTATAGGATGTGGTGGCTTGAAGAGAATCCAAATCCCGGGCAGGTGGTAAAACAGCTAGTAATACCAGCTAAGTACAGAAGAGACCTACTGGGACTAGCTCATGATATCCCTTGTGCTGGGCACCTAGGTGCCAACAAGATAAGGCAGAGGTTGCGATTGAATTTCTACTGGCCTAAACGGGCACAAGATGTGAGGGAGTATTTCAGGACCTGCCTAACGGGCCAGGTAAGGTGGGGTGTAAGACCAAAGCCCCCTTACAGCCCCTTCCTATTATGGGAGAAGCCTTCCAGAGGGTAGGCATTGACATTGTGGGGCTGTTCCCAAAACTCACCCAGAGGGGGAAGAGCTACATACTGACTATAATTGGCCAAGACTTAGATGAGGAAGGGACTGAGGAGGACCCTGCTGATGTGTTAGCATACTTTAGTGAACCAGACCAGTGGGAGGAGTTGGTGTGGCCGACAAATGTGTCCCTCTGGGAGAGAGAGAACCTCCTGACAGTCTTGCACAGGTATGAGGATCTTTTTAAAACTGAGCCTGGAAGAACCAGTGTGGCCAAACATGGAATTGATACTGGGGATCAGGGGCCTATTCGGTGTCCTCCTTACCATGCCAATGGTCAAGTGCTGCTACAAGACTGGGAAGGGACTAAACAACCGGTAGCCTACCATAGCCAAAACCACATCCCAGGACGGGACAACGTAGTGGCTGACTCCCTATCCAGGAAGGATGACGGAGGCTGAAGAGACTATATATTCTTGAGTAACGATATTGTTAGGTTCCGTAGGTTATATGTTTGTTTTGTTGTTGACCCATCAGTTATTGAGTTGACAGACATGATACCCTCTTTTGGGGAGATTCGGCTCCAGTCCCCCCTTCTTCGGAAGAGGGGTCCTCCGCGTCGAATCTGAGGAGGGGGAGGTCTAACGAAATGGTTACCAGGGGTGAAATGAGTGCCAGTTGCTGTTAATCTGTCTTTAAAGAAAGGGGAGGAAATGTTCCCCCTGAGGTTTGATGGGCTGTGGGGCCAGGGAGAGGCCTGCAGGAGTCTTGGTGTGGGACTCCCTTCTTCCTGGAATACAACTCCCAGCTGCCCCGGGCCAAGAAAGTGAGGGGAAAATAAGGGGTGCAGCCGGAATTGAGAGACTCAGCCGATCCTGAGGGGGAAAACGCAAGTTAGGCTCCTTCTTGGTTGAAGAAGGAGAGGCTCCTGCTGCTGGGTGAAACCCGGTTGCCTAGGCCCTAAGTGTGGAGGGCCTGGGAGGCAGCAGAAAGGGAATAAAGAGAGTTAGGCTCCTTCTTGGTTGAAGAAGGAGAGGCTCCTGCTGCTGGGTGAAACCCGGGTGCCTAGGCGCTAAATGAGGAGGGCCTGGGAGGCAGCAGAAAGGAAATAAAAGGGGAACTTTCCCTCAGACCACCAGCCCCTTAAGGTAGAGTAGGGAACAGAGTGGTAGGGAAAGCAGACAGTGGTTCTCTTCAGTTTGATTTTCTGCCCTATGAGTTCTGAACAGGGGGGGTCTACCCCTATGTGTGGTGCCTTTACCTGCTTTGTATATAGTGCTCTGTATATAGTTAATAAATTATACTTTTTTGAATATAAAGAACCTTGTGGTGCTCTGACTACATAAGCTCCCCCACTTGGCACGCTACAGGAAGGGAGGGAGCCCAGGAGAACCTGATCAGGCCAGACCTTGGTGGGTTGCCAATTCTCCAGGGCCCACCCAAAGATTGGGGAATTCACTTCCCAGTAAGGAACCTCAGCCAGAGGGGTCTCACTGCCCCTCAGTCAGGCAGTGTAAAATTCAGTGAGTGGTGGCAGCGATGAAGAAGGTGAGCCACGCCCACCAGGGACGGTGGGAGGCGGATAGCGGGGCTAGCAGGCCATTGACGGCGGCTCAGTTGCCCGGACTGAGAGCCAGCGCCCGTTCCGCCACAACTTCTCTATTCACACTATTAGTAAAGGAGAGACAGCCAGTGCAACTACAGATCATGCATACAATATATAATGCATTAGCTTTATACAGAACATGAAACATACAAACAGAAGTGCCTTTTAACAATGCCAAGTGTCAACTACATAACCATACAATAATCTAGATAATTAATCAAGAATTTAGGAAACCCAAGTTAGGGTATCAGTAAACAATTAGCAGCGTGCTTTGATATAATGTTTACTGTGTTGCAATTTTAGGGCACAACCCTAACATTTATTTTCAGGAAAGCTACAATGAAATGAAAAATGTTCATTTCACCTTAACAAAAGAAAGTGGGGGTTGGAGAAGAAGAGGCAGAAAATATATCATCAGCAAGGGAGAGGCAATAGCAGCAGAAACCATGCCAGCAGAGCGGATGGACAGCCGTGAGTCTCTGTCCTCCTCCTCCACCCATATAAAACACTTCTTTTTCAGCAGCAGGCAGGCAGAAGGGTGCAACGCAGTTCCTGCCCTTTCTCCCCCACCACAGAGGAGAGACCAGTGGTGCTAGGGCTAGCAGTAGTAGCCTTGGGAGCAGTGGGCCAGCAATGGCTTCTGTTCCTCCTTCCCTGCCTACCTGCCTCAAGAAGAGAGGTGGTGTTAGCAAGACTGGCATCAACAGTGGACTCTCTAGCAGCTCCACTCCGCTGCCCACCCCCAGCAGGGTTCCACTGTCTTTTCAAGCAGACAATATTCCTCAGTTTTGAGGGGATTTAAAGCCTCCTCATTTGAGGAGATGACTCAAACTGTACATGGCATTCAAGTTATGACACGTTTATAAAATGGCGTTACATTCTGGCAGTTTTATTTTTAATCTCTTTCCTAGTCATTCCTGCATAGAAGCTACCATTTTCCATAGCTGCTGCACACTGAGCTAATGTTCATAAAGCTACCACCACAACCCCACAAGCCCTTTCTGGAATGGTCACAGATGGAAATTCCATTTGGGATTTGGTTCTGTCCCACTACACATCACTTTAAACTTAATTTAAACCTCATTTTACATTTTGCCGCCCGCTCATCCAGTCTGAAGCTCTTCAGAGGATGCTTCAGTTTCCACTGTCTTGAATAATTTGATGTCATCTACAAATATAGGTCACTACTAACCCTCAACTCTGGGTCATTTAAAAATTCATTACTTGGTCTAGAAATAAGTTTTAGATACAGGAAACTGAAGTATCATCATGCTAGCCATACTTAAATCTCCAAGGACATAATCTTTTTTAAGATGAAGCAGTCAGCTTTTTATCAATTTCACCAAGACCTTTATATAACTATTTTTAAAGTCATTTTTTCCTAGAACCTAAGTGCAGAACTACATGCAACAGAAAGATGCTGCTCATGTCAAGTTTTCTCCCTGTACTTGCATAAAATGAAAGATCACTTTAGCTCATGTCTTTACAATGTAAATTTTCCCATTCTGCATCAGTCATTACCACCAGCAGGGGTAGGGAGAAAACACATGATGATGCCATGCCATGTTACAGGGAACTGAGAACTCAACATATGGGTGCCATTTTAGCAGTATCTCCATGTCACTTGTAATGAACACTTCCAACCCAAGTCTAGCTTTAACCAAAGTACAGAGTATATGGTGCAATCTTAATTAAGAAAATTAAAATGTAAAATCATTCATTAAAAAGTTGCACTGTTTATGTGCCCAACTGTGGCTTTCTTACACTAGTGTTACACAATAAATAAATGCTGGTTCCCAGATGTTGCAAAAATTAAACTAGTGATCTAACATCAACAATTCTGAGTGTTTGTTTAAATCATACATGAAACTCAGCCTTTTCAGTGTGGCTTAGTAATGCAAGATTATATTTATTTATTTATGTCATTTATCGTCTGCTTTCTCACTGAGACTCAAGGCAGATTACACAGTGTGAGATTAGGACAGTCAATATCAAAGACATTTCCATAAACAATGCCATAGGATAAATAAATACAAGTTTGCAAAGACAGCATTAGCAAGAATCCAATACAGAATTGAAGAAATGCTGAAACACAACATAAGCAATTCTAGAAGTGACATTTATGCATGGCATAAAAGGAAGATTTCCCAGGTACATCTTTATGTATCACAGTACTGACATAGAAAGCTGCGTCTGAAAATGTTTTCTTTCCAGTACAGCTAGCCCATAAATGAAGTATATATGAGGATTTTCCATTGCTCCTTTTTGTTTAGGCTAGTGCTTGAATGCTAACGTTTTCAAGTAGATGCATAGGTAGGAAGCAGGGATCCACAAGTAAGCAGGGCGTGCACATTTAGTTGCATAATGGATAACATGTCTGATTACATATCAGAACACTACTTGCTATCTCTACCTGAGGTGGTGGTAAATTCTTCAAGCCAGATCTGTTTCCCTCAGTGATGGCATGGTAATCCTACATTTCAAAGGAATGTCCTGGAGCCATAGCATGCAGGTTCTGTTGAGCAATGCAGAACCATCTGGACACCTAACTGTACTCAGTACCATTATTTGTGCTTACCTGGTATTATTATCTCCAGCACCCCATGTCATGTCCTGTCCTGCAGCACATGTAAAAACTCAGGAGAAGGATTCAGGGGATGTCTGGAATTTTAAAAAGAGGCACGGATATGAGAGAATCTTGCATTGCTTCTGCTTTCTCTAAACCAAAGTTAAAAGTAAGGAAAAAATACTTCTCTTTCCTTCTCCTTTAAGGTTTATGGTATGTGCAGAGATACCATAAAGCTTGAGGGAAGCTTTTCTATCATTTTGTATTGAACTGGGAAGGTAACAGTATGTTTCTCCTTTTCCATTACCTGAAGTGAATGAGAGTCACCTTGCATTTTGCAATAGGCATCAGGGAAACAGGAAGATCTCCTACTCCACAATCTCTGCATATTCAGATAATCCAGGGGGAGGAAGGGTTCTTCCCTCACTTTATATTGGGTTTAGGGAAGGCAAAAGCAGCAGAAGTCTCCCTCATTTCTTCTTTCTCGTTCCAAAGCCCAGAAAAATGAAACATATAATTTCCACTTCTACCCATGTTCTTTGCCTGTGGGGTATTGGCTTCTGACACTTATCACAAAGATCCTCTCCTATGCTGAGTTGTCTACAATTCACAAAGAACTTGGTAAAGGGGAAAGGATCTTTGGGCAGGTTGTAGAAGAGAGGTTTGCCAGAGTGAATGAGTGATGGCCACTAGCAACAGGGTTTGCGGATCACTGCCAACAAAGATCAGGTGTGCCTAGGTTTTAGAGCCCTCCTGAAGAATAGAAAGGAACAGAAATATAATACTAACTCCAGGGACTGACAAGCAGTATCTTATAATTAACAGGATCCTGGCCGTCTTTTTATGCCTAATCAACAAAGTGTAGCCTATCTGCCACACTACAAGTTCTTGTAATTCTGGCCTCTGCTTTTGCCCGTTTGAGCTCTTGCTCCAGCTCAACTGCAGGGATTTTGGGTCGGTCACACAGCTCCAGGACTGATTCTTTCTTATTGGTTCTCTACTCTCTCATATTGTTCCCCTGCAAATCCTCTTTGTCCCCCACTTATTCTTCCCTTCAGAATTCTTTTTTACCCCACTTCCATTTCCATCTGTTCAGTTGCTTCAGACAACCTTATTCTGGACTAGGAACAATTCCCTTACAGTTTTCCAGTTCTCAGATTTTACTTATTTATTTACATAAAAACTTATACCTCTCCTTTCTGCCCTCAGAAGGGCCACCAATGCAGCTAACAAATTAAAACATACATAATAAAACCACATGCTAAAAACCATGAAACCACCAAACCACATCATTAAATCAATTAAAATCAGAACTTAAAATATACATACAAAAACATAAAAGTTACAATTAAAACACTAGGCAGGAAGGAGGGATCACTAAGGTAACACCAGATGTAACAAAAAACAAAATCACCCACTGGTGGAAGATGGCAACAGATGAGGACAGACAAATCTCCTTGGAGAGAGGGTTCTAGAATTTGGGTGCCATGACCAAGAAGACCCTCTCCCAGGTTGCCACCTAACTAATCTCACAATGTAGGAGAACCCAGCCTCCCAATACGTTTGTCCCAAATCATATAGGGCTTTAAAGATAAGCACTAGCACCTTAAATTGTGCCTAGATTGTGAGCAGTGTAGATGGGCCATGACTGGCTTTATATGGTCCCTATGACTCATTCCAGTCAACATCCTGGCTGTAGCATTCTGTACCAACTGAAGTTTCCAAACTTTTCAAGGTCTGTCCCATGTAGAATACATTAATCTAATCTATATGTAAACAGGTTATGCACCACAGTAGCCAGATCCTTTCTGTCTAGGAAAGGCCACAGCTGGCTAACCAGCCAAAGGTGATAAAAGGCATTCCTGGCCACAGCTGCCGCTTGCTTATCCAGCAGTAGGCTGGGGTCAAAACACACACACCCGACTACTGACCTGTTCTTTCAAGGAGAAGGCAACCACAGTTACAATGGGTGACACCGGAAATCCGAAGTCAGACCTACACCTCATCATCAGCACTTTCATCTTGTCAGAATTGAGCTTCAATTAATTAGCCTGCATCCACTCCAAAACTGCCCCCAGGCACTAGCTCAGAGTTTTTACAGCCTCCTTGGGATTGGCCAAAAATGTGAGTTATCACTAAGTTTCAGCCGCATGTTGGTGACAACTCACCCTGTATCTCCAGATGATCTCATCCAGCCGTTGGTCTGTGGAGTCCCACTGACAGGCTGTGCAGCAGTCCCCCTAGTACCACACATTGAAACCTACCTTCCACGGAACCACCACAAAGTGCTTCCCAGTCTCATCCCAGAAAAGCAGTCCCAGAAGAATATAATAATCAATGGTATTAAAAGCCATTTAACTGAGAAGTCCAGAAGAATCAGCAAAGTCACATTCCTTCTGTCCATCTTCCAGGCAGGTCATCATCAGGGCAACCAAGGCTGTTTCAGTCCTATAACCAACCCTAAAACCAGATTGGAAAGGATCCAAACAATTCACCTATACGTGTGCTCATAGATATCACTCATTTCTAATTTTTCTGCCATTTGTTTTCCTTTTCTCTTCTGCTGTTAAGGCCAGCGATTTTCTGAAAGCAATCCTCCAGCATTTTGATTACTTCATGACCTCACAAGAATTTAGTGGCTAAGAATGCTCAAGCAGGCAGTTTTTAAACTGTTACATGATATCCTCTGGTAAAACATTATAAAATAGAGATATAAAATTTAGGTCTAATTTAATTTGAAACCAAAGATAAAGAATGCAGATTTGAATGCTCATAAACCAAGCTAGGAACGAGAGTCTTGTTTTCACTTGTTTTTAGCATAAATTTTATCAAAAGGTTACTGACACCATACAAGTATGAAACACAGCGATGCTAATTTTATAGAAACACTTAACTTTCATAACCATAATTGACACTTCTAAAAAGACTCTTCTATGTTTGTCTACCACTATGTCATGCTGACTCCCCTACAAACTGACAAATAGGTCCAAAAGGAGCCATGCTGCCACTGACCCCCAGTAGTTGACACAGAAGCAGAAACAACAGGAGGCACTGAAATTAAACACAAATTTAAATTGTGGCAACACACTTGGTTTTTCATGTAGTAAATCCAATCATTCTCAGGATGTGTGTTTGACACGAGTAGCTCCTCTTTAATATCCCCCTCCACTCCTAAATCTAGAAATCTTTAAGCTATGGGAATCAAAAGAAGAGTTTTAGATCCCAGCCTCTGTTAATAAATACCAATTACATTGCCTAGATTGACTAACTGGTACATTCCACATGATTAGTTCACCGGATTGCGTAGTTTGTCTCAGTAGAAAAAGCACCTACCTTTTCTGGAGACACTCCTAATCCGCCCCATAGCTGTGGTCTGGCTAAGCCCTATGAATGCCAAATCATAATTTTGGGAGAATTACAGGGGGTAGGAGAGGGTCTGTGGCTCAGTAGCAGAACATTTGCTCTGTATGCCAAAGGTCCCAGGTTCAATCCCCAGCATCTCTAGTTAAAAGGATCAAGAAGCAGATGATGTGAAAGACCAGTACCAGACCATGGACAGCACTTCCAGTCAGAAGAGTCAACTGACCTTGATAGAACAGTGGTCTGACTCAGCATAAGATATGATCAGTAACTCCCTTCTTACATGCCCAGGTAATGCAAATTGCCACTTTGGGGTCAGGAAGCAATTCTCCCCAGGCAGTTTGGCTAGAGATCCTGATGGTGTTTTGCCATTTTCTGGGCATAGAGCAGGGGTCACAGGGGGTGTGGGGGGGAGGTAGTTGTCAATTTCCTGCATTGTGCAGGGGGTTGGACTAGATGACTCTGGAGGTACCTACCAACCCTAAGATTCTATTATTCTGTTTGCCAAAACCACTGGCAAAATGTATGCAAGCACCAAGAATTGTATTTCTTTTCATATTCGTTTATCCCTGAGTAGTAATTTTCAGTTTTCTGCACACAAGCATCCTCCTTTCAATACTTTCAATATAAACACAGTTATTATTATTACTGTGGGTTTCAAAGAAATTACCAGTAATCCTTCTTGGAAATATTTTTTATTTGACAAACCATATATCTAATTCTGAACTTGACTTCAGTGAATGGATCAACAATTCACACAATGTGTTAAGGTACAGGAAGATGAGATGTCTCAATCTTCCATCAGTCTCAATTATGAAAAGAAGCCAAAGTAGTCTCCACAACTAGTAGAGGACACATCAATCACAGCAGTGATATGTTATGTAACAATTTCCTCACCTCATGAAAGTATTGGATTGCACTGAGCAAATGCAATAGTGTCAGAGAACAGCAGGATTTGAGTCCAGTGGCTCCATAGAGACCACGGTATGAGCCTTTAAGAGTCAAAGCTCCCTTCTTCAGATACCTGACTCTGACTCTTGAAAGCTCATACCTTGAAAATCTTATTGGTCTCTATGGTGCCACTGGACTCAAATCCTGCTGCTCTACTTCAACTAAATTCATACAGCATTTTTGTATGTTTTAACCATTTCCTCTACAAAATTCAAAATGGCAGCTGCATCGAACTTTTTTGATACTCAGGGCTTTTTTTTACGGAGAACACAGGGGAATGGAGTTCTGGCACCTCTTGAAAATACTTGGCAATAGTGCTTGAAAATAATATGATTTCAAAGAATTCCATGTGTTTCTTCCTCTTCCCTCTTGAGAGTTCCACCACCTCTTTTCCCAGAAAAAAACCCCTGTTGATACTGAATTTTAAAGCAGTGGGTTGGATCCTACAAATAGAAGGTGCTTTCAAATCTTTCTATCCTTCTGCCTCCCCTGGAACACTTCATTCCTGCACTAACAAAGCCTCTTGTAACTACTCTGTAAAGCCACAAGAAGACTGTCTCTAGAGAGCATCTTAGAGTAAATAGTGGCAGTAGCCACAAGAAATCTTGTAAAGTAAACAGGCAAAGCCCCTGAGAGTATTCCAGAGCACTCTGAAATCCTGATGCAAGGTATCATCCTAATAGGTTCTCCTATCGATATGGAGCCTTGATGTGTCTGCATTCTGCACAGTGGCCAAGATAAACATTTATCTCCAGTTCCATGGCCTGTGAGGAACATCAGGCCAAGAATGTATCTTGGAGAGGGGAAGCACTACTGACAATCTGGGAAATGCTCATGAACTCTTGAACCATACCTGTTACAGCTTCAGCCTAAGTATCGGTGACCTCAAGCCAGAAACCACTTTCATAACCATACCCAGAGAGATTGTTTGGCGCCAAGAGTGGATGGTTCAGTAGCCGAATCCCTGACTTCTTCCCTGGTTCCTGCAACTAACAACACCCAAAATACTTCACTGCCACAGTAAGAAACTCAAAGAGGGAATGGTACAGACAACAATGACATCCGCTCCTCAATGCTCCCACTTAAGCTGGTAACAATAACATAATAATAATATTCGATTTATATACCGCCCTTCAGGACAACTTAATGCCCACTCAGAGCAGTTTACAAGTATGTTATTATCATCCTCACAAAAATCACCCTGTGAGGTGGGTGGGGCTGAGAGAGCTTCTAGAAGCTGTGACTGACCCAAGGTCACCCAGCTAACTTCAAGTGGAGGAGTGAGGAATCAAACTCAGTTCTCCAGATTAGAGTCCCACACTCTTAACCACTACAACAAACTGCCTCTCAAACTGGTACAAATCTGAATACCTTATAACACCATAGAATCACCAGCATCATCCAGCCAGAGCTCTGTAAAAACCAAGTTGTTAGATTCATCCAAAATGAAATTATGGATAAATATTTTAGTAGCTACTGGCCTCATATTCAGAGAACAGCAGCTGAAAGGTGGATGGACAACTGGCAAACATCCTTCATTCCCTTGCTTAGAGATGGAATTCAACATCAAAATAGCAGTCATCCATCTAAACTACCTTCCCAACTGACCTGTCCAATCCCAATGCCCTATCTCCAAAACAGAATAGCTGAATCACCTTTTGCCAAACACAAAACCCACCTTTACTATTTGCCACTCCCACTCTTTTCCCTACTTTCAACCAAGAGGAAAAGTGCGTGGTGCTCAGTCTATCAACCCAACAGAAATTAGCAGCTGTCACCAGCTAAAATAATGAAGTAAGAAGACAAAACCAAACTGTGGTTTGATGGCTTAAAATCCAAGGCACTTGAAGCAGAGGTAAAGGGAGTAACATCTTCTAGCCACTGTCATCTACAAATTAGACAGTGAGGCCTATGCAAAAGTACACTATTCAGCTTTATTGATGTTGCCATTCTTCAATGCACATCATGGAGTAATATAAAACAAAAAGCATGTTTTTATTGTTAATTTTTTAAGCATAAGCATTTTTATGCAGAACATAACCTATGTAATTAAAAGAACTGTTAAGACCCCCCATTTGGGTCACAGATGGAAGTTTCCCACCATATTTTCCTCATAAGTTTTACAATTTTAAACCATGGCACATTTAGCTATTCGCTGCCAGTCATTCTTTTATCTTGAGAGGGGAAAGAGTTTATTTTGCACACAAACAATTTGTATATGTTTTTATGCAAAAAGGTTTGTAATTGTTTGATTAGCCATTTGCGAGGCTTGTTCTGCAACCAAATTATTTTATTCACCGCGTTGCTATTCCACAGAAAGTTAGATCTGAAAGTTTATGCTTTCATTTCATTTCTTCTAATCTTGCCAGTGATACTCATGCTGTGACTCTGAGTACACACCCATGGCTCAAGAAACATTCTTAAAAGGAGTGAAAATGTGTGAATAAAACACATTCTATCAAAACCTTCTCTCACTACTACCATTTTTGACAACAAAATAAGGCAAAAAGCCAGTGTCTTTCCAATCTCTCCTATCTTCCTAATGTTTTTAAAAAATGAAATGCAGCTGTGGGGAGGCTGTAGTACAGTACAGTACAGTACAGTACAGTGAAGTACACAATACAACTTTCCACTCACTTTCCACTCACATTGACTCACATAGGTCCTGTCATACTGGGGAATAAACTTTCTTAAGGTCAGAAATGATTCCTGGGGGAGGAGAATACAGGATACCTACCACTGACTGATGGCTGGATCCAATCCATTTTCTCTAGGTATTTGTGTTACCTCATTATTTTCTTCTGTATATATGGCTTTTTACAGCTCACATAGAAATGTACTGTAAAATGTCAACAGGAACAATATTACCTTCCTTGTCTAGGAAGAAATAATCAACTACATTGTTGCTACTTTCACCCATCACTTTTTCAGACAGTGCTGCATTTTTATTTTTTGAGCACATTAATCAGAGCTGCAGTACTATTGTTGGCAATTTCCCACAATCCAGGACCATGATGCATTGTAACCAACGTGAAGCTGCTACACAGCAAGCTGCATCTTATCTGTTGCCTTTTACCCACTTACTGAAAGGTGGTAGAAACAAGCAAGATTGGCCAGTGCCCTGGTGATTACATGACCAAGACGACAGAAACCCTCCCCTCCCCCATCAGAGATCAGTTACTTCCTCTTTCTCATAGAAAGAATTCCATTCAAGTGTATTGAGGGAACTATCACTGGAAAAGCCAGTGAGGTGTAACAGTTAAGAGTGTCACAGAAGCTCACTGGGTGACCTTGGGCCAGTCACAGCCTAACCTAACTCACAAGGTTGCTGTGAGGACAAAATGGAGGAGAGGAGAATGATGTAAACCACTTTAAGTTCCCAATGGGGAGAAATAAAGGGGACCTATAAGCACTGGTCATTTTGAAGCTTTGTGAAATTCTTATTCCTTTCTTGTTCTTCTTTTCAAATTATAACATAAATATTCAATCCTCCCTCCCCCATGGTTTCCCTGTCCCTGAATCTGCTGACTGGGCAGTCCTGTGCCCACCAATTTTTTTTTTTTTTAAATTCTGGAGAGGCAATTGGTGGCAGAGTTTTGGGGGGGAAACCTACAAAGTACTTTTCAAGCTTGTTCCACTAGCTTCTACCAGACTGCTCTGGTGTAGTTTGAATAGTCTGATTGATGCAAAACAGCATCTCTCTGCCAGAGCAAAATGTTCAAATGCTGTTGCCCCCCCGCATGACGTTCTCATTGGCCTCCTCACATTATATGACTGTGTTCTGGGATGGGGAAGGTGGATTCTTGAAGCGAGTCCCCCACCCCTGTTTCCAAATCTCCATGAACCTGAGCCCCGGTTGTAAATAAAAGAAATAAAAAGTAAACTCAATAAGTAATCAGTGTGGATTGCCATCAAGGAACAGAATGGACATTGTACTTAAATGTCTCACAGCGTTGCAACTCTCCTTAATTAGAAAAGGGGGGAGGATGGATGCTCAGTTGCTTGGGGCTTGTTTCAGGCTTCTCCTAATGCCGGGGGCGGGGGCGGGAAATAAAGATGTGTGTGGAGAGATGAGGAGGAAGGGAGTGTTTTCCACAGCTGTTTGAGAAACAAGAATTATGATCCTTCCCTTACTTAAGAAAAAAAATAAAGAGGTGTGAGTAAAGAGCTGAAGAAGGAAGGAGAAGTTTCCACAGCCATTTGAGAGAGGAGGATACAGTGTTATGATTCCTCCCTCACTTAAAAAATAAAAAATAAAGAGGGAGTCTGTGGAAAGCTGGGGAGGGAGGAAGCAGTTTCCACGTCCCTTGAAGAAACAAAGCCGCAGACTTCCAACTAGGGTTGCCAGGTCCCTTGAGTTCCTCAGAGGGAGACTGGGAGCCTGGCATTTAACCTGCAGAGGCTTTAGCGTCTTTCCTCGTGTGCACGCTCCCAGTGTGCGTGATGATGTCACTTCTGGGAAAGTGATGTCATAACGCAGGTCAAAGGGTGGCTCAAGAGCGCTCCCATGCTCGCCAAAGGGCTGAATTGCCCACCCCCTGCGGGCCCAATTCAGCCCCAAATGGGCCAGTTGCCACACTGCCAGGGGGCCGCTGGGCTGCTGGGGGGCGCCCCAAGGAGTGCACCCCCACTGGTCATGTAAGTGGAGGTGGGGGGAGGAGGTGGGAGCAGGGGATCCCCCACCCCAGGTGGGGGAATGGCAAGCCAACTTCTATCCCTTTTTTAAATTTAAAAAAATGGCAGAAAAGGAGTTCAGAGAACTGAGGAGGATGAGAGTGGTTAGCAGTGAGTTGCCGACTAATCAGCACTAAAGGAAAGGAAAAGGGGAGCAATGCAGTTAGAGACTAAGAATTCCGCACATACACAAGACACTCCAGCGGCAACTCAGCTGCAGCTTAAAAAAAGTTGTAGTGTGTCCGCAGGGGGGGAAACATGGGGAAAAGACGGACAAAATTCTATTCTGAGTCCCATGACTTTCTTGCTCCTGCAGAATTCTGGAGATTATGAGAAGCAGAATGAAATGGAATCTGAACTGCTGTAATTTTACTTTACAGAAAGGCTTGTTTTTATGCACTGGCATCTTTATCAGCTGCATGATTTTACTGTATTGCTTTAGTTGTGAGTCATCCCAAAAACAGGTCTTTGAAGAGGCAACATAAAATGTTCCAAATAAAAACTTTGATAATTCAAAGCGCTCTGAGTTTCCATTTCAAATATATTGGTCATATTTGATAAATCTGCTCTTGAAAATTTCTGGGCCATGTGTTATATCCTCTCAATCGTTCTGGCTGAGAAACAGTAATTGCCCCACGGCCAAAGAACTTTACAACAGAGCTGAGATCTGAACTCAGATCTCCCCAGACCATCCAACACTATCTATTATACCTCTATCTCCTACACTGGCTTTCCTGATATAATACACCAAATATAAGAAAACAGACAGATATGATCCCAACCATAGTGTTCCTCCATGGTTTAATATGTTTTAAACACATCGAACACACCAAAAACACACCAAACCTATGAATGGATTGAATTTTGTATCTAAAAAACGTGGAAGATGTTTTACACTCTTCTAAAAAATACTGGGTTCACAAGCCATCTCAACTTCCCTCCTCTACAAAGGTACACAGAAAAGAGGATGTGCATATGTAGAACAGGTTTTTTTTAGTGAGATCAATATACACAGTTAGAAATGTTCTCTCACTGCAAAAGCTTTAATGTATGATGAAAGAGTTTCACAATTCATTAGCAAATTAAACATTTTGTAATGCAGGCAGTCACATTTTGGCTTTGTATCAATTACTTTGGACCAGCTGGTAAGAATTCATATAATTCTGGACGTACATGGAGAAATTAAAATGTCCAAGACACTTAAAACTTTGAGGAAAATGATAACATCAAAAGGTTGTTGTAAATTGCTCAATTTTACTAAGGCACACTAACATACTACTTGGGTTTAACAATGGTTTTAATACAAAGCTGTACCAGAATTAAAAATCAATTTGTTCTTTTCTTGAAGCATAATCTAGGCAACTGTTAAATTCATATCTTTATCAACATTATAAGCAAATTATTATTCTATGCTCTCCTATTAATGCTATTTTTGAGATGCAATATTATTCCTCCTTTGAGCTTTTTCTGCTATGATGGCCCAGCACAAAGAGGCCTCTTTTGGCTGTATCATCTATGCTTTATCTACAAGGCCACGTATGGTGACAGCTGCATTTGGGAGCAACTTAAAACAAATTTCATCTTGGTGGCATCTAATCCAGAGCCTGGTACAAACAGCATGGAAGAGTCAGTGTCAAAATTAAACAATGCCGGATTTTCTAAGAACAGATGCTTTTCCCTTGCAGCTGTAAAAACCTTAAAACAATCCTGTGCCACTCTGTCTGGTCACGCAACAATCACAAAGCAAGGCATAAATTTGGCCACTTATTACAAATGTTTGTTGAGAGCTTTAAAAACAGTAACTGGGATTTATTGTAAATGATTGTGAGGCTACATTCCCTTTAAATGAGCTTCATGGCTGTTTAATTTACATCCATGATTTTTATTTATATAAATATATATATTTATATATTTTTATAGCTAAAAAAACCAATGATTTTGATACAGAGAGTTTTAAAACATCTTATTCTTAAATGTGAAAAGCACATCATGAATTGCCTACATATCATTATTATAGCATTTCTTACTCAGTTTAAATCAGTGGTTTCAATATGAAACTTCTCTGCCACAAAGTAAATAGAAAATCAAAAAGAGTCCAGCTACTACAGACTAACACGGCTAACTCCTCTGGATCTATGACCATGGAAAGTGAATACAGTTTTTAAAAATTATAGTAGAAGATTCTCTTGAGATAATAGAGAAAGTGGTATTAAGGTGTAATTATAATCAGATTAGTCTCAGAATATGTCAATCTAGTAAAAAGACATTCAGCAGCATTTTAAAGTATTTTACATCACTAACTTGTGGGGGAGATTTTTTACACTTTCATCCTCATTATGTTTCTATTGGTTTATTAGGCTTATGGTGTATATACAATGTACACAGCTTCAATTAACATTTAAAGCAATTCGAAATCTTTTGTAACATACTTTCAAACTGATGATTATTTTTAACTCAAGTTTATATAAAACTTTTGCCAGAGTTAACAGTTCATTAGCACCTCCCTAGTTATCGATATAATTGGATTGTTTGATGGTACAAAGTCATATCTTTCTCAAATCTACTTTTAAAAGGTAAAGTGAAAAATGACCAGATTAATAAGGCTAATCAGTGTTACCTAAAATGGCTTAAAAGATACCAATATTATCAGAAGGAGAAGACTTGGAATTTCCTCCCCCACCCCCACACCATATTTTAATTGTTTATTAAGAATTATTCCTTCTCTCTCTCTCTCTCTCTCTCTCTTCAATCCCCCCAAATTCTATGCTTGATTCACAGAAGAGACTGTCAAAGCATACTGAAATTTAAAAGTTGAAAAATCTTAAAACTGCCTTCCATATCCAATTTTTTCTTGATATTCACTGAAATACAACTATGTTATTTCATCTGAGTACACCTTCATTTGGAGAAGTTGCATCAATATTTTCAATGTAGTTACCTAATGTTTGTGATCAGCAGCTGCTTTTTTATTTTTTAACCATTTCACCCTAACACTTTTTCCAAAAGTGAGGATTATGCTAGAATGCTTGTATAAACGAGAATTTTAACTCTTTCCAAAGTCTGCAGCTATTAGCTATACTTGGTCATGTTTTTATAATATTTCTAGAAAATTAGGGTTCAGTTCTAGAAAGCTTCAAGATTACCTTTTTAAAAAAAAAAAAGTTTGTTGACTCACAAAGCAATTCTAAGAACATTTTTATGGGAGTAAGCCCCACTGAGTAAGGTTCTGAGTATACTTGCTTAGGATTGCATTGTCAAATTGAATTTCCCCTAAGAGACAATTTATACAGCAATGCATTTGTAACATCAGATTATATAAACCCAAATTATATATATTTTACATTGATATAGAGAGAGAGATGGTGAAGTAAACAGGCAAACCTATATGTAGTTCTCTGTATTCATGATTTTATACACATATACATACATACTTTTTTTGTATATTTATACATACACGTACACACATATACGAGAGAGAGAGAGAGAGAGAGAGAGAGAGAGAGAGAGAGAGAGAGAGAGACGATATACACTACTGTTCACAAACCAAAGACTAACAGATGTGTGATTTCTAATTAGTAATAATAATCTCTGCTTCAATGCTGTTGGAAAAAGCCTTGATTTCTTGGAAATTAAACAGCATCCTTTTGAGTTTTAAACTCTCTACATACCTCAAAGTCCGTATTTAAAAAAAAAACCTGGCTTGTTTAGAATTTCAGACATCTACAAGTGATAACTTTACGAAAAGAAAATATTAAATTATAATTATCCTAAACAGACACAGTCTTGTGAAACTAACCTCACATTCATATTAAAATACAAAGAGCCGACTATAATGAATTTGATTCATCCTTGGGACACAAAGCTTTACCCACAGTAAACTCAGTCAACTGTTGCTCTTGCTTTTATATTCATGGTACTTAAATAGCGCACTTTAAAACAAAAAAAACTCCAATTGGCTTTTCAGACATCCACCCTCCCCAAAAATAACGCACTTGAAAAACCCAAAATGATATGAAAAGGCTTCAAGGCCTCTTTTCTCCCTTTCAGAGCACTTTTTTTATTTCTGTTTGCAGTAATCTGCCTTTCACTTTCTCGTTGCTACAGAACAAACGAGGAGGCTCAGGACTTTGAAAAGGGGGCTCAATGTGTAATGGGCCCACTAGAATTAATTTAGTTGCACCAAATCCATTGAGCACCGAAAGGTTTTTTTTCCACTCTTCTTCTCAAATCATTTTGAGTTGGATGCAACCCCCCCAGCCTTTGTAATTCTAGTAAAGCACTTAAAGTGCACAGTAGGTGTTCATCAGGACCATCTGGTCAAAAGCAAAACAAGCTGCTGATTTTGCCTTTGAATAGAATGAAGCAAGTGTGAATTAGTCTCTTCAATTAGCACTATTACAACCTGTCAAGTGCATATTGTAAAACAGGATTATTACAGTATTGGTCACCAGTGCAATTATTTACTCTCTGCCTTTTCTTGCATATAAATATGTCCTGGTTTATTAGTTTCTGATAACTGAAAATGGTTTATTTAAAGCTATTTAAAGTTACCAACAACACGTATTACAGGTTATGAAATACATTCATCAATACGTTACATCTCATAAATAGAAGCAAATTTTAAAATGCTTTATTCGTATCAGCTTCATAACTCTGTTACACATTAAAATATTCACATAGAACAGAAGTACCAATATGCCTGCACAGATCATTTAGACACCAAACTACATCCCATTCAAAGGGGATGTCATATCCAAACAGGTGCACAGCAGATCTATTTTAACTTTTAATTACCTGAAAGCTCTTCTTTCTTGTCTGCTGTGTAATTGGTCTAATTTACAAAATACATGTACAAGCATTCTCTTTCTCCTACAGTTGGTACAGAGTAAAATTCCATATTCACAGAAGATTGGGAACTAACACATTATCACTACAGAAACTAGCAGATTTTTTAGGACAACTTCCTATGATATCTGTCATAGTTCCTTTACCCTCAAACAATATTTCATATTGTACAGATTCTGCAAGTACAGATTCCAATTTTAGGTATTAGAACAAAGTAACCAAAATATAATACAGCTAATCTGTTTATTTTATCACAATGAGTTAGAAAAAGTAATTCTATGCTTTATCATCTAATAATGCATTCTGAATAACACTGAAAATAATATTATTGTCCTGCCACAATGATGTAATGGTGTAAACACAGGCCTAAAAAAAGCAGGCCCCCCCCCCACCATCCTATGCAACCTGATAACTCCTTTCTGATACTGAAGATCTTTCAAATAAATCTGTGCTATGGCAGAGGAGTCTGTAGTTTGAAGGAAAATAGCCAAAAATTCCCTTTATTCTTTGGATCCTAACCACAGGCACTGTAAGCATTTAACAATAACTGAAATAATGTTAAAAGATGACAAGTGGATGTCATACAATTAAAATATCAACAGAAAAGTAATATATACTTTATATATACAAACTAAACTATGCAATACTTCAGTTATGAGTAAATCAAGAAGTCATTTAATATGTAACTATTTGGCAAAATTCTTAAAATTATTAGACTTCACGCATATAAGTTACATGTCCTGATCCAGCTGGGGCCATACACATGTAAAAACAGGATTCTGCATGTGTATCCCTAGCTGAATAGGAGGCATATACAAGCCAGCTGCTGCTAACAATTCTTCTCCCAGATCCAGCAATGGGAGCTGTACAAATGTAGCACCATTTGCATGTCATAAATACTGCTGATCAACTGTTTAGGATGGAGAAAGGGAAACAGTATTTTGTCCCACATGCTTACCCCTCACTGCTTAACAGCTGACCAGCAGTAAATACAGAGTTTCTAACTGGGACTGTATATGCACAGCTCTGGAATAAATTTGGATCTGGGCCATAGTCTTTGCTATTATACACATACCTATACACATACCCATTTACTGGAAATCTGTATATTGTTTCTTAAAATCTCAAAGCAGAACAGATAAAATGGGGCGGAGGGAGACACTGCTCTGATTACTTTCCATATGGATAGGTCTGCTTCTCATTGCATGAATTTGTTTATTGCTGTTATCAATAATTTTCTGTGGAATATCCCTGCCTAAATATCACAGAAGGGTTTTTTTGCATTCATCCATTAACAAGGGAAGATAACAGCAAGAGCAGAAAGAATTTTAAACATTAGCTGCTAACCAATGTCAATAGGTTATTGTAATTTGAGCAATAAGAATAATCACATTAGCATGATAGCAAAACAGAAAATGCAAAATTGAAGAGATGTCAAAGCAAAGGACACAAAAACAGTGTCTTTAAGATGAGTGAGTTTTATAATCAAAACAAAGAAACTCTGACTACTGAATGTTATTTGCTAGAGTAAGAATCTTTAATCTTTCTAGGCCCACAACTCCTACATGGTATCATGGGACCCAATGAGCTGCAAGCACATGACAAGTTATGCAACCAGTGGGACGGGGACTACACACTGAAACTGTGCACACAATATTGGAGTATCTGCAGATGAAAACAGGGGTCAGGGAAAAGAGAGCTTTAGCACATACCCATGCATTGGGACACTGTACTGCATAGAGACAGAAATAACAGAGAAGGCAACGTGAGATTTTGCAAATAATGGGATGTTTCTGAGCCTGCCTTTGCTAAAAAAAAACAGAAATCCTGTTCATTGTTCTGCAACTATGCCTCACCATCCTCTTCTGCCTCTTGCATGACAGATTCAAATTCTTCACTCTATCTTCTAAGTAACCCATTCCACCCTGTGGAAAATTCCTCATAAATTTCCTACCTAACAAACTAAACACAGATAAGCTCCATCATGGAAATTTTTGCCACAGGCCCCAAGGTTTTGTCTAGATGATACAGGCATCACAGGGACATTTCTCTTTTCATGTAACATAGTTCACGGCTTTTTTTCAACCAGAACACAGCGGAAATTAGTTCTGGCACCGTTTTAAAATACCTACGTAATTGGTGGGTATTCAGCCCATCCAGCCATTTTGGGTCCGTTTTGGCCCAAAATGGTTGAAATGAACCCAAAACAGCCAGGATTGGGCCGCTGCCGGGGGGGGGGGGTCCTACCATGCAGCAGCAGCCTGTTCCAGGCCTATTCCGGCCCGATCCTGGCAGTTTTGGGTCCATTTTGGCCCAAAACAGACAAGATGGGGCCCAAAATGGACAAGACCAGGCCGCTGCTGGGCAGGGGAGGGTTCCCTCTTGCAGCAGCAGCCTGTTCCAGGCCAATTTGGGCCCAATTCTGGCCATTTCGGGCCCGTTTTGGGCCTGAAACAGACAGGATTGTGCACAAAATGGCCAGGATCAGGCTGTTGCTGGGCAGGGGAGAGTTCCCCCACATGGCAGCGGCCCGTTCAAGGCCTATTCGGGGCCAAAATGGCCAAGATCGGGCTCGAAACACCCAGGATCAAGCCGATGCCGGGAGGAGGAGGGTTCCCCCATGCAGCAGTGGTCCATTCCAGGCCGATTCAGACCAATTTGGTTCCGAAATGGCCAGGATCGGGCCGCTGCAAGGCAGGGGAGTGCTCTCCCACAAGGCAGCGGCACGTTCCAGGCTGATTTGAGCCCAAATCAGAACCCTTGTGGAGCACTGGAGTGCTCCTGGGGAGGCCATGGCCGGTGTGATGATGTCACTTTCTGGAAGTGCCGTCATCACATAGCACCGGGAGCGCGCATGCACATATGGTACCCAGTGAGTTCTACCACCTCTTTTCCTAGAAAAAAGCCCTAAAAGATTTACCTCATATGTTTACCACCTCAAGAATTCACAACAGTTCAGTGATATTTTCCCCATGATTTATTTAGTCTGTGGCAATTAGAACTTTTGCATTATTTTATTTTATTTATTTTATTTATATTTCAATTTATATACCGCCCATCCCAGGGGCTCTGGGCGGTGAACAGTTTAAAATCGAAAAAAACCCAAAAAACAACAATACTAAAATCAATAATGAAATAAATTAACCAAGTGCAATGGTGAGGAGAACCCTCCCCCACCCCAAAGGTGGGAGGCTGACATGGCACCGCCCCCTTCAACCACCAAACGCCTGGCGGAACAGCTCTGTCTTACAGGCCCGGCGGAACGATATGTCCCGCTGGGCCCGGGTCTCCATTGACAGAGCGTTCCACCACGCTGGGGCCAGGACTGAAAAGGCCCTGGCCCTCGTTGAAGCGAGGTGGGCTTCCTTAGGGCCGGGGACCACCAGTAAACATTTATCCGCTGATTGAAGCGGTCTCCGGGGAACGTACAGGGAGAGGTGGTCCCGAAGATATGCCGGTCCCAACCCGCTCAGGGCTTTAAAGGTAAGAACCAACACCTTGAACCTGATTCAGAATTCGACCGGAAGCCAGTGCAGCTGCCGCAGGACAGGTGTGATATGTGACTGGTAAGATATACCAGTAAGGACCCGCGCTGCCGCATTCTGGACCAATTGTAGTTTCCAGATCAGGCCCAGGGGTAGCCCAGCATAGAGTGAGTTACAGTAATCTAGCCTGGAGGTGACTGTTGCATGGATCACTGTAGCCAGGTCCTGGGGCGTCAGGTAGGGAGCAAGTTGCCTGATCTGACGACAATGGAAAAATGCAGACTTGGCAACTGTCGTGACCTGGGCCTCCATCGATAGGGAGGCATCCAGGAGCACGCCCAGACTGGCAAAGTTGCCAGTGGTGTCCCATCCAGGGCAGGGAGCTGAATCCCAACATCTGGCAGCCCCCGTCCCAGCTGCAGGACCTCCGTCATCACTGGGTTCAATTTCAGCCTGCTCTGTTTCAACCATGCCGTCACAGCCTCCAGAGCTCTGGCCAGATTGTCTGGGGCCGTGTCTGGCCGGCCATCCATCAACAGAAAAAGTTGGGTGTCATCCGCGTATTGATGACAGCCCAGCCCAAACCTCCGCACCAACTGGGTGAGGGGGCGCATGTAGATATTAAATAACATTGGGGAGAGTATCACCCCTTGGGGAACCCCGCACACCAAAGGGTGACGGGGCAATAGATCTCCCCCGAGCGCCACCCTCTGTCCCCGACCCTGGAGAAAGGAGACCGGCCACTGTACTGTACTGTACTGTACTGTACTGTACTGTACTGTACTGTACTGTACTGTACTGTACTCTTAGGAAAAGAAGATTTCAGTATTGGTTGGCCATAGAGTTCTGATTCCAAACTATCTAATTAGCATCTATGGTTCCATTTCAAAGTACTGACTTCTGCAATTTCCTTTGGGTTATATGTCTGGTTCTACCAACAGGTCCATTACCAGATTGACAACCTAACGGAATATTCATCAAATACCCAGGGCCTTTTTAATGATTGTTTCAGGTTTGCCTTATCAGCCAATCTATAATGCAGTTTCATGTCCCAACAAAGGGCTCGTCCAAATGAATGAGTTCATTGAATTTCTGACTCATACCTGTAATAACAACTCTGCAAAGCTCTGTATTAGTTACAATGACCAATTATCCACCAATCTCTTGCTGAAGACTAGTAGGACTGCATGAACCTTGAGACAACTCATTCTCATTTAAGTTTCTGATTTTTGACCAGGTGTCTTGTTCATCCAGCTTCTGCAATAAGCTTCCAACCTGCAGAGACTGACTTCTATTTTACGTATCCTGGGCAAACTCTCATGATATTTTTTATTTTTTTAATAAGATTAAAATCCCAATAAAAAGAGCAGAAAAATAGGGGGGGGGAGTAAAGAAAAAAAGAATACAAAGAGAGAAAAAGAACAAAAATTGAAAATCACAAAGAAAAATAATACGTTCCATTTTCCATTTTTCTCTACAACACCTATCATAGTTTAACAAACATTATACTTTTAATTTTAATATCACCAAACTTTACCAATACTGCCCCTTTCTATTTATTTTTCCCAAATTTATCTTCTTAGAAATCACAACCACAAATCATCAGTTCGTTTTTCCTCATCTCACACAGAAAGTCAATATGGGGTTTCTAGTTAACCATAAAGATAGACAACGTTTTATCTCTGATCAGGGCTGTAAGTTTAGCCATCTCCACTAACTTCATCATTTTCACAATCCAGTCCTCAATTGAAGGCAATATTGTACTTTTCCATTTTTGCCTAGCCGCCATGGTCATATATAAAAATAAGATACCATGTTTATTTTCCAACTGTTTGTCCATTAGTTGCAACAAAAAGGCTTCTGGCTTAAATTGTATATTGATCTTCAACATTTTTTGTATTATCATATGAACTTGTGTGACCAAATTTTTTACTTTAGGGCAAGTCCACCAAAGATGATAAAATGTTCCTTCATGTTGCTCACATTTCCAACATTTATTTGACCTACTTTTACTCATTTTGGCTAATTTATCAGGAGAGATATACCACCGATACATCGTTTTATAAAAATTTTCTTTAAGTGTGGAACTCAAAGTGAATTTGAGCCCCTTTACCTACATATTTTCCAATATTTTGCCAATATTTCAATTCCCTCTAATGGATCGATCTTCCAGGATTAAAAACTAAATTATCTGCCATGGCTCTTAATTTGTATGGCTCTTTTAAAATGTTTAATGTTTTAATATTTACGCCACTAATCCTTTCCTCCTATCTAATGTCTCTGTTCAAAACTTCCAACACCAAAATGAAAAGGAGCGGTGACAATGAACACCCTTGATGTGTTCCTTTTTAATCTCACATGGTTTAGTTAATTCTCCATTAACAATACTTTTAGCATTCTGTGGAGTGTAGATTGATTTCACTCATTTTATAAAATTCTCCTCACAATTCATCCTTTCTAAAACTTCAAACAGGAAATTCCAGTTCAAATTGTCAAAGGCCTTCTCAGTCTCCCAAGAAAATTAGAGGTACTTGTTTTTCATTGTGTTTATCCAAATATTCCACTATATCCAATACAGTTCTGACCTTGCCTTTCAACTGTCTTTTGGGCAAGAAACCACTTTAATCTTTGATCAAATCTTGCCCTTCTTTGGGTATCACTGTAATGTTAGCATCTTTCAAAATCTCTGGCATCTTTCCTCCCAATAAAATTGAATTCAATTTATAAGCATTTATAAGCATTTATAATATCGGCCAGATAGACCATCAGGACCAGGTGACTTCCCAGTTTTTATCTTTTTAATTGATTCCACCACTTCTTGAATCGTTATTGGGCCATTCATCGCCTGTTGTTGTTCCTCTGTAATTTTAGGAGCTTCTGTTTTGTTAAATAGCCATTCAATTTCTTTAAAGAAATATCCTGTCTTCTGTACAAGTTTGAATAATACTTAAAAAGGGTCTTTTGGATGGCCCCATTTTCTGTTAGCATAGTATTATCATAGTATTCCCATCTTGCAATTTTAAGATATTTTTTTCTCTCTTTTCTCAGTCTTTAAGTCCTGGGCGCACTCCTATTGAAAGTATTTGACTTTTCAAATCAAATAAATCTCCTGCTGGTACTGAAATGGCCTCCTTTGTAAGACTCTGGCATAAAACCACGATCAAAATGACAATTTCCAGCAACTGAGCAAGGAATCCACTTCAATAATTTTCAATCCTTCTGTTGCTGGCCATATTGTACTATGATATTCCTGAGATATCATAGTACATAGTACAATGATATTCCAGTTATGGGACAGAAACTACCTTAGTCGCCCTGAAAATGATCTTGTAGGTTCATCTGACCAGGAGATCTCATAATCCTTGAGTCTGCTGGAGCTAGAAGAAGATCTAAATAAGACAAGAATTTACCAGATTCCTAACACAGAAACAACAGTTCAAGTAAAGGAGTCTCCACCTAGCTCCCTGTGCTGTTCACTCTCCTCAGAGCCCTCAAGAGAGTAGACATTACAATCGAAATCCATTAAGTAGTGCCATAAAGCATGGTTCTGAGCAAGACCCTTTTCATGATTTTATATATGGATTTTTAAATTGGCTTCTGTATTTTAAACTGTTGCAAACCATCCTGAGTCCTTTTTTAAATGGAAAGGCAGCATATAGATAATAAAGGGTAGACAGATGCAGATGATCCCCTAAGGCAAAGAGCAACTTTCTTAATACCCGGGTCTATGATGTCAAGCCATCAAAAAAGAAAGAGAGAGAGAGGGAGAGGTTATCTTACATTAACACAAATTACAGTTATGTCCAATAATACATGTTTGTGGATATATTTGCCCTGACTAGGACAGCCCAAGCTATCCCAATCTCATCAGATCTCAGTAGCTAAGCAGGGTCAGTTCTGGTGGTTAGTATTTGGATGGAAGACCACCATGGAAGCCCATGGTCACTATGGAAAGGTAGGTAATGGCAAACCATCGCTAACATCTCTTGCCATGAAAATCCTACAAAGTCGCCATTTGCTGTCAATCAGCTGTGACTTGACAGCAACAATAAAACACTTTCAAGGGAGTCATCTTACATCCAGGGTCAATTTCCAACACAGTACAATAATTGGCACTTAATTATTTGAAGTCCTGACTTCCCACAGATTGAACATGGAATCTTCTGTAGACGAAAGGTATATCAACACTTTCTGAAAATAGTCAGAGAGTAATTCCACCACTTCAGGGACATCACTTAGCTATCCTCTAGAGCAGCAGTTCCCATCTTGTAGGCCAGGAACCCCTGGGGGGCCATGGAGTTATTGCAAATGCATCCAGCTTGGGCAAGTTTCTGCCTTTTCCCACTTGTGCCTTCCCCCCACCAGGGCTCACCCCCATGGCAGCCACTAACTCTGATTCAGTCTGGCTGCTAGCTGAGCTTCAACCATAAGCTGGCTTGTTCCAAGCTGCTATCTAGGCAAGTGGCATCAGGCCATCCTCTGGCAGCATCACACTCTTCATGAGAGGCTTAGGTGGGATCTATTGGCTCCCATCTCCAGTGACAGCTGGACAAACCTGAACCTTGAATCGAGCTGTGGGCTGCGGTCCTTTTAGGAGCCACTCTTTGGCCAGCAGCTTCTTTGGGGGCCTGCCAATTGGCTTCTCTTACCCCTCCCACATTTCTGGAAGCCCAAGGATGGTCCAGATTGTATCAGGCAGCTTTCAGTGGCCAGGAACTTCACAGGATGCAGCAGCATCCTCTTAACCACCCCAAGGTAGTCCAATAAATGCAGGGGAGGAGGGGTCTTCCCTACACAGTCCACATATCTGAAGTGAGCTCTGACTCAATTAAGCTTATGCTGAAATAAGTTTTGTTACTATTAAAGTGCCACCAGACTTCATATGTATTTTGTCACCTAGATTAGTAATCACTACATTATCAGCTATGGAAAAAACCCATAGCTCAACACATGAGCCCAAAGATCTAACAGCATATTCTGGATATAAAGTCCCCCTTCCTCCAACCCAAGTATCAATGTTAATGCCACGAGCAGCCAGGCATCCCTTGATCAAGCCTGGATCCAGCACCACTGAGAATTCATTCCTCAAATAATATATTATATTGCGCTTAATCATTATTTGTGTTAGATTCTGATACCAGTGAGTTCCTTTGGGAGCCAAATTACCACTGAAAAGCAGGGCTCAAATCAAAATAAATAAGCATCCTTCAATTGTTCTGTCAATGACTGAAAGCTCTTTGGGCATCCAAGTGAATTCTCATGAGTACAGACTAAGTGCTGAAAGGGATCATTCTAAGCAGCTATTCCAATAAATCCAAACTACATAAACATATGAAGCCGACGGTACCTTGCCATTTGCTACTCTCCTCCTTGATGCAAAACAAACCTTTCACGATTTGATCCCTACAAGCCACTCAATGCCAATGCCATCGCCCAGGAAGCACTGAAGAAAAAATGCACTCATACATGCCGCAGACTTCCCCTTCCTGCCAAGGTCATAGATCCAGAGGAGTTAGCTGTGTTAGTCTTCAGTAGCAAAATAGAAGAGTCCAGTAGCACCTTTAAGACTAACCAACTTTACTGTAGCATAAGCTTTCAAGAACCACAGTTCTCTTCTTCAGATACATGGAGGGTATGAAGAAACTCCATGCCTACAGACAGCCCCCCAGCCTTAAATGACTTCTCACTAACAACCATGAATCTGCTACCAGAGTCACCAGCACAGGTATCAGACCCTGCAACAGACCCAGATGCCAACTCTGGCCTCATATCTACCCAAGAAATACGATTACAGGACCCAATGACATCAACTACACTATCTCTGGCTCTTACAGCTGCTCATCCTCCAACGTGATATATGCCCTCATGTGCCAACAATGTCCATCTGCTCTGTACATTAGACAAACCAGCCAACCTCTGCAGAAAAGAATAAACGGACACAAATCTAACATTAAAAATGGCAACATCCAGAAACCAGTGGGAGAACACTTCAATCTACCAGGACATTCTATCAAGGACTTAAAGGTCACCATAGTTCAACAGAAACCTTTCAAAAACAAAATCCAACTGGAAGCTGCTGAACTGGAATTAATATGCAAATTTGACTCAGTCAGACTTGGATTGAATAGAGACTATGAATGGTTCTCTCATTATCAGAAGTGACTGATTTCATTATAAGAAGCAAACTGATCCCATTATCAGAAGCTACTGATTGCATCTTCTCCCCCCTCCCCTCATCACCTACTTATATCTGATCAGTTTCTTCATACCCTCCATGCATCTGCTGAAGAGAACTGTGGTTCTCGAAAGCTTATACTACAGTAAAGTTGGTTAGTCTTAAAGGTGCTTCTGGACTCTTTTCTATTTTCCTTCCTGCCAAGAGAGTTAAGGGCTCAGACTCTCCCCTTTGGATCCAATTGGTTGCATGATGAGTTAGATGTGTCATTAAAGAAAACAAGATGCTGCCGAACAGCCAACCTCACTGACTGGCCTGCTTGCATAGCTTCTGAATGTTAAAAACTGAAACAAAGCACCCAAATTTTTGGTGGGGGAGAGAGTCATTACAGTCTTGTTTTCCAGATTTGGTACAGCTGATTTAATGAGCTAAGCCAGTGATTTGAGTGTGTATTTTTGGCTCTAGTATTATTCAGCCTTTTGAATCACTGGCAACCTGTAGTTTGGCATTGCTCTCAGCAAAGGTGGCCTTTTTGTTAGCAATCACCTGGGCCAGGAGAGTTAGTGAGTTGCAGGCATTACGAGCAGACCCGCCTTTTCTGCAGATCTTCCCAGATAAAGTGGTGATGCGTACTAGCCTTCAGTTCCTGCCCAAGGTGGTTTCCAAGTTCCATGTTTCACAATGTTTATCTTTGCCAGTGTTTTTCCCAAACCCCGCTTCCACCCAAGAAAAAACAATCCACACTTTGGATGTTAAAAGAGCAATTTTATTTTATGTAGACAGCACAAAGTCATTTCAAAAGAGTCAAGCGTTTTTTGTTTGCCATATGGGCTAAAATAAGGGTAAGGCAGCATCAGCTCAGACCATTTCCAGGTGGGTAGTTCTGGCAATTAGACTTACTTATAAAACAGCTAAGGTCCCCTGCCCGTTCAGTGTAAAAGCACATTCGACAAGAGGACAAGCAATGTCAGCAGCCTTTCTGCATGGTGTGCTGTTGGGAGATATCTGCAAAGCTGTGACTTGATCTTTGGAAGAGACATTTGTCAAGCACTATGCGATAGATGTCAACGCCAGGGAGTAGACAGCGGTGGGACAGGAAGTTCTGCAATCGCTCTTCGCCTGAGAGCATCACCCCGCCTCCCTGGTGAGTAGCTTGTGAGTCTCCCAGTGTGGAACTGCACTGAAGACCATAGACGAAAACAGAGTTGCACTTACTTGTAACTTCTGTTCATCTAGGTCTTCATGCAGGAACACATTCCCTCCCTCCTACCCCGCTGTGAGCTCTCTGATGGTTCTGTTACCTGAGGCTTGCAGCGGCACAGGAGAACTGAGGGAGAAGGGGGGTTGGCCTCCTCACCGTGTGACCATTCTAGCAGGAAAAGCTGACTCGGATCGGTCCCCCCCGTTTAGCTTGAGAATCCTGCTCCAGATGGCTGGCCTGTGCAAGCAGTCCCAATATGTTCCTGCACAAAGACCTAGATGAACAGAAGTTACAGGTAAGTGCAACTCTGTTTTCTTACAGGAGCTCTTATGGGAGTTCTCTTTGCTAGGAAAGTAGAGAGATAGATTCCTATCTACCTATCTAGTCTAAAGATGGGTCTGGATGGCAGAACAAGTCCTGTATCCATGGTGCAAGAAGGAGAGAAAAGATCATTGTATGACAAAGGGAGAAAGAGAAGGATGTCACAGGGAGGAAATCCTAAAATTGGAAAACTACACATCAAAGGATAGATCAGGGCAATAAAGGAGTAAATAGTAAACAGATGCTCTAACCTGTTTATCCTTCTAACTCTCTAGTTTGTCCCCCTCTTAAACCTGAGGGAAGGGACAGCATCAAGTCCTCCTCTTCTAACATTTCCCAAATTTAAATTGGATTGTCTACAGTCCCAAGGGTGCAGCTCTTCCGGGGAACATGCCATGACTAACCAATCATCCAAACAGGGATAGACTGCACACCCCAGTCTCCTCAGGTGGGCTATCACCACCGCTATACACTTGGTGAACACCCCTGGGGCTGCTGAATGGTTTCTGTGCAGTTCATTATTATATAGCAGACAACGGCTACTAAGTTGTTATATTTGATACATTATAAGTAATTGTGGCATATATTTGTATATCATTGTCATTTTTGTTAGTTAGGTTTCACGATATTTCTTTGGTCTTATATCTACTTGTGATACTCTCTTATGTTGGTATCTTAGTTTTGAGAGCTATGTCTACTTGTGAGGAATTATTTGCATTCACAGAAGAAGAAAAAAGTAGAATATTGGCCGGTATGCCGTCCATGCTGGGGAATGGGGATGGGAATGCAGTTACCAATTGGGGAGATTTATTGTTCCGCCAAAAAAAAAAGGCTAGACTGCATTGGCATGCAACTTCCTTGACTGACTATATCAAATCTAATAAGATCCCAAGGGGTCTCCGTATTAACAAACCACCAGGTCTTTTCTGCAACGAGGAATTTAAAAACCGTTGGGCTTCAATACTCAATAAATGCTCAAGAGACCTCATGTTGCTGGTTATTGATACGGCCCGTAAGGAAATCGATACATTGACCACGGATATTGATACCCTCCACCATACTTTGTAACAGAAAATACCATCTGAATCCTTTAAAAAACGAATAGAGGAATTGGAAGCACAGGTCAGGGACTTTGAATCAAAGGTGAAAGAAATAAAAATTAAGAAGTACCATAGGGATTGCAAGGATTATTCCCTGGGGCGGGTTTACATATGGAAGTCCGACAATACCAATCCAAAGAAGAGAGTAATGTGGTCGGACCCTCTTGAATCCGCCTCCGAGTTAGAAACAACGGAGGGAGAGGATACTGATACTTCCGTGGAGGAGGGATTTAATACTGGGCATTTTCAACAGAGAAATACTAGATCTAGAGACCGGGGTACTGGCAATAGTGGTAATTTTTTACGGGGAGGCCAGCAACGACGGGGGAGACGGACTTAGTTGTCAATTTGTCCTTCCGCTCCTTGACAACAGTGGAGACACGGGCATTGAACAAGGGGTTGGGCTTTGTCCCAACGCCCCCTTATAAATGGTTTCAAACACGGATTGATATATACAAGCTTATTCGGCAACTTAAGCTGCTGTTGTTCTTTGGTGGGTCCACAACACCAGTTGAAGCACCTGTCCTTAAAACTAAATCCAAATTTGTTCCAAACATTAATGACCCGCATGTGGTTACATTTGAAAATATGGTCCTTAAAGATATTAACAAAATTGAATCTACTAAAATATGCAGGGGAAGCAATATTACTCGTGAGGAGCGTATAGCATTAGAAAAATTGGCGACGTATACTGAGATAATATTTAAAGAGGCAGATAAGGGTGGGGCAATTGTGGCCCTGAATAAATCGGACTATGTGGGGGAGGTTAGAAGACAGTTGTCGGATATGGATAGTTATGTACCAATTCCAGAGGATCCATCTCAGCAAATTGCTAATATAATTAAGGTCACAGTAGATGACGGATTGGCATTAGGCTACATAAATGAACAGACTCATAGAGCCCTTATTAATACTCAACCAAGGACTCCTGTGTTCTATTTACTCCCTAAAATACACAAACAAGGGTTCCCCCCCACCCAGGCGACCTATAGTATCAGGATCAAATTCCATACTTGAACCCTTATCTAAATATATTGATACTTTTCTGCAGCCTTTTGTAAAACAGATGCCCACCTTTCTGCAAGATTCGAGAGATGTAATCAGTTTACTGGAAGGGATGTCTTTTCCCCAGAGAGCTGTTCTATTAACGATGGACGTAGCCTCTCTTTATACCAATATACCACATGAGGAGGCAAGAATGGTAGTAGAGGACACACTAAACCTTCGTCAGAGTCTATTGCCACCTACTCACTTTTTGGTTTCATTGCTAGAAGTGGTATTGGAAAAAAACTTTTTAAAGTTTGACAACTCTTTCTTCCTGCAGATAAAGGGGGTGGCTATAGGGAGTACTGCAGCACCAAGTGTAGCTAACATGTTTATGCACTCCCTAGAACAAAAATTTTTCTGCAATCCCACCCATAATCCTTTCTTTGAGAAGATAATATTATTCCATCGCTACATTGATGATTTATTAATCATTTATGCAGAAATTGACGAGATAGAATCCCTCTGCTCATGGATGGATGGCATCCATCCTAACATACGTTTCAGTTGGCACTATAGTGCACAACAAATTGACTTTCTGGACCTTACAATATTTAGGGACGATAATGATCGGTTGGCAGTCCGACCATACAGGAAGTCAACGGACAGGGCATCATATTTGCACTACCGTTCATTCCACCCATATTATATAAGGGAGAAAACAGGGTTAACATACCTGTAACTTATGTTCATCGAGTTCTTCTGTGCTGACACACATGGGACTGCGCAGGCGCAGGCCAGCCGCCGGAGAATTTTCTAGAGCTTCCAAGGCTCCAAAGGGGCCGTCTGTCGCGCGCCTCAGCGACCGTCTTCCCGCCCAAACGGTCACGTGATCCTACAGCGACCAACGGCCCCTTCCCTCAGTTCTCCTTTGCCGCCGCTTGACCAACACACTTCAGCCATAACACCTTAAAAACACCAATATCCGTTACAGCCATCACAGTATTGTGCATTGGAGTTCACAGCGGGGTAGGAGGGAGGGTTGTGTGTCAGCACAGAAGAACTCGATGAACATAAGTTACAGGTATGTTAACCCTGTTTTCATCTTCGTTCTTCTGTGCCTCCACACATGGGAGTGTACCAAGCTTCACACAACAAGGAAGGCGGGGGTGAAGTCCAACACAATTTTATTGAACAAACAAGAACAACAATAAATAGATATGCATATATACATCTATGTAAAAAACTGTGTAAGGACACATAAATACTCAATATTTACATATATATACACCCCCAGGTACATATACACACACTTTCACTCAAGGGTACCCAGCAGGTACGCCAAGAAAGTCATCCCAAAACTCCCTCAGGAAAAGAGGGAGTGTAAGACAGCCTTGGCCACAGATACATCCTGCTCCGCATTGACATCAACGGCGTAATGCCTGACAAAGGTGTCTGCAGAGGACCATGTGGCTGCTTTACAAATGCTAACCAGGGGCACCCCCCTGAGGAGTGCCGAAGAGGATGCTTGGGACCGCGTGGAGTGGGCTCTGACATGGAGCGGGCAAGCCACCCCTGCCAGGGAATAGGCCTTGCTAATGGCCGTCACAATCCACCTAGACAGGGTCTGCGAGGAAGCCCTGTTACCCTTGTCCTTGGCCCCAAAACAGACAAACAGGTGAGGACAGGTGCGGAATCCCTTCGTCCTATCAAGGTAATAGGCTAGGGCCCTCTTCAAGTCTAGGGAATGGAGGGCCTTCTCCCCCTTAGAGGAAGGCTGAGGAAAGAATGCAGGCAGTGAAATATCCTGCGAGAGGTGGAAGGCGGACACCACCTTGGGCAGGAACCCAAGGCAGGGACGCAGGACCACCTTGTTGGGATGAAACACAAGAAAGGGAGGGTCAGACCGCAGTGCAGACAGCTCACTGACCCTTCTGGCCGATGTGACGGCCACCAAGAATGCTACCTTGTAGGATAGCATATCCAAGGGACATGTAGCCATAGGTTCAAATGGAGGCAACATGAGACGTGAGAGCACCAAGGACAGCGACCACTGAGGCACTGGCGCTGATACAGGTGGGTAAAGATTGTACATGCCCTTAAGGAACTGGCGGGATTGTGGGTGAGAAAACACCGTAGCACCCTCAACTCGGGTGTGAGCAGCTGATATCGCTGCCAGGTGGACCTTGAGGGAGGAAGCCTTCAAGCCTAGGCCACGCAAGTGGCACAAATACTCGAACACAACCCCCAAGGGACTGTTGTCAGGCACCACTCCTCTGGCAAGTGCCCAGAGCTCAAACCTGCGCCACTTGGCCGCATAAGCGCGCCTAGTGGATGGCCGACGAGCATTCAGGAGGACCTTCTGTACCTCGTCAGTAAAGCCTATCGGGGAGGAACGATCCGCCAAGCCGTTAGGTGCAGCTTCCTGGGATCGTGGTGGACCAGGCTCCCGTTTAGGAGAAGGTCTTGCCGAGGGGGCAGACTCACATACGTCCGTTGGGACATCTGCAGGAGCTTCGGGAACCAAACCTGCCGTGGCCAGAAGGGGGCCACTAGGATGCAGTCCGTCCCGTCCTCCTCTATCTTGCACAGAACCCTGGGAATCAAGGGGAATGGAGGAAACATGTAGTGCAAGCCCTGCGTCCACGTAAACTGGAAGGCATCCCCAATAGAGAGGGGGTCGCTCCCTGCCCTGGAACAGAACGTGTGGGCCTTGGTGGTCGCCGCAGTGGCGAACACGTCTATCACCGGATGACCCCACATCCGGAAGATCGGCCCAATGCACTCTCCGTTCAGTTCCCACTCGTGGTCTAGTAAAGGGGCCCTGCTGAGGGCATCTGCCCGGGCATTGTCTGACCCAGCCACGTGTATAGCACGGAGCGACACGCCGTTCTTGATAGCCCACTGCCAAGTGAGTGTGGCTTCCCGGCACAGGGCCATGGACACTGTGCCCCCCTGCTGATTCACGTAGTACATGGCAGTCGTGTTGTCCGTCTGCACCAGGACATGACGATTTCTCAGCAGTGCTGTAAGAGACACAAGTGCGAAACGAATGGCCCTTAGTTCAAGCACATTGATATGGAGGGTCTTTTCCCTGTCAGACCAGACATCTTGCACCGACACATCACCACAGTAAGCCCCCCATCCCAACAGAGAGGCATCAGTGGTAACCGTGATGTCATGGTGTTGATACCCGAAAGGGGTCCCTCTAAACAAGTTGTCATCAGACAGCCACCAGTCCAAGGAGGAGAGGATGACCCTCGGGATAGAGAATTTGAGGGACGGAGGGTGCAGTAGAGCATCATACCTCCGCACAAACCAGTTCTGGAGAGGGCGCATACGCAGCCTAGCGAAAGGCACCACAGAGGTGGCCGCTGCCATATGCCCTAGTAAGCACTGGATAGTGCGCACAGACTGGAACCGGTTCCTTTTAAACATGGACACAAGACCCCTCAGGGACCGAGCCCTCTCCAAGGGGAGCAGGGCCTTACCCTCTACAGAGTCTAAAAGCGCACCAATGTAGGACACCTTGCAGCTGGGCACCAGCTTGGATTTCTCCAAGTTCACCAGGAGCCCCAGGCGTTGGCAAGTGCTAAGTACCAAGCCAATGTCCTGCACCAGCCTAGACTCTGATTCAGCCACGATGAGCCAGTCATCGAGGTACGGAAAGATGGTACAGCCTTCTTCCCGTAGGAAGGAAACCACAGGGGCCACACATTTAGTGAACACTCATGGGGCAGTGGACAGGCCAAAGGGGAGCACCTTATACCGGAAAACCCTATGCCGGTAAACAAAACTCAGGTACTTCCTGTGCTCCTCCCGTATGCCCACGTGAAAGTATGCGTCTTTTAAGTCAAGAACTGCAAACCAATCCCCTTGCTTCAGTAAGGCGATCACCGCCGCCAACGTAACCATTTTGAACTTGGTCACCTTGAGGAAGGCATTAAGGCCCCTCAGATCTAAAATGGGACGTAAACCCCCATCCTTCTTAGGGACCAGGAAGAACCTAGAGAAGAAACCCTTTACAGAGTCCTCATAGGGCAATTCTTCCACAGCACCCTTGGCCAAGAGCGACACAATCTCCGCATCCAGCTCGGCCATAGTGTTATTGACAGCTGTCAGGGGTGAACTGCATCTAGGCAGCTCAACGAACTCCAGCCCGTATCCCAGTTCAACAATAGTTAAGACCCATGAGTCAGATGTTATTGACTCCCACTCAGAGAGGAGTGGACTAAGTCTGTCCGAAAAGTTCGGGGATACGGCTGGCGCGACCCGTCAGTACTGCCTCCCGGCGCCCTGCTGATCTTTCTGCTGGGCCGGTTGCTGTGCCTGACGAGGCTTGAAGGGCCGACGCCTCCTCTGCTGTTGTGCGGGAGGGTAAGGCCGCTGCTGGTAGGCAGGATACTGATGGTAGCCCGGCCGCTGCTGTTGGTATCTGCCCTGGTAGTGGTAAGGGCCAGACCTGGGAGCGTACCGTGACCTGGAGGAGGGCTTGTCCGCTGGAGCCAGACCCAAAGACCGCGCCGTCTGCCGGTCCTCCTTCTTTTTCTTCAGGGTCTCGTCGGTCGACTTGGAGAACAGCGAGTCCCCCTCAAATGGCATGCTCTCCACCCTGGAACGTACCTCTTGGGACAGGGCCGTAGACCGCAACCAGGAGTGGCGCCTGAGGACCACCGCCGACGCCATACCTCTAGCAGCAGTGTCAGCAGCGTGGCTCCCAGCGTTCATCTGCTGCTTAGACAGCCTCACAGCCTCTGTCTGCAGCAGGGACACCACAGCCTTCTGCTCAGGAGGGAGGTCTCGTGTATAGGATGCCAACTTCTCCCAGAGGTACAGCTGGTACCCTGCCATGATGGTCTGATAGTTGGCAATCCTCAGACCCAGGGAAGAAACAATGTACTGGCGCCTGCCCATGGCATCCAGCTTCTTGCCCTCCTTATCGGCAGGCACCGAGGAGTGACCCGATCGCCTGGGGTTGAACTCCTCTGTGACCAAGGAGGAAGGTGGAGGGTGTTTCACCAGAGCAACGAAGCTCACGTTCTCTCCAAGCGGCGGCAAGAAGAGAACTGAGGGAAGGGGCCGTTGGTCGCTGTAGGATCACGTGACCGTTTGGGCGGGAAGACGGTCGCTGAGGCGCGCGACAGACGGCCCCTTCGGAGCCTTGGAAGCTCTAGAAAATTCTCCGGCGGCTGGCCTGCGCCTGCGCAGTCCCATGTGTGGAGGCACAGAAGAACGAAGATGAACATTCCCTTTGGACAATTCCTAAGGTTAAAAAGAAATTCTACCCAAACAGTTGATTATAGCACCAATAGTAGAATAATGACTGAACAATTTGCAATGAAATTATTGAATTTGCAATGAAATTATTGATAGGGCTCTACAGAGGGCAAGTTTGGCAAAACGTGAAGATCTTTTGATGTCACAAAAAAGGACTATGGATTCCAGAATGAAATGTGTTCTGGACTATACCCCCCTTGCATATGATATTAGGAGGGCCATTTACAAACATTGGCATTTGGTGAGAGGGATACCAGGATGTGAGGCACCCCCAGTAATTGCATTTCGTAGGACTCGTAATATCAGGGACCTCTTAATAAGATCTGAATTTGTGTCCTCTCCCACAATGACTCCTAGCCACCTGCCGGTGGAACATTATAGCTGTGGAAGATGTAAGGCCTTTGGTGCTTAATGAACGGGATTTCCAAAGGCTGGATATAAAAACAACCCGGGGGTTTAGCAATTGTAATACACAAAACGTAGTCTATCTAATAAAATGCAAATGTGCATTATTATACATCGGCAGTACTACACGTCAGGTGAAACTGCGTATCCTGGAGCACCAATCCCACATTCGTCATGGTGTTCTAGAGGCTCCTTTGGTCAGTCATTTTTTAGAGGCGGGCCACAGTGAGCGGGATTTTGAATATACAGTATTGTATGTGACCAAGGAGAAACTATCAGAATCCGTGATGACTGACATTCACAGGAAGGAAACATTTTGGATTTATAAACTACATACATTGGCACCGGGAGGTTTGAACGCCAGTAATGATTTTTCCTGTTACCTTTAACACAGCTGCCTTTAATAAATTCTTTCCCCTGATACCATACATGGTGGCTATCGGCCGATATGTCTCTTTAACAGTTCTTGATTGGTTAATTGATCGGCATTGTATAAAATAGGTATTTTGTAATTGACTTTGCACACTTCATGTATTTGACTCTTGTGAAGGAGTGGGGCTGATGTATATATGGATTTGTTATATTATCAAGTGAGTATGAATGAAATTTTAAAATAATGTTATGACTGTTTACAGTATCGCAACTATGTATTATATTGTTACCTTGCACTTTAGGAAATAATTAAGAAAAATACCAGCACCCTTTGTGATACCATCTAGTCATCTTTGAAGAACATCCGAAATGGCTTTTTCAGGAACCAGTCCATCCGTCGATGGCTTGTTCATGGTTGGATCACTCCTTCCCTTTCCAGCGTCTTCGGCAGCCCCTTAGCAGTCTGTTAATGGACTAATTATTTGTGAGGCACAGTGTGCTTGAATGAATTATTCTTTGCCTTAGCACTTTGCACTTTAAGAGGATTATTGTATAGGTCTTAGGAATTAGTATTTATAGGCATTGCACATAGCACTTTACTGTGTCCTCTTTCAACAAATCAATGTACTGCAAAATTGTGACACTGCTGAATGGTTTCTGTGCGGTTCGTTATTATATAGCAGACAACGGCTACTAAGTTGTTATATCTGATACATTATAAGTAATTGTGGCATATATTTGTAAATCATTGTCATTTTTGTTAGTTACGTTTCATGATATTTCTTTGGGCTTATATCTACTCATGTTACTCTCTTACGTTGGTACAGTCCCAAGGGTGCAGCTCTTCTGGGGAATGTGCCATGACTAACCAATCATCCAAACAGGGATAGACTGTACACCCCAGTCTCCTCAGGTGGGCTATCACCACCGCTATACACTTGGTGAACACCCCTGGGGCTGTAGCCAATCCAAAGGCTAATGCTGTATATTGGAAGTTCTCACCTTCAAAATTAAAATGCAGGAACCTCCTGTACTTAGGACAGATGGAAATATGAAAATATGCATCCTGCAAATCTACAACTGCAAACCAAGAATTTGCCGGAATCATATTAATGACCCAAGGTAATGTGACCATCCTGAATTTTGATATTTGCAAGTATCCATTCAACTCTCTAAGGTCTAGGATGGGCCTCTTCCCCTCGTCCTTCTTATCCACCAAGAAGAACCGCGAGTAAAATCCAAATTGGTTATCCCAAGAGGGTACCCTCTGCAGAGCTCCCTTATTCAATAAGGACTCACTTTCCTGTTGCAACTTAGGCAACTCATTTATAGGGGCATGCCCAGGTAAATAAGAAGGATGCAAGGTGTTAAACTCCAACATATAACCTTTAATGATAGATAGCACCCATGTATCTTCACAGACAGCCTACCAGGCCTCAAAATACTGTGATAGTCTGTTGAAGAACAACAACTGGGAGGTCAAAAGAGCCTCTCCTAGTCATAATTGCTCCCTTCTGCGACTGCGTTGGATTTTATTTGGTCTTCCCTGACACCTACCTATGGGACTAATTCTGGGACAAATAAGGAGCTCAATATGGATACTGGTTCCTATATGGTTGGAACCAGTAAGAATGGTACTCCCTCCTGGGCTGGTAGTTCTACTTGCTTGGGCTGCGATAGAAGGAGGTACGACCTGATGATTGCAGCAGCAGCCTGTAAAATCTTGCGGTCTGCCTGTCCTTTTTCTTTTTTGATGAGTAGTCATCAGTAGTTTCCGAGAATAAAGTATTCCCCTCGAATGGCATGTTTTCTCACGTAGGAGTTTTCCACGTCATTGGGTGAACTGACGGTGTGCCTGTTAAATGACTTCGGATGGTTGTAAATGGTTGCTCCTGAGGAAGTCCGTGGGGATGAAGAACTAATTGGAAATTGCCAGCCTTAGTTCCGGGCACCATTGAAGGTTCCACTTTTCATCTTGGAACAAACCATGAACTTGTCTAACCAGCTCCTGAAAGGACTTTGATATAGTACAAGTCATTAATTTGCCGCTGCACCCCTGGATCCTCCTGGGGAGGATTCTTGAATGATATATGTAATATAAGTTATATGCTGAAACTTGTAAAATGAAGATAAAAATTGGCTGCAATATTGTGATATGCGATATTAAAAGAATGATTATGTATATGTAATATATGATTGATAAATAATTGTTTTCCCGTTGGTCTTAGGACCTATATTTCTGGAAGTATTTAGGCCCCTAGCAGCAGTATCCAATACATGCCTGCTGGTACTGATCTGTTGTTTTGATAGGATAAGGACCTCATCACTGATGAGTTTGGCTAATACCTTCTTCTCTTCAGGCAAGCCCTCAAGATAAGTGGCTACCTTATCCCACAGGAAGATCAGACAGCCACTCATGATTGCCAAAAAATGAGCCATCTTAATCGTGAGGGCAGAACCTGAGTAACATTTCCTACCCATCATATCCAGTTTACAACCCTCCTTATCGGCTCGTGTAGTGAGAATGCCTTGTCTCTGGAGCACCTGGAGCTCCTCCACGATCATGGAGGATGCAGGAGGGTGCACAAACTAATAGGAACATTTGTCCTTCTTAATCTTATAGAGAGCTTCCACCTTGTTGTCCGTAGCATGAATGGATGCGGGCTTCTGGCGCAGGTCATCCATGATTTCATTGAAACCCTATATCATTGGGAAGGTCACAACCTCTGGGGTGTCAGAGTATATGTACTTCAGGATACTGTTCTGAGACTGGCTGAGGAGCTGATACATCTATGTCCAGTGATTTAGCCATGTGCATCATTTGCTCAACATACAGCTTGTAATCAATTGCAGGTGATCTCCTCTCAGACTCCTCGAATACCTCCTCAGGGGGTGGTTCAGACGTAAAGCTGGAGTTCCACCCAGATCCAAGAGATTGAACCTGATTCCAATTTCGAGCCCTGTCTCAGCGTCAACAGTTGGGCCCTTGGGTACCACACCAGAACCGAGTCGCGCAACCTGCTGTGGGTAGACCTGGGCACTCTTGGGAGATTGTCTAGGCAAGAAAGAGATTGTCTCGGCGATCAGATAAAGCTAATGAAGCCAGTGAAGCCACTTGCTTGCGAGACTTATGCTTATTCTTATCCTAGTATTTGCGCAGTCTTGATACCGATGCTTCCGTTCGGAACCAGTGACTTTGACTTTCCGTTCACCGGCATCGAGGTATCTCCATCTAGCCTTATCATGCTAGCTCTGGAATGGGCTGAAACTGTAGTATCCTGGAACTGAGATCTCGGACGGCTTCGGTCCTTCGGAACCGATGGATCTGAAGGTTGGTCCGTCAGTGTCGGATCCAAAGTTGCTGCTTCCGCCGGGGCCCCCAGATCCGAATGCTTAGCTCGCTCTGCCAGGGCAGATTTCTTTGCTGCCAGGCTCATGAAGACAGATATCACCTTGTTCCACAACATCGTCTTCAGCCTCGAAGCTCGATCTCCTCACGCTTTGGGGGTGAACAATTGGCAATGTTTGCGGCATTCGACCATGTGCCCTTCCCCTAGGCACAGCGAGTGGCATCAGTCCTGGCCATCTTCGTTCCACAACCCTCACATTTTTTAAAAAGTGACTTGTTCGCCATAGAGACGGTAGAAAAGTCGTGCCCAGCTGCGAATGGGAAGAAAAGGGGAGGGGAGGGGAGATACACTTACCCCCTCGGAACATGACATATTTTACTAAACTACTAAACTACTTATCAAACTATTCCAACTATTATAACTATCTAAGCACTAAACTACTAACTATAAATAACAACTATAAACTGTAACAACCACTACAAACATGAAGCCTAGCTGAGAAAAACGTCTGCTCCTTGCGGCGGCAGAAAACTGATGGAGAAGGGGAGGTGGCCTCCTCACCATGTGACCATTCAGGCAGGAAAAGCCGGCTCGGAGCGGTCTGCAGCGCCCCCCCCCCCGCCCCCCCCCGTTTAGCCTTTTAGCTTGAGAATCCTGCTTTGGATGGATGGCCTGTGCAAGCGCAGTCTCAATGTGTGACTGCATTGAAGACTGTAGATGAACTCCTACTTTTTTTCTAAACCCAAGGCAAATGTAAGTTTATTTTCTCTCACACACCCACCAGCACACTGCAACCACCCATCACATTTTTCTTTGCAATTGATGGTACTCTGTTAAAGGCCAGTTTCTGTTCCTTTTAATGGGGGAAAAGTGAGTCTATTTTATTTCACTTTGCAGTTACATTTTTGAATTTTGGGAATGGAACACTGGGGAAGGGTAGGGCCTATGTTTCCTGGTTGAAATAGCTTTTCTGCTTTTTTGCTTGCTTGCTTGCTGCTGCTGCAGCTGGGTGTGGGATAGGTCTATATATCATTGATTGAGAACAGTTATTTTTTTCGTGGTGGGGGAGGCCGCTTCAGCCACTTCTAAGCTCTGCTTTCAATTTCTATTTCCGTTTTTAATGGTGAGGTGGTATCTATTGAAGAAAAGGACAATTCCTAAAATGGCAGCCTAGGTGCTCTCTCTCTGATGCAATGAGAAAACCCATCTGCATTAGCAAGATTGGGGCAGGGGGGGTGCAGATCAGAGGCTTTTCAAAATTTCCTTTTGCCCTGTGTGCAGTCCAGAGAGAACATTGGCAACAAATGAGCACTCTGTACATATTCACCAGGCTGGATTTGATTTAAATCAAACTGATTTAAATCACGATTTAAATCACGATTTAAATCACTAGTCATTAAGGCTTGATTTAAATCATAGTTTTCTGCATAAAGACTAATTCTTGCTGGTATAACTTTAATATGCAAGTAGATGCCTGCCTTACCGATAGGTAAAGGAACTTCATTAAAGTATTCCCAAACCGGGTCTCTTTTACGGCCTGCTGCCATTATAGGTTTTTTCCTCCAAGGAAAGAATGTGATAAACCTCAGGTCATACACACAAAAGATCCAAAGACTTGTGCAGTATTGTGCTCAAAAAGTTTCACTTTCATTTTGTACTGCTTGCCCCTCCCTCCTCACACTTAGTTTCTTCTTGTGCAGATCTATTCCACTCCAAACAATCAGAAAAATATTGTTTCTATTCACTGAACTTCTTGAAACTTAGCCCTGGAGGGGTTGATTCTCTCTTCATAGGTTTGTAGAACAATAGGATTAAGGTCTTTTTCTCAACTCTGTTCATGTTATAACATTTTTGCTGTGAAGAAGAGGCATGTGATCTCTGCTGAGCTGACACAAATTCAGTTTTGAGAACTGCAAAACCAAGCATCTGTGATAATATCTTGTAGGCAGAGAAACTGCCCAATAATCTTACAAAAACCTCTGGAAGAGCATGACATTGTGAATGGATTAATGGAATTTATTTACCCAAAAAAATTAAACATATACAGCCTTATTCTACATAATTAAAAACTAATCTTTATTTCATGTTGGAATAACCTTTGGATGGTAATATATTTTCCTCAAAAAGCATTTTATTTAAAAAAATCCGATTTAAATCAAAAAAATCCGATTTAAATAAAAAAATCTGATTTAAATAAAAAAAATCCGATTTTTTTTTATTTTTTTAAAAAAATCATTGATTTTTATCCACCCTGTTATTCACGTTCTTCATTTTGCTGCTCCCTAAAATGGTGTGGTACAGTTTTAAAAGGGCACCCAACTAGTTAATGCTTAGACGAGAACTTGAAAAACACAGTTGAGTAGCACTTTCAAAACCATAGCAAATGCATTGCTCTAGGATTTGGGGATTCTCTTGGTAGATATATATTTTGTGCCTTCTCCAAAACTGTGATTTTCTATGTTTGCTGAAGTGGATGCTGGACCAGTTCCTTTTTAAAGCTGATTAATGCCCCCAGCATTAATCAATTAAGTTGATTAATGCCCAGCAAGAAATTAATTAAGTTGATTAATGCCCAGCAAGAAAATGTCCCCCCATGGGTCAGTAATGACTCAGTGCTTGCACAGGGGACTACCTTTACCTTTAATGCCCTCAGCGAGCCTGTTAAGCATTCTTTTTAAAATGTCTACACTCTAAAGAGTTGGTCAAGTAGCCAGTAAGTATGTATTGACAATTGTTCACAACCTAGGCAGCTACAGCTAACATGAACTGGTTTCAAGCATATAATAGTATTATTGCACAGTGGCTTCCTTTGCATGGTGGTTGTTTGGATAAAAACCCATAAAACACTTTGGAAAATTTGAAATGCTATTACAAAAAGTTAGAAGCCACAGAGATTACACCCTGCCTGCACAACTCAGGCAAGCCTGCCCAAGCAGACATTTGCACATATTTGCTAAGGACATAAATATAACATCTAACATGTACAGGCCAGAATATTCAGACTACATCCGAGATTCTTATTTTATTTCAAAATAAAATAGTATAGTATACATATTATTTGAAACTTTGCTTGTACTCACTTATGGGATATGAGTTTGAAGAAAGAACAAGACTGCTACTACTCTGAACTCTGTACATTGCTCAGAAATTGAGTGCACAGCAACTGTTTTGTATTCTGCCCTGACTCAGAGACTTCAACCATTCATTTACTAAATGAAGGCATCTGTGATGCCATAATTTAGTAAATGTCAGTACTAAGTCATCCGTATGAATAAGGCAGAAACAAACAAGACTCCAGTAAATGAATGTCCAGGAAAACTTAAAAAATGTTCCCCTACAGGCTTTTCTGTGTTGCATTTCTGAGCATCAAATACGTGACCATTAGTTTGTTCTATGCACATGGTATATGTATATTTGCAGATCTTAAAGTGACTATTCTAAAAGTGAATTTCAGAAACAAAACACAGGAAATTGCTGAGATACCACTATAACCACGGGCCAACTTTTCCTAGGTTTGGTCCAGGCCAGAAGGATTGTTAGGGGGTGCCCAGGGCCCCCAAAATTTCTGGGGAGCCCCTCCCTAAATACCCCATGGCCCTGCCTCCACAGATAGTGGCAATGGAGGTCCCTCCCTTTGATGTCATTGGCTCCTCCCTATGATGTCACTTATAGACCCAGCATAGCAACGCCTTTGGCCCAGCCCCAGCCCCCCTCCCCAGGAAATTGGAATGTCTATGCCCTTGAGTAGGAGTGAAAAAAGCACAAAAAGGGGAGAGATTGGAGGCATTCAGAGAAGGAAAAGAGGAAATAGTAGGGGAGGAGAAAATGAGGTTGCTCCATAACTCCATTACCCACTTGTTCATTTATAATGTTTGTGACTTATTTGAGTTCATTTTCTGCCAAAAAATTGTAGCTAAACTTAAGACTGGCTGTCAAACTTCTAGCACAGATGCCTTTGCATTAAGGCTGAAGAGATGAGGCTTCCTACCACAATCAGTTTCTTGATCTAAGAGCTGTTGAAGCTGCTTCATTTCCTCAGTATATGCAAATGAATGGGACAAAAGACTTACAACGTTATGCAGCTCTAACCTACTACTTGTCTCGCAGATTCCACTGTATCTTTTGCAGCACATGCTTCTGCTTGACCCACAAAAAAGCTACAACCAGAGATATGATCGAGTTGCTTTTGATGTACTAGTGCAGCTGTTCCAGTAGTTTCAGTTGGCTGTATTCCAATTGAGGGGTCCACCGTCTTTCCATCAGCACATTTGGATCTTCAGGTAGGCTGATCCTTAAGGTAGACTCAAAGCATGCAGTCTTCCAGTGTGTAATATTACTGCAGGGTTCTTCAATACTACATCTTTTCTTAAGAATTTCTGCCAGTCTAACTCCTCTGAACCTTTACTGAAGCAAACTGATCTCCATATAAGAAGGTGCTGTTTGCATCTGCATATCAGAAGGAGATGTTTGCATCTACCCCGCCCTCCCCTCTCCTCCTCTATATCTGACCAGTTTCTTTTGGCCCTCCATGCATCTGACGAAGAGAACTGTGATTCTTGAAAGTTTATGCTACAATAAAATTGGTTAGTCTTAAAGGTGCTACTGGACTCTTTTTGATTTTGCCTTATCATTATAATATCAGTGGGAGCAAGAGAAATTCACATGGAGACGTTACCTAAGTTTTGTACCTTTCATTTTATTCTTATCTAAAATATTAGGATTCCTTTTTAAATTCACACTATTTTAGTAGTTTTTCAGTCTACATTCTGAAAGGTAATCAAAGAGCTTGAAACTAGGAGAAAATGTTAATATGTGTCAGTTTAACTAACAGATTTTTCACTAGCTCAGTGCAAAAATATTCATGACACTATTTTATTCGGAAAACACAGGGAAAATATTTATTGCACACAAGTCATTGCCACATAAAATACACTTAAATAATCCAAGCAACTGGATCTGGAGAGACTGTTGCATCCAATGGTTGTGTTGAGCCATGAATCATTTCTAGAATGTTAAGTATTTCCTTTAATAATTGATGCAGACAGTTTGAATCTTTCTGCATATTATATCAAGTGTGAGTAGATTGCATTAACACTGCTTAAACATTTCAACTTGTCAGTATGGCCAACTCGATTTCTGAAATATTTGCAGTATTTTCCCATCGAAACAGTAATAAAGGTAAAATAAATATATGCCACTGCTTTATAATCACTGAACATTAATGAATATTTTATGTCTTTTTAAATCTCCCTGTTTAATTTTAAAGGGTGAAATTAAGTCTCCTTCACGCAATATGCCAATTATCTGTAAATCAAACAATAACTCAGCCATTATACTCCTCTTTGTTAATATACCAGAAGCTAATTTGAAAACACTAGATGGCATTTTTAAGAGAATAATTGAATAGTCCTTCCTGCCCTCTGGTGGTCAATAGTTGCAATTTGCACATGAAGTTCAATTAGCCCTACAGCATAACTGAAAGTATTTAAACTAATTTGTAAAAAAAAATTGAATGAGTAAGGGAGACAAACAAGAATATCAATGTAAAACTGATTCACATATCACATGATCCCCTATACAGTAATATAGTTCAATTCACATTTTTGGGCTGCAATACAAAATAATAGGGCCCTGTTTAAACATTTCCTTTAGATGTGTCCAATGTCTAAAAGCATGCACATGCCAATCAGGCATTTAATTTTCATTTAGAGCACCTGCAACACAAACTGCTTTTAAAAACTAACTTCAATTATATCAAATGAAAAAAGAGAAAGTAATACTAAATTAACAGATTCCCATTGGTATGCCAGAATTATTTTTGCTGAACTATGTAGTATCCATACCTCTCCCCCCAAAATTATACTGATGTAGTAACTGCAGTTAGATTAACTTTTTGCCAAACTCTGGAAATAAAAAAACAAGTTCCCAACAGAAATGTTTTTGAACAAGTAAATGATTTTTTGAACATGTTTTGATATGACTTCTAGCCTTACAGAAGAATCAAGATGTTGAAAAAAATAAGATTTACAATAGAAAGAGGTGTTGCAATGTATGGTATTAACCTTTGTATAATGAACTTTGTTAGTAGCAATTACTACTGATATTTGTATCTAAAGACTACCCATATACAGAATTTTATTTTGTTTCCCTTTTTGAACCAAAACAACACAAACTACTACTGTAAAATCCCTCTCATCAGAAACAGATAGTCTTACAACACTGAGGGTTGTCATTTGAAAGGGGGGGGGGAATCCACTTTAAGCACTGTGGTGCTATTTTCTGGATTGCAGCCATTAAATCTCGTTCCAATTACATTCCTTTGAAAAATGATGTACCTATAAGAATGTTTCTTATTCAATAACACTGTACAACCATCCATTACCATCAAATCCTGAACCTCAGTCTCAAACACACATTACAAATTTCTACTGAAGTTAATGAAATATATTTGCCATTAAAAGACACCAGAATTTCCACTCTATTTTTCAATCTTTGGTAGTGCTGAGAAATTTCATTTTCATATGGGAATGGCAGAAAAAAATTACGTAACAGTGCAAGACAAAGTATCTATTCTAATGATTAATATCTTTGTGATTGGCTTTTTACTAGAATTATAAATTTAATTTCTTTATAAAGAAATTGTATGTTCGTAACTACAGCATTGTGTAAGGAGGTCTATTAGAAGCAACAGGACAAGCTATATTAGTAAGTTTATTATGCCGAAACTAAGGGCTCTGGATTATTTATTTTTAGTCTGTTAGCTACTAAGCATAGTTAAAATCATTTTAATGCTATAAAACCGCCTTTGAAATTACATCCGTTCACAAGCCTATATTCTTAATTTTTAAGCAATCTTCTTCCTTAGAAAAAATCCAGAAAACTTGTGTTGAAATAAGAAAGATGAGCATCTAGTAGACACAGGTGTTCAAAGGAATGGAAAGTTTAATGGATTTCACTGGTCATGACAAAAAAGACGCAAATCAAACAAAATACAGGGGAGGGGGGTTAGCAGCAAAAAGTTTCAAATGCATGGTTTTCCTATCTAATTTTCACTCCCTAAAGCATGAATTCCAGAGCACTAGCTAAATTACAGGGCAACAGTATACAGAGTTACTCCACATTAGGCCCATTGATATCAAAGATCTTAGACTGGAATAACTGCATAGGATTACGCAATCTGCTACAGAAAAAAACCAAAATGAAATCTTTACCTATGGAGTCTTTACCATTAATTTGGTCATTCGGAGTCCTTTTTGTTTTTTCTATAATGTACAGAATCCAAAATTCCTGTCAAACTCAAAAGGCTAAAATTACTGACACTAAACCTGTTTTATGCTGGTTGGTACCATATTTCACACTATTATGTATGCTTCATATTTCTTTTTTGTTTGTTTGTTTTGGCTCTTTTTTTTAAAGAACTGATATAAACACGACTAACTACAGAACAGAAAACTGTGAAATATGAACAAGATTCAAAGCACCACAGAGTTAATTCCACGTATGTACAGAGGCTTTTTAACCTTTTGTGGGGGGTGTTAGAACAACGCCCCATAAGGGGAAAGGAGCTGCTGCTGGAAGGAAAAACAGGCCACCATCATCAGTCATGTTCATAAGCAGATTGCTTTCTGCATATGCATTGGACTTCCCGGATCATGGCCACTGTGATTAAGTTGGACAATAATTAACATTAAAAGAAGAGACGCAAGATATACTCTTGTTTTTAGGCTGGGAATGTATGTGTCGGCTGGAATTAACTAAGCAGAAAAAGCAGAGGAGCTGATTGTTTTATAGGGGTGTATACAACAAGGTTAGGGAACAGACAAGGACTTCAGCTTCTATGCCAGAAGGCTATGGTTATTTTAGGAAGTACATCTGTCACTCAATGATGGATTGGCAAGGAACTTATCTTTGCAACATCACCCCTTGCTGGCTATTCTATAGAACAACAGCAATATCATTCTTAAAGAGAAACCACTTTTCTGCCATTCCATCCGCAGTCAAGGCAATACTATAGCAATTTATTTAACCCAAGAACATACTCAAGAGCAAGACAAAATGTAGGCCCCCCCACACACAAAAAAAGGCAGAGGATCAAGAAAGAATGGATTTGCTACTAAAATGTAACATGCTACCAAAAGCATTAGTCCTTTTGGACAAAATTAATGCAGATTTTAAATGTAGGTCACACCATCTGATGTACCTACAGTAATCTTTCATCATCCAGTTAATTAAAATCTAAAATTTGAATAACGAAAGACGAAAGGAAGTCTGCAGTCTGAATACATAAGCCTTCTTTAACAAAGCCAACATTAGTTATAATGAGCTACATTTATTCTTCAGCTGTGAGACAGAACTCACCTCCTGAATGGTACTGCTTCCTGAGAAGTTGAGGTTGTACTCCCGCTGGACTTCTCGATGGGTGACGATCAGCATGAAGTTTTGATTTAATGATTCCTGCAGGGCACTGAAAGGGTTGAAAGAAAAACAAGAAAATCAGTGGCAAGCATGTTCTAGCTTGCTTTACATTTAACTGCAAAAACCCCAGGAGTACCCTAAACTCTGCTGAGACAAGTCCAGGCACAATGTTATCATCACTTTCTTTTTGCTCCTAAAGGCAAGGAAGCATGCAGAGAATGGCCAAGGGGACTAACCTGTTAACTCCTTCTCTCCTAAGGTGGCTGGAGAGTCTAAGGCTACATTTTAACTTTTCTGGATTTTCAAAACACTGAGGCAACACCAATCGCCACAGCCTTCAACTATAGTTAATACATGAGAATATTAACTGAACCTGAAATAAAAGCTTAGAGACCTTGAAAAATAACAAATACACTAACAAATATACACAGATATTTTATATAAAGTAAATGCATGCATACTGTCTCTTGTCAAGTATTTATATACCTTTCTACCTTTTGGGCACAGCTTTATGTAATGTTATCTGAATACATATCAACATTGAGAATTTTATACTATTTATTTATAAATTTATAATATATACACACTGTTGTATACATGTACACATACCTGCCCCTGTTCTTTATAAGCACTGATTATTACTTTTCAAATGCTACTGAGAGGAATGAGAAACTCTGATGCTTACTCAAGAAATAACAAGTGCACGTTTAGCTAAAGACAAAATTTCATCCCCATTTTTCATAATTTATTCGTAAATGTCATTTATTCACTAAACTGGAAATGGTCAAGGGTAATAAAGAAAAGAATTATTTTTTTGGTAAAGCTTACAATTCTGCTTAAAAATTTCGTCCCCATTTTTCGTAATTTATTCGTAAATGCCATTTATTCACTAAACTGGAAATAGTCAAGGGTGATAAAGAAAAGAATTGTTTTTTGGTAAAGCTTACAATTCTGCTTAAAAACCATAAAAGAGATTTCTTGAACAGTACTGTACTACAAATACATAAATATTCAGTATCTTATTGCCTCCATTATTGGCTCTTTAACCTTACACCATTCCTTTATCTTTTTTCTGATCGCAGCTTTTAAAGGCTTATCTGTACAATAGTGGCTTTGATTTCTGAAAGTGCCATGATATGTGAAGACAGCAGCAGGGTCTAGATTGTTAGCAATTAATGGCTACGTTAGCCAATTTTCTTCACCTTCACAGTAGTAAATAACAAACCTGCTCTTAGCAGGCAAAAAGAGCATTTAAACTGGAGTTAATATCAGAGGCAATGCTTGCACTCCTCTCAAATGCATATGTAATCTGTTTTTTCTTTATTTTGGCAAAATTGCTATAAATAAATACTACAACCTACTAATTTTATAGGAGTGCTTTATAGGAGTGCTCTTTGCCATAGTACAGGATAGAGAGGACAGAATTTAAATAAAGGACATATACAATCAACAAAATGCATTTAAAGTTCACTGTGACAAATCCTTCAAGTTCAATAGAGTTTCTGAAAGTGTAAAAGACAATAATAACTGGTCCTTTATTTAATTAGATCCACATGTAATACACTGGCTTGAGATAACAAATTAGATTATATTGTCATTTGTCTAAATAAGAACTCAGCATTAGAGGAAGTACCTTGCCTAATGAAGGTATAGTGAACACCAATGATTTATCTTGGCTAAAAATAACACTAAAATATTTTCAAAGAGGCAAAATCAACATCCATTCCTTGACCAACTATTTGATTCAGGTATTTAGAGAGAACTGTTATAAAAAGACATTTTTTGTAAGTGTTCCTACTTCCAAGATGTAGGGGGAAATAATGTATATACTGGCACTGCAGATTTCCATATGTGCTCAGTTATAAACTAAGAAACACTTCACTTGAAATTTCCTCAAGTGATTTATCATTAAGATTGTTAATTCTGATCTGCAGCTCCTCTTGTAAAAGTTCGATTAATTTTTCCCTATTGTAATTCTAGAAGGATAGCCATGGTAGTCTTTTGTAGCAAAATAAAACAGATACACAGGGCACCTTAAAAAAACACCATTTATTCCAACATGAGATTTCATGAGTCAGAGCTTATCCGTTAGAATAAATGTTGTTTCTTTAAGGTGCCTCACACTTCTGTTTTATATAGCAGCTCAGATTGCATCCTCAGTTTTTGTTGCATCCTCAGATTTTGTTTCCAATGCAGGTGTTTGGAACTTGGGATGCATTTTTCCATAGAGATGCAGGTTAGTCATTAGGATACCAAGTCAGCCTGCAGTCGCTAAAATATTTCATTGTTTGCAGTGAGAAACAGAGGGAAATAATGATGTTCTAATATTGTACAGTAATTAAACAAGACAGCCAAAAAAAGTATAGGATAAGAAATTGTTTTTATTCTCTTTGAATGCTGGTGCTGCCGTGCTTACATGAAATAGGTTTAATTAGAGAAGTCTAAAGATGCATAGCACAGATCACACTGGGGGAAGGAGGAGAAGATTACTTGAACTCACACCTGAAGCCAATCTGCTTCAAGTTTTTGGATCCCTTCAGGAACAGCTAACGGGGAGGGGAGGGGTTGTTTTGAAAGTTTTAAAAAGAAAGCAGGAGTGGACTGGGTGGCCAAAATAGCCCTGGAAATGATCCTCAGCTGGTGTAAGGCTGAAAAGAAGGTGGGGAAAGAGAAGCTATGTGTGTTCTCACAGGCTGCACTACAACTAAGCTTGCTCTGTGTTCTTCCCCATTGGCCTGGGTCTAGTAGGGCCAGCACAGAGAAACAATCATCAGTTGCACATTGCCCAAGGCACACACAAAAGCCTCTTCTCCTACCCTTGCTTCCTCTCTGTCCCCTTTTCTAAGAGTCTCCTTCCTTCATTCCTGCACTTCTGAGCTCCCACATACCTGTCCTCATTCTTTGCTCCTCCTCTACCTTCCAAGCTCACTTCCTGTCTTCTGCTGCGTTCTTAAGTACACCTTGTTCATAACTTGGGTATTTGTAAGTAGACAGTTCACTGTACTAAGCATTTAAAAGTATAGTGTGTTCATAATCACATTTATATGAGCATTCCCTATTTGATTAGACATTATACATACAAAGGTGTATTGTATGAGCAGTTGCTAGCGGTGGAGCTCTGTATGACTTAAGACTATGCATATGGTTCCCAGCACTAAATGTGAGTTGTGCACATTTTCCCCATAGTTTCTGGTAGTTGCCACCTATATGAGAAAGTAGGAATCACATCCGTGGGAAGCTGGGGAGTGAATTCGTCCCAATCCTTATTCTCTTTCAAAGCTCACAAAGCTTACAAAGCCAAAAATCTATTTTAAAACTTTCCTTCTTTATTACAGTCAACGACCAGAGAGAATTTTAAAACTAAGTACATACAGATCACAGTGTACACATTCACATACCTCTCTCTCTGAACTGAGGCTTTTGGGTTTTCTCTGTAACGTTTCTAGAGAGTTTATTATGTAAGCATTTATTTAGGATTTATAACTTGCTCTTCCAGTTTGATGTAATGATTAAGAGCAGCAGGGACACTAATCTGGAGAACTGGGTTTGATTCCCCACTCCTCCACTTGAAGCCAGCTGGATGACCTTGGGTCAGTCACAGCTTCTAGGAGCTCTCTCAGCCCCACCCACTTCACAGGGTGTTTATTGTGGGGATAATAATTGCATACTTTTTAAACTGCTCTGAGTGGGTGCTAAGTTGTCCTGAAGGGTGGTATATAAATCAAATATTATTATTATTATCATCCCAAAGGATTTAGCATTCTGGGTTATATTTTGCCACTCCATGCAATTAACAGTGACGCATTATGTTGCCACAAAGGTATTTTCAGTGACACAAGAGGTAATTCTGTTGGTGAATAAGCCTTTTGTGTTGGAAAAAGAATTCTTGAACCAATGAAAATGTTGCCATTAGTGGCAAAGCATGGTAAGATTCTTTGAAATTTATAAAAAAATAAGGAATTTATACCCCCCACCTTTCTCCACAATGGGGACCCAAAGCGGTTTACATAATTTCCCTATTTTATCCTCACAACAACTCTGTGAGGTGGGTTAGCCTAAGAGTGAGTTACTGGCCCCAAGGTCACCCAGTGAGCTTCTGTGGTAGAGTGGGGATTTGAACCTGTGCCTCCCAGATCCTAGTCCAACCGCTACATCATGTTGACTCTATTATAGATCCCAGAAATGTAAAATATACTAGTAAAACCAATCAGAATTACAGCACTCACTCATTCTGTCCTTCATATTTATTCATGCATTTCATGATGTGATTAATATCTGGCAACTTCTTAGCTTTTCAGACAGCTAAGCAAAACCTATAGGAAATTCTACATATTCAGAGCTTTAGAGAAATCAGGACTGTTATTTAGTCCTGATTCCCAGGTTGCAGCCATAGCCAGATCTGCATTTTTTCATCTTCGGTAGGTCAGGCAAATCTTAGATCGCTGCCTGACAGCCGTGGTGAAATGGTTGAAAAACAACAAATTGAAATTGAACCCAGACAAGACCCAAGTGATGCTTGTTGGGAAAGCAGAGATCTTGAAGAACATTGTACGCCCCGCTTTCAATGGAGTCCATCTGACCCTTGCAGACTCAGTTAAGAGCCTAGGGGTTATACTGGATCCAGTGTTATTACTAGAAAAACAAGTTAAGACAGCGACAAAAAATGCTTACTACAACCTCACTCTAGCCTAGAAGATGGCTTCTTATCTTGACACGGCTGACCTGGCTACTTGGATCCATGCTATGGTAACATCAAGGCTTGACTATTGTAATGCTCTATGCATAGGTCTCCCATCTGTTAACTAGAAGGCTCCAATTAGTGCAAAATGCTGCAGCTTGACTGTTATCAGGAGCGAGCAGGAGCATGAACATCACTCCCATCCTACAGTCGCTCCACTGGTTACCCATCAGTTACCATGCTCAGTTCAAAGTATTAGTTATTACATACAAAGTTCTTCACGGCTTTGGTCCGGCGTACTTACAGGTCCGCCCCCCTATGTTCTTCCACAGCAGCTTCGCTCATCTGAATAGAGTCTCCTGCAGGTGTCAGGCTGCACACAGGTAAAGTCAGCACCAGCCTATACATGGGCTTTCTCTGTGGTGGTCCCTATCCTGTTGAATGACCAGCCTGAGGAAGTCGGAAGAGCCCCCACTCTCACTTTTCGTGAACAATGCAAAACCGAACTATTCAAAAAGGCTTTTTACTCAAATGGGAGGGCTGTATTGTAGGGAAGATGCTTTGCTAATGAGTTAGGGACCATAGACTTCATTACTATATTGCCTTACATATTATCTGCTGCTTTAAATATGTACTCCTATGTACCACCAGTGCTCCATGTTGTCTAATGTTAGTCCTAGAATTGATTATGTTCTGCTTCAGTATTTTTTCTACTCTGTATTGGATTCTTGCTAATACTATGTCTTTTAAACTTGTATCTATTTACCCTATGGTATTGTTTATGAAATGTCCTTGATACTGATTATACTAATCTCATACTGTGCAATCTGCCTTGAGTCTCAGTGAGAAAGGCGGACTATAAATAAATAAATAAAATATGCAAATGACATCACGTTACTGGCAGAAAATAGTGAAGACTTGAAACGACTACTGATGAAGATTAAAGGAGAAAGCACCAACACAGGATTTGGGACACTGAATATCAAGAAGACAAAAGTAATGACTACTGAGGAATCACACAATTTTAAAGTTGGCAATGAGGAAACTGAAATTGTTCAAGAGATTTTCTATTCCTTGGCTCAATCATCAACCAAAAGGGAGACTGCAATGAAGAAATCAGATGGAGACCGAGACTTGGAAGAGCAGCGGTGAGCGACCTAGAGAAGATCCTTAAAGATAAAAATGTCTCTGGGAACCAAGATCAAGATAATCCAAACTATGGTATTCCACATTACTAAATGGATGTGAAAGTTGGACAGTGAAGAAAGCTGACAGGAAGAAAATTGATTCATTTGAAATGTGGTGCTTGAGGAGAGTTTTGTGGATACCATGGACAGCCAAAAAGACAAATAAGTGGGTACTAGATCAAATTAAGCCTGAATTCTCCCTAGAAGCTAAAATGACAAAATAAAAGCTATCATACTTTGGTCACATTATGAGAAGACAAGATTCTCTGGAAAAGTCAATAATGCTAGGAAAAGTGGAAGGCAGCAGAAAAAGAAGACGACCTAAAATGAGATGGCTTGACTCAATAAAAGAAGCCACGTCCTCCAGTTTGCAGGATCTGAGCAAGTCTGTTAATGATAGGACATTTTGGAGGTCTTTCATTCATAGGGTCGCCATAGATTGGAAGCAACTTGATGGCAAATAACACACACACCCTGAGATATTTCCAGAAACAGATCGTTAAATGGAAAATGTAGGGCTCTGATAGATTATCTACAGCTAGAAATTGACAACAGTTGTCCTTTCTTCTTGAAATTTTCAAACCTCTCCTCATCTTTTGACACAGCAAACCATGCTAGAATAACATGCAAGGCTGTCGAATCTGGTTCCATGTTTCTATTATTTTTGGTGAGAATACAGTGAATAGCTCAGTCTCCTGGTAATCAATATGCAGTTTTCTAGAGAGTTCAGTTTTATCAACAATGTTGTTTAACATCTATACAGAGATGCTGGGAGGGATCATCCAGAATTCTGAAGCTGGTAGAATATGATGTGTACTTCATTAACTAAATACACAGGAACAGCTGTCTTAGTTCTAAACTAGTGCTTGGAGGATGTGATTGAGCAGATGGTACTAACTGGACTTAAATTTCAATCCCTACCAGATCAGTTAAAATGGGAGGGTAAAGAAGGTCCTCAGAATGGGTGGTAGATGGGATGGTAGTTCCCTGCTTGATCCGTTTAGGAGCCATGTGATGCTCCACACATTGGCAATTGTCAGGGGACATTTTTGTTAACTTCATCAGCTATGCAAACTACATCCCTTTCTGGAAAAAAGTTCTTCTTTCTTATCTGTGGGACTGACTACTGTAACAAATCTTGAAGACAACTTGCAAGCTTAAACAAGAACAGAAAGCTATCCACCTCTTGGCAGACATTGGGAGATGGGAATATATTTAATCAATTTGGGAGCATGGTAACCAATTTGATTTTGGGCCCAACGCAAGGTGTTGGCTATCCTACATAAATGGAACCCTCATCAATCTTATATACTATTAGCCAAGTGGCCCTGATCTGAGGATTCTTAAATATGGAGATGGGAGCCATGAATAGACAAGACAGATCTTCTTACACACCTAAAAAATACCCTAGGTTTGCAGAAAAATCTGGAATCTAAAAAAATACATGGGGGGATTAAAACCCCCAAAATGATAAAAGGAGTGCCTGTAACTTTAACCAGATGTCCTCAATGGCTGTTGCTAGGCAACCAGAACAGTTTAGCCTGTCTTCCAGGATTGCTTTCTGTCACTAAAAGGCACAGTGGCAGTGCTGGTAGGGCCCTTTCCAGGCTGTTATGCTTTGAGAGAGGACTAATCAGGGCCAGGCCTATATGCAACCACTGGGTTACTTAATACCATACAACTTGCATGACTCACCCAAACCTGGCTGCTTGCTACTGTTCAAAACTACCCCCCTCAAAAAACCAGTGTAGTGCAGTGGTTATAATTTCAGCACAGAATCTAGGAGACTCAGGTCCACCACTCTCCTGAGGAAGCTTACTGGGTGACTTTGATCCAGTCACACACTTTCAGCCTAACCTACCTCCCAGGGTTGTTGTGAGGATAATATGAAGGAAAGTAGGATGAAGTAAGCTACTCTGGGTCCCAGTTGTGGAGAAAGGCTGTATATAAATGAAGTAAATTAATAAAAATGGATTGATGGGGGGACAGAAAAAGTTAAGTTATTTAGTGGGTTTGAAGGCGAGAAGGGAAGCATTTGGAAGCTGCCAGGAGGAGGGAAAGAGGAAATTGTGTGGGGAAGGGGATACAGAGAAAAGCAAAGTACCCCCTGCAGGTCCTTGCAGGTTCCCCACCATGCATCAGTATGCACCATGGAACTGGGCGTAATGGTTTAGAGTGGCAGGACTCTAATCTGAAGAACCGGTTTGATTCCCTATTCCTCCGCCTAAAGACTGATCTTGGATCAGTCAAAGCTTCTAGGAGCTCTCACAGCTCCACCCACCTCACAGGGTGTTTTGTTGTGAGGATAATAAAAACATACTTTGTAAACCGCTCTGAGTGGGCATTAAGTTATCCTGAAGGGCAATATATAAATCGAATGTTATTATTAGCGTTATTATAACCAACTACGAAGCTTTTCTCCCTCTTCCAAAGGAACTTTTAAAAAAAATGAATACTTATATATGTTTCACATCTAGATAATATCTATCAAATTTACAGAAAGTTAAGTGAATGAGCAGAGCTTTCAAGAAAAACCCATACGGAATTTTATTTTGTGTATCTCATAATATCTGTTCCAGCGTTTCTTGAGAAATCAGCCCAGCTTAAATTAATACAGACCAACTATGTTATTAAATTTTGATCTCTCCAATAATACAGTTTGAATAAATGGTTAGTAGAAATGGGGAACATGGTCAAGCATTATTCCTAAGAATAATGCCCTGTATACCATCTAATAAACCTACTGACTTTTAAGGGTTAACATATGGTATCTTTCAATCACCCATAGCACATCAGTTTCTTGTTAATATTCTGAAGTTACAGATGGATATATGTAGACACCCAGGTATGTGTTTTACGGGAAGATTTAGGGATTGGCTCTCTTTATGAGCAACAAAGATTAATTTTACAGTATTGTGTAGATTTCTGGGATATTCCTTGCCTCCCACAATTTTATCAACGCAAGACTGGAAATATTATCCCCCTACCAAACTCTGAGTTTGATTAAAGACTTTAGGACTTCTACTTAACTGCTTCTTCTTATTCTTTTTCTTTACAAATCTATCCACATAAATTGCCAGTTAAGATATGGTATTGTGAAGGTGGGTTGCAACCTAGGGTTTTTGAAAGAAATCTGTAGAAACCAAGTTATGAATGTCACCTGTACAATTGTAGAACAGCACCATTAGGATACCAACATTACATTGCATTTTTTAGAAAGACTCAAAAGATCAGTAGTTTGACTCTTTGAAACAAAATTGTATAACAGTTATAGCTAAAGTCAACTCGTAAAAGGCAATTCAGCTCTGCTAGCGATTAATATGCAGTTCATTTGGCTTTAGCAGTCTGTAAAATTAAATCAAAAGCAGTTAATTTATTAAATACAATTGATCATGTTTGTACCTAAATCTCTAATTCTGAACTTGGCACCAGGTGGTTGCTGAAGATCCCCTAGAATTACAACTGATCCCCAGGTGACAGAGATCAGTTGCCTTGGAGAAAATGGCTGCTTTGGATGGTGGGGTCTATGGCATTATACCCTGTTAGGGTTGCCAAATCCCCTTACCCTCCGGGTGGGAGGTGGGAAACCTGGCACTCATATTTGTTTTTTTTTTGAAAAAATTTTTATTGGGTTAGAATCCGTTATTTTTACATTTACATTCAATTTTCCCCAAATTTTTCATTTCTAACCCCCTCCCTTCCCCCCCCTTTTGTTGACTTCCAACAGTTTTCCAACCCTTTGTCCCTTTTCCCTTACTTCTATTAAATTTCTCTATCTAAAACAAATACATATTCTCCATTATACTAAGCAGTACATCCTTAACTACTTTTCTTATTATATACCCAAACTGTAAGTCTTTGTTTCCATCTTAGATAAACAATTTATCCCTTTTCCAATTTTAAATATTTCTATATCATAAACCTATATATCATAAACCATAAAAATCTTACACATTTAAATCAAACAATTTGACTTATTCTCTATGTATTACTCATTCTATCTTTTTATGGTAATTCTATATAACTCTCGTCACATAGTCAATCAATTTGACTCGTCTATACATTCAGTTTGGTGCATTATACAAATCTTATCAAAGAAAGAAAATATTGTTGGTTACTCAATCCGTATATTTAATCCTTATCCTTAATTATTTTCTATCAATATTCTATTTATTAACCAATATATATCTATATATATATCAATCTGTTAATCTAACTGCTTATAAATTCACATTTATCTCTTCCCCCCCCGGTAGAGTCACCCCCCTCTACATTTTATTATACTTCAGTAGTTCTCAAACTGCCACAGTTTTCCTCCCACCTCCCATTTCTTCTCCAGATATTGTTTCAGCTTCTCCCAATCTGTGTTAAACTTCCCTGAGTCCAGATTTCTCAGTTTTCTTGTCATCTTGTCCATTTCTGCCATGTACAGCAATTTGTAGGTCCAATCTTCAATAGTTGGCACTTCTTGTACTTTCCATTTTTGCGCATACAAAAGTCTAGCTGCTGCTGTCATATAAAATATCAACGTCCTGTGATGGGCTGGAATTCCCTCCATTCCCAAGTTTAGTAGCAGGAGTTCTGGGTTCTTATTTATTTGAAATTGTAAAATTTCACTCATTTCTCTTATTATTTCCCCCCAGTACTGCCTAGCTACCTCACACAACCACCACATATGATAGAGGGAGCCCTCATGCTTCCTACATTTCCAGCATTTATTAGAAGTGTTCAAATTCCCTAGCGCAATCTTCTTTGGTGTCATGTACCAACGATAGATCATTTTGTAGATATTCTCTTTAATATTTGTACATGTCGTTGTCTTCATTGTAGTCTTCCACAAGTATTCCCATGCCTCCATTGTTATCTCTTTGTTAAAATTTATAGCCCATTTCACCATTTGTGTTTTAACTGTCTCATCCTCGGTATACCATTTCAACAGTACTTGGTATACCTTGGATATTCTTTTCTTGTCCTCTTTAAGAAGGGTCTGCTCTAGTTCCGAGTTCTCTATTCGTATACCTCCCTTTACAGAGTCCGAATTATACAAATCTCTGATCTGTCTATACTGGAACCAATCATAGTTCGGTGATAGTTCCTCTTGCGTCTTTATTCTAAGTTTAGATGCTTCTATTTTAGTTATTTCTTTATAAGTCAAACATTGTCTTTCGTTATCAACAGCTCTCGGGTCTATCACCTCATATGGAACCACCCACCAAGGAGTTCCTTCTTGTAGGTAAATTCTGTACTTCTTCCAGATTGTGTATAGACTTCTCCGTACAAAATGGTGCAGGAACATCGAGTTGACCTTTACTTTGTCATGCCATAGGTATGCATGCCATCCAAATATTTTTTTATATCCCTCTAGGGCTAATAGTTTCTTGTTCTTTAGCGTCATCCACTCTTTCAACCAAACTAGGCAGATTGCATCGTGGTAAAGTCTCAGGTTGGGCAGTTGCATTCCGCCTCTTTCCATTGCATCTTGTAAAACTTTCATTTTCACTCGAGGCTTCTTGCCTGCCCATACAAAATCTGATATTTTCCTCTGCCATTTTTCAAATTGTTTAGAGTCTCTGATGATTGGTACTGTCTGTAGCAAAAACATCACTCTTGGTAACACATTCATTTTAACCGCTGCAATCCTACCCAACCATGACAGATTGAGCCTATTCCATTTAATCAAGTCTCTCTCAATCTGAATCCACAATTTTTCATAATTATTCTTGAACAAATCTATATTCTTTGCAGTCAGTTCAATTCCCAAATATTTCACCTTACTTGTTACTTCACAGTCCGTTGTTTCCATTAACAATTGTTGTTTCTGCTTAGTCATGTTTTTGCATAGTATCTTTTTTGTTAATGAAGAAACCTGCCAAGTCTCCAAACTCCTTGATCTTATCTATCACTTTTGGCATGTTCTCCAGTGGGTCCTCTACAATTAACATTATGTCATCCGCAAATGCTCTGACCTTGTATGAATAGTCCTTTATTTTTATTCCTCGAATTTCCTCGTCTTGTCGTATTTGTATCATCAGAATCTCCAATACTAAAATAAACAACAGTGGAGACAACGGGCAACCTTGTCTTGTTCCTTTGCTTATAGTCAATTTCTTGGTCAATTCATCATTCACCACAATTGCTGCAGTCTGGTCTCTGTAAATTTCCTTAATTGCTCTGATGAATCTTTCTCCTAATTGTAGCTTTTCCATAGTGGCAAACATAAAGTCCCAGTTTAAGTTGTCAAATGCCTTTTCAGCGTCAACAAAGAAGAAACCAACCTATTTATCATAATATTCAATAGCATCAATCACTGTCCTTAAATTGTCTCTTATTTGTCTGTCTGGCAGAAAGCCTGCTTGCTCCTCCTCTATAACTTCCGAAAGCCACCCCTTCAGTCTCTCCGCCAGTATCTTCGCAAAGATTTTATAGTCATTGTTGAGTAACGATATAGGTCTGTAATTTTTCACACTAGTCAAGTCTTGGCCCTCTTTTGGGATCAATGATATGTTCGCTTCAGACCAAGTGTCTGGAATCCTTTGATCCCTTAAAACTCCATTGATCACCTCCTTTAGGAATGGTGCCAGCTCATTGGCCATAGTCTTATAAAATTTAGCTGTAAGTCCGTCTGGCCCTGGCGCCTTTCCTAGATTTGCAGATTGTATTGCCTTACTTATTTCCTCATCCGTTACTTCACTGTTCAGTTTATTTCTCCAAGCGTCTGAGATTTCTGGAAGTGTCATTTTCTCCAAATATGACGCTATTGAATCTTTATTTACTTCTTTCTTATTATACAGTTTAGCGTAGAATTTATAAAAGGCTCTACTAATGGTATTCTGTTCCAAATACGTTTTGTCATCTTCACAAATTTTATTTATTGTTTTCTTTTCCCTTCTCTTCTTCAGTTGCCATGCCAGGTACTTCCCAGGTTTATTTGCACCCTCAAACACTTTCTGATTCAGCCTTTTGAGATTCCACTCCAATTCTTTATTACTCATTGCTGTTAGCTGTTCTTGCAGTATTTTAATTTCCTGGTATAATTTCTTTTTCCCTGGTCTCTTTTTTAACTGTATTTCCTTAGTTTTTATTTTCTCCTCAATCTCTTGTCTCTTCTCCTCTTTCTTCTTTCTTGCTCTACCATTTAAGTCCATTAGTATGCCCCTTATAACCGCCTTGTAAGCATCCCAAACTTTATCAGTTGGTACTTCTTTATTCACGTTGTATTGTATGAAAAACTTTGTCTCTCTTCTCAATATTTCCATATTCTCTTTTTCCTGTAACAAATCCTCATTTATTCTCCATGCTTTCCTTTTCCTCCTTTTCCCCAGCTTCCACATAATTGGGTTGTGATCTGAGCCTACCATCGGCATTATTTCTACATCTTTAGTCCATAACGCCAAATCTTTTGAGGCCCAGATCATGTCAATTCTTGATAATGTGGAGTGCCTTGCAGAATAAAAAGTAAACTGCCTACTTTTAGGATATTCTCTCCTCCATACATCTTCAAGAGTCTCTTGTTGAATCAACTCAAAAAAGAGCTTTGGTAATAGTCCTCTTTTCTTTTGTGCCATTGTAGTCTTTTTATCCAGTTCCAAGTCTGTCACTCCATTGAAGTCTCCAGCGAGAATTATCTGGTCATATGAAAGATCATCTAAATGCTTCCTCAAATCCTCAAAGAAGCTCTCTTTTGCACCGTTGGGTGCATAGATTCCGACTACCAACACTCTCTTTAAATTCCAAGTACATTCCACTGCTACAAATCTGGCTTCCACATCTTTCATTATGAATTTTGGTTGTAGCTCCTCTTTTACATACAACACCATTCCTCTTTTTTTCTTACTTGAGGCCGCTACAAAGTCTTTGCCCAATTTTCCCAGTTTTAAATATTTTATATCCTGTTTTCGAATATGAGTCTCTTGCAAACAAACAATATCACATTTTTGTTTTAGTAGCCAGTGAAAAATATTTTTTCTCTTATTCGGTGAATTTAGTCCATTTACATTCCAAGATAATACTTTACACTCCATATTCATAATCTTGTTGGTAAGTCTTTTTCATTGTCCCTTATAAATCGCTCCATCTCCCGCTCAGATCTGATACGCTTTTTGGCGCCTCCAAATTCGAAGGACAAACCCTCTGGAAGCTCCCATCTGTACCTGATTTTCATGTCCTTCAGCATCTGGATTAGCGCTTTGTATTTTTTCCGATCTAGTAACACTGATCTGGGTAGTTCCTTCATTATAATGATTGTCTTGCCATCGATCTCCAATGGATCTTGAAACTGTTTAGTCACAATCTTCTCTTTCATGTTTCTTGTTGTAAATTGTACAATCACGTCTCTTGGTACTTTTCTCTGGGTTGCAATTCTCGAGTTCACACGATATGCCACATCTAGGATAGCCACAACATCCTCCTCCTCCTTCCCCAGGTATTCAGCTAACACCTCCGTCATCTGCTCTTGCGCTGTCTTTCCTTCCATTTCCGGCAGGCCGCGAAATCTGAGCTGCTTCTCCATATGTCTACTTTCCGCAACCGCCATCCTTCCCCTCATCAACCTCATCTCTGTTTGTTGCGTATCTGCTAGGTTCTCCATCGCTCCTTCTACTGTTTTAACTCTCTGCTGCGTCCCTTGTAATTCACTTTGTATTGTTTCCATACCTTTCTTCACTTCTGACAGCTCCGATTTTACTTCTGACAGCTCCGATTTTACTGTCTGTTTAACCTCTTTGATCAGCTCCAATTTCATGTCTTTAAATTCTTTAATCACCTCCAAAAGTTTTTTATCCAGGTTTTCTATTGCCGATTGCCACTCTTTCTTCGACATCGTGGGGCTTGCTTTGGCTCGCTCCCACGAATCCGCTCTCTTCCTTAGCTCCGTGGCGTTAAATTTAGTACCTTTTTTATTTCAAATGTCCCGGTCTTCTTGCATAAATTAATTTTGAAGGGTCCAAAATGTCGGGCGTCTTTTCTCTATGGTCTCTCTATGATTTTATAATCCAATATGGCCTACTTCCTTTTCCGCTGAAGCCGCGACCCTTCCCCTCTCAAAGATGGCGATTCCCTTCTTCCTGCCCTCCAGCAAGGGCCGCTTCTCTCCAGCCGCTCTATTGTTGTTACGCACTTCCTGTCTCCTGTCTTCCCACAGCAGGTCTCGCGATGGTGTCTTTTTCTCACAGCTCCAAAGCCACAGGTATTCAAAACAATAATCCGATTTCTTTAATAACTTCTTTAAACTTAGTCTCTTTTCTAATACAACTCCTGCCGAAGCTTCCCCTCTTTTTCGCTAGTCTGTTGCAGTTTAAAAGTCTACTTTTTTTCCTCTCTGTTTTTATCAATCTGTCCCGTATCGGAAGATAGTGATCTTTACCTTCCCTTCACTTTCCTCGGGTTGTAATCGCTGTTTCGATTTCAAGTTCTCCTTTCCACTTCTTCCCCCAGTCGAAGCTTGGGTATGTAGGTCTTATGCCAGCCGAATTGGCCCCAAAACTGCCGCAGAGATTGTAGCCGACCCGTCGCAAGGTGGGACCTCAAGGATCGGGAGGGGACCCGTTATGTAGAGCCCCCCCTCGTCCGAGATCTAACTCACCCTAGGGTCTTGAGCGTTCTTTGCCTGCTCTCCGCCTGAGAGCAGTCGGCCGCGGGCTATTTTCACCCCGCCGGCCGCTTAAAACGGCAGTCCGGTCAGCTCCGCAAATGGAGCTGCGTTAGACCTCCATGAATCCCAAACCGGAAGTCACCTGGCAGTCATATTTGTGATGTCCTCACGCGCACGCTCCTGGGCTATGTGATGACATCACTTCCAGGAAATGATGCCATCATGCAGGCCATGTGATGCCCCTTGGAGCGACGGGTCCTCGAGTGCTCCTGAGCTCCACAGCAGCCCAATTTGGCCCAAAATGGACCCATGTTAGGTCACTGCAGAGCGTGGGAGCACTGCCAGGGCAGCACAACAGGCCCTAGAGTGCCCCTGCACTCTGCAGCGGGCAGAATCAGGCCCATTAGGGGCCAAAATCAGCCTACTGTGGTGCACAGGAGTGCACCACACCGCCCAGGAGTGTGCTTCTGGAGGTACATTCCCCTGCCTTTTCCCCTGCCAGTCAGGTAAGCAGAGGTGAGAGGTGGAGGGTGGGAGCAGGGGATCTGCCGCCCCCAGAGGGGGACTGGCAACCCTATACCCCACTGAGGCCCATCTTCTACAAACGCCAACTTCTCTAGGCTTCACTCATAAAGTCACCAGGAATTTCCCAAGAGCTGGCAACCCTACCCAACAAGCATATCAGAACTATATACAAAGAGATCAGGACAGACAAGGGGATTGTTTCCACAAACCCAGAAGAACCTCAAATTGGCAGAAAAATGTCAAAAGTGGGGATTGGTTGAAATGGGGAGGGGACTTTAAAAAGTCAACAGAATTTGTGAGATGTAAGGATTGGGGGGTACAGAAAATAGCAATGGAAGGAGGTAGAGTGGAGAAAGTTGTGATGGGGGAAGTGGTGAGTAGGAGAAAGAAAAAGGGGAGAAACTGGGGCACCAGGCTGACGGGATTTTCATCCCCCCCTAAGTATTTACAGGTTCCCCCATTTATTAGAACTAAATGCAGTAACTTTTATGCAAATACATTTTGCTCTCATTTATTTAGCATGGTCTTTGGCTAGTTACAAAACAATTTAATTTGGCCAGAATTTTAAGCTGTTGGGTCACAGAATGGAGTATTTTAGTATAAATCTATTTCCCTTGTTAGTATTCCTAATAACTAGCTGAGATATCTTTTAGCTTGTCTCCTGTTTTGCCAGCTTATATCTCTGCCTTGGTAAGGGAAGATTTCAAGGATAATTTTGTTTGGTTTAAAAATCAAGGCTTCTTGGCTCATAGTTGAGCATTTTAGTGTAGATCAGCAATAGAGTTGTCTTCATACCAGTATTATAGACCATATACAGATGCATTGGGACCTTTTTGCCTCTTATTACTGTATGATAATAATTATGAAAAAATAGCATTTGATATGGAACTCTAACAGAAAGCCAAGCTATTTTTTCAAGGTTTATATTTTGATATTTCAATGGTAGTTCTAATGCTCCTGCTATAAACTAGAGAATTCACTCCAATTGGGAATAGCATCCAATAATAACCCCAACTTGCTTTTATTTTCATATGTAAATTTATCTAGAAAGTAATAATCATATTAGAATTGTAGTTTAACTGATGAAATGGTTTTCCAGCTCCACTGTTTTAGTTAACCTCTTCAAAGGCTTCCTATGAATGAGGGGGGGGGGTGAATACCCATTTATTCATCGTAACTATTTATTTTTTCTTCCAAACATCTAAATTTTAACAACTCTGCATGACACATAATTAACATTTCCATTGCAAACATACAGATTTATACAAGCTCGTGTCAACAGATATCCAAATTTTCTATAATTACTGTTTATTTACATTTAAACAAAATATGAAATCAGTATGTAAATGTAATGTTTATTGTAGCTAATGCAGCAGGTGATTAGTCTCAAACAGATTAGTCTCAAACAGCAATATGTAAGAAAATCTGGCTAATATGGAAAATGAGACAGGCTTCAGTTTGTTTGCTTTATCTAGTATTTTCGAACTTTTAGATTTTGTAGTAAATATCTGCTGGTCCAGTACCACAAAAAAGGAAATTATTATAAAATAATAAATAATATAAAATAAGCATCCTTAACTAATATTCTGCTATACTTAATATAAGCCTAGATATTGTTGCACAATAAAAAATGGATGGTTTACAGCTAAAAATGATATTCTGAACATTACAAATCTTGTATTTGCAAAGGTAAGCTCTTACTTTTAAAAAATTAAAAACTATTTCACAAAAAGGAAAACCTACTCCAACCACTCTACTTTCTTATCTTTCCACTGAAGTGTAACAATTTCTTGGGAATCAGAAACTATAAGTCAACTTTATAAAGTTATTCATTTTCACACAATGGAGCCATTCATTTGTCAGGATCGGGCCCAAAACTACCACTGGGATCTAAAATATTGGTTCTATTCATAAAACAGGGTTGTACTTATCTGTATTCATCTGTTGTTCATCGAGCGTTCTTCTGTGCAGGCACACATGGGATCTGCACATGAACAGGCCAATTGTGGACATTCTAAAGCTCCTAGAGGCACAAGATGCTTGCCTAGCTTTTTTGTGTGCTTTTCCCCCAGGTGTTGCTATAAAAGGCAGGGCAAGTGGCTCCCTCCCTCCAATGTAGAAGGAAATTAACAATAATAAAGAGCACATGGCGGGGAAGGAGGGACAGATGCGTGCCTGCACAGAAGAACACTTGATTAACAACAGTTACACATAAGTCCAACCCTGTTTTCATCGTCATGACTTCTGTACAATCCCCCATGGGAGTTTAGCAAGCTAACTTACCCAGGAGGTAGACATGTAGCTCTTCAATGAAAAAGACTATTCAGGACTGCCTTGCCAACAGCTACATCCATTCTGGAGTCTACATCAATAGCATAATGCATGATGAATGCGGATGGTGTAGACCAGCTGGCCACCTTACACAATTTCACTATAGGGATGCTGAAATTAAAGGCTGACAACGTGGACTCTACCCTTGTAGAATGCACTCTTAAGTGAAATGAACATGGTTGTTTAGACACACAACTATTTAATTCAACTAGCTATTTAACTGAAATAATCTGATGAGGTATCAACTGAATCCACAATAGCTCCCAGGCTGGGTGGGGTGGGGGACTTTGCACAGTATAGCTACAGCAACTCAAAATGACACAGATAATGGGAAGACATAAACATAGGAGGAAAGGCGGAATGTGAATAGAATGGCAGGGAAAAGGAAACCATGGGTGTGAAAGGAGACCTGAGGGGACAGCAGGTAAGGTGAGTGCTGGTTGAGCAAGGGGACTGCAAGGGACAGGGAGGAATGAGTTGGAAGCATGGGAGGCTTAAAGATTCTACCAGCGAGTTGATCAATGGTGGCTTACATGCATTTAGTCTCAAGTCTCCAGAGATCACCTGGTTGTCCACCCTGTACTGTATGAGGTGAGGGACTGGCAGAGAAGAGAAGAACACTATCACCCTGTACCATGAGTCTTCTGGGCCCCACTTGTTATAATCTATTTTATATTATACAGAAGTAAATAGAGTACCAAGAGGAGGAGCTTAAAATTAATTAAATAATGGTCCTCTGAAGAACGCAGGTAGAAAAGTTTCCATGTCTACAAATTTACCATTAATATACATAAATGTTTATTATACAAAGATATTAGACCTAAGAAAAAGAGCAAAGGCATGTATTTTAAAAGTATAGAAACAAAAGAAATGATGTATGAATTTGCAAAGTCGGCTCTCATAGGAACATGCTATTTCCTTATGCTCACATGTGTATAGCTTAAGGATTCTTACCCAGGCAAAGTTGATGAAGATGGTGGAGGCAAATCAGGTGTTAGAACATATAGGCTGTTGTTCTTTGGCAAGTGCAGAGTTTTTAGAACAGTCTATAGAAAAGGAAACATGCAACTGGAAGTTACCAAGTGTCACTGTTAAGCATCCTTTTATCAAATCAGTTATGGTTTATTACAATCAAATAAGGAGTCTTGCAACATACTCAGTAACATAACATACTGTTACGGAATTTTTTTTTTAAGTACTCTGCTTTAATTTTATTTTTCCTAACAGCTATCACCTCTATTAATTAAGACACAAAACTGTGATCAATGAAGAAATATGAGCTTTATTTCATAAATAAAAAGCCAGATGCTATGTCTTGTTAGGACACAGGGCTTTTTTTGACCCGGAATGACCCAGAACAGCATTCCTGAAGCTCTTTAAAATACCTACATAAGTGGTTTCACGTGGGAATTTTTGAAAGGGCCTATTTTGGCCATTCTGGGCCTGGATCAGGCCCAAAACAGCCAGGAGGCTTTTCCCGCCACCCAGCACCAGCCTGATCCGGGCTGTTTTGGGCCCTAAATAGGCCCGAAATTGCCAAAATGGTGCAGAAACGGCTTGGATCAGGGATGAAACAGCCAGAACCAGGATGGAGTTGGGTGGGGGAGGGTTCCCCTGCCTGGCAGCGACCTGGTCCAGGCTGTTTTGGCCCCAATCCGGGCCGTTTCAGCCATTCTGAGCCCATTTGGGGGCAAAAAAGGCCTGGATCGGGCTGGTGCCAGGCAGGGGAGCCCTCCTCCGGCCAGCAGAGGCCCGATACTGGCCATTTCAGCCCCAATCTGGGCCATTTGGGGCCAGAATTGGTCCCAAAATGACCAAAAGGGGTCCAAAACAGTGAGGATCGGGCCCAAAACGGCCAGGATTGGGCCTCTTCCAAGAGGGGGAAGACTCCCATGCTCGGCAGCAGCCTGATCCTGGTCATTTGGGGCCCAATTCAGGCCCAAATGGTCAGGATCATGTGTGAAATGGCCAGCATCGGGCTCCTGCCAGGCAGGGGAACACTCCAGCGCCCAGCAACTGCCCGATCCTGGCCATTTTGGACCACTTTTGGCCATTTTGGGCCCAAGTCAGGCCCAAAAAGGTCAGGATCGGGCCTGAAACAGCCAGGATCAGGACACTGCCTGGCAGGGGAGTGCTCTCCCGTGTGGCAGCAGTCTGTTCCAGGCCAATTTGGGCTGTTTCTGGCCCATTTTGGCCCAGATTGGGCCCTAAACTTCCAGGTTCGGGCTGCTACCCTGCAGGGGAGTGCTCTTCCTTGTGGCAACAGCCTGTTCCAGGCTGATCTAGGCCGTTTGGGGCCTGTTTTGGGCCAGTACCAGGCAGGGGAGTGCTCCCCCATGACAGAGCGGCCCATTCCGGGCAGAATTGAACCCCGCCCCCACGGAGCACAGAAGTGCTCCCGGGGTGGCCACACCTGCATCATGACATCACTGTTATCATGCAGTCCCAGGAACGCATGCAGGCTGCGCACACAAACATATTAAGAGGCCACCACCTCCTTCCAGGAGTTGCTCCAGGTGAGAGTTCCCCCACCTCTTTCTCCAGAAAAAAGCCCTGTTTGGACTTAGGATATATGCCTAAGGATCAGCCACAGCAGATAATCCCTTATCCTTTCAAAGCCAATTGTTTACAGAATAAAAGATAAAATTGTTATACAAAACTAAATACAAACAATTCTTCAGAATCAAATTCTTCAGGAGACAGGCACCAAAACAGGGCTGATTGACAAGACAGTAAAATCTCTCTGTAATATAAACATGCTAAATGTCTGGTACCACTCAGGAGTTTTGGGTATCTTCCTGAGAGACTGCTTATCCTTAATTCTTAATTAATTCTTGAGTACAAAATGAAAACAAGAGAGATATTGTTGACATTCTCTCCTTACTATAGCGCTTCCTGACCTGCAGTATTCAGTGTTTTAAACTGTGTCAGAAGGAATCTGCTTACAAAGAGAAGTTTTTGCCTTCTGTGTGAGAGGGCAGCTCCAATAATGCTCATACATAGGTCTTTAGACTAGGGGACATAAAAAATTTCCTTTACATATACACGAACAAACTTTCTTCCATTGTCACAATAAATTACACCATTTCAACAGTTTTGATGCAGGCAGCTCTTCTAAGAAAACACATGATCAAATGCAATACAAAATGTAGCTCTAAACTTGGAAATCAAGAAAAGAGAGGCTGCACCAATTCAGGGTACAAGCAGAGGAAAAAAGAACAAGGTGCTTTCAGGAAGATAGCTTTATTGACAATTATAGATCCCAATGAATTTTGCTTACAGCTTCATCAGGGGATCTATAAAGCAGCAGTCTCTCCAACCTCCCAGCTTAGTGAAATGATTAAGACAATACAGAGCAAGGAATTTAAGAGAGAAAGGTTATCCACAAGGTGTAGGTTTAAAAGATGTTCAGAATATCAAGAGAGCCCAATTCAAGACACCAGAACTATCTAGACTAGTAGGACAGGGCACCAACAGCAGAAAGAGTATACAAAGGGTGGCACCAATATTATTCTGCAGAAGTTGAATTTATAATAGGCCCTAAAACTTTCCTTACGATACCAGGGAGTAGAAACTGAGCACAGACCTTCAAAGGATGTAATAGGAAATAGCTGCTGGAAAGAGCTCTTTCCAGTGAGGCTTTTTAAGAATGTGATTAAGAGCTTTTATATGGAATTAATAATAAAATCTATTGGATTGCACATTTGTCCAAACTACATTAAGTATCCATAGTTACATTTTATGTATATTGATTGCACATCAATTGTTAAAACAGATGCACCATAACACACAGGTTTCTTTTTTATATATATATAGTTTTATTTCTAATGCCGTCTACATATCAACAGAACAGCCAACAAAAGATACAACATTCTGCAACAAGTACAGGAACTTACACTGTCTTCTACGTCTCCAGTCTTCCACCCCTTCAGCAGCATTTTTGATGCAGGAATTTGAAGCTCGTTTTCTAAAATGTGTTTGATTTCTCCTGCAAACAAAAACATTATTGTTGTTAATATTTTTCTGTACTCTTCTTTACGAGTTATTGGCCACAATTACCTCAGCAGCAAAGCAAAATGTTATTAGGTGTTGGAGTACCGGACATTTAGTACTCCTGCTGTATTTTAAGACATTTCTTCCACACTTTTAAATACCTTAGACAAAACAGAAAATTTGAAACAAAACACACTCTGTTATGTTTAAAATGATGTGGGGAGGTGAATATAAATTTCACCCAGTGAAGGAAAAAGTTGTAAAAATATCAAAACGGTATAAACAGTGACAGTCTTCAAAAATAAGTTATTTGTTTTTCCAAACTCTGGTAAATTCAGTTCAGTGACTGGCATCCAAAGCTGTTTTTGTGTGCTTCCCCCTTCCTGTTGTATCACTTCCTATCCATTCCTGAGAGCCCCCCAACCTCAGGAACAACTTCTGAAGGGCACAAAGGACTGTAATAGGAAGGAGCGCAAGAAAAGGCTTGGGATGCAAACCAACAGACTCAGTGTACAGCAAAATAAAAGAGTTTGTTTCTATTGTGTGATACAGATGCAGATCTTCATATATAATCTGAATGGCCCAGGAAGGGTTTTTTTTGTTTCCCAAACAATACATCTGCTCTGACCAGTAGCTGCCAGGGACAATTCTAGTGTGAATAAAGCAAGATGGTTAAAAATATGCTCCAGAAAAATTCATAGCCATTCGACAACCAGCAACTATCTTATTGCGATAGCAATGGGCTACATTACACAAGTCTGTTTAGCTCAGTGCTGCCTGCCATTTGAGAACAGTTGTCTATTACTGCACCAGAAAATGCTTTCTCCCAGGACTCCCTTCGAAGAGGATTTGGAAACTTCATTTGGTTGCCAGTATGGTGTAATGGGTTGGAATAGAATCTGAGAGGCCCAAGTTCAAATCTAGACTCTGCCATGGAAATTTGCTGAGTGACTTTTTTAGGGCCAGTTACTCTGTCTCATATTAAACTATATCATGGTTTTGTTGTTCTAAGGATAAAATGGAGGGGAGAACAATCATATTCAGGCGTGCCAGGTCTCCCCCATTCTGAGGGATTCTCTGCTGCTGCTCACCTGGCCAGTGGGGGAAATGGAGGAGAAACAGGAGGGCAAACAGGTGCACATGCCCACATGCCTAGTCAATTACATCATCTCTGGTGTGACCTCAAACAAGAAGTCACGCCATTGCTGATTTAGTAAATATCAGCCCCCAAACTCTATGTTTTGGGCCAACTTTTACTGAATCAGCCTAGTGCAACCTGTTGCTTCCGAATAGTTCCAGAAATAACATAATCAACCTGACACGCAGGTGTGCATGCATGGGTAAGTAATTATCACCTCCCATCCCCTACAGCCTCTCACCTCTGTTTTTACTATAGGGAGACCTGACAACCTTGATGATATTGTAAGTGACTTTGGGGTATAAATATCTAAATAAATAAATAGGTGCAAAATGCCATAGCCAAACTCTTGTCTATTAGTAATAAGTGAGGACCCACAAGGATTTGTGGGGGGCATCTCATTTCCATCTCCCCCACCATGTCCTCTTTCCTTTCCCTGCTCCCCCATAGCCTCTCTCCTTTTCCTGCTTCCTTCTCGCCCAATTAATAATAATAACAACAACATTTGATTTATATACCACCCTTCAAGACAACTTGGCGTCACTCAGAGCAGTTGACAAAGTATGTTATTATTATCCCCACCACAATCACCCTGTGAGGTGGGTGGGGCTGAGAGAGTTCTGGAAGAGCTGTGACTGACCCAAGGTCATGCAGTGGAGGAGTGAGGAATCAAACCCGGTTCTCCAGATTAGAGTCCTGCTGCTCTTAACCCCTACACAAAACCGGCTCTCATAGCTCATCCAGCACCAAATGCATTGTGGGGAATCTGCAAGGACTTATGGGGGTACTTCACTTTCCCCTGTATCCCCTTCCCCAGACTATTTCCTCTTTCCCTCCTTGCAGCCTCCAAATGCTCACCTTTCCCTACATCTTCCTGCTCTTCAAACCCATTAAACAACTTACCTTTTATCTGCCTCCCATCTTCATCCATATTTATTAACTTCATTTATATACTGTCTTTCTCTATAAAGAGGACCCAAAGCAGCTTACATCATTCTCCTTGTTTCTGTTCTATCGTCATAACAACCCTGAGAGGTAGATTATGCTGAGAGTTTGTGAATGGATCAAAGTCTCCCAGTAAGCTCCCACAGCAGAGTGGTGGTTCAAACCTGGGTCTCCTAGATCCTGCTCTAACCACTACACTTCACTGGCCTGGGGGAGGCGGGCTGCTGTTCAATAGTAGCAAACAGCCAGGCCTGGATGAGTCTTGCAAGTCATGTGATATCAAGGCACCCAGTGGTTGCGTCTGTGCCTGGCCCCAATGAGTCCTCCCTCAAAGGCCCAAACATCCCTGGAAAGGGCACTACCCCCTCCTCCTGCCTTTTACTGACAGCAACAAAGCCTGGAATACTGGCTGACCTGTCATGGTTGCCTAGTAATAGACACTGAGAGCATCTAGTTAAAGCTACAGGGGCTTCTTTTTCATTTTTTCCCTGCAAACTGGTGGCAATTTTCAGGTGTGTAGGAAGCTCTGTCTTGTCCATTCATGACTCTAGTCTCCAGATTTAAGTATCTTCAGGTCAGGGCCACTTGGTTATTAGTATATAAGATTCTTAATCAACTGCTCTGAATACCCACATGTTTCTAGGCCATATTCAAGGTACTGGCTTCAATTTTTAAAGCCTTCAGTGATCTGATTCCTGGTTTTTCAAGGAGGATCTATTCCCACAGGAATCTCTTGAGAATTTTACCTGGCTGCATCTTTAGTTTTCCAAAGTGGATGAAAACATTTTCCTTTTTCATGTTAACTGGTTTCCTCTGTCTGGTTATTTTGCCACTGTTTTACGTTATACAACATATTTTTTTATTGTTGTAGTTTTATCTTCGTTGCTGTAACCCATTTGAAACCTGATGAATTTTCGTAAAGTATATAAGTAATTTTTTTGCACTTGAGATGGCACCTCGCCTGTGGAAGACTCAAGTTCCTTCACCAAGCTTTTGCCCCTCCATATCATTGAACAGTCCATTTCTCATTCACTCTTACTATTCCTGTTACTGAACGTTTTCTTAACTTGGAAGATTTCTTATTCCCTATGATCAAGCAGTGCTACAATGTCAGCTGCTGAAGACATAAGAAATCTTTGTCCTAACATTCATTTTTTAACTTTATTTTTCTTTTCTGTTCCAAAGTCATTCCTCTAAATTTAAGCATTCTCAGACATGGTTGTTGTTTTTTTAAGCCAGCCACTCAATGCATAGTTCTGCCCATGAGATCAAGTGCCCCCCTCCAAAATTGTATCATGATTAAATATTTAATATTTATTACTCTTGTGCATTAACTAGATATCCTGCAAGACCCTGATGAAAATTAAACCTACATCTTTATTCACTGGGGGTATCACATAGCTCCATCTCGTGGATGTTTGATACAACAGCACTGAAAACTAAAAATGTTACAAAGCTTGACAGGAGCATTTACTGCCCCCTCCGATGGTCACTAAATACACTACTTTATTTTAGGTATACACTTAAAGGTAAACTGTGAACGTTTTCTTTCATATGATCATTAATGGTACGAATGAGGCATAGAAGAGAAGGGTCCAGAATGCTGCTGATTTTAAAATTCAATGACAAAGATTTTAATAATAATCATTGCTGTAAACTCACTCGAGAAAAATGCCAAAAGTATTTTCATTTTTCATCTTTTATTATAGTAGCTCATTATGGGTTTATGTGAAGTGGGTATTTTCATCCAAAAAATGAAGATGACTTCCCTTGGTTCCAAATGGTCTATTAAAAAGGCCTCTGTGTTACAAGTTTATCCCTTTTATCCCTAGTGACATATATCATATTTTAATAGTGTGTAATCCTGATATCCCTATTTGTTACCCGGGGGGGCGGGGGGGGAGTTGGGAGCACACATAGCCAGGATTCTCCAGGCAGAATGAAATTCAGTAAGCTAGCAAATATCTTCCTATGAAGTTCAGCTATTGAACCAGCTACTGTAAACGTAACCTAAAATGAGTAAGAATTGGTTGGATCCTTCCATGCACACAAAGGGGGGAGCTATTTTTACCAAATACCCTTTTCTGCAGCACTGATTTTCCTTCATGTTATTTTCTGGGGGCTCTCTTGTCCAACAGAAGCATCATTTCAGGGGACATTTTGGTCTGCAAGAGAGGCAGGGCACGGGAAGTCACTCTTCCACAGATGGAAATCCTTCCATTTGTAAAAATTTTGAGGAGATATAAGCCATTGTGTAAATATATAGAGTTATGATACAGTCTTGAATATTATGGACAATATATAGTACCAAAACTATGGCCTAGTTCATGCCACTGTTACCTTCACCTTATTCAAACTTCATGATAAATGACAGTTTACAATTCATAGTAATGAAATCTGAATGCAGACACCCCAAAAACGAGCATTTAGCTGGTTTTTAACTGCAGTTTATACTAATTGTGCCATCAAAATTCACATGCCAATCTGTTGATGAGCAGCACCTCTTGCAGCAGCCTGAATACAGATAATGCAGAACAGGTAACATGCCCTACCTGCTGAGAGATGGAGAGGCAAGAAGCAAACAAACTAGAGCTTGTTACTTAGATCTGCTAAACTAATCAGTTTGTTGCTCAAAACCTACTGTAAAGAAGCCATGGTTTACCATGTTGTCTGCATGCAGCCAATGTGGAAGCAAGATCATGTCTTCTAGCCCCATTCATCCAACACATTTACTTAAAATATTTATATACCTGCCTTTCCCAGGAGGTATTCCATCTTTCTCCTAGGTATCTCATCTGCCCCATCCCCAATACCACTGAGTATCTAGCTACAGGAATAATGTCTGAATAGGCTGTAGGTACATAAAATCCAGGATCAAATTTCATGGAAGTTTCTCTCCAAAGATCTGGAAACAAAATGCAAAAACTGGTGCCCTTGATAGTTGGATTTTACATTTGTTTATCCTATTCAAATATTATACCTATGGAAGATGGGACACAAAAATATGAGGACATGCTTTCCCCTCATGTTTACGGAGGAAATAAGGAAAAGTATCACCTGAACTGGGCAAATGAAAATTCAAGAAGTACCAATGAATTTATTGATGCAAGCAATCATGGTTATTTATAATTATGAACAAATGAAAGAGTTTAAGACCTTCTTTACAATTTCTCGAAGGTATCTGAAATTAGCCAGTACCTAGGTCCAAATATAAAGAGAGACTACTGTGAATCTGGTCCACTGGCCTTTTGTTTATTTCACCTTCTCAAACCCAGATTAACCAACAAAAATCTATTCTTGTGGATTCTCTGGATTAAAGAGGCCTGTCAGAACAGTACATTCTTTATGTATGCTATAAAAACTGTTGTAAGATTTTCCTAAGCTATACCTAGAAATCTAAAGTAATGGAATGTTATCATCATGGCTGGTTCAAATGATGACAACATACATTGTATATAATTTTGTCAAATATAACTGTGCAAGTCTGAAGTAGAACTATAATGGGCAAGCAGAGAACAAAAGTATTATTTGTATTATTCCAAACTGCAAGAAACTAAGTGAGGCATAAGAGAATGAAAAGCAAGCATGGGGATGGGATGAGGATGGTGACCAAGTACATGCGCTGCAGATAAATTATGTGTACCACTAGGTGTCACCCTCTGATAAGCTATTACATATTAAAAAATAAGAACCAATCATTTCACCTTAGCTGACATGAGACAAACTAATGCAAACCAATTTGCATAGGATTTTACCTATTAACTCTTAATTGGACATATATTTGTAAAGGAAATTTTTGTAAGCTATCTCAATTGAAGAGCATCATTAACAGTATTTTATAATTAAAACAAATGAAAAAATATTTTTCCTCTTATCAGAGTGGTTTATGTCACAACAATGTAAATTAATAAATTCCACATCCTCTACTTTGATAAAGCGGTAAAATTTGCCTAGCATTAAACTAGAACTCGTACTGCAAACATTGATACTGCTGGCATTTTTTGAGACTTGTAGCAGTAACAAGGATACAAAGACTCTATGAACCTTTTAAAGGTACATGGAGAAGACCACAAAGCTGGCAAAGAACACTGACGGCAGAATTCTCAAATAGTGACAACAACATTTCTTACATATCTTGGCACAAGACTCCATTCTAAACCAGGCAAGCATCTCCCCCATAACCACCCCAAAAACAGTGATCACAATCCCTGGCCTCTATCACACTGCATGAAAATTTTGATACTTTATAGATCTCTGTTACATAAAGTTGCCCCCGCCCATGTTTTCCACAAGCTGTCATAGCACCATAGCTTTTGCCAATCATGTGTATGCATGCTTCCAGCCTATGAAGAAACAAGAAAAAAAATGTATGCAACATAATTTCAGCATGGGATGTTACAGTTATCTTTGTTTTGTGCATACATGCCGTGGGGACATGTTGACTATAAAGTGATATGATGCATTTTTGTAACTAATGACTGTTGCTAAGAGGAGGTTAAAAGATCACTGATATGGGCTTTCAAGCTGAAAACAGGATTTCAATCAGGAGGAAAGCCTTGAAGGAGAATGTGAACTTTGGAACAAATGGAAACAAAATGTAAAAGAGGGTTAACATACCTGTAACTTATGTTCATCGAGTTCTTCTGTGCTGACACACATGGGGACTGCGCAGGCGCAGGCCAGCCGCTGGAGAATTTTCCATAGCTTCTATAGCTCCGAAGGGGCCGTTTGTCGCGCGCCTCAGCGACCGTTTTCCCGCCCAAACGGTCACATGCTCCTCCAGCGACCAACGGCCCCTTCCCTCAGTTCTCCTTTGCCGCCGCTTGACCAATACACTTAGCCATAACAGCTTAAAAACACCAACTCTCGTTACAGCCATCACATTGTCGTGCATTGGAATTCACAGCGGGGTAGGAGGGAGGGTTGTGTGTCAGCACAGAAGAACTCGATGAACATAAGTTACAGGTATGTTAACCCTGTTTTCATCTTCGTTCTTCTGTGCCTCCACACATGGGAGTGTACCAAGCTTCACACAATAAGGAAGGTGGGGTGAAATCCAACACAATTTTATTAAAGAACAAGAACAACAACACTATACATATACATATATACATCTATACAAGATGTATAGTGATATATAAGTACTCAATATTCACATATATATACACATAATATACATATATACATCCTTTCACTCAAGGGTACCTAGCAGGTACGCAAAGAAACCTTTTCCAAGACTCCCTTAGGAAAAAAGGGAGTGTAGGACAGCCTTGGCCACAGATACATCCTGCTCCGCATTGACATCTATGGCATAATGCCTTACAAAGGTGTCTGCAGAGGACCATGTGGCCGCTTTGCAAATGTTAGCCAGGGGCACACCCCTGAGGAGTGCTGAGGAGGATGCTTGGGACCACGTAGAATGGGCCCTGACATGAAGTGGGCAAGCCACCCCAGCTAGGGAATAGGCCTTGCTAATGGCCGTCACAATCCACCTAGACAGGGTCTGTGAAGAAGCCCTGTTACCCTTGTCCTTGGCCCCAAAGCACACAAACAGGTGAGGACTTGATCGGAAGTCCTTTGTCCTATCCAAATAGTAGGCTATGGTCCTCTTTAAATCCAGTGAATGGAGGGCCTTCTCCCCTTTCGAGGAAGGGTGAGGGAAAAACGCAGGCCAAGCAATCTCCTGCGAGAGGTGGAAAGCGGACACCACCTTAGGCAGGAAACCTAGGCAGGGACGCAGGACCACCTTGTTTGGATGAAATACCAGGAAGGGAGGGTCAGATCGCAACGCAGACAGCTCACTGACCCTCCTAGCAGAAGTCACGGCCACCAAGAATGCCACCTTGTACGATAACATGTCCAAGGGGCAGGTTGCCAGCGGTTCGAATGGAGGCAACATAAGACGTGAAAGCACCAGGGACAGCGACCATTGAGGCACCGGTGCAGACACAGGTGGGTAAAGGTTGAACATGCCCTTAAGGAATTGACGGGATTTTGGGTGAGAAAAAACTGTACCACCCTCAACTCGGGTGTGAACAGCCGAGATAGCTGCAAGGTGGACCTTGAGAGAGGAAACCTTCAAGCCCAGGTCCCGCAGGTGGCACAAGTAATCGAATATAACCCCTAGAGGGCTGCTGGCAGGCACCACCCCTTTGGCAAGTGCCCATATTTCGAACCTGCGCCACTTGGCCGCATAAGAGCGCCTAGTGGATGGTCTGCGAGCATTCAGGAGGACCCTCTGTACCTCCTCCGAAAAACCTATAGGGGAGGAACGATCCGCCAAGCCGTCAAGTGCAGCTTCCTGGGGTCGTGATGGACTAAGCTCCCGTTCAGGAGAAGGTCTTGCCGAGGGGGCAGACTCACATATGTCCGTTGGGACATCCGCAGGAGCTTTGGAAACCAAACCTGCCTTGGCCAAAAGGGGGCCACCAGGATGCAGTCCGTCCTGTCCTCCTCTATCTTGCACAGGACCCTGGGAATCAAAGGGAATGGAGGAAACATATAATGCAAGCCCTGAGTCCACATACACTGGAAGGCATCCCCAATAGAGAGGGGGTCGCTCCCTGCCCTGGAACAGAACATTTGGGCCTTGGTATTCGCCGCTGTTGCGAATACATCTATATCTGGATGACCCCACATCAGAAAGATCGGCCCAATGCACTCTACGTTCAGTTCCCACTCGTGGTCCAGCAGAAAGACCCTGCTCAGGGCATCCGCTCGGGCATTGTCCGACCCTGCCACGTGTAATGCACGAATTGTCACGCCATTCCTGATTGCCCATTGCCAAGTGAGCGTGGCTTCCCTGCAGAGTGCCATGGACACTGTGCCCCCTTGATGATTTATGTAGTACATGGCCGTCGTGTTGTCCGTCTGTACCAACACCTGGCGATTTTTCAACAGTGCTGTAAGGGACACAAGTGCGAAACGTATGGCTCTTAGTTCAAGCACATTGATATGGAGGGTCTGTTCCCTCTCAGACCAGACACCTTGCACACATACATCACCACAATAAGCCCCCCAGCCCAGCAGAGAGGCGTCAGTGGTAACAGTGACGTCAGGGTGCTGATAGCCAAAAGGCGCCCCTTTAAATAAATTTTCATCAGACAACCACCAGTCCAGGGAGGACAGGATGACCCTTGGGATGGAGAGCTTGAGGGACGGAGGGTGCTGCATAGCATCGTACCTCCGCACAAACCAGTTTTGGAGAGGGCGCATATGCAGCCTAGCGAAGGGGACCACCGAGGTAGCCGCTGCCATATGACCTAATAAGCACTGGATAGTGCGCACGGATTGGAAACGGTTCCTCTTAAACATGGACACAAGACCCCTTAGGGATCTAGCTCTCTCCAAGGGGAGCAAAGCCTTACCCTCCACGGAGTCCAACAGTGCACCAATGTAGGAAACCTTGCAGGTGGGCACCAGCTTGGATTTTTCAAAGTTTACCAAGAACCCTAAGCGGTCACAAGTGCTAAGCACCAAGTCAATGTCCCGCATCAGCCTAGCCTCTGACTCAGCCACAATGAGCCAGTCATCGAGGTATGGGAAGATGGTACAGCCCTCCTCACGGAGGAACGAGACCACAGGGGCCACACATTTCGTGAACACTCGTGGGGCAGTGGAGAGACCAAAGGGAAGCACCCTATACCGGAAAACTCTATGCTGATAAACAAAGCTCAGGTATTTTCTGTGCTCTTCCCATATCCCCACGTGAAAATATGCGTCCTTCAAATCAAGGACTGCAAACCAATCACCCTGTTTCAGTAAGGTGAGCACCATTGTCAATGTAACCATCTTGAATTTAGTGACCTTGAGGAAGGCATTAAGACCCCTCAGATCCAAAATGGGGCATAAGCCCCCGTCCTTCTTGGGTACCAGGAAGAACCTAGAGAAGAACCCTGTCACGGATTCCTCATAGGGCAACTCCTCCACAGCACCCTTGGCCATAAGCGACACGATTTCCGCATCCAGCTCGTCCATAGTGTTATTTACAGCTGTCAGGGGTGAACTGCACCTAGGCAGCTCAATGAATTCCAGCCCGTATCCCTTATCAACAATCATTAAGACCCATGAGTCAGATGTTATTGACTCCCACTCGGAAAGGAGTGGACGCAGTCTGTCCGAAAAATTTGGGGATACGGCTGGCGTGTCCCGTCAGTACTGCCTCCCAAGACCCTGCTGATCCTTCTGCTGGGCCAGAGGCTGCGACGGGCGAGGCTTGAAGGGTCTACGCCTCCTGGGTTGTTGTGGGGGGGCGTAGTGCCGTTGTGGGTAGGCAGGATACTGTTGGTAGCCCGGTCACTGCTGCTGGAACCTGCCCTGGTAATGGTACGGGGCGTATCGTGGAGCGTACCGTGGCCTGGAGGCGGGCTTGTCCATAGGAGCTAAACCCCAAGGATCGCGCCGTCTGCCTGTCCTCTTTTTTCTTCTTGAGGGCCTCATCAGTCGAGGTAGAGAACAGGGAGTCCCCCTCAAAAGGCAGACTCTCTACCCGAGACCTCACCTCCTGTGAAAGGGCCGTAGACCGTAGCCAGGAATGACGCCTGAGGACTATGGCCGAAGCCATCCCACGTGCAGCAGTGTCGGCAGCATGGCTCCCTGCGTTCATCTGCTGCTTGGACAGTCGCACAGCCTCGGTCTGAAGCAGGGAGACCACAGCCTTCTTTTCAAGAGGCAAATCCCCCATGTAGGACGCCAGCTTCTCCCACAAATACAGTTGGTACCCTGCCATGATCGTCTGATAATTGGCGATCCTGAGGCCCAGGGAGGAGATGGAGTACTGGCGCCTACCCATCGCGTCTATCTTCCTGCCCTCCTTGTCAGGTGGCGCTGAAGGTGGGCCCGACCGACGAGGCTGGAATTCCTCCGTCACCAAGGAGGAGGGTGGAGGGTGTTTCGCCAGAGACTGCCAGGTGCCCTGCTTCACCTTGTACATTTGTTCTATCCTCTTGGACGTAGCAGGCTGATCACAGGGCACCTTCCACACCCTTTCCACGATCTCCTCAATCCCCTCTAACATGGGGAAGCCAATGGTAGCTGGGTTGTCTCCATAGATTCTCTTCAGGAGCTTGTCTTTGGTTTGGGGGGTCGCCGAAGAGATATCCATCTCAAGCGCCTGTGCCATACGGGCCATCTGATCGGAGTAAATCTTCAGGTCCTCGTATGGGGAGCTGGTGCTCAGCGCCACATTGTCATCCGGGGACGGTTCCGACCAGGTCTCGGATCGGTAATCCCCGACGCTCTCAGCCTCTCCTTCCTCGGAACCGTGCAGCGACTCTTCTCCCCGGAACGGCGGAAGGAACCAACCTTGCGCCGACGTCGATGGCTTCGGATCCGAGTACCCGAAGCCGACAGGTGCCCCTTCCCACTGACAGTGGTAGGCTGGAGAGATGTAGGAGGAGGCCTGACGATGGCGGGATCCCACCGAGTGCCCGGAACCGACGCTCCCAGTCTCGGAACGGCGCCTCTCACGGCTGGAAGCTGTTGGGGGTCGATGATCTGGCGACGGTCGGATCCGACGACTGGTCGATGGACTCGGATCCGCGACCACCGGGGGCCCAAGTGGTACCTCCTCGAAGGCCACCGGATCGGGTACCTCCTCAGGAACCGGTGAATCCAGGTGGGGAGAAGGCGTGCGGGGGATCTCAATCACCTCTTCCGTCGGAACCGAGCGTGGCGAACGATGGCGGTGCACCTTCTTAGGCTTCTTGACCGGCGGTTCCGACGAGGCCCTCGGAACCGACATTCCTCTGGAAGATGGGCTCGTTGTGGAACTCCACCGCTTAGACACCTTGCCCGACGCCGACTTCCTCGGAACCGATGCGTCCCTCTTCGGATCCGACAGTGGACTCGGCACCACTAGTCTCGTCTCAGAGTCGGACGCCCTCGGATCCGATCGAGACTCAGAGGCGCTTCGGGGTGGTTTCACCGAACCCTGCGCCGGAGAGGCGGCTCTTGACACCGCAGCGCTCGTCGGCCTGGATCTTACTGCCGACTTCGCAGAAGCCACTGAGCCCGTTCATGAACGCTTTTCAGCAGAGGGGCTTGGGCCGGCCTTGGGGGAAGGCAACGGAGTACCCTCGGACATGACCTTCTGCCACAGGGAGGAGTTCAACCGGGCCTTGCGCTCCTGCCGGGCCTTGTTGGTAAAGCCCTGGCATATCTTACAGGCTGGGACATTGTGGGTCTCCCCCAGACAAAACAGGCACAGTTCATGGCCATCGGTCTGGGCCATTTTAGTGTGGCATTGGAGGCAATGCTTGAAGAGCGCCTTTGAGGCCATCTTCAGGGGCACGCTAAAGAGGGGTCAAACAGTCCGGGTCGTAATTACCGAGTCCAAGTCAAAGTCCAAATCAGCAAGCAGAAGAGTAGTCCGAAGTCAAAAGTCCGAAGTCAAAAGCCAAAAGATCAATCCAGAAGTCAATAGCACACAAAAGCACAGAGCAACGAAGCTCACGTTCTCTCCAAGCGGCAGCAAGAAGAGAGCTGAGGGAAGGGGCCGTTGGTCGCTGTAGGAGAATGTGACCGTTTGGGCGGGAAAACGGTCGCTGAGGCGGGCGACAAATGGCCCCTTCGGAGCTATAGAAGCTATGGAAAATTCTCCGGCGGCTGGCCTGCGCCTGCGCAGTCCCCATGTGTGGAGGCACAGAAGAACGAAGATGAACTAGTGTTAGCAGTTGATCCACCTTCTTCAGCAGGTATATAAGGAGAAAGGCAGCATATGGGACATTGGAAAGGAGCTGACCAGTGACTGGAAGGCAAAAGATATACAGAAAGTAGAAATTAAGAGAACCACCAACCAAGACCTGCCATGAGCTGGATGAATGAGAGGCTGAAGGCAAAGAGAAAGATTCTTGATCCAGAAAGAAAGGAGTACAGCCTAAGAAGGGTCTAGAAGATCTGTGGCTGCACCTGTGAGGCGATAGGCAGAATGCCTCAGCAATACTAGATGGAAGACAGTAAGATAATTTGAGTCAGCCACCTGCAGGTACCATAAGGAAGCTGCAAGGCCAATCTCCATCCATGGATAAGCAGGATAAGTATGAGGGGTGAACGAGGAGGGAAATCAAGCTATTTAATTTAAGCAGGGATAGTGACTATTAGAGGCTCATCTTATTGATAGTCTTTCACTGATGGAAAGAATTATATATGCATTTGATTTGCATGGGGGGTGGAGTCCAAATAAATGTTGGGGTTTTTTGTATTTTTTATTTACCAGGGGACCTGACTGATTAACGGGGGTGGGGAAAATCATTGGGATCTTATCGGCTTATCACACAGGCCATTTAAAAATATGCTATCCTATTAACATAAGGCTGCCTTATACAGAGTCAGACAACTGATCTACCAAGGTCAGTACTGTCCACTATGACTGTCAGCAGCTCTCTAGTATTACCTGATTATTTTAACTGAAGATACCAGAGACTGAACCTAGGACCTTATTCATACAAAACATGTGCTCTGCCACTAAGCCATGGCACCCCCCTCCACAGTTACTTATTTTGCATAATTTTCTTTCTACAATCCATCTTACCAACTGTAGAACTGTCTTCAAGTACAACATCCACATTTCGGTCTCTGTACTCTACCCTGAAATCAAGCATTCGCGGCTGTCTCTCCACTATTTGTCTGGATGGCACTACGTGGCGAAATGCAGACGATGAGGAAGGTGCTGAAGACGATGAGGAAGGATGACTAGTGGGACCATAGGATGGCCCTTGTAAAGTATCTCCACTGTATTCACTGAAAAACATAGAAGTTGCATTTCAAATAAAGAACGACAGGAAGCCAACCTCTTTAGTAACAGCGCATCATTTTTGTGGTACAAACACTACTTGCTGATTAATTCCAAGAATGCTGCAGAAAATAATCCACAGATGGTATTCGGGTGGCTTCTAATTAAATTGATGAGCAGTCGATTCAGGACAGAGAGAACAAAGTTATTCACATGATTTGCTCATAATTTATAAGACACAGGAAAAGCCACTAATTTAGATGAGCGTAGATTATAAATTACAGTCAGCCATGATAACTATATGGAACCTCCATGTTCAGAGGCTTTTGAACCCACTTGCTGGGGGCAAGAAGCTGCAAAGATACAGAAAGGTGATTACCTTTGTGCCCTGCTTGTAGGCATTTGGTTTGCTACTGTGGGAAACAGGATGCTGGATTAGACAAACTGCTGGATCAGACCAAAGGAGCTGTTCTTACATACTTTTATTAAACTTTTTGATTCTATGAATTAGCACCAAATTGAAACATGTCACATTAATAACTTAAATACCTTGAATATTTTTTAAGTAGTCAGGATTTGGCCACCCTGTTCTACTTGGTTCCCAGCTTGAATACCTTTAGGACATTTGATGCTTGTATTTTCAAATGTACTACTTGATTCCAGCAAAAAAAAAAAAAAAAAACCTCCAATGGACTTAGCAGGGCAGATCTTTTCTACCTTTCCTACCCCCTGCACCCCAGTCAACATGCTTCTTATCACAAAAAGTCTCAGGGCCTTATGAACAAAAGGTAGAACAGAATAGGGAATACACTGAGGAAGTATAACAAAACTGACTTTTAATAATCATCTTTATGGTAAGATATGAAGGGCACACCCAGCTTTGGTACCACCATAGAGGTATGCCAAAAACACTGAACATGTCAATGAAGAACATTAAGCACTTTATCTGAGCAAGTCATCAGGGATCAGAAGGGGTTGTTTTAATAGTCTTTTATAAACTTACCACTTTTTCCCTATTTTCATTTTTAGAAATATGTAGGTATGACAGGGAATATAATTTAATAAAAACATTTTGGGGCAAATTATAGGAGGTTATGGCTTCAGGTGAGCCATGCTGTCTAAACTAAGAACACTTGCATTATAATCTGACCAGATAAACTTACGGTGCAATCCTAAACAGAGTTACTCTAGTCTAAGCCCATTCATTTCAATTGGCTTTGACTGAGTAATTCTGCTTAGGATTGCAGTTAGTCCTTTTTTAAGGAGGGAAGTTTATGTCAACTTTCTGTGCAATGTTTCCCAAAGTTTCAACATACAATAAAAACATAAAATTCTACAAAAATGTAATTGCTGATGACTTGAGATGACACAATATTAGCATGTTTGTCATCTCAACTGTCTACTATGCAGGGCTCATTTCGAGGGGGAATGTGCAGGAACACAGTTCCGGCAGTTCCCCAAAGAGGTCCCATGTCAGGTGGCCCCACCCACCTGACTTTTGGCCATTTTGGGCCCGTTTCAGCCTGGATTGGGGCCGAAACAGCCCAGATGGGGCCTCTGACGGGTGGTGGAGTCCAAAACAGCCAGGATAGGTGATGCCAGGGGGTGTGGCACATGCAAATCAGGTATGCTAATGACACACTTTCGGTGATGTCAAGGGGCGTGGAATATGGTAATGAGTTATGCTAATGAGTTCCTCCAGCTCTTTTTCTATGAAATGACCCCTGCCACTATGATTAATTTCCATCATTCTGCCTCCCCTAGTATGTGTGTGGGGATGGAGACAAATAAAGCACTGTGATTGTTCTTATACACAGACTTCTTTTCCTTCTCACTAATCAGAAAAAACAAAGAGCAATTCTCAGCTCTGAGGTCAAGAGTGGTTTCAGAGCTAGGACAAACAAACAATAGATATGCTTTGTTCTAGTTATATAAATTTTAGGCAAAACTACACTGGCCCCAGTTCAGAGATTCTGGCATCCTAGAGTGGGCTGCATGCAAAGACCTCTTCTGTCACAAAGATGGTCAGCACAGCTGACAAAGAGAGGAAAGGAGGATGCCTGAAATTAGTCTTCCAGTCCTAAGCAGATGACTATGAGAATTCAGCACATCAATCCATCCATTTGGCAATGTGTACATTGTGCAGAAGCAGATCACAAGAATCCTGACATGCAGAACTTTCCCCTCCTCTCCACTGTATTTTTTTGCACATGACATGCAAAAGGGCATATATATCGAACAGATATGGAACAGATTGCCTGTGCCAGAAATTTGATAGGCTGAGCTAAAAACGGACTAAGATGGCTGTTTTAATAAAAGGTCAGTTTCCACTACGGCATATGGGGTTCAGTAGGTAAAATACTGGAAGTGGGAAGCAGAGGTTAACTTTCAGGCTAAACCACTATTTGTGCCCTATCAAATCATCTTCCATTAGCCCAAGACCCAAAGAGCCATGCGCTTATGGCAAAGGTGCTTTAGCACATACCATAAAAGGTTGCCAGTTTTTCTTTCTGGCTGCAGTTACTTTGTTGTCACAAAACACTTGCCAACTGTCAGGACTTGTTTTAATGCACAAGGATAATGTGAGGGCTGAAAACCCCAATGCACAAATGGGACCTTTGGAGCATCATCACCACCACCACCAACACCACCACCACATCACTCCAATCTAGATAAGCATTTTTAAGCAATTAACATGCCTTGCTGTGCAGTGAAATAAAAGATAAATATAATGACATTTGTTGTCTTGAAGCATTAGGAAACTTGATTGTACTGTATTTATTAGCAACCTAATCAGTATAGTATCTGATTAAACACCTTATGATGTAACACAGGTAGACACATTTTTATTTGGAGAACTAAGTAAGAAATACCAATATCATGTGAGGATTTATTTGGAGAAGAAAGTTAATCACCCTCACTAGGTTATTGAGCATACAAAATATGGAAAGATAACCAGAGTGGAACTTTTAAGCTTGCAAGGTGACCGGATATGAATTTGAATCCATGTTGCATATAATGATCTATGTAACAGCTTATGAAACACAGATTTTCTGCTATGCCCTTCCTACTACTGTCCCTTGCACACCATGTCTGATTCAGGACACACTCTGAAATGGTACGGGAGGTAACATGGGAAATTAGAGAGAGAGAGGGGGGGGGGTTGGCATTTTTTGGCATGGAAGTAAAGGATTAAAATAAAGCTGCATTAGAAATTTCAGTATGTAGCAACTGAAGTTTTGCTTTCAATGCACAGACTTAGAAATGTGATTGCAAAGGATAAAAATAGTATCTCTGTAATGTTTGGTCTTAAAAGATGCTTTGTGAGCAAAATTCTATGGGCTTAAGGAAAGATTACATCCACCCTATTTATGTATTGTTTATTTATTTAAAACATTTATTAGCCACCGTTCTCCATTGCAGGAACTCAAGGCAGCTTATAATATAAATAAAATAACAATAATAGAATGAATAAAACAAAGTTTAAAAACACAGTACAGGACTGCCAATAAACAAAGAAACAAAGTTAATTAAAAGCAGTCCTAAATAAACATGTCTTCAGCTGCCTTCTAAAGATTGGCAGTGAGGGGGCCATTCCCCTGAGGATGCTTTCCATAATCATGGGACTGCCACCAAAAAGGCCCTCTCTTGTGTACCCAACAAGTGAACTCTCCTTGTGATCTTAGTTCCTGGGCAGAAACATATGGGAGAAGACTGGAAGATATCCGAGTCCCAAGCCATGTAGGGCTTTAAACGTAAAAACCAATACTTTGAATTGTGCTCGGGAGTGGATTAGTAGGAACTGTAATAGCTGTAATATCAGGCTCCCATACTCTCAATAACTGGTCACATCCAGCAGTCTAACTACAGCATTCTGCTTTAAGGGTAGCCTCAAGTATAGCACACTGCAACAGTCCAATCTAGATGTAACCAAAGCATGGATTACTGTGGCTAGATCTGACTGAGCCAGGAACAGGCACAGCTGATGCACCAACTGAAGCTGGGCAAAAGCACTCCAAACCATCCCAGCTACCTAGTTTTATAAAGGTGACTATGTGTCCAGCAACACTCCCAAGTTGCAAACCTGATTTTTCAGTGAAAGTATAACCCCATCCAAGACAGGGAGGATCTCAAATTCCTGACCTGCCTTTTTACTAATCCATAGAACTTCTGCCTTGTCACAGAATTCAGTTTCAGCATGTGTACTCTCATATAGCTCATTACTGACTTCATATACATTTTAAATAGCACGGACGACAAGACTGAACTTTATGGAACCCCACAGGTCAATGGCCAAGGAGCAAAGCGCCACCTTCTGAGACCAACCTCTCAGATAGGTCTCAAACCACCATAACACTGTGGCCCTTAATTTCAGAGCTGAGAGGCAGCTCAGCAAGATACTGTGGTTGATAGTGTTGAAGGCCGCTGAGAGATCCAGCAGAACTAGCTGGGTCACACAAACCCTGTCTAGTTCTCAGTGGAGGTCATCAACCAAGGCAACCAGAGAAGTCTCTGTTACAACCTATGCCCTGAAACTAGACTGAAATGTGTCCAGAAAAATTAGTCCATTCCAAAAGCCCCTGGAGCTGGAAAGCAATCACCCGCTATAGCACCTTACCCAAAAATGGAAGATCGGAGAGGCTAGAAGTTCTCCAACAGAGTAGAGCTTTTTCAAAACAGATCTAATCACTGCCACTTTGAACACAAGTGGCACAGCTCCTGTTCTCAAGGAAGCATTTATCACTCCTCTTACCCACTCAGCCAGTCCCTCTCTGGCAGCTTTTATCATCCAGGAAGAGCAAGATTGAGAGCTCTCAAGTTCTAGTTATAGACAAGTGCTGCTCTACAGGAGAGGACCACTCCTCAGGTTCCTGCTGCCTTCTAGCCTCTTTCACCCTTCACACTGTGCCCTGAGCACACCCCAGCTCAATTAAACTTAGGGTTTGGAGGTGAACTAAGGGAGGTATCATGCCAAGCAAAATGGTCTGGGGTAGGGTTGCCAGCCTCCAGGTAGTGGCTGGAGATCTCCCAGAATTACAACTGGTCTCCAGGCCACAGAGATCAGTTCACCTGGAGAAAATGGCTACTTTGGGGGGTGGACTCTATGGAATTATGCCATGCCAAGGTCTTTTCCCTCCCCAAACCCCACTTTCTCCAGGTTTCACCTCCTAGATCTCCAGGAATTTCCCAACTTGGAGCTGGCAACCCTAGTCTGGGGTGCCACTAGTCTGCAGAGATGCTAGGGGTGCCTACTCCTCCTATAGAAATATCCAATATTTCTTTCTTTCATCATTTAAATGTAAACTTTAGCTTTAAATCATCAACAAGAATATGTGCTAAATTAACAAGTCGCCTATGTAAAATAGTCTTCCTAACATAATCACAAGAAAACTATGTACTTGCCTTTGTAAAATACCATTTTCCTGTGGTATGACGCCATTTATAGCTGCCTGCAAACAAAGCATACAACGTTAAGTCTGTAAAGCAAAGTTACTATAAAGTGACATGCATCTAGAAAAGTTGAATGAATTATTTATTACTGTCAAAGAACAGCTCAGAAGTAAATACAAAATACAAGTACTGCAACAATACATAAAAAGTTTACATAAATTAAATTAAAATGAGCAAATATAATCCATTAGATTAATACAGAACTATGATAAACTCTAGCAGCTGCAGAAAATCTGGTCACTTTATTTGGATCCAAGGCTCATGCATTGACAAAAGTTGGAAAACAGAACTGAAGTTTTTCCTAAATTATATTGACTACTGCCAACTGGTTAATATAACCATTCACATTTCTACTATTAAAAGAATAAAACAAGTTTAGCAAAAACATATTTCAGATGGTTATGACTCAACCAGCATCATAAAAGCAAGTATTTGTCCAACTTAAATGCATAAAGATTGTGCAATCAATTCCAGCACAGCTAGGATTCTACATTGCATTTTTTCCAGTAAGCCAGTATTATTATTTAGAACTCCCACAATGTACACAGCACTTTAGAAGATTATACATAAACAGATCCCTGTTGAGAATTTTCAGTATAGGCAGATGAATACCCAGTAAGAGGGAAGGTAGACATGAGAAGCAAAATTGTATAATTATTTATTTATTATTTATTTCAAATTTCTATTCTGCCCTTCCTGCGAGCAGGCTCAGGGCGGATAACAACATATTAAAATACAAAATACAATAAAAACAACATATTAAAATACAATAAAAATCTATACACATTTAAAACAGGATGGTGGACAGCCTTCACAGGGAGGGTTAAGATTTTATACACCCCTTTTTTTTTCAGGCCGGCGGAGGCCCAGCCTCCACCATATGCCTTGCGGAACAACTCTGCCTTACAGGCCCGGCAGAAGGATAGTAGGTCCTGCCGGGCCCTGATTTCAGCAGACAGAGCGTTCCACCAGGTGGGAGCCAGGACCGAAAACGCCCTGGCTCTAGTCGAGGCTAGGCAGACCTCCTTGGGGCCAGGGACCACCAACGGCTGTTTGTCCCCTGATCGGAGTGTCCTCCAGGGAATATATGGGGAGAGACGGTCCCGTAGATATGCTGGTCCCAGTCCATACAGGGGCTTATAGGTCAATACCAGAACCTTGAATCTAATCCGGTACTCCACTGGCAACCAATGCAGCTCGCGTAAGAACAGTGTTATATGTGCCTTATTTGGCACTCTCGTAATAACACATGCCGCTGCATTTTGTACCAGCTGTAATCTCCGGGTCAGGCTCAAGGGCAGCCCCGCGTAGAGCAAGTTACAGTAATCTAGCCTAGAGATGACCGTTGCTTGGATCACTGTAGTTAAGTCACGGGTTGACAGGTAAGGGACAAGTTGCCTGGTCTGCCACAGATCGAAAAAAGAGGACCTAACAACCGCTGTGACCTGTGCCTCCATTTTCAGGGAGGCATCCAAGATCACCCCCAGGCTCTTAACCAAACCAATAAAATACAAACACTAAAATCTATACATCTAAAAGAACAGTGCCATCCATAAATCCTACTCATGCCCGTTGTCTATAATGAATCACATATACCCGTTGTCTATAATGAATCACATATTTGAAAGGCTGTCATTTGGAGGAGGGCAAGGAGCTGTTCCAGTTGGCAGCAAAGGGTAGGACCTGAAGCAATGGGCTTAAATTACATGCACAAAGGTACCGGCTGGATATTAGGAAAAACTTTTTCACGGTCAAAGTAGTTCAAAAGTGGAATCAGCTGCCTAGGAAGGTGGTGTGCTCCCCCTCACTGGCAGTTTTCAAGAAGAGGCTGGATGAATACTTGTCAGAGATGCCTTAGGCTGATCCTGCACTGGACAGGGGGTTGAACTAGATGGTCTGTATGGCCCCTTCCAACTCCATGATTCTATGATTCTAAGTCCATACATTTAAAATGATCTGAATCAGCCTCCAAATGCCAGATGAAACATCTCTGCTTTACAGACCCTCTGAAATTTCACCAAATCCCAGAGGGAGAGAATCTCCTCTGTTAATGCATTCCAGAGGGAGGAAGCCACAACTGTAAAAGCCCTCCCTCTGGTCAAAGAGAGTTGAACAGCCAGAGGGCCAGGAACCACCAACAGGCCCTGAGTTGCGGACTGCAGGGCACGTGGGGGTTATACTAGGAGAGGCAGTTTCATAGGTATGAGGGTCCCAAACTATCAAGGGCTTTAAAGGTTAAAACCAACTCCTTGAATTTGATTCAGAAACCAACTGGAAGCCAGTGTAGTTGCTTCAAGATCAAAGTGATATGCGCTGACAGTGGTGTGCCAAGCAGCAGTCTGGCAGCTGCATTCTGTACCAATTGGAGTATTCAAAGCGCCTTCAAGGGTAACCCTACATACAGCGAGTTACAGTAATCTAGACAAGAGGTAACTATGGCATGAATCACTGTGGCAAGGTCAATCCACAGGGATAATTGGCGAGCCTGACAGAGATGGTAGAATGCTGCCCTCGCCACCAAGGACATTTGCTTGTCCATGGATACTGCAGAATCTAGCCACACTCCCAAACTCCTGACAAAGTCCAGCTCTATAAAATGGACTCCATGAACTGCTGGAAGAGCAGAGTTCACTATCACTATGGACCAAGCCAGCCACATTACTTCCATTTTTGATGGATTTAACTTCAGCCAAATATTCCTCAACAACCCAAGCACGGCATCCAGGCATTAGGCAAACAACACGATCTCAACCTCCAGTTGTTTTTCTAGTGGGATATAGAGCTGGGTGCCATCAGCATACCAACCCTAAACTTCTTGGCAATCTCTACTAAAGGACACAGGTTGAGTCAGCACAGTCAGTTTCAAAGATATTTCAATAGACAAAGTAAGAGGATATATAAAGGCAAATTTGCAAAAAGATTTAAAGCCATCAGAAATCCAATACAGAGTTGAAAAAATGATGAAATAGATTATAAGCAATTCTAAACCTGACTACTGAGAAACTACCCAGCAGGACTGCTGAGAGAGGGGGACTGTAGGGACAAAATTCTTGGGGCCCATCAGTTCTTGAGAACCCCATTCAGCAAGCACGGTCGCCCGACTTACCGGGCAAACGGTTTGCTGCCGCTGGCGGGGAGGGCGGACGGAGCTGGATGGCCGCCGCATTTCCTGCTCGCCCAGCGTTCCCCAGGGCAAGCTGCAGCCAATAGGATTCAAACCCGGGCCACCCAATCAGAGGCAGCTGGGGACAAATGGCGGGGGGGCAGGGCTTTGCTGCTGGACCTCAGGGAGGCAGTCTTCCGTCTGGTCTGGCAGTTTTGTATTTAAAGCTGCAGCCACCCCGCTTCTCCACACTTTGCTCCCGGCTGCAAAACCCCCCGCCACCACCACTCTCTCTGTTTTGGGATATATTGCTTGTATTGTCACAACTGTCTTTGGCGGTTGGTCATTTGATCGGATCTCTTTGGGGGGAACCAGGGCTGTGTGCCCCGGTTCCCGGGAAGGGGATTCCCATAAGAAATCTTGGAGTGAGTTATGGAGGTGCATGCCCAGCTCGGGGGCTGCCAGGGCATACTCACTTCCAGGTGGCAGGGGAATCATTCAGGGGTGTACACCCACATGATCTCCCCCGTTAATGCCACTCCTTGGTTCCCCCCCTCAGCTGGGGTCTGAGGGGGGAGGGGGTCATCGGCTGACAGGCGAGTCAGCCGATGTTTTGGGGGATCCGACCCACATGACTACCATGCTCCTACTTTCTGTATTATAATAAAGTTGTGGCCTTCTTTCCTCCAGTCAAGCGTGTGACTGATTTTGTTGTCTTGCCGCCTCCTCCCTCCCCACCTTCAGCAGTAGGCTGCAAACATGTTTCATCCAGCCAGATCTTGTAAGGCTGTGTTATAGCAAAATAAAATATTTTCTTCTCTTCCCCTTAATTTATTTTCCTTTTCCACATTTTTTCCTCCTCCTCCATTTTGCTCTCATCCTTTCATGATCTGATTTCATTTCTCCCACCAACACCTCTTTATTTTCATGTCTTGGCTCTACTCTTCATCCTTATTCTGCTTGGCAATTTAGAACTTACTTAGTAGTAGCAGCAGCAAATCTTTGTCAATATTATAAACAGGTGGGGGAGTTAATATTTCCACATAATCTATCGAAGTAGTAAAAAGATGCCCCACCCACACACACACACTCTTATATATATGGAACAGAACTAATCCCTTTCCCCGTTAGACTTAATTACAATTTAAATACTGTACAGTTTGTTTGTTTGTTTGTTTCGCTTTCTATTCTACCTCCCCACATTGGCAGGCTCAGGGCGGATTACATTTATGCACATTAAAATTTACAGTTAACACACAATAAATACAATATAAATATTTAAAAATACAAATACAGCACAGCACTAAAATAATTCAGTTTAACCATTCCCACCGTCACTAAAGATAATTAAGCACTTAAAAATGTCTTTGGAGGTGGATGTTCTGATAGGGAGGGCTCCATTCTACCCTATTCAGCCAGCAGGGGCACGACCCAGCATCAACCATACACCTGGTGGAACAGCTCCATGTTACAGACCCGGTGGAACAATAACAGATCCTGCCAGTGTCAGGTTCAGAGTCTTATGTGCTGTACCAACTCCATTTTCTCATGCTTCTAGTGTTTAAGTGCTTCCTCTGCAGGTGCCAAGGTTCCCAGGCAGATTTCTCACAGAGAGAGATTGTTTGGTCTACCGACGTTCCACCCCGGACCGGCCTTGAGAGACTCCAACTTCCCAAGCCTCAAAGACGATGTTTTGAGAACTGTGGGGGGAGGCTGGGCCAAGTGGGAACTGTTACTCTGTACCGTATGCTTTGCTTGTCATTGGTAACAATGCTCTTGTACCATCCTGAATATTGTATTCAGGCCCGTGGACTATAATGATTACTTCAGTAAAGATTCCTTATTCAAACAATAGACTCTTGTTTGCTAGTAGAGGGTACTCTGAAGTAGAGACATTATCTAGCCACAAGTCTGACATTTTGTTACCAATCACACTTTTCTCCCCCCTCACCCAGACAGGATGGATACAGGAGAGCCGTCAACACCTGGAATGGAGGAAGTGAGATTTTTTGATCAGACCGCCTGGGGCAGAGCGCATCAGACAGGCACTCGTCAGAAATCCCGCAAGAGGCGAGGTGGTTCCCGGCGGACCCCGCTACGAAATCCCTGGAGGCCAGGTAGCGAAGGTTGTATCACCCCCATGTTCCCTTACTGGGGGGCTAGCCAGGAACCCATGCCAGGGATAGTGGTGCAGGGATACGTAGTCAAAGATGACTTGGGCTGGCTGCTCCGCGAGGTACCCTCCCCAGTTTTACGAGAAAGGTCAACAGAGGCGGAAGAGAGCGTAAGTTGCTGCCAAAGTGCCTGGGAGCCGAAGCCGGATGAGGGTGTATTGCCGGTTGTACCTCCCGGGAGGGATAAAGGCACCATGCTGGCAACGCTGCCAACCCTCTGCCAAGCGGATATGGAGGGTCAGACCAACATTGCATTTCCCCGTCCCCTGATGGACTTAGCCATAAATCCCTTGCCAAAAGAAGTTAGGGAGACGAGCATAGGGATGCTGAAGGCAGACCAAGGGACCACGGTGAGAGATGATACTTTGGGAGAGAGTCTCCCGGTCCTGAACGCTTCACTAGTGGAACTCAAGGCCCCAGATTACGTGCAAGCTAATCCGGCAGCAGCCGAGAAGTTGCCCAGTGAAGAGCTAGAAGTGTCATTAAGAAGCTTGGAAGATAGTACAGAATGTATTGCTCACAGAGTGGCCGCTGGTCGCAAAACTCGCCCGTCCATTGAGTTATGGAAACCAGGCGAGACGGCGAACGGTCAGTTACTTATCTATGGAGGAGGGGAAGTGGAGCTGAACCCTGACAACCATGCTGTAAAGGCCCCAAGGAATCCCGGAGGTGAAGAGCTGGCCGCTGAGCGCGGGGGAAGTCTGCAGCCGCAGCCAGACTCCCGAAAAGAGGACTCGCTCCTGCACACACAGCACCTAATTTTCCCGGAGGAAGCGGTGCCAACTCGAATGATTGAAGAGCTGGCTGCCGAGCGCGGGGGAAGCCTGCAGCCGCGGCCAGACTCCCGAAAAGAGGACTCGCTCCTGCACACACAGCACCTAATTTTCCCGGAGGAAGCGGTGCCAACTCGAATGGAAGAGCTGGCCGCTGAGCGCAGGGGAAGCCTGCAGCCGCGGCCAGTCTCCCGGAAAGAGGACCCGCTTCTGCGCACCCAGTGCCTACCCGCCGCACAGCCGCCGTCGATGACCACGCAGACAACTGCAGAAGCGGGGCGAATGGCTGAGAAAACTGTAATCTCATACCATCTAGTCCTGCGAGATACTCCAGCGCAGCCTAGGATGCAACAAACCTCAGCAACAAACCTTAGGGCTGAAATTGCTCAGCACCGAGCAATTTCACCACCTTCCCCACAGCCGCCGGTACGAGGAGAAGAAGAGGTGCATCCGTTCCTTCCATGGGAGATGGATACCAAGCAATACTTGTTTGATCTGTCTGATAGCGGTACTAAGGGAAGGGAGCTTACAAACCTGATCCAAACGGGTCCTGACTCCGCCAACAACACTGGAATGGATGGAGGAGTGGATCCCGTGCGAGGTGAGGACTCTGTTCAAGGGTGTGGAACAGCACCTCATCTGGAGGCGCCTGGAGAGCAAGTCCACCCGTCAAATGGAGGTGTTACATTCCTGCAGCGCCCAGCACCCAGCGAATCACTAGAACTAAGAATGAAAGCCGAGGGTGAAACCCCAATGCAAGACCAACCAGACGAGGAGCGGTATGAGCTCCAACGTCTAAACCAAGCCTCCAAAGCGCCTACCATACAACAACAACTGCCGCCAACCTCTTTGGGGGAAGAGAGGCAAATCCTTCTGCAACTGCTTCAAAAATCATCAGGGGAAAGGGTGATAAAGGCACCAGCCCGGATAGGCACGCCCATGCAGCGATCACGGAGGACAGTACCGGTTCAACAGGTGCAGTCACCGCTGCTCAAAGAGCAGCCAAAGCCGAGAGAACGAGCGGGGGCTGAAGCCCCAATTGACTACCAAGATGGGGAGATGCCTACCCCTCGGTTGTCCCCACGTTTTGGTGGAAAAGAGAGGCCTCCTTTATTACTACAAATGCCTCCCACCATCCCTCGCAACAGCCTCTCTCAATCGCCTCTCTTACAACCTGTAAGAGGAGAGGGGAGATGTCTTGAATCACTCGGGAGGCAGACCAGGGCAAGAGATCCCGCGCAACAGTGGTTTAGCGGGGAGCCAAATCTGCTGAAGCAACAGCAGCTCACACAACCTCAAACAGCCCTTGGAAAAGACAGACCTCTCAACTCTACGACACAAGAATCCACGCAGCACTCACCTAGCAAAGCAAAATTAAAGCAACAATGTCTGACACCAAAGCTGATGAAAGAAAAACCGGTAACGCCGCCCGAAAATCCAGCCCCACCCCAAGTAGGAAAGGGAGAGACACTGAGAAACTTGTCCAAGTTAGAAAGGACTTTGAACAAAAGGTCCTGTATAATAGCAATCCTTCTTATGGGGTTCACAGTGATGCAAGTGTTACGATCTTGCCACCAATGGCATCCCAGTTGGGAAGGATGCTTCTCCAAAGATTGGGGGATATTTAGCCCACAAGCACGCCCTGTCGTACGGAACATAAGGAAAATCCTACTACAAGATCCAACGTCTTCATCTGATTTTCCTCAAGCACTAATCAAATTGGATCAGAAAGAAAATACAGAGAAAATAGACCTTGGCATGAAGAAGAACCTCAAAGACTTTGCCAATAATGTACCTGTCTACCTGTTTCCAGTGTTGGCAAAAGATGCAGATTGGAAAAAGGGATGTTCCAAAGCTAACTGGAGTTGGCAGGGACTCCTGAGCACAATACATGACTTTATTAGAGAGACTACTGCTTGCCATACAAGTAAGACTATGCACCTGTCCCCTACTCAAGAACGAATGCAACTTTCTGGGGTCCTAAATGAGTGTGGTAAGTCTTTTTACTTTACACTGACCCTGCAGACTTTTAGTAAAAATAAATATACCCAAGTTACTAAGAAGCCCAGAATTATTTTGGTTGAAAGAACTCTAACCATTAAACTGGGGAAGGTGTCCTGCAATTATGACTTAAACCTAAATTGCCAAACCCAGGAGATTCTGTATATGATCTACTATTATCAAACTCCGGGGACCGAAGCCCTCTCAGGGGTTAACTTCTCCCTCTCATCTCCTCCCAACCGAACCAACTTTTTACGCATGCCCCAAAGCGAAGGGGAAGCGAAACCACTTCTCCGTTCCAGCAAAAGGAGGGAGGGGCACCAGAATAACTTCTCCGTTCCAGCAAAAGGAGGGAGGGGCACCAGGAGTAACCAAGCAAACCTCCTTCCAATCAGACGGGGGAGGTGGACCGTTGAGGGGGAAAGCAACTTAGAGAATGAGGGGGAGCGAATGCCCACAAGGGAAACACCCCTACCGGCTAAAAGGAACGGGTTTCAGAGGGTGCAAATATGGAAGGCAACAATGAAGACACCTTACTCACTCTACATATTAAATACTTCTATGCAATCCTGGGGAAGTTCAGGAGTCTTGGTCCAACTTCCAAATAACCATGGCCCCAATGCTATTCGGATAGCTCTGACGTTAAATCATATACAACCAAGCAACAAACAGAATGGCCATCTGCAGAGACGGTTCACACACCGGAGTAGAATTCAAACAGCAGAAACCAACACAACTACCGACTGTGCATTTTCTAACAAATACCGCCATCTAAAACTAAAGACCTTGCCAGCTAAAACCAACGTCTGCTTCTATAGAGGTGAACGACCACAAAAGATCGGCGCGTTTACACAACTCCAATTGGACAAGGAGGATCTTATAAACTCTAACCTTATACTCCCAGAATCTCCTACTCTACCTAACCTGGCAGGACCTTGCAACGCGCACCAAGGTAAAGGTAGGGGGAGGCAGCCCAACAATGAACTCTCATTAAGAACCACCTTGAAACAGGATTACAAAGAATACGCCGACCACCACCGTGCGGCTGAAGGAGAATTGCAACCAGGAAATCTTGTTTATCTGACTACCAAGAACGTAAGACTTCCCCAAACCAGCTGTAAACTTGCATTGAAGTTTCTTGGACCCATTCCGGTGCACAAAGTGATCAACAAAGTAACTGTTGGATTTGCCAAAGAAGTTCCGCCATGTCCACGATACTTTCCACGTCAGCTTGTTAAAAATGCCCCAGCTTCTGACAACTGGCACACCAAAGCACCTCCCATCTCCTCTCAATCGATGATCGAACCCACTACGAAGTACAACAAATTTTGAGCTTTAAATTCAAACGCAATCAGCTATTTTGTCTTATCTGATGGACTGACCTGGACTCTGGGTATAATGAGTGGGTGAATTCTATACATGTCCCTGCTCCTAGAGTAACCAAAGCTGTTTATTCTCGCTATACATATAAACCTGGGGGGGGGATTTATTTTAGAGGGGGCAGAATGTCAGGTTCAGAGTCTTATGTGCTGTACCAACTCCATTTTCTCATGCTTCTAGTGTTTAAGTGCTTCCTCTGCAGGTGCCAAGATTCCCAGGCAGATTTCTCACAGAGAGAGATTGTTTGGTCTACCGACGTTCCACCCCGGACCGGCCTTGAGAGACTCCAACTTCCCAAGCCTCAAAGACGATGTTTTGAGAACTGTGGGGGGAGGCTGGGCCAAGTGGGAACTGTTACTCTGTACCGTATGCTTTGCTTGTCATTGGTAACAATGCTCTTGTACCATCCTGAATATTGTATTCAGGCCCGTGGACTATAATGAACTATTACTTCAGTAAAGATTCCTTATTCAAACAATGGACTCTTGTTTGCTAGTAGAGGGTACTCTGAAGTAGAGACATTATCTAGCCACAAGTCTGACAGCCAGGCCCTGGTCTCATTAGACAGAGCATTCCACCAGGCTGGAGCCAGGACCAAAATGGCCCTGGCTCTGGTTGATGCTAGGTGGGCCTCCCTGGGGCCAGTGACTGTTAATGGTTGTTTTCCACTGGATCGAAGCATCCTCCGGGGCACATACAGAGAGAGGCAGTCCCAAAGATACGTAGGTCCCAATCCGCATAGGGCTTTATAGGTTAATACCAAATCCTTGAATTTGATTCGGTACTCCGCTGGCGCAGTACTGGTTTAATATGTGCACTTCTTGGCACTCCAGTGATGACATGCGCCACTGCATTTTGGATCAGTTGCAACCACCAGATCAGATTCAAGGGAAGCCCTGCATACAGCGTGTTACAGTAATCTAGCCTAGAGGTGACCATTGCCTGAATCACTGTAGTTAAGTTGCGGGGCAAGAGATAGGGGGCAAGTTGCCTAGTCTGTCGTAGATGGAAAAAGGAAGACCTGGCAACCGCAGCAACCTGAGCCTCCATATTCAAGGAGGCATCCAGGATCACTCCCAGGCTCCTGACTCTCGGGGCCGGCACAAGTAGGGAAGCTGGGGTCCCGAATCCACTCATCTGCAACTCAAGTATAGGATCTCTGTCTTCGTGGGGTTTAATTTCAGCCAACTCTGCCTCGACCATCCAGCCACGGCTTCAAAAGCCCGCTCCAGGACATCTGGGGTCGAGCCAACCCAGCCGTCCATCAACAGATATAACTGGATGTCATCAACATACGGGTGACACCCAGGACCGAAGCTTCGCACCAGCTGGGCGAGGAGGCGCATATAGATGTTAAACAATAATGGGGAGAGTATTGCCCCCTGTGGCACACCACATACCAGCAGGTAGCGAAAGGACAATTTCTCCCCCAGCGCCACCCTCTGTCCCCAACCGTGGAGAAAAGAGACAAGCCACTGTAGTGCTGTTCCCTGTATCCCCACATTGGCGAGGCAGTGAGTTGTTACTATTATGTTATTGGAAATCCCTTTGTAAATGCTAATTTACTATTGTAGGGATTAAGCTTCAGCAAAATCAGTTCCAGTAATCCCAGTACTTCTTATCCAGAACCACTACATAACTCATTTTGCCCCTACTTTTAGGTAACAGATATCAGAGTAAATTGAAATAAACTACTCACTCACTCAAAGATTTGTTGTGACAAAGTTTTGTGAACTAGTGCCCAGTTCAGCAGAGGTAAAAAGTGTATCCTGTATTGGTAGACATATATGTATGCATGCAAATATAAAATTACAAAATTAGACATATGGCTATAAAGTGTGATATTAAGAAGCAGAAGCTGCACAAATTGAGTAGGTGTGGATAACATTTCTAGCAGAACCAGTTTGTCTGGAAAGAGGGAGGAAAACTGCTTTGGCTTCTTTTACAATCATGAAGACTTACATAGATCATAAAATCATAGGGTTGGAAGGGACTTTAGGGTCATTTAGTCCAACCCCCTAGTGGCTTGCCCCTGATAGCTACACTGGCAATATTTAACAGTAGTTTGAATACTGAATGGACAGTTTCTCCTGCCAAAAGAGTTGCAGCTGCGCTCTATGAAGCAACAGCAAGAGCAATTATCCTTTTTTGTTGGAGGGGGTAGTGTGAGTGGCCAGTCCCTACAGCAGCTCTTCTTCTCTGGCCAATAGGATTTTCAAGAAGGAGAGTGCCTTTTTAAAACTGCTGCAAGGAGTTAAATTAGGAGGCTTGCCTCAGTCAGTCTCCATTTTGCTCTAGTCTGGAGATTGAGAGACACTGCTTTCTTGCTGCTGCTGGCTTTATCTCCTGGCCTGCTTTGGAATGCGAATGGATCCTGCTTCCCAGTGAGTGGAGCAGATTCTCGGCTGCTGGTTTGAGAGTTACAGACTCACTGGGGTTTTTCTCACTTTGGGGGAGGGGGTTGACTTGGTGTCTGGGAGGGATAGGGGAAGTGGGAAAGGGGTTTTTTTTCAGTTTAAATTTTAAAAACTGTTTTTTTTGCTGTGTGAGGCAGGAGCTTTGATTGGGCTTTTGCACAGGAGGGATTTTGATTTTTGGTTTTTGAAGTTGGTTATATTTACTGTTCATTTTGCTGTTTGTTCTTCTGGGGTTGTTTTATCCTATTGTGGGTAATTGGTTTGGATTTTTATAATTCCTGTTAATTTTATTAAATTCACTTTTTCTGGGGCGGCGGGGAGCAGGCTGTTTTCTCCTGGTGTTGGGCTTTCTTTTGTTCTTCTTCGGGGGGGGGGGTGTTTGTTGGGGTTCTTGGTTTAGTTTGTTCACTTAACCTAGTGGTATTTAGATGTACTTTTTGGGTATCCTGAGAGAGCTGTGAAGCGTGAACTTTTAAAAACTGTTTTTAAGATAGGCTAGTTGTAGGTTTTCCCCATAGGGAATAATGGAGATTAGAGGAGGCTGGGGGCACCTTCTTTGGGGAGGCTATAAAAAGGGCCCCCCCATGGTACGATCTTCATGAAACTTGGGGGGTTGTTAGAGGACAGTTAGGAGTAGGTCCGCTGCAAATTTGGGGGATTTTGCTTGCAAAATGCCACCCAGCCCCCTGGATAGCCCCCCCAAGAGTTTTTCCCATAGGGAATAACGGTGATTACAGGTGGCTGGGGATGCTTTCTTTGCAGGGCCATAAAATGGCCCCCTGGGTTCCAATTTCTATGAAACCTTGCAGGGGGGGCTGTTAAAGGACAGTTAGGAGTAGGTCCCCTGTAAATTTGGTGAAATTTGTTTTAAAAAAATTATCCCCTCCCAGGCCACCAGAAATTTCCAAATTGAGTTTCCTATCAGAGACAATGGGTTAATTTTACCGAATTTGCTCTGTATTACCAAAACTGAACTGGAGGATGAATTCAGCATTCCCTGAATTCCAAATTCTTTTTCCAGTTCAGTATTAATGAACCAAATTGACCATTTTTCCCTGTGCACTCCCCCAACAAACAATCCTCTACATTGTTGCAGTTCCCCACTTGTTATCACTAATTCTGGAAAAAAAACTGCAGGAAGGTCCCACACATTTGTTTCCTGGGTTTAATCATTAAGTAAGAAAGACAGCCACTTTACTTGGGTCAAATATGATGGTCAGATACTACAGTCAATTATCTGAATGATTTTAATACTTCCAAGTGTCAAAGTCATTGATGAGCTTTTCTATCTTTGCAGAAGGTTTTTCAGGTACACAATTCATGCTACGTATTTACATAAGCAAAATTTTTAAAAATCTGCCAAAATAAGGCTTAATATTTTGGTGGTCAGAAACAGAAACACCAAAAACTAGAGAAAGGCTATATTTAATGAAACTGTCCAATAGTTTAAATACATCACAACATTTAGTATTAAACAGAACTCTTTTTCAGGCAAAATGAATACAAAGAGAACAGAAACACGGTAGTAGAATAAACTCAGATAAAAACATAAAAATCAATGTGAGAGAACTTACTATTTTTAAGGAACTGAAACTTTGTTTTTATATTTTATTCGGTGCTAGTGCACACACATACTTAAGCCTCCTTGGGCAACTTTTTATGGTGGGGAGGAAAGATACGAATCTTTAAATGAATAAATGAGTATCCCTCTAAAAACAGACCTTTTGTGCTCAGAATATTTAAGGTAAGTGCACATCTACTGACTGAAACAGAATCAGTCCGGGGTGACAGAGGGAGTGCAGACAGAGTTCAGGCAGTCCCTCCCTCCGTTGCCGAGGCAATTAATTGAGCCAGTGGAGCTGCTGCAGAATTGGGCACCTCGGCTGAGGGCTCACAGTGTTCTCTCCTTTTCTGTCCTCCTTAATTCTAGTTTGGTAGCACAATGAGTCTTCATGTTGTGGTGGCCACCATGGGTGGTTGTGGGGGGAAGTGCAAAGGCAGTCCTCCTGGTTTCCTTGTGGCAAGCAGTACTGGGTGTGGCTCAGGGGCAGCAGAGAGTACTCCCGCTCTCCCAGATTCACCTGTGGGGGCTGTGGAGGAGGCCATAGAGGTCTTTCTGCTGGAGGGAGAGGATGTCTCTCAAGAATGCTGCTGCACGTGTTTTGACGGGTGTTCCTTATAGGACACATATTACACCAATTCTGCAGCAGCTCCACTGGCTCCCCGTGGAATTCCAGATTTGGTTCAAGGTGCTGGTTTTGACCTATAAGGCAGACTGGGACCAGCATACCCAAGGGACCGCCTTTCCCCATATGTGCCCCAGAGAATGCTCCAATCAGCTGGAAAACATCTGCTGGTGGTCCCTGGCCCCCAGGGAGGCTCAGTTGGCCTCAACCAGGGCCAGAGCCTTTTCGGTCCTGCCCCCAACCTGGTGGAACTCTCTGTCTGAGGACACTCTGGCCTGTCAGGATCTTCTGTCATTTTGGCAGGCCTGTAAGATGGAGATGTTCCACCAGGCGTATGGTTGAGGCCAGCATGAGATCCTCACTGAGCCTCCCACCAGTCTCCCACTAAGTGTGGGATTATACAGTGCCCACTGGCCAGCTGCCCAACATATGGGTACAGCACGAGGCTGTGTAATGCCCATCCATTGCTGACCCACATATGGGGTGCAGTACATTATCTGTCCGCTTCCCTCCTCCTGTATGTTGATGGACAGAAATCTGGAATTGACCCCATCTTGGGACAGTTATTATGGTTTTAATATTTGCATTATATTTTTATAATCTGTTGTACCTCGCCCTGAGCCCGCTTGTGGGAAGGGAGAATTAGAAATGTAATAAATAATAATAACAACATTTTGAGGAGGAGGTGGGTGACGGATCCCTGGAGGAATGGCTTGTGTTTTATGAAACATCCCTCCCGTCCCCATCCCAAACACTCAGTGGTGTCCCTGCCTGCAGTCCACCCCTCACTCCGTTGTTCGTGGCCAGCTCTGCAGCGCAGCCGGTAACCATTCGTCCTCCTTCCCCTGGGACAGTTTGTGGTCCACATTTTTAACACCTCTATATGGAAGCACTTTCGGGCACTTCCTAAATACCCCTGTGTGGTGCTGTGCCATGCCGTGCCATTCCTGTGATGTCCTGATGCACAGGGACAAAAACCCAAAGCACTTGTCATCGATGGCCCTGACTAGGCACCTAAAGACGCACCACCCAAGCCTGTGGTCTCTGTCCTCACCCAGCAAAATATTTGTTGGGGGGAGAAAGGGGGCGACCAGCTCTTCTGAGCGGGGATCAGTGGGAGGGTCACCGGAATCCACCCCAAGCAAGAATCCTTGCTCTGAGGGTGAAGCTGGTGGGAGCAGAGTAGTCAGGCAGGCCGCGCTCGCGGAGGTTGTTCCCTCGGGGTCTGGGACAGCACCATTTAGAACGGTGAGGTTGAGGGCTCAGGAGGCGGGCCTTCGCGTCTTGGCAGAGATGATTGCCCTACATGGCTTGCCCATATCCATCGTGGAGTGCGTCGGCTTCCACAGGCTACTAAAACATCTTGCCCCTTGGTTCTCCATGCTGTTGCCGCACACCCTTGCCCATCGAGTCCGACGGGTATCTTGAATGAGGGCTAGCACATTTGGGTCAGGTTTAGGCAAGCCCACTCCCACTGCTAACAGGCTTCTGAGGCCTTGCTAAGCCTTCCTGGCACAGCCAGATCATCATGACACCTCCTTTCTGTGAAGGCAGGAAAGTGGGTGATGCTGGCGGCAGCCTCCTTTGGACACTTGTACAACAGCTCAGGACAGGAGCTGTTGCACATGTGGTTGAGCCGCACGGTGCCCCTATCCATTGCAAACTCTCTGAGCAGGGAGGAACGGGTCCCTCGACTCCTGTCCTTTCCACAAAGGCAGGAAGGTGGCCAATGTCAGCTGCTGCTGCTGCCCCGTTTCTTCCTCTCCCTCTCTGGAACCACTCTGACCCGTCCAAGCGACCTCTCCAGTCCCGTCCATTCCCTCCTTTTTGCGAAGGCAGGTAGATTGGAGGAGAGCGAATGTTATCCCAATCTTTAAGAAAGGGAAGAAGGATGACCCGGGAAACTACAGGCCAGTCAGTCTGACGTCTGTTGCTGGGAAGATATTAGAACAGATTTTAAAGGGATCAATCTCTAAGCATCTGAAGGACCGCTCAGTGATCCGGGGAAGTCAGTATGGTTTTGTCCCCAACAGATCTTGCCAGACCAACCTGGTTTCCTTCCTTGATCGAGTGACCAACTTACTGGATTGGGGGAACTCTGTTGACGTGATTTATCTGGATTTCAGTAAAGCTATTGATAAGGTCCCCCATGGTATTCTGATGGGCAAACTGGAAGACTGTGAACTGGATTATAGGACAGTTCGGTGGATAGGGAACTGGTTAGAGGACCGCACCCAAACAGTGGTGGTCAACGGCACTTCATCAGATTGGAGGGAAGTGCCCAGTGGGGTGCCACAGGGCTCGGTTTTGGGCCCGGTACTTTTCAATATTTTTATCAATGATCTGGATGAAGGAGTGGAAGGGCTGCTCATTAAATTTGCTGATGATACCAAATTGGGAGGAGTAGCAAACACCCAAGAAGATAGAATTAAAATTCAACAAGACCTGAATACTCTGGAGAAGTGGGCAGCTGTGAATAGGATGCAATTCAACAAAGACAAGTGCACAGTATTACATCTGGGCCACAAAAATGGGAAGCACAAATACTGGATGAGGGATACACTTCTGGGCAGTAGTATATGTGAAAGGGATCTTGGGGTAAGAGTGGACTGTAAACTAAATGTGAGCAGTCAGTGTGATGCGGTGGCAAAAAAAGGCTAATTCAATCTTGGGTTGTATCAAAGGGGCCATAGCGTCGAAATCGCAGGAGGTCATAGCCCCTCTCTATACTGCCTTGGTCAGGCCACACCTGGAGTATTGTGTGCAGTTCTGGAGGCCTCACGTCAAAAAGGATGTGGACAAAATCGAGAGGGTGCAGAGGAGAGCGACAAGAATGATCAGGGGTCTGGAGACTGAGCCCTACGAGGAAAGGCTGAGGGCCTTGGGAATGTTTAGTTTGGAGAAGAGGATATTGAGGGGGGACATGATTACTCTCTTTAAATATTTGAAAGGCTGTCATTTGGAGGAGGGCAAGGAGCTGTTCCAGTTGGCAGCAAAGGGTAGGACCCGAAGCAATGGGCTTAAATTACATGCACAAAGGTGAATATCGGCTGAATATTAGGAAAAACTTTTTCACGGTCAAAGTAGTTCAAAAGTGGAATCAGCTGCCTAGGGAGGTGGTGAACTCCCCCTCACTGGCAGTTTTCAAGAAGAGGCTGGATGAATATTTGTCAGAGATGCTTTAGGCTGATCCTGCACTGGCCGGGGGTTGGACTAGATGGTCTGTATGGCCCCTTCCAACTCTATGATTCTATGATTCTAAGATGGGTGATGCTGGCAGCAGCCTCCTTTGGGCACTTGTGCAACAGCTTGGGAGCTGTAGTTGAGCCGCACGGTGCCCCTATCCATTGCAACCACTGTGCGCTCTCAGCAGGGGGGAATGGGTCCCGCAACTCCGTCCTTTCTGCAAAGGCAGGGTGGGTGCTCTCAGCTGCTACCGCTTTGGGCCACGAGGAACAGCTCAACTGCTGTTTCACATGAGGTTGAACATCACGGTGCCCCCTATCCAAGGCACCTACTGTCCTCTCTGAGCAGTGGGGAATGGATCCCACAACTCTGTCCTTTCCGCAAAGGCTGGAAGGTGGGTGCTGTCAGCTGCTGCCGCTTTGGGCCACGAGGAACAGCTCAACTGCTGTTTCACATGAGGTTGAACATCACGGTGCCCCCTATCCAAGGCACCTACTGTCCTCTCTGAGCAGTGGGGAATGGATCCCACAACTCTGTCCTTTCTGCAAAGGCTGGAAGGTGGGTGCTGTCAGCTGCTGCCGCTTTGGGCCACGAGGAACAGCTCAACTGCTGTTTCACATGAGGTTGAACATCACGGTGCCCCCTATCCAAGGTACCTACTGTCCTCTCTGAGCAGTGGGGAATGGGTCCCGCAACTCCGTCCTTTCTGCAAAGGCAGGAAGGTGGGTGCTCTCAGCTGCTACCGCTTTGGGCCACGAGGAACAGCTCAAGTGCTGTTTCACATGAGGTTGAACATCACGGTGCCCCCTATCCAAGGCACCTACTGTCCTCTCTGAGCAGTGGGGAATGGATCCCACAACTCCGTCCTTTCTGCAAAGGCAGGAAGGTGGGTGCTCTCAGCTGCTACCACTTTGGGCCACGAGGAACAGCTCAACTGCTGTTTCACATGAGGTTGAACATCACGGTGCCCCCTATCCAAGGCACCTACTGTCCTCTCTGAGCAGTGGGGAATGGATCCCACAACTCTGTCCTTTCCGCAAAGGCTGGAAGGTGGGTGCTGTCAGCTGCTGCCGCTTTGGGCCACAACTCGACTACTGTCCTTTCCGCAAAAGCAAGAAAGGCTCTCAGTAGTGAATAGTGCCTGCTCTGGTTAGGTGTCTGAGTGGTGGGTAACCACACTACACCCCTCAGTTCAGTTCTTGGGGCTGCTTCCACTCTAACCATTCCTAGCGACCTCTCCTGTCCTTTCTCTCCCGTCCTTTCTGCGAAGGCAGGAAGGTGGTTCATGTCTACACATTTCATCATCACTCACATGGTCTCCATTTCTCCTTCTACAAACCCTTTGGAGACCTCTGCTGTCCAGTCCATCCCGTCCTTTCCGCGAAGGCAAGAAGGTGTCTGGTGTCTGGCGGTGCCGCCCAAACTGTTATGAGTAGTGCCCATACTGCCTGCTCAGGTGAGGTGTCTCAGAGCAGTGTGGGACTGCTCTGGCCCCCCTCATTTCTAGGGGCTGCTGGTCCCTCTTTCTACCTCTCCCTCTGTGGAACCACTCCGACCCTTACGAATGACCTCTCCTGTCCTGCCCATCCCCTTCTTTCTGCGAAAGCAGGACAGTGGGTCATGAGGGACTATCATGTTACTAATGCCTCCTTGGTCATGAGGGACAGCTTGGCTGCGATTGCACATCTGATTGTACGGTATAGTAATACAGCATGGTTGCACAGCATGGTGGCTCCGTTGTCAACGGGACTGACTGGACCCCTTTCAGCCGGGGGGGGGGGGGAATGTGTCCCGCGACTCTCGTCCTTTCCGCAAAGGCAGGAAGGTGGGCGATGGCAGCTGCTGACGCTGCCCTGTTTCCTCCTCTCCCTCTCTGGGACCACTCCGACCCCTCTCAACTATCTCTCCTGTCCCGTCTATCCCCTCCTTTCTGCTCATGCAAGAAGGTGGGTGATGTTAGCTGCCACCGCAGAGTCCCTCTGTGGGTTCCGCGGATGAGTACTCACAATGCTTGGGAGCTTTCCAGTTCCTGGTCCATACCTCTCCCTCTCAGGTACTGCCACGACCCTTCCCAACGACTCGCACCACCCCTTCCCCTCCTTTCTTGACCGCAGGGAGATGGTTGATGGCAGCAGCTGCTGATTCGGGGTCTTCCCGTCCCTCTCGCTGGGTCTTCTGGGTCCGGTGCCTTACTGCGGCAGGATCCCCTTGGTCCCCCCCTCCCTGACCACTTTGTGTTCCCTCTTTCCTCCTCTCCCTCTCAGGTACTGCCACGACCCTTCCCAACCACATACACCGCCCCGTCCCCTCCTTTCCATGATGGCAGGGAGGTGGTTGATGCCAGCAGCCGCTGATTCGGGGTCTTCCAGTCCCTCTCACAGGATCTTCCAGGTACAGCTCGTTGCTGTGACTGGAACCCCTTGGTTCCCCTTTCTCTGACCACTTCATCTTTTCTCTTTCCTCCTCTCCCTCTCAGGTACTGCGGTGACCCGTCCCAACCACTTGCACCACCCCATCCCCTCCTTTCTGTGATGGCAGGGAGGTGGTTGATGCCAGCAGCCACTGATTCGGGATCTTCCCAATCCAGTTCCCCTTTCCCCCTTTACAATTTCATGGTCCCTGTTTCTACCTCTATGCAACCACACCCACCCTTAGGGGACTTCTCTTATCTGTCCCGTCCATCCCGTCCTTTCCACGAATGCAGGAACGTGGTTGGTTTCTGCTGGTGCCTCCTGAGCAACAGGGCCAGCTCAGCTGCTGCTGTGCATATGGTAGTGCGACACAATGCCCCCTGCCCATGGCACTGGCTCTCCCCTCTGACCAGGGGGAATCAGTCCCGCCATGACTCATGTCCTTTCTGTGAAGGCAGGATGATGGGTCATCTTGCAGGCAGCCTCTGCTTCAGCACTGGAGAAGCGTCCAATTCTCCATGCATGTCCAGCTGGTGTGCTTTGTCCGGACTCTAAACCACGCGAGGAGTGGACAACACTATTGGCCCCGATGCCGTAAAGTACCCCATCTGGTGAACGTACGTCGGTGTCTGACCCTCCAAGTTGTGTGTTTGTGTGTACAAGGCCTCCACATACGCCAACTTGTCTTGCTGAAGGATTCTCTTAGCAGACTGTGGCTGGGTCATTTTGGTCTGTGGTGGCCAATGACATCACCCACCTTCTATGCCTTCTGGAAGATACCCACCAGGAGGCCTGGCAGGCAGACACAAAGGGGGTGCTGCCAGCGGCCAGAGCCCCTACCCCCAAGAGAGGAGGCGGCCTGCCACCACCTCCACAAGCCCACCAGACCCAGCAGCCGCAGGCCTCACCCACCTTGCTGCATGAGTGGATAATTTTCCTCCCACCCGGAGGCCTGGCGGGCGGGTACATGGGAGGTGCCGCTGGCAAGCAGCCAGACCCCCTGCCCCCAAGAGAGGAGGCAGCCCTCCACCACCTCCCCAAGCCCACCAGGCCTGGCGGCCACAGTCATCAACCACCTTGCTGCGTGAGTGGATAATTGTCCTCCCACCCGGAGGCCTGGTGGGCGGGCACATGGGGGGTGCCACCGGCCAGTGGCCAGACCCCCCACCCCCTACAGGCTAGGCAGCCTGCCTTCAGGACCACCGCATGGGGCCAAAGTGAACTGGGGAGGGTGGCTCCATTTGTATCAAATGGGAATTTGGAAATGTTTAACTCCGAGATCCATACTGCAATCTTGACCAAACTTGGGTGATGGCTGGAGAAGAGCCTGCTGCACATTCCCCGTGAATATGGGCTCTCTAAGTGCTAAGAGGGCCGCTCTAGCGCCGACGAACAATGAACACCTAACATGTTCCTTAACGGAACATGTCCGTTTCTGTTCGTCTGTTCATGTTCATCATCGAGAAGGAACAACAAACAGCCTGTTCGGTTTTTTCCTGTTCGTGCCCATGTCTAATCACAAGTTTGTATGAATGTGCACTTTTCATCCCTTGGCCTGCACAAATATATATTCACAACAAAACCAAGTTTCAAATTGCATGGACCAAATCTGGGAAATATGTGCATTGTCCTATTCCCACAAGATGGAGATGACACATATCAAGTAGATTGCATGTAGCACATTCTACTAGTACTCAAGGCAGGAGTGCCAAAAATGTAGTGACTAAAAGGGCTATTAAATCAGGGATATCTTAACCCCAAAAGAATATTGCCCTTCCCAACAGATAGCTAATCTAGCACAGTTGTTGAAGTTGAACTAGATTGAAATATCACTTCAACCATTAATTCAGTGTGGGGTAGCCTTTAGCTGACATTTAGCCCACCTCACTTTATAATATGTAGTATACCTTATATAATTACTGAAAGTATATGGTTTGCTTTGAATGCCCAAGGAAAAGCATTACTTCCCTCTTCGGTCACACACTCATCTGACAATAACAAAGGATTTGCTCCTTCTGCTATTTTCTTCCAATTTTTCTATACATATCTTCAGGGTTTTTTTTCTGGAGAAAGAGGTGGGGGAACTCTCACCCAGGGCAACTCCTGGGAGGACATGGTGCACCTCTCAGTACATACGCACGCACACTCCCAGGACTGCATGATGACATCACTTCTGGCAAGTGACATCATCACGCAATCGGATCCCTCCATGGAGCACAGGAGCGCTTCCAGGGCAGCCACACCTGCATAATGACATCACTTCCAGGAAGTGATGTCATTACACAGGTGTGGCTACCCTGGGAGCGTTCCTGTGCTCTATGGGGGGGGGGTCCATTTCAGCCCAGAACAGGCCATTCTGCCGTGGGGGACCACTCTCTCACTCAGCAGTAGCCAGATCTGGACCATTTTGGGCCCAAATTGGGCCAAAACAGGCCCAAAATGGCCCGGATCAGCCTGAAACAGGCTGTTGCCACATGGGAGAGCACTCCCCTACAGGGCAGCAGCCCAAACCTGGCTGTTTAGGGCCCAACCTGGGCCGTTCTGGGCCCAAATTGGGCCATGATGACCCAGAAATGGCCTGGATCAGCCTGGAACGGGCTGCTGCCACACAGGAGAGCACTCCCCTGCTGGGTAGTGGCCAATGGGGGAACATTTTAACCTTCCAGGACATTCAGTTGCTGACCTAAAAGTAGCAGTTCTCCTGCAGAGGAACTGCAAAGGGGGATTAGAAAGAGAGACTACTGAATTGCAACTGATAATGAAGCTCAAGACAATGCATCCACCTGGACTGCATCAAGACACAGCCTTCCTGTCTCATTAGCAATGCTGATTTCTCTGCACCCAATACCCCTCTGCATACCCCTACCCTATTCAATCATGTCTGCCTTTGTCATTCATTGGCTATTAACATTCAGCTTCTGTAATCATTCCACTCTCCAAGATATAAGGACAGATGGACTCACATTCTAGCTGTATCTGAAGAAGTAAGCTCATACCCTACCACTAATTTTGTTAGTCTTATAGGCGCTACTGGACTCTTGCTCTTTTCCACTGCTACAGACAGACTAACATGGTTACCTATCTTGATCCAGCTATAAAAACAGACTTCTTTCCATGCTGAATCACTGGAGGCAGGTAGCTTTCTTCCTAACAGGAATATAAACTCTTTTCAATGACCCCATTGGGTAATTAGATCTTGGCTGTTAAGTCTTCCCTTTTTTGGCAACAGTTACAAGCGATACAGTTCAATGCAAGAAATTAACTGATGACCAAGAATTTTAGATCTTTTTTAGTTTTTGTAGTAGTAGTACAATTTATTAATAGTAGTACAATTAACAAAGTAATTTATTGTATCAACCATAGGTAATAACAATATAAAATGCAACACATACTATCCCAAAAAATAAAACTCAGAAATAAAGAATACAACCACACAGGATCAGAACCAAATCAAAATATATTCAAAACAAAATTGTACTGTTATTCCATATATTTCAATCTAATCCTTCTTGCCGCTAATGCATACAAAACAACTCTATTAGAAACATAAAGGTCCTCATCAGCTAACAAAAATATTATTTTTTCCATATCTGAAACTCCTTCCCAGAAGGACAAAATATTAGAAATAAATTTGTTTCTGGGATCCAAAAGGAGAGGACATCTCAAAATATAATGAATCAAATCATCTACTTCACCCATACCACACAAACAAAGACGTAGAGGGGCAGGAACACTTTAAAAAGTGAAGGGCATAGCTTGAAATCTTAAGCTGCTAAAGGCCATCCTTAATTTCACTGCTGTAAAGCTCCGAAGTTACGGTGACCTAGTATGATCTTTTTTAAAAAAAATTGGAAAAAGGCCACTTTAGATTGAACAATTGCATGTCTATCTATATTCCTGTCTATTTTAAAGACCCAGTCCCTCAACTCATGACCTGATCTATTAGTTCTGATCAGGTCATTCTGGATTATGTACTTGGACTGTATAAAACCCAAATATTCCCTATTATTGTTTTAACATGATTCATGAACCCTGATTGGTGGGGGGCTTGTTTAGCTCCCATCTTTTCATCAATAAATAGTTCAGGTTCCATGCCGTCTGACTGGAAGCGTTCAATTATAATCCCAATTTATAAGAAAGGTAATAGGTCTGACCCTCATAACTATCGTCCTATAAGTCTACTTTCTATTCCAGGGAAAATCTTTGCGGCACAACTTCTTGATAAGTTAACGGATTGGATGGATCAAGAAGCAGTACTCTACCCTGAACAAACAGGCTTCCGTACAGGGGCCTTGACTATGGATCATTGTTTGGTTTTACACCATCTAGCAAGCAAATATTTGGCACCCCCCAGCGATAAACTCTATGCGGCCTTCATGGATTTGAAGACCGCATTTGATTCTATTAATCGTTGTAGATTGTGGCGTAAATTGTCAGAATCTACAATAGATAAAAGACTTTTATATTTAATAATGAACTTATATACTGACACTTCCGCCCAAATTAGGTACAACTGGCAGGGTCAATTAACTCCAAGTTTTCAAACCGATAAAGGTGTGAAACAAGGTTGTTTGCTGGCTCCATCCTTATTTAATCTATTCATTAATGACATGATTCCATTTGTGAAATCACATACCAGACACCCCCCCTTATCTAGCAAATACTCCAATTTCGATTCTTTTATACGCAGACGATGCTCTCCTTATCTCCAAAACAGAACTAGGTTTAAAATCACTAATTAACGCATTTATTACATATTGTAATAATGAGGAACTTAAAGTTAATTATGCTAAATCAAAAGTCCTGAGATATTCCAGGTCCTTCCATAATGGCTCCAAATCGATAAGAGTACTGGGAGGGGCTTTGGAGAGAGTCCCCTCCTTTAGTTATCTTGGTATCACTTTTAATTACAATCTATCATGGAAATCACATATTCAGGCTGCTCTGAAGGCCGCAAACATTTCATCAATGGCAATTAAAAAATTCTTTTACTCCAAAGGAGCAAAACATATACCAGCAGCCATTAGGATTTTTAATGCTAAGATTATCCCACAGATACTTTATGGGTGTGGAGTGTGGATTGAAAGTGTATCCAACAACCTTGACACCCCTCTACACACATTTTTGAGGGAGATAGCGGCAGTCCCGAGATGCGTAGCAGGTACTGCACTTAGGGTGGAATTCGCCCAACCCTCAATTGAGAAGAGAGCATGGATTACAGCCTTTAAGTTGTTCTTGAACAAGGAAATTTACAAGGACAATTCAGGGAAAGTAGGTTTTGCACATTTGATCTCACAGGATACCTATAAGAGTAGCCGAACTAATTTAATTAACCAGAAACTAAAAATTCTGGATATTGATATAACATCTTTACAGACAAATGAGGCCCTAAGAGTTATAAAATTAAAACTAAAGGATCTCGATTACAGCAGTACTCTCCAGAGAGCCAGATGTACATGTTCGGGCTTATCCCTGGAACTTTCACCCCCAGAGGCTATTCCATCTTATTGCTTTCTTTAAAGATTCCAGCTCAACGCAGAGCCTTCACATTGGCTAGACTTAACTCCTTCCCCTCTAAAGTGCTTTCTGGTCGTTTCTCCGGATTCCCTTATTCTGAACGAGTTTGTGACTGTGGACAAGGAAAGTTAGAGACCTTGGATCATATAATAGTTTTTTGCCCTAAGTGGAGTAAGGAAAGAGAGAGATTCATTATTCCTATTATGTTAAAAGAAAAGCTTCCCTTCCTTCCTTGGGCAATCTCAGTGTTATTGTCTGATAACTTTCCTGACAATCAAACCTCTGCTATAGTGGCTTCCTTTTTAGCCACGGTGATAAAGAAACAAGACTTTCATGAGTTTAGATCGTTTAAAGTGATAATGATGAGTTATGTCTATGTGAATTGGGTATGTTCAAGTGTACAGTTCATATTTTGTTGATGTTTGTATGGCTTATGGCTTCGGCCGGAAAAGCAATAAACATATTATTATTAACATGATTCAAAAGAGAACAGAAACTTTGACCTCCGAACGAATCCTGAAGGCACTCTAGATTTTTCTTCCAATAAGATAGAATTCTAAAATTTGCCCTAGCTTTCAGAGATGGAATACCAAGCTCAGCCCTCATTAATGCAACAGGAGAATCCTTTAGCAACACAAGGATCAGTCTCATTAAGTAATTTTGAATTGTTTCCAATAAATCTAGTAACTTCTCTTCCCAGCCCCATATTTCAATCCCATAAAACAAACTGGGGATCACCTTACTCCCAAACAGCTTGATAACAGGATCAACCATACCACCTCCCTTGGAAAAGAAAAAGTTCACTATCACCCCCACAGTCTTCATAGAAGAATATTTTAATTGTATTAAATGAAGCCGCCACGAAAAAGTTTCTGAAAACGTTATCCCTAAGTATTTATATGTACTACACTATTCTATCTGTACACCTAAAATTCTCCAAACTGACTTCCTAGGACAATTCCTGAAACCATTACCTTGGACTTAGCATAATTTATATGGAGGCCTTCTTCTTTACAATACTGACCCACACAATCCAATAGCTTTCTTAGTTTAAAAATTGCTCCCTGGTCACCAAAAATGTCAACTGAAATAAGCTTATGATAGGGTCATCGAGTTTCATTAACAGAACCTTGAGAGAAACAAAGCACCTGGAGTAGATGGAATACCAATAGAGCTATTTCAAGCCACAGAAATGGAGTCCATCAGAATCTTAACAAGAATATGTCAACAAATATGGAAAACAAAACAATGGCCTACAGACTGGAAACGCTCAGTCTACATTCCAATCCCCAAAAAAGGAGATGCCAAGGAGTGCAGCAACTATCGGACAATTGTGTTGATTTCCCATGCAAGCAAAGTGATGCTCAAAATTATACAGCAAAGACTCTTACCATATATGGAACGAGAAATGCCAGATGTTCAAGCTGGATTCAGAAAAGGAAGAGGCACCAGAGATCACATTACAAATTTACGATGGCTAATGGAACATACCGGGGAATTTCAGAAGAAAATCAGCCTGTGTTTTATAGATTACAGCAAAGCTTTTGACTGTGTGGATCATGAAAAGCTATGGAGAGTCTTAAAAGAAATGGGGGTGCCACAACATCTGATTGTTTTGATGCGCAACCTGTACTCTGGACAAGGGGCTACTGTCAGAACAGAATATGGGGAAACAGAATGGTTTCCAATTGGCAAGGGTGTCAGACAAGGATGCATATCATCTCCCTACCTCCCTAATCCAGGAAAACTGGATTAGATCTAGAAAAAGGTGGAGTGAAAATTGGTGGGAAGAACATTAACAATTTGAGATATGCAGATGATACCACATTACTAGCAGAAAATAGTGAAGACTTGAAACGACTCCGGATGAAGGTTAAAGTAGAAAGCTCCAAAGCAGAATTACAACTGAACATCAAGAAGACAAAAGTAATAACTACTGAGGAATTACACAATTTTAAAGTTGACAATGAGGAAATTGAAGTGGTTCAAGATTTTCTATTCATTGGCTCAATCAACCAAAAGGGGGACTGCAATGAAGAAATCAGAAGAAAATTGAGACTTGGAAGAGCAACTGTGAGGGAGCTAGATAAGATCCTTAAAGATAAAGAACCAAGATCAAGATAATCCAAACTACGGTATTCCCCATTGTCATGTATGGATGTGAAAGTTCGACGGTAAAGAAAGCTGACAGGAAGCAAATTGATTCATTTGAAATGTGGTGCTGGAGGAAAGTTTTGTGGATACCATGGACAGCCAAAAAGACAAATAAGTGGGTACTAGATCAAATCAAGCCTGAATTCTCCTTAGAAGCTAAAATGACAAGACTAAAGGTATCGTACTTTGGTCACATCATGAGATGACAAGATTCTCTGGAAAAGTCAATAATGCTAGGAAAAGTGGAAGGCAGCAGGAAAAGAGGAAGACCTAAACCAAGATGGCTTGACTCAATAAAAGAAGCCACATCCTCCAGTTTTCAGGATCTGAGCAAGTCTGTTAAAGACAGAATGTTTTGGAGGTCTTTCATTCATAGGGTTGCCATAGGTCGGAGACAACTTGATGGCACATAACACACACGCAAATGAACCTTAGGAAATTATGTCAACTTGGGCATCATCAAGCTACCCCACCATCAACAGATGATGGCAAGTGAAACAGTATAGGTGCCAGCAATTAGGGATACCATTCCACAGGTGGAGATGGGGGATCCCCCACTTTCACTCTCTATTCCCTCGTCTCTAGTTACCTGGCTGGCGAGGGAGGAAGGCTGGCGGGGCCTCCCAGACTCATTCCCAGGGCAACGCGATGACATCACTGATTTGACTGATTGGGGCCCCAAACAGGCCAAATTGGGCCCGTTTGAGGCTCAAATTGTCCTGCTGAGAAGCACAGGCACAGTCCTGCACTTCCGTGGTGATGTCACCAGAAATGATGTCACCAGAAATGGCATCCTCACACAGGAGAAGAAGGCAGTAAGAGCCTGGTATCTCCCCACCACCACCACCACCAAGAGGGTAAGGGGACCTCGCAACCCTACCACCAATGCATATACTGCCATTAGCATTTCCCTAGTTTCAAGGCTTAAAACAAAGTATTTGCAATTGCTGCTGTGAAGCTGCATTCACACGTTGTTTCTTTATTAAACAGCTACAATACTTGTCCCTCTCTCTTTAAAATTCAAAGCAAAGCATGACCTGGCTGTACCTATATTGCAGTGTGTTTTTCTATACATCTCAAGAACTTCCAAAAAAACCTTAAATCTGCCAGAATGCATCAGTATTTTCCTAATTCTTCCCCCTCAAAAAAACAGTTCATGATTTGCACAAGACTGTCATGACACACCAAAATGTTATTCTTAGATTGGCTTTTGCAGTGCAAAATTCAATTGAATTGCAGTGCAATTCAAGCTACATTCAGTTGGAAGCCATTCCTATTGATTTCAACAAGGCCTGATTCTAAACAGCTAATCCCATGCTCTAAATTGAGAGCATGGGATTAAAACAGAAGTTTTGTAACATAAATACATGAAATAGCCTTACACCCACATGCAACTGTTGCTGCAAATAATGTCACAGTGCTTGAAGTACAGTAATTCAGTATCAAAACACCACACACTCCATCCCCAAAATTTATTTGCCTACCTGAGTAAGAGGTGTGTGGAAATACTCTAACTTCCAACTCTCTAAGACTGGAAAGGAAATACTGTTTTAGGTACTTAATCTTCTAAGCAATTTGGGGAAATGATAAAACAGTGCCTGATTCTCAGAGACAGGAGAAATAACGTTTTTATAGCAAAACACTCGTTAAATATGCAACATGCAACAGTTACAGGCAGGCCCCCCTCCACCCCACTCCCCAAAATAAAAGCCATGTAATTGTTTTTTAAGATCAGTCAAAATAACACAAAACAGTGTGCAAACTTTCAGTATTTGCCATAACTCTTCATCAGGTTGGATGTTCTAAAAATAATAATAAGGGTGAGTGCTTTGGGCAGTAATCTTAAACTTCTTGTCTTCATCTTCTGAATGCAAAATGCTGCATTCCAGAAGCTATTAATGTCATTCAATTCCCTTTCTGCACCAACCAAGGATCCCCTGTATAAATTTATATTTAGCCTCTAATTTGTTATAACAATTAAATAATGTTCTATTTTAGTACAAACCCGTTTTGAAGCCATTTTATTCAAGACTATTTGAGATTATAAAAAGCCACAAAGCTGAGGCTCAAAACTTTACCCAAAAAATATGAATTTGTGATGAGAAATGCTACGCAGTGGCAAGGGTGGGGGTAGTTAGAGACTGCCAAGCACTTCTGTACTTTCAGGTGCTGTCTTTTGTGTGGACCAGGAGTACAAAGAACTCTCTATTACAAGAAATAGAGTAGCTTCTTCATAAAAAGAAATTGACATTTATTAGCCTCCCCATCCCCGCTCACTTGATGACTCCACATTTTTTTGCTGGCAGCTGTGCAAGGATAATAGAAGTAGAAAGAGTTCATTACAGCAGTAATGAAATTTCAAATACTATTTAGATAAGGTTGCACATGCTGCTTACATTACTTTTATAGTATGGACATCAAACCTAACTAGTAGAGCTTTAGAGCTCGGTACTAATATACTATATTAGATGCCACATATTAGTAGGCTACTTAATGCCAAACAGGAAAGAAGTTAGGCTACAAAAAAAGCTGACTGGCATAACACTTTCCTAGATATACTTTGGAGAAAAATCTGGAGATGAAAAAAGAAAAAAGGTGTATTGATATTCAAAGTCAGATTAAACAAGATGGCTGAGCCCCCATCCCAATTCACAGCTGTTATTTATTTGATAGAACTTGTTTTAGTCTGATAAGTACAGGAATACTTCCAGATGTTGACTGGAACAAATAACTATACAGTGCACTCCAAGCTAATTCAATAGTGTTCAGTTAAAACTAGTGAGTTTTAGTGGAGGAAAACATTGTTTCCAAGTCTCAGTAAGATAATAACAATAATAACTAATAATAACAACAATAATAACAACATTCAATTTATATACCGCCTTTCAGGACGACTTAACACCCACTCAGAGCGGTTTACGAAGTATGTCATTATCCCCACAACAAAACACCCTGTGAGGTGGGTGGGGCTGACAGAGCTCCTAGAAGCTGTGACTGACCCAAGGTCACCCAGCTGGCTTCAAGCGGAGGAGTGGGGAATCAAACCCAGCTCTCCAGATTAGACTCCCGCGCTCTTAACCACTACACCAAACTGGGAGCATTAGAATTTAATTACTTATTTACTTCATTTATACCTCATCTTTCTCCTCAGTGGGGACTCAAAGCAGCTTACATCATTCTCTTCTCCATTTGATCCTCAGAACACCCCTGTGAGGTAGGTTAGGCTGAGAGTGTGTGACTGACTCAAAGTTACCCAGCAAGCTTCCATGAGTGGGGATTCAAACCTGGGCCTCCCTGATCCTAGTCCAACACTCTAACCACTACACTATAGTCAACTCCTTCTGACACAGCTCTTGTACCTGTAACATCTGAGCAACAGGCAAGGTGTTAAGCAGGACAGTTAAACCCACATGCACTATTCAACATGCACTGTTAGCTTATGAGATTCTATGGACACAAACTTACATATGTGCACTTACCAGGCCCAGTAGCTGGCTTTTTAGTTTTTAATAGAACTTCAGCATCACCTCAGGATACTGAATTCTGAGCTCAATATCTTATGTTGACCTTGCTAGGACTCGCACAGAACTTCCTAAAATATTTGTGGTTACTAATGATTACACCTTCCTGAAGTTCAAATCTGATTCAGTTTGAATAACTGCATACAATTTGCCTAAATTGCTTCTGTGGTTTCACTGAACTTGAGACTTTGCTCTTTAAAATATGAAGTGTGATCCTTTGCCTTTTAAAGGTGACATAAGTAACACAAATATCTTAGGACTGAGTAAATACAATAGAATTCCTGTGATCCAAAACATGGGTGTATGAATTTCTCTTCTAGGTTCATGTTAACTTGTGTTTATTTTATTTTATTTCCTTTATTTATTGTATTTATACTCTGTCTACTTCCCCAAGGGGGACTCAAAGTGACTTACATCATTCTGTTATCTTCACAACAACTTCGTGAGGTAGGTTAGACTGAGAAAATATAACTGGCCCAATGTCACCCAGTGAGCTTTCATGGCAGAGTGGTGGTTCAAACCTGGGTCTCCCAAATCCTAGTCCAACACTCTTAACCACTATTGTTGCCATTTCAGGCAGAACAGCACAGGTCTGTACACATTTGTAATGCACCCAATTTATCATATGCAAGTCAGTCAAGGGATTCCCAGGCTGGGATCCAGAAAGTTCCTTGAGCAATCAGGAGGCACATTCACTTATTCCCTGAGGGGATCACCACTAATCATATCCCTGGCCATTCTGGAGGGTCCTCTTGCCATCAGGAGTGTAAGGGATGAAATATGAAGGAGGAAGAAAGAAGGCCCTGCTGCCCCAGCTGAACTCTGCCCATGCTCTTCCGGATCCAATCCACAATGTATTTTTCATATGGCTTTTTTCTGTTCATGAATTCCTACTTAGATATACAGATGCTGAAAATCCATCACTGACATGTGTCTCAATAAATCCATCCACAGTAGTGGAACACCTTATATACTGTGGGAGTTACAGACAAGGGAGGCAAGAGAGTTGTGGGTACGTAGGATGCAGCAAGAGTTACAGACAAAGTTGGGTGGATAGCATGGGGCACTTCTCCCACTGACCCCCTCCAAATACCATTCCCTTTTACACACACACCCTTCCAAACACCTTTCCCTTTGCTCCTCCCTTAAGGATGCTTCCACTTTGCTCCCCCAGACCCTTTCCCTTTGGAAGGGGGTGCAAAGGGGAATGGTGTTTGGAAGCAGGATGGCAAATGGGAAGGCTGCCTAAGAGCATTGGGGGGAGGCTAGAAGCCTGCTACAAGTCCCTGCAATTTTTGCAACGTCTCCACTTGATAATCATCTATAGTTCATTCAGAATGTTCTTACAAAAAGATGCTTCTTTATTCAGTTGCTTTATTTTAAAGAAAAACCTCTATCATATGGTGAACATTAAAATAGATTCATTTAATTATGTACACCCCAAGAAAAGGAGTGCTCATCAGGCAAAAGTTCAGCAATTTGTCTATTAAAAAGTTAAACAAATCAAACCATCCAATAAAAGACGAAGTAACAAATAAAGATTGGCATCACAGTCTAAGACAGCTTTCTTTTTCTAAAAGAACTGACGTTTCAGCCATTAACTAGTATAGCTAATGTACATTCATTTTTACATCATTCTTTACACAACAAGAACCACAAATAACTTTTATTGTTACTGCTTCTTAGGAGAGATCTCAAGTATCACACTTTTTGCTTACGTGAAACTGTTCCAAACACTCACAACTAGAAAGGTTAGGGAATTGATGGAAACCAACACCTATAAAAGCTGTTTTCCATCTTGAGTAAGTTTTTGCCTGAACACCTGACTTCAACACCACATAAGATATTTTGGCTCCCAGAAAGGTCTAATTGCGTGTAACATCCCATGACTTCACATAGAAATTCTGTATGAAAAAAGGCATGCAACTGGATCAGTGGAACTAGGTGAATATGGCAATGTGGGGTATGTATAGGTGAAGATCTAACCATTGCCTTGTGTCTCTAGTTTCGTGCAAATGACAGCCTGGGAATCCACTGCCATGAATTCTGGTTTACAACTGGGGCAGAGGGGAGGCACAGAAGGAAATTATGGTAACAGTATTATACCCAGCATCTGAAGCTTAATAGAATCTCTAGAGTATTTAACAAGGAGGGTTTCCACACAGGTTTTTTTCATCTGCTTCAATTTATCCCCTGATTTCTGCATGCATTATTTTTTTTTTGCCTTTAGTTTTTGGGGTTTTTTTTCCATTTCTTTCCTCTTCTTGGAGACCACTTTTACCCTGAACTTCTTCCTGGAAACCAATGTTTCAGGTAATTTTTTCCTCATGCATAATGTTTCTTTCAGTTTTGTTTGTCCCACCCACTCCCACCCACCTTCAACCCACTTTTCAAAGACTGAACGTTTATCATTATCAAACTACTCCTTTCCCCCTTTCTCCTTCCCCTCCTGTTTTTGTTCTCTATCTTCTTTTAATCATTGTTTTCATAGTGTTATATTGACCCATCATTGTAACAATATATGCTGCAGATATTCTCAGCTTTCAATTTTTTTAAAAAATAAGTCTCTAGCCCATTCCACTGCAGAGATATAGCTTTTTACTTTTATCTCTACAGGAGAAGGGGCTAGAGACTTGAGAAAAATTAAAGCTGGGAATTCAGGAAATCTGCTTTATGTATTGTTACAACAGTAGGTCAATATAACACTATAAAAAGGTGATTTTAAAAAACTGCAAAAGCCCAGGGGGCTCAGAGAAGAGGGGGTGGCCACTTTTAGCACCAGAAATAGCAGCGCAGTTTGAAAAGCACATAGCCACTGCTTCTCCAGGCTCCATCCCAACAGTGGTTGGTTTTTCCTGCCAGTGCTCGCCTCTCTGCCTTCTACCTCTGGGTCAGCCCAGGCAAGGGTCTTTGGTTTGGACTGTGGAGGGGGGGCTTAGGTATGTGTGGGTGGAGCTGCTCCCCTTTTCAGCTTTCTCATGCAAAGACTTTCCCATCTGTTCATTTTTTAACTTTAAAAAAAAATGCATCCCTTATATCAATATAGCATTATAAGCAACCTAACCTACCTGTTGTGATGATAAAGGAAAGGAGAACCAAGTATGCTACTCTGAGCTTTTTGGAGGAAGTGTAGGGCAAAAATTTAATAGATAAGGTAGAATATGAGAGATCAAATTAAGTTTCAACTTTAAACTCTCATGAATGTTGTCAACTGCCATAGACACCTGTCCAACTGTCCCCTACGAATGTTGCAAGGAAAAAAATTAAAAGGCTTCCTTTTTCCTACATGGATTTTCAATTCCGTGATCTTTCTACACGGATTTTCAATCCCATGAACTAGTTTATTTGATTTTTTTTTAAATGGAAGGGGGGGGGGAGACTTTAACAGTGTCTTCTTTATGTACCGGACTCATCTAACCTTTCTAAGGTACTACTAGCCTGCCTCTAAAAAGAGCCCTCTCCACTTTTCCATTTTAAAATTAAATGAATATTATTATTAGGTTATCCATAAAATTATTAAAATTATGAAACCAAGGTACTGTAAAAACAGCACACAGAGCAGTTTTTGTCTGCTGATCCTTAGAACCAACATACAAGAAGAGCTGCAAACCATCACATTTTACAGGTGTGCGAAACCACTGGCTTTACTGCAAATACACAGTTGCTTTGAACCACTGCCAGCAGAAGGGATAAAGAAGTTAAATATAGCAGTAAGGCAGACATTTCAGCAAACAGCTAAGTTCACATTTTTGACGGAATGTTTAAAATTAAGATAATCATAACCACTTGCAGAGTTTCTGCAGTGAAAGGACAATCCTGGTAAATGAGCAGATTAAGATTTTACATTAACTGCTTTTCTATCACAGATAAATAAATATGGCAGACCATATAAAACATGATCCTCATATTAACAGTACCCTGTTGAAGTCCCACATGCATATTTTGATTGATCAGCTGCTTTTTGAAAAATTATAAGAATCTGTTTTTTCCTGAAAATTTTTTCCTCATGGTACCAGAAATGAAAAAGCAGCAACCTGCAAAATTTCAACAGTAGAAGGTCAATTTTAAAAGTTGTCAAGTTTATTGAATTTTTACCAGCTACCACACTATTTTAAGCATCAAGCAATAGTGCAGCTTCTGTTAACCTCAGCAAACTGGGATACCTAGATGGGGAGAGAAGACTTCATCATTTCTAAACATGGCAAGACCCTTTTCCTTTGAAAATACTCCAACTCATAAAGCACAAAGCAAAACTTATAGCAATATCCAGTTATTGGCCAACTGCAAGGCAAAGTAGAAAAAGGTGTTTAAGTTGCACAGTCCTTTTCCAATGTTGACTAGCACTCCAGTTAAGATCTTTCCAAACCCTGCTCTCCGTGCTCTTGCCTACAAGGAGGAAGAAGGTGGCAACCAGAGGCAGCTTCTTCAGTGGCATCACCTCACTTTTAGAATGCCTTTCCTTGAGGCTCACTTAGTGCTTACAGTATTATTAGGAACCAGGCCAAACATGTCTTTTCAACTAGGCTTTTAACTGAAGGCACCATATTCTTCAGCAGATGCTCTTATGGTTTGTATCTAGGGCTGTTTCATCAATATTATTTTATGCTGCTGAATATTGTTTTTATGCCAATGGCAGGTTCTTAGTACTTTGCTGTTTTTAAATACTGATAAATTTTATGCAATTGTCTTTATGATTTTATTGTCATGTTGTTTTTAACCTTCTTAGCCATCTCAGGCAGTTCTCTGGAGAGGCAACAGTCATTTTCTAAACAAATAAATAAAGAAAACACAAAAGTACCACCAACTGAACAGATAAACATATTGGAATTATTAAATATGCTAATTCAAATTTAAGATAAAAGCATTTCTAAAACTTAATGTTACAAAAACAAGGTGCACATATTTCCATCTTATCTTAACATTAAACAATCCCACAATAAATTGTACCCCCCTGTAAGAAATACACAATAACATTACTTACACAAATTCAGTATTAATTTACAAAATTGAAAATTAAATCCCTGACTCCACAATTCTTGAGGTAGCAAAGGTAAAAGAATGGTTGCTCTCATATAAGTCAGCCAAGCAATTAAGGTTCTCATCTGAGGCCCTGCTGTAGGTGCCCTCACCTTCCAGACAATCCACTGGATATTCTCTGTAGAGGTGTCCCAGTTCTAGAACTCCTTTCTCATAACTGCTCATGGCAATCTCCAGAATCAATTCTTAAAAGGCAGGAGGTCCATATATGAAGTGGTTCCTCAAATGGATGCTACAGTACACTCAATGAGTTTCACTGTGGGTTCAGCAATTTTTTTGCTGTAGGATTTTAACATCTCAACCTAAACCTTCCCTTCAATCAAAATCACATCACAGCGTGTAAACAATGGAAGAGATATTACCATTCACATTCCTGATTGGTAACATTAACTTTTCCCAGCACATCCTTAATATTTTTCTATTTTAATATTAAAAATAAAACACTTACCACTAAATCCCAGTTATTTTGTTCAAGTAGGGTGATTGCTTCATCAATATTTTCTATACCAGTACATGCCTAAAAATGAAGAAAACATGAGTCAGTTAAAGATGTGTATCAATAAATACTATTTGGGAGGGGGAATTAAATAGGATGTAGCCATATTCAGCAATATCAAAGCCCCTTTTAATCTAGAGTGGTTTAATGACAGCTGAAGACAAAAATTCCCATTCCTAAATTTTGTCAGACTGTGGCTTATTAAAAGTTGCAATCCAGACTATCTCTTGCAATTAGACATGAGTCGATTGGTTCCAAAAGATTTTACTGAATTTTACTGATTGGTGCTTGATGTGCTAATCTTCTCTGCAGGGCTATTGTCGGGTATAGAGTGTTTTGTTAGCCTGGTGTTTTTCAGAACTGGAAACCATGTTCTGTTCATTCTTAAGATTTCTTCTTTCCTGTTGAAGTTTTGCAGAGAAGATTAGCACATCAAGCACCAATCCATATGCAAAAGAACCTCCTCAGGATACAGTGAAGCCTCCGCCATTAGCATTCCACACCCTGGGAAACTCTTACAGGATGACTCAGCTCAACCCCACCCCTCCTGAGTAGATATAAATGACCTGCCAACATCTTTTCCACACTGTGACACTGAGAGATCTCTGTCTTTTGGTGCTACACCTCTGAAGATGCCAGCCACAGCTGCTGGCGAAACGTCAGGAACTACAATGCCAAGACCACGGCAATACAGCCCGGAAAACAGACAACAACCATCAATATTAACTAGGTTGGCCTGGTATGATTATTAAGCATTTATACAGTGGTTCTCACTGTACAGTTTCTTAGGCTGAAAAAAATAGCCTTTTAACCAATGATTGATTTCAGCAGCAAATGTAAAATTAACAATGAGCTATGGCCAATCCCAGCTCCATGACAAGTATACCAGCAAAATACCCATATTTGTGGACACCACCTTGAATGCCTCAGCTGGAAAGGGAGTATGTTTTAAAACAAAAAGGATAGACTCAAACATTCTGCATTTGAGCAGTTACATTGTTGTGTGACAATATCATCATACTCGTTTTCCCATTCCTTTTCCTTATACAGAAAATGTTTTAAAAGATACAACTACAGGTGCACTCACAGACAGAAGACAGTGTCTGCAAAAGTGTTCCTTGCTGGAGAAGGAACCAGTGTGACATGCACAGTACCCTCCCCTTCCCAATGCTGGAGATCCTTGTGCATTGCCTACATAAAAAAATTAGCAATAGCATCAAGTAGCTGTTAAGTTTGGGGAGCTGAATGTATTTCCTCTATTACCCTTCACTACCAAAGAGCTCAATGGCAAAAACTCTTGATTTTAAAAAAGGATATTTGTGCACAGTCTCAGCTATCATACATGTTTTAATGGTAAAATATTTCTGTATATACAGTAGTAAACATTTTAAAGATTAATAATCTGAAATAATCACAAAATTGAGTTGGTATAAATTCCATTCTGTCAACAAGAAGTGACAGGCAAAGAAAGATCTGTAATCTGAGAGAATAACCCTCCGAGGCTCTTCACCACGTACACAACAAAACTCAGCATTCTGTCCCTTGCATCAAGCCATTCTCAATTCCACCTACCAGATATTTTACTTCTAAGAGCCATTAAAGCTAGTGTACAAGGAATGGGTGAACTGTGATTGTCCATACTGTAGCTAGTTGTAGTCTTGCAGGTTCAAAGAAAAGTAGTCTATAATGGAAATAAAAAAGCAGAAAGCAAAATCTAAACATTCTGTTCCAAAACCAACCTACTAAGAAGGCTGGAAGTCTGTTTAACTCCCCTATAGAAAGGCAGGCTCCCCTAGAGAAGGGAGGCCAAGAACTCATAAGATTACGTTTGTTCCAAATTATAGAATAACTTTTCCAAAATTACTCTTTCTAGTTAAGTGCATTGACAGAGCCCACATACAATACGAGATGCAGGCTACTATCTTTATCTCATAAAGGAGCACGAGGAGAAAAAACATTACATTTAACAGTATTAGCAGTAAACAAAGCCTTCCATTGCATTTTCCTACCACCACCTGCTCCTTTTGCACTATAGTTAGAAAGTTTCCTCCAACAGCAAGTTATATTTCCTCAGCAAAATACCTAACACTCTGTTTACTGAATATTAAAGAAACAGATGTACATTACTCTTCATTGCCCTTGGGGTTGCCAGCCTCCAAGTAGTGGCTGGAGATCTCCCAGTGCAAGCAGTCAGCCCGGCCTCCGCCATTTTAATAGCCATTTTAACATGGCTGCTTGTGATATTAAAAATCACCAGGCCTCTGGATTTAAAATGGCAGCTGTATTGCCACCAGAGGACCTCCAACAGTTGCTGAATCCTGCCTGGGAGAACACGGTATGAATGGAATGCCGCACAGGAATGCAGAGTGATTAAGAGGTGATTGGATTTGCAGTCCCTCCAGCCCCAAAGCAAGCCAGTGCAACAAAGGTCTTGCAGAGTCATCCCCACTTAACACATTCCTTTCCTTTCTGCCATGATGAGATCTCTTGTCCATGACTGAGGAGCTAATCAAATGACATTCATAAGTATATACAGTCGTTCCTAGGAAAGTACAGTCCCCACCTAAATCCATCAACTTAGCTCCGGTGGACTTCCGGAATGGCAGCAGTGAGAGTCAGTTGTGTCTGGGGAGAATTCTTCAAGACATAATCTGTCTGGGGCGGGGGGTCCAGAGGCTTTTGGACTCCTACAGGGGAATTTGGAGAAGACCCCTAAGCCTGGGATGCTATTTGGAGAGAAATTCTTGGATGCAGCCGAGAACAGTCGCTCCAAAACAAAATCCTTTCGCTCAAGATGACACGGAACCATTTTGGTAATCAGCTTCTAGCCTCCGGTCTAAGCTTTTCTACTTCAAATTGCAACAACTTTCTGTTTACAACTGCTTTAGATAACCACCTTTGTGTAAATGTGAATTTCTCCAATTAGTCCTGAATTGTTTTGGAAACTGACTCTATGGCTTAAGTAGTAGACACTCTAACCTTACTGATTAGAAAAAGACGACGCTGGGGATTTTGTATCGTTAACTAAAAGATTCCTTCGTTTAGAGGTGTCAGAGATAAAGTTAAGTATGGAAATAATTTGATAAGATGGAATACTTTGCAAGATAACAACTAATTGAAAATTGCTGGTACATATGATTTAAGACATTGTGGCTCTTCTTGTCTGTGTGCACCTATCTATTTCTGCTATTCCAGTGGTGCTACGTACTGAATTTGCAAAGGTTGATGGAGGAGAGGGAGTGAAATTAACATCTTAGACTTATTGGAGTTGTGAGCTTTAAATATAGTTTTAAAAGTTACTGGAAGGGGGAACAAAAGAAAAGAGAAAAATCCTTGCTGCCCATTTGTTTTGGAAAGAATCCAGATTCCTGCCTCCCCCATATATTGAAAAACTGTGTACGCCACTGCAGCTCGTCTGAAAGTAACCTTTGGGATTTTTGCCAATTCTATGGTGAACTTCGCTTTTTGGTCATCCACTGCCACCTGTTGGAGAAGGACTGACAATGGAAATGGAAAAGTCTCTGAAGTGGACTATATGCTCAGCTATGAGACAGATAAACAGCACTTTGGAAAAAGTTTTAAACCAAGTTATTAATTTGAAAATGGAAATGATGGAGACAAAAGACATAATGAACAATAAGCAACTGCAATTCAGGGAAATTCAAGAGGCAGTAGATGTGAAACTGGAAACTGATATACAAAGACATGAAATGAAAGCCCCTCAGCAAAAATTTATATGGAATAAAGGACCTGGAAAGCAAAGAAGAGAGATAAAGAAGAGGACAAAGGAACTCTGGGATGACGTGAATAAAGGTAAATGGCAAGATACTCGGCTAGACCTCATACCTCAATTGCAAGTTACTTCAAATTACATCAACCAATATTGGCTCAAGGATTCGAATAACTTAACTACAATCTTCAACTACCAAAGAAAAAAAACTGAAAATTAAACTGAAAACATACTGGGGAAAAAAGAAGAAAACACAAGTAAGGCACCCATTCCTGTAAACAACAAGTTAGCTGGAACAATGATGACGGATATTTGAAGATCAAGATTTAAAAACTATTAGATACACAAATACAGTTATGGCACCCATCTCTGTAAACAATAAATTAACTGAAATGATGATGACAGATATCTGAAGATCAAGACCTAGAAATTATCAGATATATGCCTGTGAAATAGTATAAAACGGGAAGTTAAAAAAAACTTAGGAAATTAATTACAAGAACTTTACCCTTTGGGTATAGAAAATATTGTTAAGGCATCCAGTTTGTAAACAACAAGCTTAGCTGGAATGATGATAATGGATAATTGAAGATCTGGGAAGTTATAAAAACTTAGAAAATTAATTGTAAAAATTACATACTTTTGGTATAGAAAAATGATACTATTAGTATATGTTGGAAAAATGTAAGAACATAATATTCTGTGTGATATGCTTGGGATGAAATGATAAAAAGAAAGAAATTAAAAGAAAATAGATTAGACAGATGCTATTATGTGTTTAAATAAATTGAGGTAAAAGGTGTAAGACTACCTTAAGTAAATGTTGAGAAAAAATAAAATCTAGGCAGTAAAAAGAGAAATTATACTAAGCTCTAGACAATTTTTTAAAGGCTTATATAGAGAATAGATAATATTAGTTCATATATATATATATTATTCCATATTACATAGACACCTACATTTCTTAAGACAGACCCATTGGTTATTGATGTATCCCCCCAAACAAAGATTATAAAGATCAAGAGAGATAGAGGAAATGGCTAGACGGTAGAAAGTACTTTATAACTCAAAAGATAACAAATGTGAACAACAATGATGAACTTTGTTACTATGTAAGAGGTATAAGGAACTATATATTTTATTATAAGTATTATAATGTACTTATTAAGAAGATTGAAGCATATATTAGATGCTATTGTAAGCAGAGCAACGTATAGAACTTCCCCCCTGTGTTTCTCCATGTATTCTTGTTACTTTGATTTACTGTACTTCCCCCCCCTTTATAATTTGTGAAACCCTTTTCCTTACTATTTGAAACGTATACCTAAAAAAACAATAAATATTATTTTTTTAAAAAACTTAGCTCCGGTGGAATTCACTAACAAACTATCCCTTTTGTGCAGCGCTAGAAGATGTTTTGCATTTACTTTTACACACCCGGCAGCTGCCGATCAAGGTAATCAAACCTTTTGTCAAACCCAGAACTGACCATTGGTGCCTTTGTTCTAATGGCTAGGTGGGCCACCTCAGGGCATATTTTACCTATAAAGGTAGAGCCCTGGCCTCATTCAAATTGTGCATGCTTATCGGATCCAAAGCACTGTTCCCTTGAGGTTTACCCTAAGCCTCTTGTTCCCTTGGCTGAGAACACTGGATGTTTGAAGCTCTCCCTCCGTGGACTTCCCTGCTCATTGGACAGGTAGATATATTTGCTCCCTCTCTCTATTCCCAACTTCTGGCTAAGCTTCCTAGGACTCTGTGTGTGTGTGTGTGTGTATGTGTGTGTGTGTGTGTGTGTGTTTTGTTCTTTAATAAAAAGTTGTTTGATGTTAAGCACCAGCCTCATTTGTTCTAAAGGAAGGGACCCCGTAGAAATTGGTGAAAGATCCCTGCCTCTCGTATAGCTGTCTTCCTTGCTTGCTAATTCCCCCCCACAAATTCTCTTACTCATAAGGAGACCAATTCCAGTAACACCAGAATTATAACTGATCTCCAGGTCATGGAGATCAGTTCTCCGGGAGAAAATGGTTGCTTTGGAGGGTGGACTCTATGGCATTATACCTTCTTGAGGTCTCTCCCCAAATCCCTCTCTCCTCAGACTCTACACCCAAAATCTCCAAGAATTTCGCAACCAGAAGATGCCAGCCCTAGTTACCCTTCATTGATCATCAATGATCATGGTGGGACCCCAGCATCCTGTTTAGAGTTGCCAACCTCGAGGTGGGGATTAGAGATCTCCCAGAATTACAACTGATCTCCAGTTTCCAGAGATTAGTTCCTCTAGAGAAAATGGCTGCTTTGGAGGGTGGACTCTATGGCTTTATACCCCACTGAGGTCTCTCCCCTCCCTAAACACTGCCTTCCCTAGGCTCTGCCTCCAAATCTTCAGGAATTTCCCATCCCAGTTGGCAAACCTGCTCCTATTGGATAAACATGTGGTAGTGCTGGTGAGGGGTTCCTTTCAGCTGCTGCCCTTCCTGGGCAGGAAAGATCTTGCCATTATGGAACATGCCCTGGCAACATCTTGATTAGATTACTACAACATGCTGTACCTGGCGCTGCCCTTGAAGACTGTCCATAAGCTACAATTGGTACAGAATACTGCAGCCAGAATGTTGATTAGAGTAAGTCATTGGGACCATATCACTCCATTCTCATTCCATCTTCACTGGCTCCCAATTTTTTCCAGGCTCAATTAACAGTGCTAGTATTGACTTTTAAAGTCCTACATAGCTCCAGGCCAGCATACCCAAAGGACTATATGAACCTACCTATCCACTCCCATATGAACCTACCCATCCATTCCAGTCATCTTTGAAGGCCCTGCTTTGGGTGTCCCTGCCATCTGAGACTAGACTAGTTGAAATTTGAGAAAAGGCCTCCTCAGTCATGGTGACAAAACTTTGGAATTTCCTCCTCAGGGAAATTCATCTGTCCCCCTTTATCACTGTCATTCGCCAGCAAGTGAAGACTCTTTTGTTCTTTTTTGCGTATCTCCCATTAACTGTTAGTGATCATCCTCCCTAGTTGTGTTGTTATGTGTGTTTATATGTTTTTACTGAATTGTTTAAATGTGTAATATTTTTAAATGGTGTTTTAGTGGCTTAAATATTTAATGTTGAAATGTTTTAACATTTTGATTTTTGCTGCCTTGGGGATTCTATTTGGCTGGAAAGGCAACACAAAAATGATTTAAATAAATAAAAAGATCTTCATCAAACCATATTTAAGGGTGCAGTTTATACATGGCACTTATACTGCTCTTTGGCATAGAATTCTAATAACTACCAACTACAACTTTTCCATTAGAAAGTAAAATGAAACAGAAGCCAGGAAAAATGGGCCACGCTGAAATGATGCTGTCCATATGTATATACCCTTTGTAATAGCAAGGGGGAAATATTTTATAAAGAAGCAAAATTGCTTTGAATTTGTGTGTCTGTTATTCAGGGGACTCTAACAGTGCAATCCTAAAAAGAGTTACTTCAGTCTAAGCCCATTGATTTCAATGAGTTTAGACTGGAGAAACTCTACTTGGGATTGCACTGTAAAAATTTATTCAAACCAGTTGTTTAATTTAAAGAATTCTTCATGTATACCTCTAGCAAGCAGAGGTGCCTGGAGAAGGACCTCAGATGCTGAACTCTGCTGTATATCTCTCCATATACCCTGGTTCCAGACAATTTAGAACTTTAAAAATAATTATCCACACTTTGAATTGCACCCAGAAACATACTGGGAGCTAGAGAAGATTTTTAATGACATAATAAGCAGATTGTGGTAAACAATCTAGCCAGAACCAGTTTATTTTTTCAAACGCTTCCCAAAAGAATCCCCAGGTATCACACATTACAGCAGTCAAGCAGGAATGCATTAGAGCATGGGTAACTATAACATGATCACTGTTTTCCAGGGAAAGGCACAAATGCAATAGGCTTACTAATTGAGCCAGGGAAAGGCCCTCTGTTCCACAAATGCTACTGCATATCTAAAGGATAAATAAGCATCCCCAAGCTACAAACATGTTTTCTGGAAAAAGAGCAACCTCACCCAGAACAAGTTGAATACCACCTCAGTGGTCAGCTGAACCACCCCACCAGTAGCACCAGTGTTTTATCTGGTTCTGCCTCAGCTTATTATACCCCATCTGAAAAAAAGCTAAAGAAGAACCAACAGTGTTATACTCTCCCTTGTGTATCTTCTAGCAAAAAACATACATCAGAGTGAAAGTGCAATCCTAAGAAGTTACACCACTCTAAGATACAGTAGCCAGTTTCCAAGCAAGGCCTTAAGATCTCCCACAAATACAACAGATCTCCTAACTATAGAGATCAGTTTCTCTGAAGAAAACAGCTGTTTTGGAGGATGGACTTTATGGCATTATACCTCACTGCCCTCCCCAAATCTCCAGGAACCCTGTTCTAAGACCATTGGCATCAAAAGCACTTGCAGTACTGTAAGCAGGTCAAAAGACAGAATAAAATGGGTCTAAATAAACTACGTCATCCAAGAATGTCTGGAGCTAAATAGTCACCATCTGCTTGATTACCTTGCCAAAGAGAGGAGACTGATAACTAGTCAACAGACAAATCACTAGGGCCTAGGGAATTCTTTAGAGGTAGTCTCACAATCTCTTCTTTCAAATAAGCCAGAACCAGCCCTACTCTCAAAGAGGCATTAACTCTCACCCAACCACTCTCCTTCCGCTGTATGTCATCAGCCATGATGGGCAAAGGGAGCATACAGATAGAAGGCCTCACTTTTCCAAGAGTCTTGCCAGCATGCTGGGGCTTCAGTTTAGGGACTCGGTAAGAAACAACTTTGGACAGCTGGATTAGTCCTCCAAGATAAATTATCTTTACCAAAACTCAAAACATGAATCAGTGGAGAGCACTGGATCATGATCTATGAGACTCAGGTTGAAATTACCACCCAGCTTGCTGGGTGACTGTGGGCCACTCACACTGTCTTAACTTAATCTACACCTCACAGGGTTGTTATAAGGATACTATGGGGAAGGGAGGACCATGTATGCTGCACAGGGTTCCTTGGAGAAAAAGTGGGATAAAAATGTACCACAGGAGACTCCACCACAGTCATTCTCCTCTTAATCACTAATTTTAAAAAAACAGCTTCTAAGAGGACTGATTCATATATCCCCACAAGGGCCGTTTTCACACTACTTACCTTGCCTTGGAACGACCTGAAACATTGCGCAAAAAACGCGGAAGCTCACGTTTTCTCGCACGAGATTTGCACGACATCGCGCAAGAAAACTTGATCTTCCACATTTTTTGCACGATGTTTCGGGTCGTTCCGAGGCAAGGTAAGTAGTGTAAAAACGGCCAAGAGGTTGCTAGCATAGGCATGCAGAGTGTATTTGTCACATCATTATCTTTTAAAAGGGCAAAAGATTCTGTAAAAAGCAATGTGCAAAGACACTAAAGAAACACATTATACTCTTAGCTTACTGCACACAGATGAGACCAAAATAAAAGTAATAGATATTTTGTTTTCCTCAAAGTATAGGGCAGGAGCAGAGCAGAAGCACTGGAATGTAGCACAAAAGATGTTAGCAGCCTTCAGCCCCAGTGTGAGAAGTCAGAGCCCTGCACTAGTGCCTACATGGTTGTTGTGTAGTGGTGGGGCAGCACAGTGACAAGTACCGGATTATGAATGCTGATTGCCATAACATTGGGCTGCACTGAAGATGAAAAGGCAAGGGAGAGGGTAAAAAGTAATGCCCAAGCATGTGTTTTTTCTTTGACAGAGGACAGCTGGAGAAATTAAATGGGGGAGGGGGGATCTAGTGAGAAATGCATTGAGTAGGTTAATTTTTAGGACAGAGTTGAGAGGACAATCTGGAAAACAAAGTAATCTGTAAACGGAACAATTCATTTCAGTATATATGGGATTAAGGAGAGACAATTAGGTTTAGTGTTGCATGAAAAGATTCTTGCTGGGTCAGACCAAGGCCTACCTACCCCAGTATTGTTTTCAAAAGTGACCAGCCTGACACATCTGGGGCATAAAGGTAAACGGCATGTCCTTTATTTGTCCCTAGCATTCAGCATTGCATATGGAAGTTACATTATGATTAATGCTATTGATATTTCCATATCAGTCCAGTCTTTGGCTGCTAATCTGTTTCTGGGCACAATTCAAGGTATTGGTGTTGACCTTTAAAGCCCTATATCGTTTGGGACCAACATACCCATTCTCTTATGAACCCACCTGACCACTACGGTTATCTTCAGAGGCCCTCCTTTAGGTGCCCCCACTTTCTGAGATTAGGCAGGTGGCAACCCAGAAGAGGGCCTTTGCAGTAGGGGCACCAAAATTCTGGAACTCTCTCCCCAGGGATATTCATCTGTTCCCATCTTATGCCAGCAGGTGAAGACTTTTTGTTATTTGGTGTTCCCTCAGTAATCCCTCCTTCTCAACCAAAGTTTTCATGTATTTTAGCTCGGGTTTTAATTGTTTTAATGAGGAGTGGTGGTTAAATTGTGGTTTTATGATGTATGTTTTGTCAGCAGTCTTGGTGGCTCTTGTGGGGGCAGAATGATGGGACGCACATTTTCTAAATAAATATTGATAGAGCTGTCCTCCTTAAATTTGTATAATCCTTGTTAAGTGGTATTTCTAAATTGCCTTTCATTTGTGCAAGTATGGAATTTACAAGAGCAAGTAACTAACAACTAAGCATACCATGGCACTGCAGCAAAGGAGAAGTTATTAGATTTTGTATTAGGGGACTCTTTATCAATTCTACCTATGGCTCATACTCAGTTTATGGCCAAGAGCAAGTTAATTGATTCCAACTAGTTCACCATTCCAAGAGCAGCCAGAAAAATACCTCTGGGAAGCTTGCAAGAAGGGAATGAAGGAATCCCTTTCCCATGTCTATTGCCAGCACCTGGTTTTCAGAAGTATATTCGCTCTTAACATGGCTGCCTTCATCTAAGTGTGCCAGGCAGGAAAAGTTGTGGAGCTGTGATGGGAACATAAGAAGAGCTCAATGTCCATCAAATCCATCATCCTGTTTCACTTAGTGGACAAACAACTGTCCTGGAGGACTTAGGGGGCAAGACCGTCTCCTTATGTTTCCTCCTAGCAGGGGTATTTACAGATTTGCTGCCTCTAAATATGTAGGCTCCCTCAGTCACCAAGATTAGTAGCTACTGATGGACCTATCCTCCATAAAACAGTTTTCTCTACCTACTTTCTCTATCCCTTGCATAATTATGTAAATTTCTATCACATCCCTTCTTAATCATTTTTAAATCTAAACTGCAAGTGTCCAGACTCATTAGACTTTTCTTGGCAGTAAGGTGCTCCAGTCATCTTAACTGCGCTCGTCTGAGCTTTTTTCCATCTCTGCAGTATCTTCTGAGATACAGTGACAAGAACAGTACATAGCATTCCAAATAAGGCCACTCTATAGATCTCTATAGGGGTTTTACATTGTTGGCCATTTTATTTTCAGTTGCTTTCCAAATAATCTCCGCTATGGAGCTTGCCTTTTTTTACCATTGCCACTTACCAAATCAATGTTTTCATCATTATCCAGTACAACCCCAAGATCTCTTTCTATCTCAGTTTCTACCAGTTTAGACTGTATCAGCATGCCTTCCAAGTTAAGATTTTTTTGCTCCAGTGTGCATCTGTTGCACCAATATAGATAAAAGCACATGACAATAATCAATACTGAGCAATACTAGGCCAAGCACTTGTATTCTAGATGAATTTTCAGACTTTGCATGAACCGTCTTTTTTGTATGTGTTAGGTAATTCTAACAGGTGTGCTTTAATCTTTTGACAGTTAATTAAAATAGTGGACTCTATCGAGATTAATGTCCCTCTATCAGAGATTCAACCAATGGTGATCTCTCAACTTAACTTTTTCTGACACTTCTCAGAGATTTATAGTTTTGTTTTGTAAGTTTGAGTATAACGTAATTTTTTACTAATTGGAAGGTTATACAATAGAAACTATGAATATTCAGTGAAGCATCAAACCAATTATCATTTGTTTGTGCTGTCATGTGAATAGACCTTAAATATTTGTATATGATAACTTATAAAATTGCAAACTCAGATAAAATGACAAAGCTCTAATGAAAGAAATCTCTTAAAAGAATTTAGGTGAGAACTTATTTTTACCTATGCATTTCATAGAAACTTTAATTATGTTAAACTTGGAATTTATTAAGAAATGTTAGCAAACTTATTTCTTATTACCTTTCTTATTACCTTTCTGTGTTCTATTTTTATAAAATTTATATTAATAACCATTTATATTTTAATTACTTGCTTCATTAAAAAACTAAAGTGTATTTTCAGTAAAGTGAAATAAACTCTAGATAGGTGTCTGTGTGTTTAATAAAAAGTTGCAAAGCAATATTAAACCCTATATAAATAAATGTACTAATAAACACGTGGTTCAAAGAACTTATCAATTTAACAGGTCTAAGAACTAATTGCTAAAAGCTTTCCAAAAGAAAAGATACATCTTTCTTTTAGCTAGTAAAAGCTTAGTTTCAAACACAGGCAAAAGCTCGTTACACATCTCCTTACACTTACCTACACTGAACCTGTCACATTGTTGTCCACTCACCCAATCTGGAGAGATCATCTTGGAATGACTTGACAGGTAAGATAGAACTAGGGAGACACAAAGCAATGCAGCTATAGTGCTGCAGACATTTTCCTATGCCACCGGGGCCCCCGCCCATATATTTGTTGATGGATTTGGGCAGGATTCAGGTATTCAGAAAGATGTGAGAGACACAAAAATAATGTGCATTTTGAATTCCCAGAGGGGGCTCACAATCACCCCATATGATTGTGAAAGTCAAAAGGGGGAAAAATATCAGCTGCAACTGGAATCTATTGGGAAAGAAATTAGTTTTATCATGATGTATCATAGGTTGTAAAATACCATAGATCACTTTTCTCACAAAGTAAAAATATGGCAGTCCTTATATTAATCTCTGGAAATTAATTTCATGGACTAAGTAAAGCATCAATGGAAGCCAAATTAGGTTTTCTTCCTGTCTCGGTTTTTTAAGGGGCCTTTTGAGATCCAGTGACCAGAACTGTCAAGGCTGTAATTGTAGGACATTTTGGAGGTCATTGATACACAGGGTTGACGTAAGTCAGAAGCAGCTTGATGGCACATAACACACACAATGTTTCATACCAGTTTTGAAAGCTATATACTATTATTATGAACTGTCAACTAATTACAAAACCCTTTCACAAGACTTGCTTAGTGGTCTGATCACCTTGAACAAGATAGTCATGAACTCCCCCCTCCTGCTTTTGACACTGTATTGTTGAAGGCTTTCACGGCCGGAGAATGATGGTTGTTGTGGATTTTCCAAGCTGTATAGCCGTGGTCTTGGCATTGTAGTTCCTGACGTTTCACCAGCAGCTGTGACTGGCATCTTCAGAGGTGTAGTACCAAAAGACAGAGATCTTAGTGTCACAGTGACACTAAGATCTCTGTCTTTTGGTACTACACCTCTGAAAATGCCAGTCACAGCTGCTGGTGAAACGTCAGGAACTACAATACTAAGACCATGGCTATACAGCCCGGAAAATCCACAACAACCAGCTTTTGACACTATTGACCACATCATTCTGAGCAGGTTGATAAAAAGGGTACTGGAGGCAGTGCACTCTATTAATAATGTTCTTGAGAGGAACCAGAAAATGGTACTGGGGAACAGAGGCTCAGACCAATCATATTTATAAAATGGGGTTCCCCAAGGCTCTATTCTATCGTCCATTCTATTCAAATCAGCATTAAATTACTGAGGCAAGTCATTTGGAAATTTAGTCAAGCATCATCAGTAAGCTGATATGCAATTCTATTTTTCTGTTTCAACATCGTCAAGTGAAGCAGTTGGTGTTCTTGATAAGTGACTGAATAAATGCCAGTAAACTGAAGTTCAGTCCAGACAAGAAAGAGTTATTGTTGGTTGTTTCTATATCAGATCAGGAAATGAAGGTTCAGCCTGTTTTAGGAGAGACTGCATTCCTATTGTGCACAGGTGTGCAGTTTAGAGGCTTTGTGGCATGTCCTTTGGCCAGCTTTAACTGATGTGCCAGCTGTGGCCCTTCTGTGAGAAAAGTGACTGGCCAAATTTATCTATGCTCTAGCCTAATCAAGCTAGACTGCTGCAGTGCCATCTATGTGAGGCTGCCTTTGAAGTCAGTTAGAAGCTTCACAAAGTTCAAAAAACAAAAGTAAGATTACTACTTGGTATAAATTACAGAGCATATATTTCACCTATGCTAGAAGATTTCTGTTGGCTACTGAATTGCTTTCAGCCTCAGTTCAAAAGGCTGGCTGTGCCTTTTAAAGCCCTACATAGTCCTGGGATAAGGTATTTTAAGCCCTGTCTACTCTCCTATAAACATGCCCAATTACTGCAATCATCAATCTGAAGCCCTACCCCATTCTGAAATATTTTGCGTGTCCCTAAAAGACATGGCTGTTTGTGGCAGTACCTCAATTATTGAGTACCCACCCCATAAGTATTCAGCTGAAACCAAATGTGCTCATTTTTAGCACCAACTACAAACACACTTGCTTACTCACATGCGCTGTGTTGGTTATGGCTCTTTTGTTTTTAACAGGACTTTTATACTTTATACTACTTTTTTTAAAAAAAATTGTTTATATTGATTTGTAACTGTCTGTAAGCCACCTTTAGTGGAGGGAACGGGACAGAAGGGAAACTGAGATGACAGAAAATGTGAGGTGGGGTGGCGGAGCTAACTTTCAACCTAGAGGAATAATTACAAGATACTTGTACCTTGTAATGTTAAGCAGAAACAGATGTAATGTTAAGCATAAGATGATCTTGTGCTATCACAAATCCAAACTGGATGTAGCTTGCAATGAAGTGATTACATCAGTGCTCATTCCATTCTGCTGTCTGAATTCCACAAGTCATAAGCTTTGGCACATGCCTCAGTCAACATACAAGCAACCACCAACACGGGCCACACAGGCAGGAAAAGGCAAAATGGACCCAACTAGGGGAACTGTACATGTGTGGATGGGGCACTATACATGTGACTATGGGGCCTAAAGAAAGTATAGTCTGCTCTCAAAAATACAGGAAAAAATTGCATTTCAACTAAAAAGACCAAATCCTATCAGACCTGTAAGTTGTAAGAAAGCTGACCCAGATCCTACCTCCTTCTACTAAACTAACAAACCTGCCAACTATTGAGATAAATTAATCAGTAAGAATTCTTCTGGTTCTCCATCTTCAAAAACAAAGCTGGGGGTGAGTATTCTAACCACACAAACATTTTCAAATCTCATTAATTTCAATGGAGATTTCAACACATGCTTCAAGCTAATCTAAAAAAAATTAAATCAATGGTATTTAAGTACTTAATGTTTGCCTTCGAAAAGATTATAGTTAGTTCCTTTTTTAAAAGCATGGGAAACTTGACTGTAATGTGCACATTCTATCTGCAAAGTCAAAAGACCCAAGAGTTACAGCATGTAACTTTCCAGGCATCTCAAAGCCCAAAGGGTGGGAGTGATGAATGGAAGACTGATGGGAAATACTGATATACCAAATTTAAATGTTATTTTCAAAAGTCAAAATGCACGGCAATGATTGCCATATGTATTATACAGTCTATTTATGAAGTTGCTTTAATTTTTTTTCCAAACAGCAGTGTCACGCTTTTGCTCAATGGCTCCTTGGGGGAAAGAGCACCCATCAGACAGTGTTCCCCCCCTTTTGGCCTTGCTAATCATCAGCTGCCATGAACCTTTTATTTATTCTCATTTATACACAAGCAGTACTATCCTTTTGAGTTATCATTCCCTTCTCTAGTTTGGGAGCCTGTATGTTGGCCCTGCCTCACATAGGGAGAGGCTCTACCTGGAACTATTCTCTGATGCCTGGTCCCCTTTGCCTCCAGTCCCAGAGCTTCTTTCTTCCTTGGGAGCTGTCTCCTCTCCTTCCTTGAGCAAGCTGCCTGCAAATAAGGCTTCCCCTGGTCCACTCTTGGCAGCTTCTTTTCCTTGTAGCCCTTCCTTCCTTTGCTCCAGCTGGGCCCACCTCTTTGAAGGGAGGCTGCCCCACTGCTTAACCTCACCCCCAGCTGTTTTAAACTCAGCCTGGCCAGTGGTGGCACAAGGTCCATGTTTGACTCCTGCAGCCTCCCTCCTTCACAAATAGCTATAAATAAGCACCTGATACAAAAAGGCAATGTAAGTGACAGAGAAATTAGAGCACCTTCCCTACAAGAAAATGCTTTTAAAAGGAGGCTTTTTAGTTGCAAAAGAAAATTAAGGGGAGATATTTGTACAATTAAAAGTAGTACAGAAAAAGTGGAGCAATAACTTTTTCTCCCTCTCCAATACTATTACAGTTTGGAATTGGGATACCATATTAAACTGATGGGCAGTAAACAAAGTATTCTTCACCCAATGCTTAACAAATGTATTTCATTGCCACAGGATGCGGTGATGGCCACTGGCTTAGAAGGCTTTCAAAAGGGCCTTGACTTTTTTACAGATCCATCTATGGTTATTCATCTTGAAAGCAAAATGGAATCTCCATGTTCAAAGGGAGTGTGGTGGGGGACAAGAGCAGGAGAGGATAGTTACCTTCATGTTTTTCTTATAGACTTCCCAAAAAAATTCTGTTGTTCACTGATCTTGATAAACTTTTATTCAGATCCAGCAGGACTCGAATAGTTATGTTGTTATGGGTGTTTGTATGTCTGTATGTGTTAATGGAATTGTTTAAATATTTTATATGTATCTACTTTTAAAGGCTGCTTTAATGTTTTAAATGTTTTGATGATCACTGCTTTCAGGATCCTATGTTGGTGGAAAGGCAGCACAGATAAGTTTTAAATAATAGTCTTACTGAGCAAACATTTGCAGATATACAGAGAACCCCTAAATTTAATTGGGCTTACTCTAATTACTCTCAAGAACTCTCACGTAAGGGTTCATAAGAGTATAGCCTTAATATTGAAGATGGAGCTGCTAAGGTGTCAAAAGTACTTAAGCCTGTATTCTTCTCTCATTTGCAAACAGTAAAAACTTCAAGTTAAAATATTTTGGAAAACAAAATGCTAGATTATATTGTTGAGGTTTGGAGATCATATATAGACCTAAATGTTATGATTATCAAGGAGAATCTGAAAAACAGTTTCTTTTTCTAGAAGCATTCTGAAAGAAGCAATCTCATAATGTAATTAAAATCATTTTACTGATAATCTGTAAAGGAAAAAAAATTTTTTACCAAGATGTCTAGTTTTTCCCATATCAATCAATGCTGGGAAAGTAGGATTCATAACTTTATGTTAAGTATATTAGAGGATTTTACATATTGGTTTGATATTCTTATTAAAAAATTAAAACATCAAACTCATACAGAGCTGGAGCAGGGGCTAACAAAATAGCCCGTGTTGATCAAATACAACCAAACAGCAATTTATACAAAGGCATAAAACAGGAATACTGACAATGTGTTTTGCTTTGTGAGCGTGTTTTGCAAAGGAATGCTATACAAGCCACAATGCTTTAACTCAGCACATTCCTTGTTCAGTTAGCAAGAGGAACAAACATCTCAGGATTCCCACATGGCAACCCACCACATGGTAATACTAGAAGGTGTAAAACCAAAACAAATAGAAGGACCTTACTCGAGTCTTAAAGCTGGTACAAACATGGCAATTTGAATATACATCAAAACATACAGTCAGATTACATCTTCCTGCAGCCATGAACACACTGAGATCTGGATTCAGCTCTCACCAGTAATTTATTCAATAAGGCTACAATCCTACATACTGTATATGTACTTTGAAATCAGTGTCACTTTCTTCTACATATATGTGGATGACCTTGAAGGAAGTTTAGCTTCATTATCTATAAAAAAGGGAATGATCTACTGGAATGAGTTCTGAGGATTAGCAAGATACAACTCAAAATAACACTACATGCATTTAAAAGACAGGTACCATAAACTTCCAGCAGTGCTTGGATAAATTGCTTCCCAATTCTGATCCAAAACACAATATCCATGATTGGGGGGGACCACAGTTTCAATAATACAGATAGGTCTTTCTGTATATTTATAAGGCATCTGTTGCTTTGCTTGTCAGCACATTTATCCAGAGCTTTAAACGTTTTTAAGTAAAACGTTCTGGATAAACAAATTTTTAAATACATTCTTATGAAAAACTCACCTCAAAATCAGCAATTCAATCAAAAGTTTAGGTCCAACCAGAACCAGACCCAAAGGCCCCTACTCAACTAGAACATTAGAATATTAGAGAGAGACTGAAGATTTTTCAACATAATTATCAAATTTTAGCCCCTATGAAGTGTGATTTTGCCATGGCCTCTTTGCTGAAGCTAAATGTCATATGCTGTATTATTACTGCTACTCATGAATAAGTTTTCTGTGGGTATATGAAGATGTTTTTTCATATATAAACAGATAATAATATAAAAAATTATTTCCATGGAGGTTTTATTCAAATTTCAAGCACATATCTGACCATCACATGGTGGCTCTTGATCCTAATCCATTTCAATGAAACATCCAGTCCAGTGCTATGCATGTTTGCTCTGAAGTTCAATGGAATTTGCATGTTAGTAAATGTGCTACAGATTGCAGCCTTACATTTATTTCTGTGTGATGGGCTTCATCCACCCTTCAGAGATAAACTGATTACTACAGTACTATTAAGTGTATTTGGAACTAAAGTCAATCTTATATCTGGTAAAATGAAAATACCTTTTATGTTTTCAATGCAACAGGTTGCTCAACATAGCTATTTTTTAATGAAAGAATTGTTTTTGTGAAATCATATATACTCATACACAACAAAACAAACATTTAAAACAGTATCACAACACATTCTTAGAAACTGGATTTTAACCTGATATGCATAAATCAATTTAAATTTAAGCACAGTAACATATGAATTGAAATATTGATAAAAGCCTCAGAATTGTAATGATCATTTTTTCCTGAAAAATAATCGAGACTGATACACATGTGTAAGTGCAATACTAGGGGACACTGACTTTCATTATTATATTTTCCCTGTTTCTCAGTCAGACAGTATTTTACACAGCAATTAAAATGTAATATGATAGAAGATATCTTCACAGACAAAAACATGATACAGGCCTTACACTCACACTTATTTTTTTAATTGTAGATTTAAAAATATATACAATGATACTCATATTTAGAGTTTGGATTTTATCAGAGAGACAGAACAGGCTAATGTTGGCAAACAGCCTCCGATAAGAAACTGCCTTACTTGAACTGATATTTTGGAAAAATAATATCAAAACACCACAAAGTAATGCACTCAACAGGTGAACTCAGAATCATATTGAAATACCCAGTATCATTTTCACTGGGGAACAGAGATGCATTCTGGGATCAAAAATAAAACATTTTAAAATCAATTTCAGTTCAAAAGGCATTGGTGGAGGTTTCTTACACCATATGTTTCCCTCTTTCTTTTAATTTATTCCCTCTTATATCATAGTTTGAAACAATTATTGTCCATCGGAATATTGGCAATGACAGCATCTTATTTTCATCTATAGTTATTTTCATCTATAGTTATCTATTTATTATTTAAAAGCTTATATAGTTGGTCAGAATGAACCAAGAACATAAAGGATAAAAATCTAAAAGAACAAACATCCATACACCTTTGTCTGAAAATATTTTTCTTTCTAAAGAACTAAGATCATTAAAATGCCTTACTTAGAAGTGAAGCAGCTTTTTATTATTTGTGCCACCTGGATAACTGAAGACTCGATGCAACTGAAAGCAGTTTCGATATTATTTTTAATTCTACTGCTCTTTTAGAACAGTGTTCACAATTCCAGGACTTCAGTCTTCCCTCAAAAGCACAAGAGCCAGAAAAAAAGGGGAAGGGGAAGGGGGGAAAGCTGATAATGAGTTGAACATGGGGGTGGGGTGGGGTGGGGGTTGAAATTTACCTGAAAGTCAGCCAGTATCATTTCTCTATCCATGTTGGACGCCATTGCAGCCGGTAGCGTCCCCTCCTCCTGTCTGAACTGTGCACCTGGAGGTTGCTGCTGGCAAGAACTGGGCTCAAGGGGGTTGGGGGGAAGAAAGAAAAAAGAGGCTAAGATCTCATCTAAAGCTCCAAACTCAACCAATTCCTCAGAGTCGCTTCCTAGAAACACCCTTTCTCCAACAAATTGCTGTCCAGCGACGGAGAAGGGGACTGGGATCTGAACGGTACAAGGCAGCAGGCAGCCCTTCCTTAAAAAAGGAAAGGAGGCTCTAAGACTGCTTCCTCCCTGCTTTGCAAGCGGCTGTCGCACATTTTGCCTGTCATTGAGGTCGCAAAGAGACGCTTTCCGGCCGCCACGTGACTAGTTCTCCTGTCAAGTGCGTGTGAGAACGAAGACTGCGAAGCTATTGCTGGTTGGGACTGGTTGTAAAGCGAATTGATCTGTAGTGCCTTTTCGCTGCATCAAGCAAAGTGGCCTGAAATGGTGCAGAAAAAATAAAGATTAGCTGCGGGGAGGTTTTCTTTCTTGTAAGGGAAGGGGCTATGGAGGAGCCAAGTAAATGGTTTCAGCGAAGAAATGAGGCTGGTCGAGGCACTGCTGAAACGAAGAGAAGGGATTGTAGCAGGGTTTTGTATCGCTCTCATAACGCTTACTTGCTAAATGCTTCACGGCCTAATGCCTCTGTGTTATAGGGTATTCCTAGACAGGGGGGCTTCTGCACTACGAAGAATCTGGGCGAACAACCCAACCCTGTTCATGTTTATCGGAAGTAAGTAACTGCTACAATTCCGTATAACTGAGTAAACACGCATTGGCTTGACTAATTCTGTCGGAGTTACTAACAAGTGAGTGTACCTAGGATCGATGCCTTTTGGAAACACAGGTGGTGTTATTTCCACTCATGTGTAGTGTTTATTACCGTGTGAAGAGCTTTCTGGTTCTTATTTTTGGAATAGATCCGAGAATAGCTTATTAACTGCAAAATGTCAGGGAGGGTCCCCATATTTTCTAGAGGAGTTCCCATAACTAGCTTCCTATGAACAATAATTCCATAGGTCATCCCCCCCCTCCCCATAGAGAGGTAGGGAGCGTTTCCAATTGAATTTCTATAGATCTGCCATAGTTAAAGGGGCAGCAGCTCTTCCACAAAGTGGAATTTATAAATGTGGCAGTGGAACACCACATGAAACCCACTCTTATGAATAAATTTAACATTAATGGAGGTGTCTCATCAGTGCCATACAGCCAGATACATCAGTCTTTAGATGTGTTCCTAGCACTGTGGGAATCTATATTTTCTTTCCAGATCTTGTGAATGGTTAAACCTATTAAATATTACTGAATTTATATTATCTCATGACCTAAATCCATGCTGAGCATTTCACAGGATTCACAACCTTGATGCAAAAAGTCAGCTTGTAAAAAAGGGTCAGGCAACCAAAGAAACTATAATTTTTTTAACTATTATTCCAATTGAAAGAGAAGATTAATGAGACAGTAATCTCTCAATAAACATGATCACAGAGAAATCAGAATGATTTGGGAAACCTGCAGAGCAGTCCTAAGCGCATTTACTAGGGTGTAAGTCCCATTAAACTCAGTAGGACTTATTTCTGAGATACATAGACTCATAAAATTGGAAGGGCCCTTACAGACCATCTAGTCCAACCCCCTTGCCAATGCAGGAACAGCCTAAAGCATCCCCAACAAGTATTCATCCAGCTGCTCCTTGAAGACTTCCAATGAGGGGGAACTCATCACTTCCTTCACCAACCGATTCTACTGCTGAATTACTCTTAATGTGAAGGTTTTCCTAATGTCCAGCCAGTACCTTCCCTCCTGTAGTTCAAACCCATTGTTTCAAGTCCTATATTTTGTTGCCAACAGGAGCAGCTCCCTTCCCTCCTCTGACAGCCTTTTAAATATTTAAAGAGAGCAATCATGTCTCCCATCAGCCTCCTCTTCTCCAAACTGAACATTCCCAAGTCCTTCAGTCTTTCCTCATAGGGTTTGGTCTACAGGCCCCTGATCATTGTGATTGCTCTCCTCTGCACCCATTCTAATTTGTCCAGATCCTTTTTGAAATCAGGCTTCCAGAACTGCACACAATACTCCAGGTGGGGCTGACCAACACAATATATAGTGAGACAATGACATCCTCTGATTTGGGTGTTATGCCTTTGTTAATATACCCCAACACTGCATCTGCCTTTTTTACTGATGCATCACATTGCCTGCTCGTATTTGGCATCCCATCCACATATATCCCAAGCTCTGGTTCACACACAATGCTACCCATGCTTAGGATTGCACTGCAAGTCTCCCAAGTCAACTGCTAGTACTTTGTTTATTGAATAATTTTCTCAATGGATGAGATGGAGTCCGCTATTGAACTTTGGGTGACTTCTGCAGTTACAAAAGTAATCACATACAGTATATCCACATAAGATTCAAAAGCAATAGAGGAATGCCACCTATGTTTGGAATGGGATGTTAAATGACCCTGGCTCTGTGATGAAGGGTGGAGCAAATGACTGCACTTGTGAAAGATTTTTTAGCTATATAAACGTACAACTTCTACATAAGTGTGTCAGAATCCCCTCCCCCAGTGTTGCACATTCCTGTTGATACGGCCATTCACAGACTGTGACTCAAACATACTTTGCCTCTGAACATGGGCAATCTTTTTAGCTATTGATGGCACCAGAGCCAAAGGAAAAATATTCTCATTCCCATATCCAGACTTGGCCCTATGAAATTATTAATATACTTTAAAATTTAAAAAATAATATATTTCAGCATTACATATTGATTTTGTTGACTGTTCTGTTCTAAAGATTAGCATACCATCTGACCTGGCTTTGATATGAGATTTTTATACAGCTGAGGGATAGAAAAATGAAGGGGGCAAGCCAGCGCTTAATTTGAGTTCACAATCTATTTTCAGTTCCAGATCTCAAGTCAGAGATATGAAGGAACAATAAAAGATCTCAGCATGCTTTTTCTCCTTCAGTGAATAGTCATAGCATGCACCCACTACATTAGGACTGGAAGGAAAGTCTCAAAACACTCAATATTGAAAGTAAGCACTGGATAACTGCATCTAAAGTTCAGTGGTTGTCAGTATATACATTTGCTGCATATATAGGGAAGCCATATGTATCTTCCATTCCATTCCACTGCAAGGCCCTCACTGCAAACACACAGGCACAGACAAATACAAACGCATAACCCCCATAGCCTCTACCCAGAAAAACAATGGCCCAGTTGTCCAGTGCCAGTTCCTGGGCCAGGTTGAGTTGCACAGAGGGGAACCTGCAAGAACTTGCAACAGGCATCTCATTTTCCCCTTTATCACCTTCCTGATACTGTTTTCTCTTTCCTTCCTTCTGAAACCACTATATCCTCACCCTTCTGTGCTTCCTGCTCTCATTTCCACCCACTAACTAACTTAACTTTTATCTGCTCCCTGCATCTTCAGCTATATTATTATTTATTTACACCAGTGTGATGTGCAGTTAGATTGTCAGACCAGGATATGGGAGACCCAGGTTTGAGTCCCCGCTCTGTTATGGAAACTTGCTGGGTGACTTTGGGCCAGTCATACACACTCAGTCTAACCTATCTCACAGGGTTCCTGTGAGGATAAAATGGAGGAGAGGGAAATGATATAAGCCTCTTTGGGTCCCCATTCGGGAGAAAGGTGGGGTATAAATGAAGTAAATAAATAATTTCATTTATACTCCGCCTTTCTCCACAAGGGAGAACCTAAAACAGATTACATCCTCCTCCTCCCTTTTATTCTCAGAACAACTCTGTGAGCTAAGGCGGGCTGAGACTGAAAAAACCTGGGAAAGGCCCCTTCCCCAGCCCATCCTGGCCCTACCACCCCAAAGGAGAGAGGGAGAGAGAAAGAGTCAGCCTGCCTGCCCTTGTCCTGCCCTCCCAAAATGGGGCAGTAAGGAAGAGGCAGCCTGCCTAACCAATTGGCTGGGTGCTGCTTTCCTTGTCTCCCACAGGATTGGGTTGGACCAGCACAACTTCCCTGCTTTCTCACATGATTCAGGAAGACTGGGCACTGCCTGCTCCTCCTCCTTGCACAGGTCTTGGGCAGACTAGGCTTGGCCCTTCTGTCACAAGGCTGGCCCAGCCCAGGTCAAAAGGAGCTTCTAGACACACTGGGAGGCATCCCAGTTCTCTTAATGGCCAAACTGCTCCTGCTTGTGAAGATTAGCCTAAGAATGTGTTACTGGCCTAAGTGTCACCCCATGAATTTTCATAGTGGGGTTTCAGGGTCCTAGTCTGAAATTCTAACCAGTACACCATGCTGGCTTTTATGGGCTGGCTGCTGTTGAATAGTAGCAAGCAGCCAGGTCTGGGTGAGTCATGCAAGTCAGGTGGTAGCAAGTCATCCAGTGGTTGCTGCCAGGCCTGGCCTTGGTGAATCTTCTCTCAGAGGCCAAAACAGCCCCAGAAATGGGCCTTCCCCCTCCCCCTTTATTTTACTGACAAAAAACATATCAGAAATTCCGGCAAAACTATTATGGTTGCCTAGTAACAGCCACTGATGGTATCAGTTTCTTAAAGCTACAGGCATGCTTTTTATCTTTCTGCATTTTTTGTTTTAACCCCCTATTTTTATTTTTAAGATTTCAGTTTTTTCTGCTGTCTTAGGGTATCTTGTCTTATTAGTTCTTGACTCCAATCTCTGGATTTAAGTATCCTTAGATTTAGCTGGGTCAAGAAGTAGATATATTGACAAATGAGAGACATGCAAGAATTTGTGGGGGGCACCTAGCTTTCCCCTGTATCACCCTCCCCAAGCTACTTCCTCCTTCCATCTTCCTGGCAAACCCCATATCCTCACCTTTCCTTGCTTCTTTCTCTCCTTTCCACCTGCCCACCAACCTACCTTTTATCTAGCCCCCACCGTCAGCTATATTTATTTCATTTATGCCCCACCATTCTCCATAATGGGGACCTAAAGCAGCTTACATCAGTTTCCTCTCCTCCATTTTATCCTCAAGTTAGACTGAGGATGTGTAACTGGCCCAACATCACCCAATGAGCTTCCACAGCAAAGTGGGGTTTCAAACCTAAGTCTCTCAGATCCTAGTGTGAAACTCTGACCACTATTTCATACTGGCTTTCATGGAATGGCTGCTGTTGAACACTAACAAGAAGTCAGGGCTTGATGAATCTTGCGTGTCATGTGGTAGTAAGTCACCTGGTGGTTGCTGGTGAGTGTGCCTCCAGTGAGTCTTTTCTCAAAGGCCAAAGCATTCCTGGAAAGTGCCTTGACCTCTCTCCTTGCCTTTTGCTAACCAAAACCAAGGATTTAAGGCTGACAATACTGTGTGATTGCCTAGCAACAGCAACTGAGGTAATTAGATTCTTAAAGCAGCAAACCCTGCTTCTATGATGGTGCAGTTAACACCCCCTTTCAGATTTTAGGTTTTTCTGATTTCAGATTTTTCTGCAAAAATGGGGTGTTTTTCAGGTTTGTAGAAAGATCTGGCTTGTCTGCCCATTGTTCCATATCTCTGAATTTAAGTATCTACTGATTTGGCCAGATGGGGTAGCAGTATGTGTGTGTGCGCGCGCGCATGACAGAAAGAGAAATATGAAGAGCTCACCAGAAATAACTTAATTTGCTACTATAATCAGAAGGCCACTAGTATGTCAGTACACCATACTTTTATATTCTTCTGTCCCAATCCCAAATGCATACATATAGATTAGAGATCCCAGGCCCCCAGTGGGGGCAGGGGATCCCCCACTCCCACCCTCCACCCCCTGCTCCTACCCTCAATCCTCACCACAACTCATCTGGCCAGTGGGGGGAAGGTGGGGGCAAAGTGACATCACTCTCTTTTGGGGCCCTAATTGGCCCACTGCAAAGCACGGGAGTGCTCCCAGTTGGCAGGCAGCCTTAATACAGATTTAAAAACATGAGAGCCCTGCTGGATCAGACCAAAGGTCCATCTAATCCTACATCCTATTTCTCACAGAGGCCAGCTAGATGAACCCCACCCCTGTGTTCAGCAGCACATTGCCTCTGAATATGAATGTTCCATTTAGACATCAAGATTAATAGTCATTGATGGACTGATCTTTATCTAATGGCCATAACTATCTAAATCAGTGCCCATCACATTCTATCATAGGAAAAGTACTTTTATTTATCTGACCTGAATCTACTGCCAATGAAAATAATTAGAAAGTCCTAACATCTAATATTATAGATTTTTTTTAATCTATCCACTTTGTGATTGTGTGGTGCCCTTTGGGTTCCTCTCCTGGCTGAGTGCAGCCCAAGGGGGAGCCATGCACTGGTAGGGAGAGAGCAGCTATTGGGAGAAGACAGGTGGTCCTGAACAGGCTAAGATAAGAGGAGTCTGCAAACCACCACATCAATGGGATTTGGCTAGGGACACCCTCAGTAGGGCAAGGCTGGTTGGCAGCATCCACAGTAGCTTTAAGAGAAGAGGTACTTCTGAGTTTGGCAGTTCACAGTTGGGGATAAATGCCAGTGGAGGAGAGCGAGGGTTCATGAGGTAAGAGGGAGTTATATTAACTACCCTATGTGGACTCAGAGGAACTCACATGTATTGAAGAGTAGAATAAAAGGAGAGTGCTTGGAACCACCATGAGTTTCCCACTTCTTTGTTAAGCCTCAAGAAGGGGATAGAGCCCCAGCCTTCACCAGGCTTGCTATGAGCTCCCATCCTATAGGCTCACTGTGCTGGCCCATCTACTGCCCCAGGCACTAAACATTTTCTCTTCACTAATAATAATTGTATACGTTTTTCAGTAAAAGTCATAATTTTACTAATTTCTGTTGTATCTTTCCATAAAGATCTGTTCTCTAAACTCAAAGCCAAAGCTTCTAAGCTGTTTCTTGTAAAGAGGGTACTCTAATCCCCTAACCATTCTGGTTGGCTGCTTGTGCATGTTTTCCAGCTATACAATATCGTTTTAGGGACAAGGTAAAATGGCCATAAGTGTACACAGTATTTCCAAATGTGGCCACACCTCATTATTACAAAACACACCACTGCCACATACTGAATTGAGTCCTTTCCACACAACTTATTTTCCCCAGTTGTGATGCTGTTACGAAATGAGTTTTTTCCCTGCTTCCCCACAGCATCATAGTACATTTCTGCACCTCCCAGGGTTTCCCTGACTTTTTCCCAATCTTCCCCAAACCTACTTTGCTGTGAAATTTTGGGAAAGATCTTAACTAAGCCTGGATGGCTGTCCTGAAGGGTTGCCAGTTCCAGGTTAGGAAATTTCTGGAGTTGGGGGTGAAGCCTAGAGAGGGTGGGGTTTGGGTGGGGTATAATGCCATAGAGTCTGCCCATCAAAGCAGCCATTTTCTCCAGGGGAACTGAACTCCGTGGCCTGGAGACCAGTTGTAATTCCAGAAGATATCCAGCCATCACCTGGAGGTTGGCAACTGTCCTGCCTAGTCCCACCCACATGGGAACCATTTTCCCTTCCCTTGTCTGTGTGGTGGCTATTTCCTCCTCCCACCACTGGGAGGTGCTTTCTTGCTTTTTTACAGCAACTAGAATCATAGAATCATAGAGCTGAAAGGAGCCATACAGACCATCTAGTCCAACCCCCTGCCCAGTGCAGGATCAGCCTAAAGCATCTCTGACAAGTATTCATCCAGCCTCTTCTTGAAAACTGCCAGTGAAGGGGAGCTCACCACCTCCCTAGGCAGCTGATTCCACTTTTGAACTACTCTGACCGTGAAAAAGTTTTTCCTAATATCCAGCCGGTACCTTTGTGCATGCAGTTTTAGCCCATTGCTCCACGTCATACCCTCTGCTGCCAACTGGAGCAGCTCTTTGCCCTCCTCCAAATGACAGCCTTTCAGATATTTAAAGAGAGCAATCATGTCCCCCCTCAACCTCCTCCAAACTAAACATTCCCAAGGCCCTCAGCCTTTCCTCGTAGGGCTCAGTCTCCAGACCCCTGATCATTCTTGTCGCTCTCCTATGCACCCTCTTGATTTTGTCCACATCCTTTTTGAAGTGAGGCCTCCAGAACTGCACACAATACTCCAGGTGTGGCCTGACCAAGGCAGTATAGAGAGGGGCTATGACCTCCTGCAATTTCGACGCTATGGCCCCTTTGATACAACCCAGGATTGAATTAGCCTTTTTTGCCACCGCATCACACTGACTGCTCATATTCAGTTTACAGTCCACTCTTACCCCAAGATCCCTTTCACATATACTACTGCCCAGAAGTGTATCCCCCATCCAGTATTTGTGCTTCTCATTTTTGTGGCCCAGATGTAATACTGTGCACTTGTCTTTGTTGAATTGCATCCTGTTCACAGGATTAACTGATTATCATTTCATCATTACCATGGCCGTCATCACACGGGCATCTCTTCCGTTAAATTTACAGCATATAGCGTCCTACCTGTTATCGGCACAGTAACGTTTCTTTGGGTCGCCTAACGGCTCTTCGCGCCACCAGCTGTCCACACCGAAGCACTCTGTTCTGTTCTCTCCTCTAACCGCGCAGAAGCAGCTCCTCCCCCTTTTTTATTATTCTGGCGTTTAATTCCGCTATAACGGAATAACAGCATATAAACATTCCGTTAGAGCAAAACATTACGACCTTTTTGTTTTTCCAACTTTGAAATTATATAAATAGCCCTTTGCCCGCAGAAAACTCCCTGTCTGACGTGATCCCCATCGCTGAAGACTCTGCCATGGCGATTGAGTCATTTTTACTTCAGCAGAAAGTTTGCATTGTGTTATGTCGTTATGGCGTTATAAGGACATAATAAAATAAAAAAAGGGGGAGTGGCAGGAAGAAATGGATTCTGGGATTGAAGGGAGGGCATAGGACGTTGCGAGGCGAAATACATCGATGTGAGGCATTCACACTGAGGCACAAAATAGCACAACTATCAAGCACAAAGCAGAAGAGAGAAAATCGCTACAGTGTTGGAATAAGGTGGGTGTTTGCCGGGAAATAGCGCCATTTTAGCGCTAAATAAAAGCCCGTGTGATGACGGCCCATGATATATCTGGTTCGTTGAAATGCCAACTTGTTTTCAAAAAAGTATTCAGCCTCTTTCATTGAAGCAATATAAGGGGAAATGAATATCTCTGCAACAAAAGGAGCTAGAGACTTCTTTTTTTTTAATGAACTCTAGGAGTTCAAAGAATGTGATACACAGATTGTTATATCATTGTAACAATATAATGAAATTCTATTGCCAATTTTTTAAAAACCCTGAAAAGCCCTGTGGTGTGAAGGTAGGGGATGACCACTGCTGGGGTCTGGGATAGGGAAACTGGTAAAACTTGACATGTGGAAGCCCTGTTGCTGCTACACTCTATTGGCAATCGCAGCAGCAACTGGGAAACTACGCAAGCATGTCCCTTTATGGAAAATACTGTCATTGGGCTATCCACCATGTCCCCAACATCTGTTTCCTAGTTAGCCACTTTCAATTTATAATCCATCAGTATAAATGTAGAGTAATGATTTTTTTGCCCCAGTGTGCATCACTTTACACTTACTTACAAGTAACCTGATTTTCTCTGATGGCATCTTCTCACCCAGTTTGGAGAGATCTGTTTTGGTTTTCACCATCTTGGTAAGTAAATCTCATTGATATAGAAAAAACTTCTTAGTAAGTGTGGGTGGATCATGTTGTGACACATACATGCATCTATCTCTGTTCTTTAGACAAATGGCTTAACTGACATATGTATTATACAACAAATCTCACTAATATGCAAAAAGAATGATTGTTCCCTTTAAGGCATTTCTTGGTTATGACTACAGTCCCTGAGCCACTTCAAACATATTATTTGCTGGTTTGCTTCAAGTGAGGAGTATGAGATGTATAAACAAGTATATTTGCCTATATACACTAATTCCACTTGTGCTACTGCATTTTTCATTTACAATTACATATCCTGTATTCATCCTGGTACATTGGTGAGCTCTACCTTGGGAGTGAATTTAATGAACTTGCTAAATGACTTTTCAACTTTTATATGATGATGAAAACATTCCATTATATCACACCTGGTTTATGACAGCCTCCAATGAGACCTGGATTTTCCTGCCTAGCAAACAGAACCTGTCTAGCATGAAAAAGTCTTTTGTTTACATGGTTACTATGTTTGACATGCACTGTTAAGATATTACTAAGATCTAGTAACGTCACCAGACCAAACAGGAATTTTTTTTGTTCATTTGCCTGCTAATACGCCTATTTCTGATCACCTATCTAAACTGAAGTGAGTTTTTGAAAAGAAAACAAATAGAGGTTTATGTACCTTCCTGCTTTTTTCTGATTATCATTGGCCTGCAGTACATGTGCGAGTATGCACAAACACAACAGGAATTCCCAGTGGTGTATATTTAGATGTGGTACATAACTAAGATTGCCAGATCTAGACTCTGAGAAAGTATATGCACCTTGCAAAGAAGTGAAAATTCCATCCGGTACAACTTCTCACACTATACAGCTGTCAGGAGAAAAAACCCACCTGGTAGAAATTGCCCTTTTATGAAGCTCTTGAAGGTATAAATGTCTTCTCAGGGCCCACAGAAATATTGTACCACCCATGTAGAAGCTACTAAAAAGCAGTCCTTTACATAACCTCTCCATAATAGATAGGTACAACATGATTCTGACTAAATGTGTAGAATACCTTCACAGCTCTTGCTAGAAACATGTAATTTTGATATGCATATACTCTCCATGCAATTGATTGAATGATGAAAAAAGCAGCATATTATAGCCACCACCTCCCTAGAAGCATTTTTGGTAGTCTGTATGTAAGTACTGTAATATTTAAATCAGTCCTTGGGTTCTAAACCTGGCAACACTACAAGTAATAAAATATGAAATGTGAATAACAGAGATACTGATGCACACTTAGTTTAAAATAGCTATAATAATGATCCATGATTTGTCATATTTTTGATTGGTTGGTTGGTTGGTTGGTTGTTTCTTTGTTTGTTTGTATCATGTGTGTATTCTGCCCTCCCCGCGAGCAGGCTCAGGGTGGATAACAACATTAAGACCATTTAAAACATTCCATATTAAAACATTTAAAACATCATACAAAAATATCATACAAGAATAGCAGCACTCTTTTTCCTGATGGCGGCAATACAATTAATAACAGATAATACAACAGTACAACTGAATATAGCAGCAGCTTAAAAACAGTGGTGAGCAGCTTTCACAGGGAAGGGGATAGATGTATCCTCCAGCCAGCGGAGGCCCAGCCTCAGCCATAAGCCTGGCGGAACAACTCTGTCTTACAGGCCCGGCGGAAAGATAGTAGATCCTGCTGGGCCCTGGTCTCGGTAGACAGAGCGTTCCACCAGGTAGGAGCTCTGGCTCTAGTCAAGGCCAGGCTGGCCTCCCTGGAGCCAGGGACTGATAACAATTGCTTTCCTCCCGATCAGAGGGTCCTCTGGGGAATATACGGGGAGAGACGGTCCCTCAGGTACACTGGCACCAGTCCGCACAGGGCCTTATAGGTCAATACCAAGACCTTGTGTGCTATTCTTGTCATAGGCAAACAACTATTTCATTATGAAGGAGGAAGACAAAAGTAAGATGCAATGTTCAGAAGCTGCTTTCCTTGAAACTCCTATATTACTGGTAGCCAACCAAAGATATATAGGGATGTTGCCCAGGCATCACATGCAAACCTACACTGACTTTGTTTACGGACTTATTCCTTCATTGGTCTATAGTACAAACTTTTATTGGCAGGAATATAGTTTGAGTTCACTTTGGGATTCTGTTCCATATTGTCAACTTTCACACAAGGAAGAACTAGGGTTTTTTTTCCAGTTTCACATATGAAAATGTCCTTAAGAGGTTCTCCGTTGCAGCAACCTTGCTCTCAACTAAATCTGTTTTATAAATCCTTACATCTGACATGTTGCAAAATATAGCCATTCACTTTATAGTTTCCATCTCTTGCCTTCCTGCATATGTATGTAACCAGTTTGCCTCTTTAGGTAGCTTTGTGAATCCTGGCTGCTTCAGTCAATCTTGTGTGTGTAATCTATGATGACATGAAAACCCTCAAGGTTAAAAAACAAATCAGTCACAAGCCAATTCTGCCTGTTGCAGGAATGACAAAATACTGTAAGAAATTTAGATGTATGCTTGGGGTTTAATGACTTCTTGATGCTTTTGTCGAGAGATGTATACAAACCTGTTCACAATCCATATGCTTCCTGCTGAGTATTGGAGAAAGACAGGGGTCAAAACTAAAAACAGAGAGGAAAAAGGAATACAAGGTTAAAGTGATAAAATGCAAATAAACTAATTACATACAAATGCTTGACAGCCTTTTTCCCACACAAAAAAGACAAGAACATGTATCAAAAAACTGTAAGATTCTTCAAGAGCCAGTGGCAAAGAGATAACTTGAAGGACACAATTGTGATTCTTGATATAAGTGTGTATACAATACATTTAACAGTTCTGCATAACTTTTTTAACTACTGACAGTTGATCTATCGATCTACCTCTGGTAAATGCATTTTTTAAAAATGTCTTCCAGTAGTATTTGGTCTTAAATCCTTTGTGTGATATGTAGTTTTGTGTAAAATGTGGTATATCCCCAGCTGCAAACAAGCCTATGTACACACTATTGGTGGTGGAGAGTGCCGTTAAGTCATAGCTGACTTATGGCAACCCCTGGTGAGGTTTTCATGGCAAGAGACTAACAGAGGTGGTTTGCCATTGCCTGGTCTTCATTGGAGATCTCCCATCCAGTTACTAATCAAGGCTGACCCTGCTTAGCTTCTGAGATCTGATAAGATCAGGCTCACCTGGGCTATCCAGGTCAGGACATGCACACACTCATGTGAGTTATGTGCCACAAGTCGCCTCCGACCTATGGCAACCCTATGAATGAAAGACATCCAGAACATCCTATCATTAACAGACTTGCTCAGATCCTGCAAACAGGAAGATGTGGCTTCTTTTATTGAGTCAAGCCATCTTGTTTTAGGTCTTTCTCTTTTCCCTACTGCCTTCCACTTTTCCTACCATTATTAACTTTTCCAGAGAGTCTTGTCTTCTCATGATGTGACCAAAGTATGATAGCCTCAGTTTTGTCATTTTAGCTTCTAGGGAGAATTCAAGCTTGATTTGACTATTTTTAAGTTGAAAAGCCAGTTTTGAAAATTGGATAGAAGCCAATTAATTCCTGTCAGGGCTTAAACTGTTACACTGTGGACAAAGTTGCAATATTAGCTGTGGTTAAGAGTTATAGTGCAATCCAAAATAGTTAGGTTATTCTAAGCCTCTTGGTGCTGGAGCCAGTACACACCTGCAGTCTACTGTTCCTGGTCATGGGTAAGGGGAGAACTTGGAACAGCTACAGCAGCTAAAGCCAACTGACCACCATCCACCCATCCACCACTGCTCCCTGGCCACCCTGTATTATAAAGATCATCTAGATTGACAACACCCTGTACTCTGTCCGTGTTGCACACACATAGGGGTGGGAGTCCCTGTCTGCAACATCCTGAACTCTGTGAAAAAACAGGGAATGTAAGCAGTCGGCCTGGCCTCTGCCATTTTAATAGCAGCTTCATAGTTATGGCTGCTGGTAATATTAAAAATGTTCAGGCCTCTGGAGTAAAATGGCTGTGGTTTGGCCATCAGAGGATCTCTAGCAGTTGTTGAATCCCGCCCGGGAGACATGGCATGAATGGTATGCTGCAAAGGAATGCGGAGTGATTAAGTGAGGATTGGACTTGCTATCTTCCTGGCCTCACCTGTGACCTGTGCAACAAAGGACTCACAGCGTCAACCCCACTTAGCACATTCCCTCCTTCCGTGATGAGATCTCCTGTCCGTGATTGAGGAGCTAATCAAATGACATTCATAAGCACGTACCATCGTTCCTGGCACAATGTATCCCCTCCCTAAAAAATACTTAACCTAGCTCCGGTGTACATCAGGAAAACTCCTTTTGTGCAGCACTAGAACTAGTTTTACATTTGTATTCATACACCCCGGCAGCTATCAATCAAAGTACTTTTGTCCAGCCCAGGAACTAACCGTTGGAGCTATCATTCAAAGTACTTTTGTCCAGCCCAGGAACTAACCATTGGAGTCTGTCCTAACTGCTAGGAGGACTCTCCTCCACCTCAGGGCACATTTTACCTATAAAGATAGAGCTCGGGCCCTATTCAAATCGAACACGTTTCCGGATCCACAAGCCTTGTTCCCTTGAGGTTTGTTCTAAGCCTCTTGCCTTGCCGAGGATGCTGGCCGTTTGAAGCTCTTCTCTCTCCTTCCTCAACGCAGACTGGACCCCCTGCTCCAAAGTAAATATAATTACTCCCTCTTGCTCTATTCCCAAACCTCTGGCTATATTTCCTAGGACTCTGTGTGTGCATGTGATTATCTTCCCCCAGTAATTGCTCATGAAGTTCTTGTGTTCAATAAAAGTTATTGTTTTATATTAAGCACCAGACTCACTTGTTTTATTGTAGGAAGGGACCTGGTATACAAAGGTGATAGATTCCAGTTACCACCTCTCATATAGCCGACTTCCTTGCTAGCTAATTACCCCATAAATCATATTTATACAAGGAGACCATTTCCGGTAACAGGAATGTCTAACAAGTGCAACTGTGAGCACTAATGGGGGGAGCCACAGCCAACCCAGGACCACCGATGCCTACTCAAACATCTCTTGACACCTAGCCCACCAAACAGCTGCACCAGCTGGGCCATAGAGATCACATGCCAGTAAAGATGTTCCTTGTAGCCCACATAATGTTCTGTGAGCAGGCAATGTAAGAAGCATTCTTAGGCAGCGAGGCAATCCTTCAGGCAGTGATGTCACCTGTTGTAAAGGGGAGTGGTATCAAAGTCTTGAGTACATGAGGTGACTGGTGTGCCCTGCCCCCCTTGGGCTGCCCCAGTCCCATGTGAGTTGCTTCTCCATGATGCTGAATTTATACCTCCCTTATCACCCCTCTTGCAGGCAACTCACAGAACAGTAAACGTTTTGCCTCAGCCCTCACTGTTTCTCACCTCTGGCCAAGATGCTCCAGCAAGCCCCAGCCCTAGTCCACACTTTGCTGAGTCCAGCCAGGAGGAGATGGCAGTCAGTGACAGTGTCAAGCACTTCCTCACCCCCATCCCAGCCCCCAGCGATATACTGCCTGTCCGTCACTGGCACACAGCCCTCGCTGGAAGACTGAGGTTGGAAAATGCCCTTTCACCCCTCCAATGCTCCTGTGATGCGGGACTCTGGAGTTTCTCTTCTCTGGATATCCCCCCCCTCGTACCTAAGGACCTCCTCTTGTGACTGAGCAGCTGTCTGGGGTACAGCTGCTCCCAAGGGCTATGTAGTAGCACTGACCAGTGATTGGAGCCTGTCAGAGGGATTAAGGTTATTGCTCCTTAACTAAAATAACTTTATTACTACAAAAGCACAACTCTACAGTTATACAGGTACAAGGTTAAGGTACAGACTGAGGAAAATAAACATAGAATAGTTTACAAGCTAAGAGGAACGTACAGCTTCTGCACATCAGCTCCCATGTGGACAGTGATGGGTGAATGCATCATAGCCTCCTGCCAGTCCATGCAGTCACGTGCAAATGCACACACATGGATAAGGGACAGCATTTCTTTAGGGGTTCCCCCACATGAACACCAAGTTAGATTAACCAATCCGGGCTTGAGGTGCTGGACCTCCAGAGACTGCCGTTCCACTGGTCCAATAGAAAGGCATTAACAAATCAAAGACATGGTGGGAGTGGAAGGCTGCTCTGGCTCGGGGTCAGCTGTACAGGGAGGATTTGTCTGAGGGCACTGGGCTATCCACAACCACCTCAGCCAGCTGTTTGCCTTTGCTGGTAGGATAGATAAGTAGATAGAGTGGATCAAGGCTAACTTGCTGTTTGGACCCACCCCCACCCCCATGCCTGCTGCTGCCCCTGCCATGGCACAACCCCAGATTGGACAGAGCCGCAGCACCCAGCAGTCATGATCATAGGTGGTATGCTACTGTGCAGCCACATCACTGAGCCACACACTGCCAATGTTGCTCTGTATGGTCCAGATCCACACTTCTCTCCTTGTGCCCCTTACTTGGGAGTGGTGGACTGTGGCTTCTTGTCCACTACCCAGATCTGGCTTGGGTCTGGGCCATGACCAAAAGAACCTCACATGGCTGGCCATCCTTTCCCTGCTCACTAGCCAGCTGCATGGGGACGGGGGATTGGGTTGTGCACCCTCTCTCCCAAGTGCCTTCTTTGTACTGAGGTGAGATTCCATTTGGCCATGCTAGGGGTCCCTCTCCCTATATGTGCTGCTACAGGGACTAATGGCTCCTTTCAAGCCCGTGTTTGATTCAACCTCCTGGGCTTGGAGGTTGAGTGTCTGTGCCTTTAAAGGGAGTTTAACAGGAGCATGCATTGCAGCTCCATGACCCACCCCAACTAATCTGCACATGTATCTGGGTGGTACAGCCCCTTGCAGCCCACCAATTAGATGCTGGGCCACTATCTATCTCAACCACTCTGTTGTACAGCAAAGACATACCTCACCCATGACAGTATGGTTGCCAGAAATTCCAGCGCTGTCTCTACCATCACAGTTCCATTGCTGGTACTTCTGGGGCTTGGTAAATCTTCCACAAATCTCAGAAGACGTTGACTACTAGTGGCTGTGCTATTTTGTCAGCAGTGGCCTCAAAATGTGGCTGTACATGTGTCATATGTTTTTATGCACTAAAGCCCTCTTCAGAACAAGTGTATCCTCAGTTGCACTGTGTATGTATATATGTATAAACATTGTAAACAATGAGCCCCAAAGGCCATGAAATGCAAGAGGAACCGTCTATGATATTTCTTTGCAAAGTTCACATGTATACACGATATGCACAATGAACATTCACAGTAACTGAGGGTGACTCTGTAGAGGCCCTGTTATCAGCCTGGAATGCTGGGTTGCAGGGTGCCATGACACTGTTGCTCATTGGCACCCTCTCTCCCCCACCTGTTACAGAGGGATCCAGCTGCTCAGTTTATCATGGAGCTGGAGGCTAAGAAGAGTTTTTGGGAAATTGCTAGAGCTCAGGCCAAATCAGACAGAACATGCTATTATAGAGCCCATTTAAAGGCCTCTGAGGTAGCAATGATGGGCAGGAAAGGGAGCTTTTTTTCCTGCTACCATTGTGTCATTGAACCCATTTCAATTTGGCTTTAGTTCAGGATTCGGGACTGAAACAGCACTAATGGACTTGTATAAGGGAGATCCATCACTACTGATACGGTTAGATCTGTTATGTACCCAACACCTTTCTGGCGCTCAGTTCATACTCTTTTACATACTGATGGGCTTGGAGCTTGTGCTAAGGCATTCAGGGGGTGGGATACATAGAGGAAAACTTTATCCAGGCTTGGGTTCCTTTTGCTCCAACCTAGGCCAGAACTTGGTAACATGCTCCACCACCTAGGATTGCCAGCTCTGGGTTGTGAAATTCCTGGAGATTTTGAGGGTAAGCCTGGGAGGGCAGGTTTTAGGAGGGGAGAGACCTCAGCAGGGTATAATGCCATAGAGTTCATTCTCCAAAGGAGACACTTTCTCCAGGGGTACTGATTTCTGTTGTTTGGAAATCAGTTATAATTTCAGAAGACATCCAGCCACCATTTGAGAAACCCCATTAAAGAGAACTTTTTTCCCAATAATGTATTGGAGGGAGGAGTTTTTGTTCTGTCTCTTTATACTGAGTATGTGAGAGAGGAGATCAGGCTAACCTTTTCCATTTTCTCTCACCTTCCTTTCCTTCTCCACTAGACAGTTTTTATTCCAATGTCTTGTGTATGACTCTCAAGCAGTTTTAATAGTGTTGGTGTAACAGAATGAGATGGGGTTAAAGCTTTCCATAGTATATGAAGTTAAGAGCTTGGGAGGTGCTCCTAGACCCAGCCTTATCAACAGATAAGTAGGTTGGTGGTGTTGTTAGGGGCACCTTCTCTCCTTTGCATCGAGCTCATACAGTGTCAAGTTGTCAAGATTCTGCTGACCTAAGGAGACTTCCGGCTGGGGATCATGGAGGTCTGAAGCAGCTCAGGGAGCTGGGCTGTCCAAGTTGCTGTTTGTCTGGGCTGGTGGGGTGCAAGATCGCCCGCGGCCCCCTGCTTTCAGGCGGAGAGCAGGCAAGAACGCTTGAGACCCAGAGAGTGAGTAGATCTCGGCTGAGGGGGGGTTCTGAATAAAGGACTCCCTTTCAGCCTTGAGGTCCTGCTCTAAGACGGGTGGCTGTAATCTCTGCAGCAGCTTTGGAGTCATTGAATTGGCATAGGACCGCCGTACCCAAGCTTCAGTAACACCAATGAACTAATTTGAACATCATAAACAGTGATTACAACCCAGAAAAGAGCTGAAAAGGTAAAGATAGATATCTCTTCTATGGTGCTAGATTTGGACTGGAAAAATAAAGTAAAAGTGGAAATCAGGCTTTGAAATTGAGTAAAGAGCTAATTAAGTTCACTCCGGAAAGGAAATAACGTGAAAATAAGACTTTTTAAAGCTATTAGAGGAGAAAAGAGACTATTGTTTATATACTTGCGGTTTTGAGAGATAACGAACTGTGGGAATGGAGGAAGCATCGCGAGAAGGTAGCTGTGAGACAGGAGAAGGAACAGGAAGTGCGTCAGAAACCATCGAGCTAAGGTGACAGAGGGACCGCTGAGAGGAGAAGGAAGTAGAAAATCGCCATTTTGGAAGAGGGAAAGGGCATGACTTCAATGTAAAAGGAAGTGCTCCATTTTGAAGAAGGGAAAGGGCAAGACTTCAACCTTAAAACCATAGAGAAAAGACGCCCGACATTTTGGATGATATAAAGCGCAGCACAGGGGAAAAAATCGAATTTTAACTGATTAAAATAGCGGAAATAAAATATTTAAATCACGGATTTGAGGAAGAGAGCAGACTCGTGGGAGCAGAGTAAATCAAGCCCCACGATGTCGAAAAAAGACTGGCAATCAGCATTTGATAACTTGGATAAAAAGATGGTGGAAGGTAATAAAGAGTTAAAAGAAACTATATTGAAAGAGATGTTGAAAGATCTTAAGGAAACAATTAAATTGGAGGTGGCTGAACTGGCGAAGAATATGGAAGATGTTAAGAAGGAATTACAAACAACGCAGCAAAATGTTAAAGAAGTTGAAGAAAAAACAGCAAAATTGGCTACCTCTCTCAAAGTGGAAACTTCAGTGCTAAGTGACAGAATGGCTGTGATGGAGTGTAAATACATGGACAGACAACTTCGTTTTAGAGGCGTCCTGGAGGAGGAAGGAAAAACCGCCCAAGAACAGATTTTGGAGATTTTGACAGGATTCTTGAATAAAACACTGGAGGAGATTGCAAGCAACGTGGATGTGGCGTACAGAATTAACTCAAGATATGCAGCTCAAAAAAATCTACCCAGAGATATGATTGTGCAGTTTATTACAAAGAGAATGAAAGAAGAAATTCTTAGCAGGCATTTCCAAAATCCACTAGTAATGGATGGGGAAAAGGTGAGAATAATGAAAGAGCTACCCAAGAGAGTTTTGATGGAAAGGAAAAAAATACAGAGAACTTACCCAGGTTCTGAAGGAGTTAAATATAAGATACAGATGGGAGATACCAGAAGGTGTGAGCTTTGAATTTAAATCAACCAGAAGAACCATCAGATCACGACATGAGATGAAGATGTTCTTTTTTGACAATGAAAAAGACTTACCTAAGAGACCCAGAATATAATCGGGGAGTGCAAAGTAATTTCATGGAATGTAAACGGACTAAATTCACCTTCCAAACATAAGGCTATTTTTCATTGGCTATCTAAACAACAATGCAGTGTAACTTGTCTACAAGAGACCCATGTTAAAAAACAAGATCTAAAGTATTTAAAATATAGTACAATGGGTAGAGAATTTGTGACTGCAACTAAACAAAAGAAAAGAGGAGAAGCCTGGGGGAGGCTTTTTCCCATTGAAAAAGCTAACCCGAATCAACCCGAATCAATCCGAATCGATTTGGGTTATGGCGATTCGGAAAACCCGAATCGATTTGGGTTTTCCCGAATCGATTCAGGTTTCTCCGAATCAACCCGAATCGGGGTGATTCGGGTTTTTTCGGGTTTTCCAAAACCCGAACTGCACACCCCTAGTTACAACCTAAACTGATATTTAATTATTTGGAAGGCAGATATGTGGCGGTGGAATTTATTTGGAACTTTAAAAAAATATTGATAGTGGGAATCTATGCACCAAATGGGGCCAAGGACAATTTTTTTTAAGAATTGATGAATCAACTAGATCAAGTGACATATGCTCAAATAATTTTGGCAGGCAATTTTAATGGAGTAGCAAATTTGCAAGCAGACAAAAAAACGAAGGGAATACAAATCGTTTTTTGAAATACAAAATCAGGAGAATTTAGAAGATGTTTGGAGAAGAAGCAACCCTAAGACCAAGCAATATACTTTCTATTCTGCAAGACACTCATCGCTATCGAGAATAGATATGATCTGGGCCTCAAAAGACTTAACAATATGGACTAAGGAGGTTGAAATAATGCCTAAAGTGAGCTCAGATCACAACCCAATTATGTGGAGATTTGGAAAATGCGTGAGAAAGTACAGGTGGAGAATGAATGAAGACTTATTAACGCATCAGAGCAACTTAGATGTGTTACAGAAAGAAACCAGATTTTTTATACAATATAACTTGGACTAATCGGTACCAACACCTAAGGTATGGGATACTTATAAAGCTGTCATGAGAGGCATTCTAATGAACTTAAATGCAAGAGACAAGAAAAGAAAGGAGGGAAAACGGAAAGAAATTCAAGAAAAAATAAAAGTCAAAGAGATGCAATTAAAGAAAAGACCAGGAAAAAAGAAATTACATCAGGAGATACGGATGTTACAAGAGCAAATAAGAGCTATGGAGAACAAAGAATTGGAATGGGAATTGAAAAAATTAAAACAAAAGACATTTGAAGGGGCCAATAAACCGGGGAAATATCTAGCTTGGCAATTGAAAAAAAGGAGAGAAACTAGAATGATAACCAAGATTGTGGAGAACGACAAAATGTTAATGGATCAACCAGCTATAAGTAGAGCGTTTTATAAATTTTATGCTAAATTATATCAGAGTAAAGGGTGGATGTGAACGCTATTGATCGATATTTGGACAAAATTAATTTACCAATGATATCTGAGAAGTGAAAGGAAAAATTAAATGCTGAAATAACAGAAACAGAAATTATGGATGCAATACAATCGACCAAATTGGGGAAGGCACCAGGACCTGATGGAATAACGGCTAAATTTTATAAAGTAATGGCAAAAGAAGTGGTGCCTTTCCTGAAAAAAGTGATGAATGGGATTTTAAAGGGACAAAAGATTCCTGAAACCTGGAATGAGGCTAACATATCATAGCAGGATTTATGCAATGTCAAAAACTATCGACCTATATCATTGTTAAATAATGACTATAAGATATTTGCGAAAATATTGGCGGAGAGGCTCAAAGAATGGCTGGTTGAATTCATTGCAGAAGAACAAGCAGGATTTTTACCAAATAGACAGATTAAAGACAATTTAAGGACGGTCATAAATGCAATAGAGTACTATGATAGACATTGTGAAAAAGAAGTCGGTTTCTTTTTTGTGGATGCAGAGAAGGCTTTTGACAATTTAAATTGGAATTTTATGTTCGCCACAATGGAGACGTTACAGATGGGAAAAGAGTTCATTCAAGCGGTAAGAACTATATATAAAGACCAATGTGCAGCAATTGTAGTAAATGATGAATTAACTAAGAAATTGGAAATACGGAAGGGCACAAGGCAGGGTTGCCCATTGTCTCCACTGTTGTTTGTCATGATATTGGAAATTTTATTGATGCAGATATGAGAAGATGATGCCATAAGAGGTATGAAGATTAAGGGATTTACATTTAAAGTCAGAGACTTTGCAGATGATGTAATGGTTATTGTAGAAGATCCAATTCAAAAAATGCCAAGATTGTTGGATAAGATAAAACAATTTGGAGATTTGGCTGGATTTTATGTTAATAAAAGAAAATCTATTGTGCAAGAATATGGTGAAACAAAGACAAAAAGAGTTAATGGAAATGACCAATTGCAAGGTAACACATAAAGTAAAATATTTAGGAATAGAGCTTACTGCTAAAAATATTGACTTATTCAAGAACAATTGTGAAAAGCTATGGCAACAAATAGACAGAGATTTAATCAAATGGAATAAGTTGAATTTGTCATGGCTGGGAAGAATAGCAGCAATTAAAATGAATGTACTACCACAGATTATGTTTTTATTGCAAACAATACCAATAATAAGAGACAATAAACAATTTGATAAGTGGCAAAGGAAAATATCGGACTTTGTATGGGCAGGGAAGAAGCCTCGAGTGAAGATGAAAGTGTTATGTGAAGCCAAAGAAAGAGGGGGACTACAATTACCAAATATAAGACTATACCATGAAGCAATATGTTTGGTGTGGCTCAGGGAATGGATGTCATTAGAGAATCTTAAACTTTTAACACTTGAAGGATACAAGAAACTCTTTGGTTGGCATGCGTATTTATGGTATGATAAAATTAAAGCGGACTCTAAGTTCCTGCACCATTACATTAGACGAAGCCTCTACACGGTCTGGCAAAAATATAAAAAATATTTGGATGAGGGTATCCCGACGTGGGTGGTGCCACTGGAAGTTATTGACCCGAGAACAATTTACAACAGAGAGGAATGTTTGTCATATAAGGAGGTGTTGAAAATGGAGCAAAATATGATTAAACTTAAAACAGGAGACGAATTATCCTCTCACTAGGGATGGTTCCAATACAGACAGATTAAAGACTTATATGACAAGGATCGTTTAAAATTGGGATTTAAATGGAAAAAATCTGAATTGGAAGAAAGTATACTACAAGAAGGCAAGAAAAAGATTTCTAAAGTCTATAAGATTTTGTTAAAATGGTATACAGAAGACGAAACTGTTAAAGTCCAGATGGTGAACTGGGCCATAAATTGTAATAGAGAAATAACAATGGAGGCATGGGAATACTTGTGGAAAAATACATTGAAGATAACGACTTGTACCAATATTAAAGAAAATGTTTATAAGATGATATATCAATGGTACCTAACGCCGAAGAAAATAGCATATGGGAACAACAAAATGTCAGACAAGTGTTGGAAATGTAAAAACCATGAAGGTTCATTATATCATATGTGGTGGACCTGTGAGGTAGCAAAGCAGTTCTGGGTAGATATTACAGAAGTTATGACTGAAATTTTACAAATCCCAATAAATTAGAACCCAGAACTGTTGTTGCTAAATCTGAAATTAGAAGAGATTCCCAGGCAACAAAGAACTTTATTATTCTATATGACAACAGCGGCAAGAATTTTATATGCTCAGAAGTGGAAGACGCAAGAAGTACCATCTATTGAAAATTGGATACAAAAATTGCTGTACATGGCAGAAATGGACAAAATGACGAGAAAGTTGAGAGAACGGAATCCAGAAGAACTTCTTAATGACTGAGGTAAACTAAAACAGTATTTGGAAAAAAAGTGGGACGTAAAGGGACAATTATGGTTGTTAGATAACTATTAATTTTGCAGAAAGGAGGAGATACTGATCTTTACAAGAGAAGAGAGGAGATAAGTTAGAAACATAATGTAACTGATAGTTTGATGTTAGGTTTTGTTTAATCTAATATATATTATCTATTTTAGTAGTGTGTTAAGACAGTTAAGAATAGAAAAGGGGATATAAGTAGTAGATTCAGACAGCGGGTTGGAAAACTGTTGGAAGTCTTAGATTAAGGGGGTAGGGGAAAGGGTGGGAGAACATGGAAGTGAGGGTTTTAATTGAAAATCTGTAATATTAATTTTTACTCACCCAATAAAAATTTCTTAAAAAAAAAAGATTCTGCTGACCTATGATGATCTATGCTACTGTGACATCCAGATTGAGCGATTATAACATGCTGCACATGGGGATTCCTTTGAAGTCATCTCTGAAGTTCCAGTTGGTATAAAACACAGAAGCAAGGCCAGCTGCTGAGAACATATAACTCTAGTTCTGCATCAACTGCACTGGCAACCAATTTATTTCTAGGCCAAATTCAAAGTGTTCAACAGCCTAGAGCCCTCATACCTTTCACAGTGCATCTTTTGTGTGCCATCTGCTCACAGCCTCATCCTGAAGTGCTATCTCTTCGGACTGTCTGTATGGCTTCAGGAAGATTGCTCACCTTTTCCACAGAATAAAACAAAGCAATTGGTAGGACCACGTGAAGCAATGAAGTTTGAAATAAAGTTTAATGTTCTCTTCTTCAGAACTCAATATAAGGCACAACAGTAAAACAAGATGAACCGGAGGGTTGTAAAGGATTCCCAAACTCCTGGAGGGAGGTGGCAACAGGTTTGCCGGCTTGAAAATAAAATCTCATTTCGCACAATGTGCTTCCTCACAAGCCACGTGTAAATCTAGAATAAATATAAATACATCATTTGAAATAGCCGGTGTGCCAAACAGTAATGTATAATTACAAAGTGTTGTCTCACCAAAACAAAAATTTCCATAACATCATTTACATGTTGCATTTAAGCTGCCTACATAGTATTATATCACCCAAAACCAAAAATTTCCACAATATCATTTACATGTTACATTTAAGCTGCCTTTGCCAGTAAATACAACCATTGCAGAAAACCATTACAAAGAGAAAAACTCTTACAAAGAGAAAAACTCACCAATGCTATCACTACCTTTCTCTTTGAAACTTATGATCCCAAATTGTTCATGAACAATTTGAGGGAAAGAGAAATATAATGTATCTAGGCTTAGAGATGCTAAATATACAAGACTTTTGATAATTTGTATGGCTTGTTTAACTCCCAAAATTACTCTATATGTACTGTTCACATACTTATTCTCTATACATAATTGTATAACTTTCAATTTAATGTCTAATCTTAGAACCCGTATAATCTTCTTCTTATGCACTTACTTTACTATACTTCTTTTAAATAAAATTCTTTATATATTTTTTTAAAAAATAGAATTGCCAGGGAGACCTGGCACTTACTGTATAGATGTCCTCTCTCACTCACACTTCCAGGACTTCACGCAGGCCACGTGCCACCGCTGGGAGCGCTCCAGGGTGGCATGATGGGCCCTTGAGTGCTCCTGCACTCCGCAACAGGCTCATTTCAGGCCAAATCAGGGCCCTTTTCACACTGACTACTGGGACTTGCAACGACGCGGAACATCGCGCTACAAACATGGAAAACCGCGTTTTCTCACGCGAGATTTGCATGACATCGCACAAATCTCGTGCAATGTCGTGCAAATCTCACACGAGAAAACGCGATTTTCCGTGTTTATAGCACGATGTTCCATGTCGTTGCGAGTCCCAGAAGGCAGTGTGAAAAGGGCCCAGGCCTGTTTCAGGCTGAAATTGGCTCACTGCAGCACACAGGAGTGTGCCGTGCTGCCTGGGAAGGTGCCCTGGGCGGCCCATCCCTCTGCTAGCCAGATAAGCAGGGGGTGGATGGACGGAGTGGGGATTCCTTGCCCCCAGCAGAGGACTGGCAACGCTAATTCCCAGTCAACACACTGTAAGCGAAAATGAGTAACAGAAGAGTGCTCTTTAATAAAGAGACTATGGATGAGTTACTGGTGGTTTAATGAAGGAATAATATATAGTAAATAGTTATAGTCCTGAAAACACTGTGTAGATCAGTCAACTGTTGACCTAGAGTTACTTAACTACTACTTGGTATGAGTGCCTGTTTGCAGAAAAAAATTATATCAAAATACACTCTTCTGGGAATTAATTCTGAAGGGATTTATAAATCACACCTGCCTTCAAAGATGGAGCCCTCTATTGCCATTTTATAAAACAGAACAAAAACCAACACTAGGCAGGTTTCCAGCTTTGTGCTTCTGGGCAGTGATTTCAGTACACCCCAAAATACTGTTTTCTCCACTTAGTCAATGCATACACCTATGTTTACTGTATTTCAGAAACAGGGCTGGGAAGATAAATTCTAAGACTCTGAAAAGATATTTTTTTAAAATGTTTGTTTTCAAATAAACAATACTGGTAAAGAAAAAAACAAGAAATTAAACAGTTAACAGCACTAGGTATTGTAGGAATTTCCATGATACATAGGTACATGATTACAAGAATAATACATAGTTTTGTAGTCCCGGGGAACCTTTATTGAATTAGAAGCTCAACAGAAAGTGTTTTGAGTTGTGTCTCTTTGTGCTTCTGTCGTCAATGATTGCTGAGCCAATTTCTGCTATGAAGATTTTCCCAGGTGAAGATCAGCTCCAGTCTAAGGGAATGCATGTAAGCACAAAGAAAAACTGATATTTTGTAGCCTTAAATTTCTTTAGAGGTCTCAGGCCCCAAATCCTTTAATCTTGGGGAAGGTCCACCAAATATGGTAAGTACATGCTGGTTTAGAGTCCAGATTTATTGGTAAGCACTATCTTAACGTGTTTAGGTGGAGTTGCCATTGACTTAATATTTTGAATGAAGTTTCCCTGATCCTCAAGAATCTGGTTGTGTTCTCCAAATGTCATTCCAAATCTCTTCGGAAGTCATCTCCCCAAATCCTTTCCCCCCAGATTTCTCTATAGTTTCCCAAGTCAGTGACCCTGATTTTTGATACAACTGTGAGATCAGTGAATCTCTGATCAACTGTCCAAAAGTGGTCAGGTTTCTGTTTAGTTGGTTTTGTAAGAACTAGAATTTAGCAGAGATGGGACTCTTTTCAGACGCTGATAGCATGGGACATGTCATTCAATTTTAGTGGTTAATTCCTCCTTGGTAAATATTTTGCTTTTGAGTATGATGTCACAAAACCTGTTATTATTCCAATTTTTAAAAATACACATCTGAGATGCCTGGCTAAAATTATAGTAAATATTCAGTGGGGATATTGATGAAGGGTTAGGGGCCACATGTCTTCTTGATCCTTTCAATACCTTAAATGTGAATGAGGTGTATGGATTATTTATGTGGGGGCCTGTTCTGTTTAGTTCTCCATACTAATTTTTCCCAAACTTCCTTGCCAACTTTCCCAAGTTCTTCTGCTCTCCATTTGGACTCCATCTCCCACCTCTTCACATTAGACCTCTCTCAGCTAGGACTGAAATCAGATGCTCCCCTTTCCAGCTCATGCTACCCAATCAGATTCCTTGGAGTAGCCTGTCACTCAAAGCTCTCTGTGTCTGTGAGGGATTAACCCTTAACAGTCCTGCAGTTTTGTGTGTACAGCCCTTTCAGGCTTTTTAAAATGGGCAGTTCGTCACAACTTCCCAATGGCTTCCCTTTCCAGATCAAGTCATACAGGTTCTTTTGAGTTCTCGGCATCTTTTATATTAATAGCCAAATGTCCTTGAACTGAGGATACTTAAATCTGGAGATTAGAGTAATGAATGGACAAGACAGGTCTTCTAAAATACCTGAAAAATGCCCCAGGCAAAATCTGAAATCTAAAAAAAAAAAAACCTGACCGGAGCAGCCACTGCATGCCCCAGACTTTGCCCAGTCACCAACCCTCCATGGCAGGAGAACAGCCAGGAGAAGGACCCCCAGAACAACCCTTTCACCCCCTCGCCTGCCCTTTTATCTGGCCCTAAGACCAGGCAGAGCAGGGGGAGGGAGGAGGCTGCCAGCCAAAGCCCCAGGAGGCATGGGTGCCAATCAGCTGCAAGGCAGGACTGCAGGAAGTGCAGTAGCAGGCACCTCCATGGCAGTGGCCCCAGGCAGACTGGCAGTCCAGACCAGCATGTCCAGGATGTCACCAGCCTCAGTGCCAGGCAGGTAGTCCCAGGAGCCCAGGGAGCTCCTGGGCTCCACAACACCACACACCCTGCAGGGGTAGAGCACAAGCTGAGAGGGCCAGTAGAGACCCCTGCACCAGCGCCTGACTGGAGATGAGCCAGCAAGCCCTGGAGGCAGAGGATGGTGAGGAGGGCTGGGAGCAGCCGTTGCTGGTGGCATTAAGCCAGGCGTGGCCAAGGCCATAGGGTGGAGCCCCAGTTGTGGGGGTGGGTGAAGATCACAATGACCCAACCAGCAGAACTTTGACCCCAGGGCTTAGAGGAAGGATGGGACCAGGGGGAACAAAAGGCTACTGTCCTATCATTATCAAAAAGAGTCCAGTAGCACCTTTAAGACTAACCAATTTTATTGTAGCATAAGCTTTCGAGAATCAAGTTCTCTTCGTCAGATGCATGATACAGAGACTGGTCATGATTTTGCTACCACAGACTAACACGGCTAACTCCTCTGCATCTATGTCCTATCATTCTGACACTTGACAAGTGGAGATAAGGGAGGTGGAGGGAATGGGGGAGGGACAGGGTTGGATTGGCTACCTAGCGAGGGTGGAACTAGGGCTGGGAGCTGTAAAGGGAGTGCTCTCAGTGAGGCTGGAGAGGAGAATGCTGGCCTGACTTGGCAGGCGGTGTTTCACAGCTCAGCGGGTAGGAGGAGGAACTGGGTGAAGCAACCCCCTCCCCATATCTGAGGCTTAGGGGGAGATCCCATAGCACCCAGCAAGACAGCTGAAGGCTGTCTCTTTGTCAGTTCTCTCTCAGTTCTCTTTGTCAGATGCATCTGGCGGGGAGGAATGTGGTTATCGAAGGCTTGTGCTGCAGTGGAATTGGATAGTCTAGGGGTGCTGCTGAACTCTTTTTGATTTTGCTACTACAGACTAACACGGCAAACGCCTTTGAACCTTTACACAAGCAAACTGATCCCCACACCAAAAGGAGCTGTCTGCATCTCCATATCAAAGGAGTTGTTTACATCCCCCCTCTCCTCCTCCCCCCTCCCCTCCCCTCTATATTTGACCAGTTTCCTTCTGCCCTCCATGCATCTGATGAAGAGAACGTGATTCTCGAAAGCTTACGCTACAATAAAATTGGTTAGTCTTAAAGGTGCTACTGGACTCTTTTTTATTTTGCTACTACAGACTAACACGGCTAAATCCTCTGGATCTAGGAAGACAATCGTCCTTATTGTATTGTTAAATATAATTACATTTTTTGCTCCATGAGTTATATCTCTTGATCAGTTTCAAATCATTTTTTAAAGTAAGACTGTTTTTTGCAGTGATATTAACCCTTAAGTATGGGATTGTTATACATTTGTAGGAGAAGTGTTTTTGCAGATATTCTCTGGTAGGATTCAAGATGTTGATGGGTATCATCAAGAGATAGGAAAGAGGAGGGGAAACCAGCATAACAATCAAGTTTATTGCAGAAATTAAACTGGAAAGCAAAGCAACTGCCTCTGTTTCATTACTACAATAATATAACACTTGGGTGGGCTATGGATCTTTAGCATCTCAATTCATGCATTGCAGCTTTACACAGGTAGCAGTCTAGTTCAAATGAAACACTGGGTCTGTACAAAGTCACACAGGTAAGTTTTCATGCTTTGTTTTAATAACATAAGAATCCTACCTAACTTAAAGAAGCCTTTGATTCATCAAGACTAAGACACAGGATGGCAAACAGATACGACAAAATTGAATTTTTGAAGATGTAACATTATGGTCAATATTGTAATTTGACAATCCAGTTTCCTGGGTTCAGACCAAGAATCTGTTTTGAATGCTATAAATCAACCTTGGAATATGAAACAATAAGGCAATGCTTTTGAGCACATACAACTACATTTAAATCAGAATTGTGATCCACACCACATACCTGGGATCAAGTGACAGATTTTCAGATCTGATGATGTAATTCCAAATAGCCTGGGCCCTAACATTTCCTACCTTCCTTGTTAACTACGGTGCTACTGAGATACGCCTGGGCTTAACTGGCAATTCTAAGGCAACATATCTTTCAGAGATAAACTTGTTTGGAATTTGGATTCTCTAACTACAAAAAGCAGTCCCCCCCCCCCTCGTCTCTTCTGCTCTTTAGTACGCAAGGGCACCTATCCTGGTGGTTGTTTTTTTCTCTTGGTAATATGTTGCCATGCTGTGACAATCTTGCTTTCCATTAACATGAAGGTGTTGTAGATAAAAGGGATGGGGAAGCTAAGGTTTCTTGTTTGCTACAATCTGACATTGACCCTCCAGCATGACCTTGTCTGGGCCGTCTCCTTAGTAACTAGAGACCGCGAGAGGAAACCTGCAGGTTGCCTCCTGTAACTACCTTTCCACCGGTCTACTGTCAAAGGTCCTGCGGGGCGGAGGTAGGGGGGCGGCTTCGGTGAGTGGTTAGCCATTTCGTTCCAGGGGAGATTGCTGCACAAAGGGTACAAGTGCTACACGTAGACTTACCATCCGGCCCGCCTCCCCGCCAAGCTGGCATGAATACATGTAACTTTCAAAAGAGCTAGGGAAACATGCATCGTCTTGGCATGGGGACAAGGCAGGGGGGTTCCTAAATGATATAGGGAACCGTGACGGGGGACGGTTTATTTGACGTAGGGGATGGAGGAGAGATCCGCGTGAAAGAAGCGGGCAGAGAGGCGGGGGGGGGGGAGAGCGCCTTTAGGATTCGCCGCTGCTCCTGACCGCGCCCCGCAGGCCCTCCGGCTCCGTGTGGGCTCCTGCCGCGCCGCTAGCTAGCGCAAGGGTGGGTGCCAGCGCCCCCGGGGAAGGGACAGGAAGGCCTATCGCTCTCCCGGCCGCCGCACAGAGAACGCCCGCCCAAGAGGGAGGCGCGCTGACTCAGGCTGGCCCTCCCGCCCAGGCCTTCCTGCTTTTGCCGGCAACTCGGTGGCGCCTCCTTAAATCTCTGCCGTTAAAATGTGGGCGGGTGTTTCAAGTCAAAGAGCGCTCAAATGTTTTTCCTTTTCAAAAAAAGCTGATGAGGACTGGAGGGGGAAGGGGGAGAGACGGGGAAGGCGCTGCCGAAGGAGGAACCGGCTTTCTCCACCGCAGCCAGCAGGACCCCAGAGAGGCTCCCCAGCAGCCGCAGCCCCGGGAGGGCGCAGACGGCGGTCTCGGCAGGCAGCGTGCAGGCAACTGCCTCTGCGCCCTGCCGCCTTCTGGCGGGCCGAGGACGAAGCCAGCCCGCTGTCAAAGAGGGGTAGCAACTCTGCCGGCGCCCGTCCCATCGCCCAGCGAAAGGGGGACTTGTGGCAGAGCGGCAGCCAGCGAGTGGCTCCAGACACAGAGGCGGCTGCGGCCACTAGGCAAGCCGCATTTCTCAGGAGGCGGCGGTTCTCTAGACGTGCCATGCCCGGTCTGCCCAGCGCGGTGGCCTCAGTCAGTCGAGCTTGCCAAGGCGGAATGCGGCGGGACTCCTGTTCCTCTACCAGCCGCCGGGGATTTTGGCAGCGGGTCTGCTACTGGCTATTGTTCGCTCTCTCATTGTCGCACTTGGCTGACCTCCTCCAGTCAAGATCGTGGGTGAAACTGCTCCAGAAGCACGGCTCGGGTCCCAGAGGTCTCCGCTGGAAAGACCGGTGGGTTCCTGCTTTCCCTTCCTCCTCTTCCCCCTCCTCTCTCTCCCCCTCCACCTTGCTCTTCGCTTTCTCTGCGCCTAGCTACGCGTTTCAGTCGTCGTGCCCAGGCTACTGGGCGCATGATATGCTAGACTTAGTTGCATGTTCCCATGTATACACCCGGGCAGTGTCCTCGGGAGACTGTTGTTCGTGTTAGAGGTGCAGAGATCTGCCTTTCAAGTGGAGCTCCAGCAGTATGAATCACGTGTGAATCGAGGGGCGGGCTTTTGGCAAGGAGTTCTCTTACGAGTATTTACTACAAGGTCTACTCCAGAAGATTAACATCCCCGCTCCTTCTGTCAGTTTCCGATGCCATGCCCGGTTAAAATAATAATAATACTAATAAAAATAGCAGCCCGAGTCATCTACTCTTAGCCGATCGTCGCTCGCCCTAAGGAATGGCCGAATCTGGTGCGAATGAGTTGGCGTCTGCAGCTGCCAGAGGGGACCTAGTGCAAGTTACTAATTTGTTGGAAAGGATTGTAAACGTCAATGCACGAAATGGATTTGGGAGGACTGCGCTGCAGGTTGGTATCCAGACAGAGAGAGGCAATCTTTCGCCACTAGGTGAACTGGTTTGAGGAGGCGAGGACCGTTTTTAACCAAGGAGGGGGGGAATCAGCATTTTTTAAAAAGCTAGTTGGTTGCCATATTTTATAACTTTAGCGGCTCCAACTCCCTTAAGTGACGTACTTTAAGTAAAATTGGTCAATAGCGTTATTCAAGAAGGCGGTTTATTCTCATTATCAGCTTGACTACACATTCGTTCGGGTTTTTTTTTAAATGTGGGGGAGGGAAGCAAGTGGTGAAGAGGGAGGGGGGAGCGAAAAGAAACTACCCAGACTAGGTCGTGTTTCACAGCAGGTCGGTAAACACCTCATTCCTAGTCTCTGAAATCCCGATTATATTTTTTCCGTTTCTAAAAGCGGGCGTCCTCACTGGCTGATGAGTACTTGGGTGCTTGTTGCGTCCCCCTTGGAAGCAAGCGACCATCTCTGCAAAAGGTACTCAGTCCCTAAGATGTACATTAAAAGTTAGGCGACCTGATCCTCTGATTTAAAAAGACTCGGTCTTTCCCATTTTTCTACTTTTAATAAGATGGCAGGATTGTTTAGCTATAAGGATTTCTTTGCAATAGGTATAACGTTGTGTACACTCATTTCCAGTGTTTAGATTTACAGGCGGCAGCTGGAGTGCTTCCAGCTCCTAAAATCCTGGACCCGCTGAAAGATGTTTTCTTTTAAGAATCTCGTATAACGGTGCTGAAAGTGTTACAATGCAAGAAAACAAAGCCAGGCAAGAGATGTAGAACGTAGGTGAAAGCTAGCAACCCTTTTGCCGTCGAGGCAACGGGTCAAATGTGCAACTGTGTTGCTTTTTTAATGAAATACTGTTTGTAAAAAACGAAATAGGATCACTTTCTGAAATATTATTAGAGCACACCAGGTTCTTAGAGGATGAAATCAGAGGGAGAGAGGGTTCTTCTTGTTTTAAAAAAATTAGGCTCTGGGAAACAGGACCTATTGTTTTAACCCTACACTATGCCCCCTTCTTCTGATCAATCATCTTACCCTTTCTATTTGGAAGTTTAAGGCTGAGAGATGTTTTATATGAGGAAATGAGACGTGCAAAGCCTAGGGAGGCTAAACATCATTGAAAAAGGAGGAAAGGTGTAGCCAGATTTTACAGTCCAAAATGGGGCTTCAGTTCTAAATGCATCAGTTGGGGGATTGTTTTGCCCCTATGACAAAATACAGGGGTACATTTCCTAGGCAGAGGTTCAGCCCCCAGCCCCCCTGTGCACAGGTATCTTTTTTCCAACGTCCACTTTTTATTGCGGTATAATCACAAACTATTTAATGAGCCTCACCACAATCACCCCAAATACACATACCTCAAAAAGCCAAAACAAGTCAAAAGGCTGATGGCTTATTTTCAGTATGTATAATCCAAACAGATCTGGTGACTAGATGATAGAATCTGAGAGAGTTTATAGTCAACACAGTCCCCAGTATTGCTTACTCTTTATTACACTGAAGAAAGTGAAAACAAACCTTGGCTTCTGTCATTAAAATAGCATTTTGCTGTTATTTTCTCAGAACTTTTCTTTCTTCCCTTGTTTTTCATCAGGTGTTCTAAATCAGGCCTGTTGAGATCTGGCCAGCAACATGAGGCCCTTTCTTTCTTTCCCTTCTACAGTGAAATACACTTAGCATCTGTGACAGTATTTTAAATCAATTGATACCATGCTTGATATTATGTTCATTCTACCTCCTTTACACCAAATGCACTCCCACCCTCAAATACTTTTCCTCGCTTACCTAAAATTATAAAACTATGAGTTTCCACAGGGAATGCTGGGTGAGAAGTGAAATGCCAAAGCAATATGTATTATTAGTTTTCAGAAGTATAGTCTTAACTGATATTTCCAGAGAGAAAGAGACCATGAGAAAGCAGGTAAGGTAATGTACCACAAAACAGCAGCTCTCTCTCACTAACCGTATCCCGGTTGGTGCCATTTCATACATGCTGCTGCTGCTGCATATTCCAGCTCTTACATTCTTCCTCCTGCAGCCTTAAGGTTCCTTATTTTAATAGCTGTCCTGTTTTGTTTACTGTAACTACTGTCTTCATTTATACTGCTGTGTTTTTCCTTTCTTTTCATGAGAGAATTGTATAAAGCAATTTGTGTATTATTTTCTTTCCTTCAAGACAGATGGGTAGAACATGGCTGAAAATACTGAAAGCAAATAAGGAACACATCATCCTTCAAAACTGACTGTTCCAAAAAGCAGAGAGCTTGACCGAAACATAACCTTCAGTGTATGATATTACAAAACAACTGATTGCAATTTTTTAAAGTAACGGAGATTAGAGGAATTGGAAAGCTGAGGGTCTCAGAGTTAGACAGTCCTTCCTCTGTGCTGCCAATATTGTGCATGGGTTCTGTAATAATATTATAAAACTGATATTAAACTACTTTTGTCCTTAACAAAAACCAGAAACAATGTCACTAACTCTTAAGAGGCAGGCTTTTTAATGATACACACTGAGTGTTTACAATGAAAAAAAAACATTTAGGAATGCCAATATATTTAAAAAAAATTCAACTTAATTTCAGCAGGGTTTTCCCCACCCCCTGCAATTAAAGAAAGCTAGAATGTGTGTTCATAGAATTATGAAAATACAAGGCAAGATTAAAGATGCAACCCTGTGCATAGTTGCTTAGAAATAAGCCTTACAGAATTCAGGGTACTTACTTACAAATAAACATGCTTAGGATCCTACTGTGAGGTTGTGCATACTTGGAATAGTCCCATTCAATAGGATTTTCTTCTTGGTAAAAAAATACATAGATTTGGACTGTAAAAGGTGTTTACAATAACAACAAAGGTTTGGTGGCACCTTATTTAAAACTAAAATACCTGAGTTTTAATGGAACCTGCTAGCCTGCCCTCTGGAACAGGGAAGGTTGCCACAACAGTAGCATAGTTGTCCATCTTTCAATTTGAATCTTAATTTTTTAGAACACACAGTATAGACATAATATGGTTATATTTCCTTGTTAATGCACAGATAACTTGCTAATTGTTACCTTCCAGCTCTAATGGAACTGGTGCACAGTTATTGGGTTTTTCTCCCTTTGGCCATAGTTTGACAGGGTCCCATATTGTTTGTTGTTTTAGTAGTCTGACTGACCCAAAGTGTTGCTTTTCTTCTGAAAAAAATCGGCATAGAGGCTATAGTGCTTTCATTTCTACCAACAAATTGGTTCTCCCTAGGTGGTGTCATCCATTTATACAAGATTATAATCAAATGGGAATGATTAACAAGGCAGTGGGGAGAAACCAGAGCTGTTCTAATATGTAACAGGCTCCCATATGTAAACAAAATACTAAGTGGATTGGCTTATTCCCACATGCATGATATGGAAGTGATACCTAGATCTAAATAGATTAGTGTACAGCATTCCCTTTACTTCCCAAGGAAGGAAATCTTTCTTAGGATTGGGGTATAAATCCCAGTTACGAACACTAGAGCAGGTATGGGGAGGGATGAAGAAACAAGGCGATTCTAGGACATGTTTACTTGGAGGTAGATCCCACAGTTCAATTAGACTTTCAAATAAATGCCATAGGACAGGAGCAGGCTTCAATCCTATCTAAAGAGAGTGCAAGTAAACGTGGACAGGACTGCTAAAATCCACCGTGCCAGAAAATATGTGGAAGTCATTTGGTATCCAAGCCCCTTTCGCTGGAACGAGACCTCCGTCGCGGATATTCTAGCCCGCCACGAACGACGACCAAACACTGGTTTCGAGTCTGCCGTGCCTCTGTCTCCGCCGAGTGGGGCTCGGGGACCTCAGCTGGCCCTCGTCCAAGCCCCCCTCCCCCGACCAGCACCTCCAGCGCCTCGTTCCGAAGGGAAAACGTCCTCCAGCCTCTGCCTCCCCCGCGCCCCTGTTACCGCTCCTGCGGCTGAAGGACTCCGTCCCGGCCTGGGCAGAGTTCTGAACTGTGCATGCCCCGCTGTGGCGAGGGGTGCCTGTTTCACGCTGAGGATTTGGGCGGTGAGAGAAGCTGGGGAAGGGGCGCAGCACGAGCCTGCCTCGGCAGCAAATCCCAGCGAGACTCGCTCCCAAGGCAGCGTGCCTAAGGCTGCTGCACAAGCGGCCCTCCTTTGGCTGGGAATTCAGACTGGCCAAGGGCAGGGTAGCTTAGTTCACCGTTACTCGACCCACAGCCCTTAGGACAGGCCCGGCTGTCAAGTCCCCCTGGAGTCAAAATCTGAACGGCGAGGGCCTACCGGCGCGCTTGCTAAAGTTCAAATGAATAGGTCATTTGCAAGCGAATGACGATGAGGGAATATGCGGGTAACGTGTGAAGACAACTAAGCGCGTTTGCTTTCCTCTCCCCGTCCAGGTGATGAAGCTGGGGAACCCGGAGATTGCCAGGCGCTTGTTGGAGAAAGGCGCCGACCCTAATCTGAAAGACAGCGCAGGCTTCGCTGTCCTGCACGACGCCGCCCGCGCTGGCTTCCTGGACACCCTGCAGACTTTGCTCGACTCCCCGGCGGACGTGAACGTGGAGGATAACGAGGGCAACCTGCCGCTGCACTTGGCGGCCCAGGAGGGCCACCTGCCCGTCGTGGCCTTCCTGCTGGAGAGCACGGCCAGCAGAGTGGAGCACCGCAACAAGAAGGGGGCCACTGCCTACGACCTGGCCAAGCTCTACAAGCGGGACGCAGTAGCCCGGCTACTCGAGGGCCACTGCGGCGCCGGCAGCCGGCCGAGGGCGGGAGCCACCGGCGGGGATTAAAGCCAGACCCCGGAGTACGCCCGCGGGGGTGGGACTGGAAAAAGAACACCAGCCTGCCCATCACCTCCTGTTTCTTCCTTTGCACCAAAACACGCGTGCACAACTGCGGGGGCGGGGTTAAAGGAACGTTTCTTTGGGGGGGGGAAATCCTGCCCCTAAAGGGGGGACCCAGCCTATGGTAGCCTGCTTCTTTTAACGCTTCTCGCCTGCCTTTGCTCATCTCTCCCTCTTTTGAAAGAAACTGTGAAAGGACCCTCTGTGTGCTCCTTGGCGGGTTCGCAGGGCTACCTCTCTGTAAAGGTCCATTTCCCCCCTCGCCTGAAAAATCAGCTTGCTTAACGACATAATATGAAGGAGTGTAAAATGATGTGAAAGGGCTTTGTGCCGGAGGGTAGGGAGAAAAGAAAACGCATGGATGTGAAATCTATCTAGTTAGGTGGTGGCACTAACAAAGACAGGGAAATTCTCTGAAGATGATTCGTGGTGATTTTTTCTATGGCTGACATGGTGACAGACGTTCTGATTAAATCTGTGAGAATTCCTTCCAGGTAAATGTTTTTAGGATCCACCTTTAACTGGTAAAGGAGGGAGGGAAAGGCAAACGATTTGTTTTAATGCTAGTGTTTCCGAATAGTTCAGCAATTAAGAAAGTTGCTTTTCACAGACTTGGTTATAGAGATTAACCTGCCCAGCGTTCACTTTCACAAACACTGAGATATCCTGAATGTGTGAATAGCAAATACACCAGTTTTGAATAGAGAATAACTAGCAAGATTAGATTTACTGTCTTGAATGTCTTATGATCGCTCTGGGAATGGGTTTGTTAGATTAAGTTGCCCTCCCTGCAAAGTTTTTGCAAGAGATCTTCTATTTGTTTCAGTTAAATTACTTCAGAAAAAGAATTCCTAATCAGTTTTCAGTTCAGCTAACGCTTGTTTTGCAGAATCGTAGAGCAAAATACCAATGAAATGCTCCAGTGTCGCTGTTCTAAATAAAAATATCCTGAAAATGTGTATTTTAAAAGCAAAAGTGCAATGAAAATTGGATTGCTTTAGTTCCGTTTTCAATTTTAAGCTTTCCTAGGGGAAGAAAAGGTTTGCTAAAAGCATTCTTTGCATGCAAATAAACTCCAACTATAGCTGTTAAAACGCACTCACCTTCCATACTGCAACAGTTTTCAGATTTAAAACCAGCATAACTTGCAACGTTGAGGGCATTTTCCCTCTCACAAATAATGAACTCATGGGACATGTCACAGGGTGGGGATCCACACACTGAAGGATCTCAGAAACGGAACCACTGCAGACAGAATTCTGAACTGTTAAACTTGTCAAACCTAGAGGTTATGTCGACAGCCTGCAAACCTGCTTGCTGTTTTGTACAATTTGTCTTAAAGCAAGAGCTGGTGGTGAGCTCAGCTTTATGTCTGTTTGTCTGTCTGTCTGTCTGTATGTCGTTTATATTCCACCTTTCTCACTGAGACTCAAGGCGGATTACATAGTGTGGGATTAGTACAATCAGTGGCAAGGACAAGGGCAGGCATTTCCATAAAGTGTCAAGAACATTTCCATAAACAATGTCATAGGGTAAATGAATACAGGTTTACAAAGACGTAGTATTAGCAAGGATCCAATACTAGGTTGAAAAATTGCTGAAACGGAACATAATCAATTCTAGGACTTACATTAAACAACATGAAGCACAGGTAGTATAGAGGAGTACATATTAATTGCTTCAAGTAGCAATTAATCGGCTATCATCTCTCCTCTGCCTCCCCCTTTCAAAAGCAAGAGTTCTAAATTATATCAGGCATCTTTGTCTACTCTTACATTGGAGCTCTCTTTCGAACTATGTAAGTTTTTCCTTCACTAAATCGAAGTTTGAGAAGGGTCAGTAAATAAAACAGCGAGTTCCTCTGCTAATAAAAACAGCGACCTTTACTGAGAGGCAGTTTAACTCAATCGTCTCCTTTAAAGGAAGGCTAGTTTCTAGCAAAAGCAAGGCCCACATGATACAAAGCAAATTTTTAAAAAAACAGACTTCATTCTACACGACAATGGAATTTTCTTTGTATTTTAATTGCCATTTTTCTTGTGCACATCTGTTTGATTCACGCATTTCTAAAATTTCTTTTAAAAGAAGCTAAATATATTAAAGTTCAATGCTAGGGCATCAGTTATTGTATTTTCAGATTATTCATCCAAAGAAACATTGTGGCTTCAGAAATGACTATAGTTCCCTAGCCAGGAGGCCAAAAAAGAACAGGAAGTCATATTTAGACAGGAAGTCATATTTAGACAAATTACAAAGTTTTAGCAGTGTTTTCTAGTATTAATGAGTACCCAGTTTCCTGGTGGTAAAGTGTAGACGAATGGGGAAGGCAATGGCAAACCACTCCGTAACAAAAAGTCTGCCAAGAAAAAGTCGTGATGCGAAGTTCCCCATGGGTCAGTAATGACTCGGTGCTTGCACAGGGGACTACCTTTACCTTCTAGTATTAATTAGGCATGGAGTTCAACTAATTGGGTTTTCACTAAAGAGTGCGCTGTCAAACAGGTGCCTAACTGCAGGTCCAGCAGGGCTCAGCTATAGGCCAGAATCTCCGTGCCAAACGCTTCCACAGAAAGGCGATTTGCATAGGAAGCATGGACTTCCATAGAATTCATTTCCAGTCGGATCTTGATCACGTGGCTTTGGAAGTAATGGTATTTATTTCAGTTAGACTTGCCTGCACCCAACGGTGTCGAGGGTTGGGGAAGGTCACTCACCCAGATGCATAGTCCTGTTAGTCTGCTGCAGCAAAATAAACGGGAGTCTTAAATTACTGAGAATTTGTTTATCTTCCAGCTTAAATTCTCGTGGTCTAAAAGCGTTCTACCGAAATCAACACCACTTTGCTTCCAAATAAAAATATTGGGCATATGTCAAACCAAAAACCAAAAACATGGTATGGTGCCATAAAACCTAGAGCAGGATGCGGATACCCACCACCCATGAGCGATTCAAGCAGCACAGGATCATAGACACAGTTCCTGACGATCTTGGCAATGGCCTATTGCTAAACGAGGAAAGACATTGCCATAAACGTTCAATACAGTCAGCTGTCCCGCACGCTTCCTGGTGTGTCAAATCCTGGATGTTCGTCTCCGTCGAGAAGAAACGCGAGTACCGTCCTGGCAAGCAGCTCCTCCACCGCCAGCCCCTGCACCTTTTGAAGCCTGCCGTTTTCCTTTCTGTTCGTTTTGGGCTCGGTGATAAACCGCGATGCCCGCCCGCCGGCCCAGAGTACCAAGCTCCGTCTCCTTCCCTCAAACCCGGGAACCAGTCTGGCGGCCGGGGGCGGAGGCGCGCCGCTCAAAATGTCGGAGCTGTCCACGGCCTCCCCGCAGCCGGCCGCCTCCTGGCTCCGCGCAACTCCTGGAGCATCTGCGCCAGGGAAGGTCCGAGCCCAGCCGGCGGGGTAAAAGGCCACCTCGCTTGAGAGCCGAGCCGAGCCGCCAAGGGGAGAGGCAGTTCCAGAACCGTTACTTTCCCCCGTCCCTCCCCTTTACGGTTTCTTTTCCTCTTCTCTTCCTGTCCAAACATTTTTAAATTTCCGCGCCTTCGCCAACAGTCTGATTTTGTTTATTTGGTTTCCTCTTCGGACTCGGCCGGCCTTCGGCTCTGCCCTCTCTGCTCTGGGAGGGGGACTTCTCTCGCCCCTTCTCCGGGCAGGCAACGCAGCAGCGACCCCCGAGGGGATGAACCGGTCACCTCACACCCTCCCTCGGCTTCATCCACCTTGAGCCGAGGAGGTCCTCTTCTCCTTCGCAACCTGCCCCTCGTCGGAGATGGCGAAGTTATGCTGGACTTCTGTTTCGTTTTGCTCTGCGCTGCAGCTAAAGATGCCGGAAATCCCAAAAAGAAACTCCATCCCTCCACAGTTTTCCTTCAGCAAAAGGATGCAGGAGGGGGAAAGGCCGTGTGCATTTGCGCACATCAGAAGCTGCAGCTGGGGATTGGACTCTTCCTCCTGAAAAAGCCAACTGTCAAAAAGATGCCAGTCTGCAGCCTGTATTTCTTCAAGGCGATTTTCCAATAAAGAAGGAAACAACTTTGTCTTCATGCTCCTAGCAAGTGAGATATTCTCCTTATCTGTTTGTTTACTTTGCTTTAAAAAAGAAAGTTGCCCTCTAGAAATAATACCAGATGTAATCAAAGGAGATGAAACTCCTTCCAAATGGGAACATCAGGTTAGAATTGCCAGTTCTGCTCCCAGTATCAGCTCCATCCTAATGAAAAGGGAACCCTATATTTTCTCAAGAGAACAATGTTCAAATATTATGAGTCAGATCTGGAAGGCTGAAAAGAAAGGAGAGTAGAAAGAGAGGCCTCTATACAAACTGTGTTTATTAAGCAATGATAAAGGAGGCTCTATTGCTTTGCACTTTGAGTCACAGCGATAGATGGAAAATTGCTGAGTGCTTAGCTGGATTCTCTTAGACTATTCTCATTTTTAAAGTTGCAGATTGAAGGAATAAACCCTTCATAAACAAGCAAAGCACACATTGGACACACATTGGATGAATGGGAGATAGTTGCTGCAAATCTGGAATCTGCAGAAATATCAGCTATGCCTTTAACTTTTATATAAGATCTCATCTTTTTTTTAGGCAGGCTATCTATAAGACATATGCCACCTTAGCATTGCAAGATAATGTTACCTCTGAAGAAAATATTCAAAATGCAACTATAAATGCAACCCATTTGATTCACCCCCTCTTTCCCTTCTACTTTTCTGTTATTCACATTAATCAGACATGCTGATGGAATATGGAGAAATGGCTCAAATGTTACTTGGCTCCCAGTTAAATTTCACTTTTATCCAAAGGAATATTAAACATTTGAGGATTAGATTTTTGCTAATTCTCAGGCATTAGCTTTAAATAACAAATAGGGAAAACATTCTAGTCCAGATTTTTTCCTTTTTTACTATATGAATAAAAGCAGGCTCCAATCATGTAACTTGATACTGAAGATATTTTTCTCACAGCTTAACTGTTTCTCAGATCCATTTGAGAATGAAGCTGGTGGTTCCTGTTAAGCTACCCTAGTATTTTTTTTATGCCTTTAAGATGGCATACTTCCCAAATTTGTAAATGAATTCTTTTAATAATTTAGACAATCATATGATACAATATATAATTCGTATTACCCTTCACTTCCAAAAATTAGAATAAAAATGTTCACCACTTTCAGCAAAAAGCTATTTTACTGAATCAATAACTAAGAAGTACCATTCTAGGCCTTGTATTAGCAGGCCTTTTTCAGTCTCATGGTAAATGACATAAATATGTCATTGGAGACAAATTTTGTTCTTGCAAAGGACATTTTCTCCTACATGTATGTTAGTACGAAGGGTGATATAGCCTCATCTTTCATGAGAAAAGCTTTAATTCAGGAGTATAATGAAGAGTATATGTTACCAAATATTTCTAGTCAGAGATGCTACAGAGTAAGAAATGCAAAAAAAAATTTACAGGAAAAAAACAGACCTATTGGCTATTAATTAAAACCTCATCATTCTTAAATATCTCTGAAAACACAAAAAAGTTGTTTGTGAATACAGTATAATAGAATTGCTACTTTGTCAGTTATACTTATATCTATTTCTTGATATTAATGCATGTGGGCAATCTAAGAAACCTGAATTAAGGAGAGAGATATCAGAGGCCTGCTCTTGGATAGATCCATTATTAAAATGCAAACAGACTAATCTTTATAAAAGCATTTCTCGTGGATGCATTTCAAGACCATTCTTTTGTCTAAAACATGGTCTTGAGGCCCTGCCTGCACAGATGGAGCAACAGCTTCTTTAGGCCATTATAATCCATGAATACATTTTGTCACAAGATATAAGAAAGCATGAATTCCCATCCAACCCTTCATACACATTAATTGTCGATGCGCCATATGCATTTTTCTATATGTAGTTCTAGTTGCGTAGAATACCTTATCACAAGCAAACAGTGTACACTCATTTATCTAATATTGTTCCCTTGTATGACTCAATAGTTTTCCTTCTAACTTTGACAAAACTCTCCTTTCACCAACCAAAATTGGTTCAGCAAATGTCCTGCTTTAATAAAAGAGCAGCCCAGATAGTTTTTTTATAAAGATAAAAAAGCACAGAAAAAACAATTATCATTGAGCCGTTATTATGAATAACTAACTTAAGCATATAGTGACTAACACTATACAGGAATTCTGAGGGAGACAGAAATAATGTCTTATTTTTTTAAGCTCTGGTATTCTAATTTTGCAACAAATATTTGCCATTTTGCTTTTCAGTGTATACATTTATAAATTCTGATGAACATTCACAGTAATGAATCACTTGTCCAAACTAGTATTTCATCAGCATGCATTCCTAATCCATCCCTTGGAATATCTACATCCACATTCAATATATGTGCTGCTGCATGCGTTTTTCTATATAGAGAACTAGCAGTATTCAATGCATTGGGGCAAGCAAGCATATCTGAATAGCTATTAGCTATGCTGCAAATAGGATGTTCACTTGGATCTCGAAGCATTTCTGTGTGCTACAAAGCAATGTAGTTAACAGGGTGTTTTAATAAAAGATGTTTTAATTAAAAATATTAGAGGCTTTCTAGCTTATCAGGCATACAAGAACAGGGGGATTTACAGAATACTGAGAAAGAAGTTCAGTAGTTGAAAATACAGGCCTGTCTTTTGCTATGGAAATACCACTGGTCGTACTTTTTGCAGTCTTGTAATCACAGTTTTCCTATTTACAAACTTGCAAATAAACAGACGTTATAAGATTCCTTCCCACTCTCCTCCAAAGGAAGCTGACTTTAGAAAGGCTGCCCAGCACATCTTTGGTGCTTAGGAGGCAGGGGCACAAAAATTAAATTTTAAAAATGTTGGGTTTTCTGCAGTTTATGGAAACTTTTAGTTTATAGAAACATAATCCATTAAAATACAAACAATTAAGAAGCTGCTTAAAATATAATTATTAAAACTTATAAAGTCATTGTCAAATATATATTTGCACTGGCGTCTTGTTTCTCCATGCATGAAATAGTTTGTTTCTCTTTCATGCATTAATTGAATTTTATATAAAAATAATCTTAAACCATATCTTATTTTGGGATTATGCCCCAAAACCCTGATGTTGCCTCAAGCCTCATGCTTATGTCTCAGAATAGCACGTTAGTAGAACTGCAGATAAAGTTTTAACAGCTTCAAAGTCTATTTCCATTAAAAAATATCTCCTTGCATATATTGTAGTTTACTACAGTCACCATTATTATTTTCACAAAATTTGAATCTATAGGCTTCCTTTTAAAAAAAAAGACTATTTTCTTTCTGTTTCTAAGCCTCACTTAAAGTACAGGTTAAAGTAGAACCAGCAAGACAAACTAAGGCTTTTATGGACAACCATAAAATTGGCATTTCCTATCTTGACTCATTTTCAGCAACCTGAAATAACATTCTTTTAATGTAATTTTTGGATGCCATATGCAATAAAGGGTAAGCCCTGACTCTGAGCTGTCCATGCACTCTGCAAGTGTCTCCCTCCCAGAGTACAATGTCCTTCCATTACTTTTAAGTTGTTTTCTGTCATAATCAAGTGTCATCTGATAAAGGATATCACTTTAATGGTTAGATTCTGCCTACATTTTAATACAAATCCAAAGTAGTGAGAGCCCTGAAAGTTCTTGTAAAGTTCAAGTAAACAGATTCAGGGAGAGGTTCAAGGTATAGTTTTGCTCAGCCATGAAAAGGGTAAAGACCTAGTCTCTTCTGCCCCAGATCCCACCCCTCCACTCACCAACCCCACCTCTTTTGCAGAGGCAAGTGCTGACAATCCTTGTCCTCCCTGGCAAAATGCCTAGAAGCCTGGATCTTTGCTACAGTGGGGGAGGGTGCAGGCTCTCAGTAACTCATATTCTGATTACAATATTGTCCTACACATGGTTGGTGAGAAATAACTTATAGTAGTGGAAATAGAAATATACTGTTAAATTCAGTACAAAGGCAAAAAGAAAACAAAGTGCTTAATTTATCCAGTACCTGCCACTAGGAGCAATGAAGATGATGTAATTTTTAGAATGTGACAAAGGGCTAATAGTATATGCAGTAAAAACAATGAGTCAACAGTTTCTGTGCCCTTGAGGTCAAACTTTCCACAGTTTGAAAGTACCCTATTCTTTTTGCAAACAGGATTTGCAGCTATACGCTACTTCATAATACAGAAATGTGCATTGTTGCTATTGCAGCAACAAAACTTTTTTGTTCCAAGTTAAAATATCTCAAAATGTTTAATAGACACAAGGAGAGAGAAAGCCTTGTTTAAACATTTTAGGAAGCAAATTCTTAGCACCCAACTCACTTTAAAGTAAAGAGGAGTGTTGATGCCTAACACATTGTTTCTTAAGACTCCATAAATATTTCAGTGGAATTAGACAAAAAGTTACTTATGTATGAAGATACTTATTGTGGGTACAAAGGTTTACCAGTGAGGTTTGGTATGGAAAGAAGTACAGTAATTCAACAAACAGCAATGCTTTCTTTGCTACACATGACCATTGGGTAATAAAAGCTATTGATTAAATGTTATCTGTCATCAGCATTAACCATGATTGAAGGATGCCTGAATATTAGTTTCTTGATCTTTGTTGTTCATAATGCTATAAAGGAAAACTGAACACAATCCTGATGAAAGTAACTCCTATGGGGTGAGTCAACATTTTGTCCGTTGGACTGATATCTCACTATATACATTGTATAAAACATGTCTAAACAACATCCAGCACCTTGCATCCAACAAATGATAATAGATTGAACTAAATATTAATACAAAGCCAGCAGATAGTTCTCCTACTTGCCATGCAGCCATCTTTTCCCATCAACCTCAAGGGGTTCCAAGGTTTCACAGACTCCGGCAAGAAAGGTGCTTAGGCTGCTGTGGTCAGTTTGCCCTTATTCCTCCTCCTCCACCACCACCACCACCACCACAATAGTAGTAGTAGTAGTAGTAGTAGTAGTAGTAGTAGTAGTAATAAAGCATCAGCACCAAAGCCAAGACACTTTCAGTTCTGTAAACTACTATGCCCATGAAAGAGTTTATAAGAAAATGAAATTATGATTCTACAAAAGCAATGTAAGTCACATATGAAAAAACACAGTAAAGAATTAGGCTTTTATTTAACTGCTCAGCTATGGTTTCAGGTGCCTATGCAGGTGTTAATGTTTGCATTACATCTAAAAAGAAAGAAAAACAATCATAAAGATTATTTGGCACCCAATCATAAGCACACATATAGGAAATTTAGGGCCAATTTGCACAATCCTGGCAGAACATCATAGTCTGGGTTCACTCAAGCAGAGTTAGAGTTGTTTGAGATACAACTGACATCAGAGTGCTTCACCTTGAGTGCAGATTGCCAATAAACTCACGTTATACTAAGTGAATTTTTGGCTTGTGATCTGTTTGCAGTGCAGTGTCCAAAATCTGCTTCATCTTTGGGAAAACTGTAGTTCAGATCAATTCCTTAACACACTCATAAAGTTAGATGAATCAAGAGAACTGTGATTCTTGAAAACTTATGCTGCAGTAAAGTTGGTTAGTCTTAAAGGTGCTACTGGACTCTTTTCTATTTTGCCTACTACAAACTAACACGGATAAGTCCTCTGGATCTAAGTTATATGTAACATTCCTAAACGGGTTTGACTTTGCAATTTTTGAAAGCATATGCTCATATTAAGCTTTTCCTCTAATTTTTAGCAATGTGGCTGAACAGCTGGGAGATTATTGCACCATATGTCATATTGCTCCCATTTTTTCCTGCACATACATTATTGGCCTTTTTCACTGAGACTCAAGTCATAGTGTGAAATTAAGCAAGTATACACAGAGGACCCCGTTCACAGTTTGATTTCCCATTGGGAAATCAACCTGTGAATGAATACCTTTGCCTGTTAAGAGGATTTTGTCATTGATGATGCAGTCATGATGAGGCTTGAAAAAGCAATGCGAAATGGGCTGTGATAAGGCTGCCGCACCTGTTGCCAACAGCCCAGGAGAGGGTTTTCCCATCTTTAGCTCTCCTAGGGGTGTGTCCTCCCGCCATCAAATACTGATGGGAGTTTGCCTGCAGAGAAAAGGAAAAGAAGAAACTGGATCATCATATGATTATGTTACAAAAACTGTGGAACTCACCAGCGTTGTTTCTCCAGTGACAGTTTATTGATAATAATTGGGACATTGTCTGATTGTGAATACTGATATTAGGCATTGGTTAAATAATTGTCAGAGAGCTTGGAATATTATTAAGAGCTATAATATTTATTGGGATTTTTTGCATTTTGCACTTTCACTGACATATTAAATTTATACTTTATATACAGTGGTCTCTTAGGACTGTGTCTTTGAACAGGGTCCTCCGTGTATACTTGCTGTGTTAGAGACCACTTTCCTTTTGTTGTTTGATATATAGTGTGAAATTAATACAATCAGTATCAAGGACATTTTCATATAGTGTCAAGGACATTTCCATGTTTATGGAATAAACAATTCTTCCTAATTTTATTGCTGTCTTAAATAAAATTTGTAGAAACAGTAAAAATTGATTTACTCTGGCAAAAGGACTTTTACTTAATATTTTTATTTGACTTATTACGTTGATTACAGATTTTACTGGCATTTTATGTTTTTACTAATTGTAATACTTTATACATTGTTCTGGATGTTAATTGTGAAAGACATTCTAGAAATTGTTTCTTAGGTTCAGAAAAGGAAACAATTTAACTTTTTGGCCTCTAGTGAGAATACAAATATTAATTCATAGTATCTTGTTTTTGTAATGATCAAATGCTTTGTGCTAAATATTTACACCCATCTAAACGCACTACATATGAACTCAACAAATAACTTTTGTTCCTTATTAAAAATTCTTCAATATATCTAATTCTCAGTGTAGCCCCATCTGTGGGTGCTTAAATCTGGCCATGGATAGGCAAGACAGTTATTTCTGAGAAAGGCCCCAAGTACACTTAACACCCCTTCCTCATAATAAAAGGCACACCTATAGCTTTAATAAATGGACATCCATAGTGACCATTGCTAGCAACCACAATAGTATTGCTAGCATTCAAGCCTTAGTTTCTATCAGTGAAAGGCAGAGGAGGGAGCAGGACCCTTTCCAGGTCTTTCAGGGAGGACTAATTGAAGCCAGTCCTGGCAGCAAGCGCTGAGTAACCCAATATGATGCCACTGGTTCACTACCAAGTCAGGGATCATAGATTTCACTACTATATTGCCTTACATACTATCTATTGCTTTAAATATGTGTTATGTACTACCTGTTGTTTTAAGTATGACTCTACTGGGTAGTTCTATGTTGTCTAATGTCAGTCCTAGAATTCTTATGCTCTGTTTCAGTATTTCTTCAACTTTGTATTGGATTTTTGCTAATGTCTTCATAAACCTGCACTTATTTACCCTATGGTATTGTTTATTGAAATGTCCTTGATATTGACTGTGCTAATCTCACACTATGTAAACTGCCTTGAGTCTTTGTGAGAAAGGTGAGGATGATGACAGTTTAGTGTAGTGGTTAAGAGCAGCAGGACTTTAATCTGGAGAACTGGGTTTGATTTCCCACTCCTCTACTTGAAGCCAGCTGAGTGACCTTGGGTTAGTTACTGCTTCTTGGAGCTCTCTCAGCCCCACCCACCTCACAGGCTGATTGTTGTGGGGATAATAATAACACACTTTGTAAACCACTCTGAGTGGGTGTTAAGTTGCCTTGAAGGGCAGAATATATCTATCAAATGTTATTGTTATTGTTATAAACTTGCATGACTCACCAGGCCTGGCTGCTGGCTGTTCAACGTATAAACATGAGACTACCATGGAATTAAAGCAGCAAAGACAAAGCAAAAAGCCGTGAAAACTAACTAGAAAAACAATTAAGGAAAGTCTAAGGCAATGTAACTCATTCCTTTAACTAGCCTGGAGCAAATTAAGGCATATTATAAAAATATAAAGTCATATTTATTATACTTAACAAACAATTCTTCTAGAAAACCTTATAATTATATATAACCAATGACAAGATCAGACTGGACAAATTCAACACCATATGAACAGAGCAGGTGACCATTTAAATTTCTGATGTACCATAAGAGAACCTCAGTAAAGTGCCAGTGCCTATTAATCCTTCACAGAATATACAATAAATAATCAGATACAATCAATTATACAAAACTAGATCTAGAAAAATATGTAAAATGATTCAAGACAATACAGTCTGGAATATAGTCAAAAAAGTTCATAAATATTCATAGAAAACTGCTTGCATCTTAGAGGGTCCAAGTCGATTCAAAATTCCTCTTGAGGAAAATACTTCCAGTTGTGACCAAATGAGTGGTCTGGTGTATTTTTCCCTTTCCAACCATCTTCCTCAAAGTAGTCACCACCTAATAAACATCCTATAGAGTGGCAAACAGCACTCTTTCGCCTCTCATCAAACAGGTTCGTAAACCCCACTCACTTCACAGGGTGATTGTCATGAGAATAATAATAACACACTTTGCAAACCACTCTGAGTGGGTGTTAAGTGTTCCTGAAGGGGAGTGTATAATAAATTGAACATTGTTATTGTTGTTATAAACTTGCATGACTCAACAGGCCTGGCTGCTGGCTATGGTTCAACAGCAGCCACCCTATGAAAGACAGTGTGGTACAGAGGTTAGAGTTTCAGAGTAGGATCTAAGAGACCCAGATTCAAACTCCCATTCTGATGTGGAAGTTCATTGGGTGACTGGGCCAGTCACACACACTCAGCCTAATCAACCTCACAAGGTTTTTTTGAGAATAAAATGATGTAAGCTGCTTTCAGTCCCTCACTGTGGACACAGGAAGATATAAATGATTAATTAATTTAGCTGAAGATGGGGGGCTGATAAAAGTTAAGTTGATTGTCAGGGAAAGATGAGGATATGACAGCTGTTGGAAGGAAGGAAAGAGGAAATGGCATGGGAAATGGATGAGTGAGGTATCCCCTGAAAGTATTTGCAGGTTCACCTTGCACAACTAAGCCCCGCTCAGCCAGCACTATGCAATTTGGCCAGAGTTTTTCTATGGTGAGGCTGATAGGGGGAGGGAAAGAGGAAAAGCTGAAGAGTGGGATGGGGGCAGATAAAGGTAGATTGACTGATGGGTAGTAAGGTCAGAAAAAACTGGAAAATGAGAGAGGCTATAGGGGCTTTCAGAGAATGAAAAGAGAAAATAGTGGAGAAGGAAAAATGAGATTTCCCTTGCAAGGCCTTGCAGGTCCCCTACTTGTACACTGTCTATTTTTTAAAAAATTACACTGGAGGTTAATATAGCAGTTACTGTAAACAATATGCCCTTTCCCCTTTTTTGACATATTAAAAAAACAATTTCTGCTTGAACTGAGACATAGTTGTGGTTGCTTATTAAACCACTAATGTTGTATAAGCTACAGGACAGTCTAAACCACCAGACTTTCACACAATCTGCAAGGATTGTATAATCTTAATTTCTCAAGTATAATATTGTATCCTCTTTAGCAAACATGTCAAATGAACAAAAATATGCTTGAAAATGTGGTGACAAAAACAGTAAAACAAGGTAAGCGGTCAGAACCACCCCATGATATTAAAAGGCTTATGGTTATGGATATACCATGAACTCCTCCTCTAAATATGCTTCCAGCATTAAAATTACTGCACAAGCAGCCAGAAAAACATGGAAGCTGCTGCCCAAGCTGGCAGACAAAATGGAAACTGCTGCTCAAACAGGAAGCCAGGTCCCACCCAGGAGATGGTATGTGCAAACATGGGGAGAAACAGGGAAGGCCAAATCGACCCCCTCCCTTGCTCCAAAGGCACACTAAGCACCTGATACAATAGGGCCTTCCCAGGGTTCCTGAATCAATCAACGGCATTCCACCCCAGTGATCTCACCTTAATGACTTTCCTATTGTTAAGCGACCTATAGCCTCACCCATCCACCTCACAGGTTGTCAATCATGATTTGATAACTTTAGTTCTGCACAGGAAGACTTAATCAAACCTTCCTAATTCTTTATTATACCATGGAGACAGTTTACTGTCTCCCACTTCAGGAACAGTTCGCCAGCTCTTTGTCTCACCTCAGAGACAAGTTCACAATTCTTTGCCCCACCCCAGGACCACCCACTCACACCTTTGTTTTTGAGGTAGAAGATGCAATCTTGCGCCAAGATAGAATCCATAGTATAAAATAGACTGCCCCTCAGCCCCAAAGTGTTTGCGTACTTGGATCCAGCATTCTACTCTCAAACCTCTGTTCAAGTCTCTTCCACCTTGAAGAGCAGGGTGCTCAATGCTGCTTCTCTCTCTTGGACATCTAGATAGTTAAATGACACCTGAACCCTCAAACTCTATCCAGCTTTCAGTACTGCTTTCTAGTTAGCTCTATAGGCATGTTGGATGTGCCGTGTGTCTTATGTACAATTGGTCTTTATTATTTAAAAAAAACATTTTTGATTGAACATCTACCTGTTTATCAAAGGAGTTCTCTAGCTGGGATAATCCCTGTATACATAGACTAAAATATCCCTAAATTACCCCTCCTCTCAAAATCCTCTCCTTGTTGCTAATTCCCCCTAACTCTCAAGGAGACCTAATTTGGGTAACAAAGGCTCTACAATATCTATGCAGAGGCATAAGTCAAATTATATTCCTTGAGTATGCAACGAACTATTTTAAAGTAACAACCCATATTGTTTAAGACTGTATTTTCATATTAAGAAAATTAAAAGCACATTGCTGACAGTCTTGCCTTATAAATGTAGAACAGAAAGTATCATTGAAATGAATCATTTAAATGCATTTTCAATCACAACATAAAATACATTGACTAATTCTAATCGCTTTCTCTGCACCACTTGAGAAGATCCAACAGAGCTTATCTGAGGAGCTCAAAGGTAAGTTGTGGATGTTGGGGAAGCTTTATTCATCCTGGTATATATTTGGAGTTGTTTCCCAGACACTGTAAGCTTCAGCAAGCTACAGACTGTTCTAACTTGCACTATGTAGATACTAGAGAACCAAAGTCATTGATTTCCTTGGAAGTTCCAGTTCTGTTGTCTTCAGCATCTGTTTTGCAATTGTAAAATACACAATTCCCCTTAAATAGTGTATATTTTAGCACACCATACCGGTTTCCCAGTAACAGTGGGCAGAAAATGAAAAATTGCACTGCAGTCATGAAATGTACTACAGTCTCTTGTCTAAGGATAAGCTGAGGAACATTTAGGTAGTTCATGGTAACTCTATCTTCAAACTTGTTCACAAAGCTGAAGCTGTCAGGAGCCCAGACCTCTAGAATCCACCCCAAAGCAGCAGAAGAAACCAGTGGGTTTCATCTGGTGCCAATGTCTGAGATGATTTCATGTGTTCGGCTGGGTGAGTTTATTGGGCTTTTAAATGAAGAAACGACATGGGAGTGAGTTTTTTTAAATCTTGAATGGTTATTGGGAGTTGTTTACATTCCAGATGAGTTGTGGACTGTTTGTATGACCTCCAAGGAAGTTTGCATATGAAACAAGCTGAAACATAGCCGGCCTCTTGTCGGGTCGTTGGGGTCTTCCCCACTGCATATTGTCTCCACCTGAAAAGATAAAATACAAGAGATTAATAAATTATCACTTACCTGTTGTTTCTGGTGACCTTCCCGTTTTCTGTGACCTTCTGCTCACCTGCAAAAGAAAGGACGTTGCAATGAAGGATCTTGTGTTATTGAGATTATTACAAGTGCCTTTGGGCTTACCTTCAGTATTTAAAAACTGGACTTTTCAGCTGCATTATAATTGTATATTGTATATTTATTACTTGTTACTTATTGTGGATCGAGGATGAATTGTATATGGCTTATGAGATATATTTAAAGATGTATTTATTATATATTTATTGTGTATTTATTATGAACTAGCACTTTATCACTACTGCACTTTATGAGAATACCTCTTTGACATTCATATATTTGTAATTTCTTGGTTGTGGTTCTCAACCCTTGTACCTTTGTATAGTATATTTTCCAAGGATAGCTTTTGGGGTTTGTAATGTCTGAGATGAGGCAAATAAATAAAATGTGAGAGTCTGCTTGACATTACCAGCTTACAAGAATTTTTGCCACTCAATTAAAATTACCTCATGCTTAAAATGACTATAAATGTCATAAGTGCCATATTAGTGGCTTGGAACTGAGGGAAAAAACCTGTGTATGATGGCACTATCACTAAACAACAACATGTATGTTTACAGGATTAATATTCTTACTAACATGGCATCTATAGTTATAGGCTAAAGTATTATTCTTTTGTTTTTAATGAGACAGTAACAAATTTGCAAAGAAACAACAGTTTCTCAGCCTTTCAATAATGAATACATATTTTAAATACAATATATTTAACTGGGTTTTAATGTATAATTAATATTTTTATCCATGATTATGATCTTCCTTTTCCTTTTAATGGCATTGAGATTTTAATTTTTATTATCAGATGACTGGATTGTTGAACCAGTAGTTGTTTGAAGGAACCTGCAATGACCACTGTACAAATATAACACTATGACTTATTTTACTTCATGAGAGGTAAGACTCAGAATACTGTCTTAGAACAACACTGCAATTAGGTGTTACTGAACTAGGATCAGCCACCATAAATAAATGTAGCATTGTATAAGGCTTTTACAAGTCACAGAAACAACCGGATATTAAGGGCTGTGTATAACTCTAAAGAATATCTCATCAACTTTAGCTTTCATAGAGGCACAGTTGCATGTTCTAATAAAATCTAAATTACATATATTCTTTTATCAACATGAAAAATAAAATTATGGAAAGGTCAAAGTTGGATCCTCCACAGTGCTTCCATGGATGGTTTTCCACTCATGGAATGTGAGTTTTTCACCTTTCCCCTATTACACCCCCAAATCTCTCTTAAATGCTGCTCCTTATACCCCCAGAAACAGCATTTCAGGGGCAATTTGGGTTGAATTGAGGGAGATAAGAAAGTTGCTCTCTATCAGTGGAAATCTTTCCAACTGCAGAAATACTTCAGTCCACCTATTAGATGGACAGAAAAGCAGAAAGATTGTCACCTGTTCTAAACACCTGTACTAGGGAGTAAGTCTTATTTTGCAGCAAATAGGATAATGCTTTGACTAGGCACACCATTTTTCAAGACATGGTCCTAGACTATTTCTCCTTCCCCTTAGAACCTACTATTTTAGTCACTGAATATTTGTCTTTGTTCTTCTGTGCAGCCCCACATTGGGACTGCGCATGCTCAGGCCTGCTTCAGAGAGAGATTTCTAGCTCTAAAAGGCTCGAAGGAGCGCTCCAGTGGAGATGCGCATGCACACTATCTGCCGGAATGCCCTTGTAGTCCCTCAGTTGTTCTTTTGCCGCTGGTGAGAGAGGTTCTTTGTTCTTCTTCACTCTACTTGTGTTTCTTCACTTCAGCTTCCTTGTGCTTTACCATGTTGCAGAAGGCACTCGATAAAAAATGCTCCAAATGTGACACTAAGATGCTGCACACAGACGAACACCACCTGTGCCTACTTTGCCTGGGTGAGTCCCATAATGTTGTGGCTTGTCGACACTGTCAGCAGTTCACTCCCAAGGCACACAGTGACTGTGCTGCCCGTTTGAAGGGAGCTGTTTGGGAGATGGTCCTGTTGGGTTCCTCCAGGCCAGCAGCAAAAACACCTGCTTAGCAGGACCCACCCACTCAATCCGAAACCTTGGTTCCGACAACAAAGCGATCTGACCATCCAAAATCCCAATTTCTCCAAGTGTGACACTAAGATGCTGCACACAGATGAACATCACCTGTGCCTACTTTGCCTGGGTGAGTCCCATAATGTTGTGGCTTGCCGACACTGCCAGCAGTTCACTCTCAAGGTGCACAGTGACGGTGCTGCCCATTTGAAGGCAGCTCTTTGGGAGATGGTCCTGTCGGGTTCCTCCAGGCCAGCAGCAGAAACACCTGCTGAGCAGGACCCACCCACTCGATCCAAAACCTCAGTTCCGACAACAAAGCGATCTGACCATCCGTAATCCCAATTGGTTGCGGCAGCTTCATTGGATCCGATAACATCTGGAACCAACATTGAGCCCAGGTGCAAGTCGAGTTCGAAGTGACACTCCCTGGAATTCTCCAGATTAGAATGCGCCTCATCGGAACCGATCCCCAAGAAAGCCAAGGCCAAGACAAAACACCTCAAGAGGCTGGCTTCCACCCCTTTGCATCGGAGCAAACACTGCTCAGCCTCCTCCACTCTGTCCCTCATTATCAAGGAGCAGATTTTACATCCCCCACCAACCCCATCACCTCTGCCTATGCCTACCTTGCAGATTGTGGAAGAGGAAGGAGAGATCTTGGGGGAGGATCCAATACCCTTGTTTACTCTGGGCCTGGATCGAAGCCCCAAATCACTCTCGGATCCGATGGCTCCGAAAGCCTTGGTTCCGATGCAGGGGACCGCAGCACAGTCGATTCCAACACAACAGTTTACATCTTCTATTTGGGCACTGCCATCGGCTCTGACAACTTCATATCTATCAGTTCCGACACCTTGGCCATACGTATCTCAATACCAACAACAGATTCCGAACTGGCAAGACTTTATGTCTTGGTTCCAGGCTGCCCCGTTCATGCCTACAACACTGGTCCCTCTGATGCCAGGCCAGAGACCACCATCAGAGTCTATGGGATCATCCTGCCATTTCCCAGCACCTTCAGTGTCAGGGTCAGAGGAGGAATTTGACACTGTCGCAATCAGACAAAATTTCTGACCTGGCTTCTGATCCCTTACCTGAAGAGGGATCCGGAAAAATCAGCAGTGTCTGAACATAGCCTAACTCAAACAGGACACAGTATCCTATTCCAGAACACTAAAATACTGGACAACACTTCCAACTACTTCGTTAGATTGCACAGGGAAGCCATTGAAATTCATAAGCATAAGCACAATTTCAACAGGAAAGAAGAGACTTTAAGAATGAATAGAGCATGGTTTCCAGTCCTGAAAAACCCCAGGCTAACAAAACACTCTACATCCTACAATAGCCCTGCAGAGAAGATTAGCATATCAAGCACCAATCCATATGCAAAAGAACCTCCTCAAGATACAGTGAAGCTTCCCTCCATTAGCATTCCACACCCTGGGAAACTCTTACAGGATGATGGTTGTTGTGGGTTTTCCGGGCTGTATTGCCGTGGTCTTGGCATTGTAATTCCTGACGTTTCACCAGGAACTACAATGCCAAGACCACGGCAATACAGCCCGGAAAACCCACAACAACCATCGTTCTCCGGCCGTGAAAGCCTTCGACAATACATCGAACACCTCTTACAGGATGACTCTGCCCAAACCCACCTTCCTGAGTAGATATAAATTACCTGCCAACATCTTCTCCGCACTGTGACGCTGAGAGATCCCTGTCTTTTGGTGCTACACCTCTGACGATGCCAGTCACAGCTGCTGGCGAAACGTCAGGAACTACAATGCCAAGACCATGGCTATACAGCCCGGAAAATCCACAACAACCATCGTTCTCCGGACGTGAAAGCCTTTGACTATATAATGGATTTTATTATTGATCTTCCCCCTTCGAAGGGGAAAACTGTGATTCTGGTGGTAGTGGATTTATTTTCCAAGCAAGCCTATTTTGTCCCGTGCTCCAAGATCCCAACTGCCCAAAAGCTGGCCACCCTCTTCATGCAGCATGTAGTCAGGCTGCACTCTTTTTCTGAAGAAAGTAATTTCTGACTGAAAAGTACAGTTCATTGCCAACTTATGGCAGGAGCTAATGAAAGTGGTGGGGATTGAACAGGGACTTAGCTCCGCTCATCATCCCGAGACCGATGGCCAAACCAAAAGGTTTAATCAAGTGTTGGAACAGATCTATATCAATTACCAACAGGACAACTGGATGGACTTCTTAGTTTTTGCAGAATATTGTTACAGTAATTCAGTGCATAGTTCAACAGGGGCTTCCCCTTTCATGATCGCTCAGGTCTATGAGGGCACCGCAATGCCGTTTGTCAAGAACCCCCCTAATGCAAAACCTGGGGCCTTTTCAGAATGGTGGTCCAAACTAACAAACCAATGGGGGGTAATAAAGGAAACTCTGGATAAAGCAAAAGAGGACTATAAAAAACAAGTGGACAAAAAGAGGTCAAATCCATGGACTTTACAAGTAGGGGACTATGTGTATGTATCTACAAAGAATCTGAGGGAAGAGCAACCAAGTAAAAAACAGGGTTGGAAATTCTTGGGGCCTTTCCCAGTAAAGTGAGTAATTAATGTGGTAACTGTAGAGGTACAATTACCAAAGAACCTGAGAAAAGTTCACCCTGTATTTCATTTCAGCCTCCTGAAGAAAGCTCCCCCTCCTGACCCATGGCACCCGAACCACAGAGTTCCCCCCCTGGTGGACGGACAGCCAATTATGAAGTTGAAGATACCCTGTCAGGTTCTGGCAGTTAGATCCCCATAGTACTCCACTGCACACACTCCAGTGTATGAGTTAAAGTTACTTTATTAGAGAGCCACCAGTATCAGCATACACAAACAAGGGTATTGGCAGAAGTGACATGTAGAGGTTTGGAGGAGTTAGTTATAGGGCAAGTTCCCACTTGTAGGATATAGACAGTTAGGATTCTGGCGAGAAAGAGCCAGGAAGGGGGGGAAGGGGTTTTGAGATAGGAGGAAAGAACTGGAGGAGAGATCGTACAGTGGTTAATACTTGTATAGTGGTTAAAACTCCTTCCCCACCAGTTGGACAGTATTATAAATATATTTATTATAATCAAATTATTTGTATGTATGGATTTATGGAATGCTGGAATAGTATAATAATTGTATGTAATTGATCCTATTTATTAGAGCACTGTTGGCGTGCACAGTACCAATGTGTGTCTGCACAGAAGACACTTGACAAACAACAGTTACAGGTAAGTGCAACACTGTTTTACATAAACACATTACTCTTTTACTGATCTTTAAAAAAATAAAATTGAACAAACAGTATCAGACAGAATAATTTCTTGATATGTCTAGATTGGCTTACATTTTCATACAATTCTGCATTACAATGAAACACACAGAGAGGAGCCAAGCATATGTTAGACAAATATTAATAACAGAAGAAATATACAAAGAGTGTGTCAAGAATTCATCACATGGGAGGGTTAGTGGGAGGGGGGATAGGATTTTTTGGTTGGAAGTTGGGGTTGGGGGGAGGATTGAAAGCACCTTGACCAACAAGATAAAAGACCGCTATCTAGACACTGTCTATGATAGTGTATCGTCACTGTATATGTTTCTGGATATAGTTGGTATCAACCCACTACTTGGTGTTTGGGGGGGGGGGCAATCAGTGGGAGGGCTTCCAGTGTCCCTTCCCCACTGGCAGACCTCCTGAGGACACCTGGTTTTTGGCCACTGTGTGACACAGAGTGTTGGACTTGATGGGCCATTGGCCTGATCCAACATGGCTTCTCGTATGTTCTTATGTTCTTACTGTATATTCTTTTTTTTTAGACCTTCAAAATAATACTAAGATTAATGCATACCTAATTCTTACCTCTGTTTGCTTTTCAAGGAAATTTTTATATCATCCAGCTTATGAGACTGCATGTGATCATTCATTGGCCAGTTTGCCTGTCATTTGTCATCCTTGTGAGAAATCACTGTGTTGTTAAATCATGAATAACACTATTAAGGTAATATCGTTCAATTTTAGAGGGCTCAACAATATTATCAAACTCAAATGCATTACATCTACTCTAGTAAAGCAACTCCCTGATGTTTTACAGCTACAGGAAACACACCTTAAAAGCAAACTGCCTAAGGTGCTAAAATCCAATTGGTTTCAATTTCAGTTCCAGGCCCCTGGCTCTTCCAAAGCCAGGGAGGTAGCAGTGTTAATCTCCAAAAACATTAATTTTCATTTATCAGCAATTAAAGCTGATCTTTTAGGCAGATGCTTATGGATCAGGGGTTCTATGAATGGCTTTACATTAACCATAGCTTCTTTGTGTGGACCTAATATGAAACAATTGGATTTCTTACATGACACTTGCTTGAATCTTTTGGATTTTGTGGATGGAGAAATCCTTATAGGTGGAGACCTTAATTACATTGCAGATTCGATTCTGGATAGGTCTTTTGTTAGGAAGCCAAGATATAGACCAAAAAAATCAACTGGTTCATCAAAGCTAATTGATCTTTTTAATAAATTTTCTTTAAATGATATCTGGCGAACACAGTATAGTAAAAAGAAAGACTTCACCTACTACTCTCCTCACCATAATATTCATACAAGAATCGATTATCTACTGGCCTCCCCAACATTAAGTCAGCAAGCAGTTTCTTCCAGCATTGGGCTTAAAGCATGGTCAGACCATGCCTTGGTCAAAAGTGTAATTGCATTAGACACAAAAATCAGGCTAGGCCTTCATTGGAGTCTCAACAAATCTCCTTTATTTGACCCATCATTCTCCAGAGAAATAGAAGCAAAAATAAAAGATTATTTTAAATTTAACTCCAATGGAGAAATCTCCTAGGGCATGGTTTGGGATCCCATGAAAGCCATCATAAGTGGCAGATTTATATCTCTTGCAGCATTCTACAAAAAGAAAAACAAGGAACAAGGAACAATACAAATCAGAACTATTAACCAATATAAGAATTCTAGAAGAAAAACAAAAAATACTGTAGCCCTAAAGTATAGAAGAAATTACTAATTGAACGAAAGAAATTAGAAGCACTTGAGGTTAATGGTATATGCAAAAATTTATTATACCTAAAGCAAAAATATTGGCACCAAAACCTGAAAGCACTTTGCTTTTTAGCGTGGAAAATCCATAAAAAGACAATGGTAAATTCAATAGTCTCTATAAGAAATTATAAAGGATCCCTAACATCAAAAACAATGGAAATCTTAAGATGCTTTTGTAGATTTCTTCAAAAAGTTATATACCTCAGAGAACCCTGACAGGCTCTCAATTGCTTCTTACATATCTTCTATTAAAACTTTATCAAAACTTTCCCAGGAACACAGAGACATTATGGAACAACAGATTTCAAGACAAGAAATTATAGATACTGTAAAAACCTTAAACTAAATAAAGACCTGGGTAGGGATGACTTTACAGCAGAATTTTATTTAAAAATTATTAATATTTTGACTGATCCCCTAATGAACACATGTAACTCCGTACTGCTTTTAGGAGACATTCCTCAGACTTGGTACGAATCCAAAATAATTCTAATTCCTAAAAAAGGTTTATCCTATCCTGAATCATATAGGCCCATTTCTTTACTTAATCATGTGTAGATTTTCGCTACCATATTGGCAAATCGGATTAACAAATTCATCACAAACTACATTCATTGTGATCAATCTGGATTTATGCTCCGTAGGAATATATTAGATAACATTAGGAAAACTATTAATATTATTAATTATTGCAAATCTAAACAGGAGGACACCTTAATCCTTTCTTTAGATGCAGAAAAAGCCTTCAATAGATTGGAAACATCTTATTTATTTCAACTTCTAGAAGCAATGAATTTTGGCCCCATTTTCCTCCAAACTATTCAAAAGTTATATGCAAAACCATCAGCTCAAATTTCTGCAGATGGGCTCGTTGGCTGACTTCACCCAACAAGGTTGCCCAATATCCCCTTTACTCTTCACTATATCTATTGAACCTTTTGCAGACCCATTAGACAACATACAAACATTCAAGATGAGTCCATAAATGATATAGAATACAAGCTTAGTTTATTGCTGACGATTTAGCAGTTTATATAACTAACCCTGGAAAATCCTTAGTTGCTTTGGACCAAACAATTCTTTCTTTCAGCTGAGTCTCAGGATTTAAAATTAATCAACTCAAAATCCAAACTCTATTATGCTTTCCCTACCTCTTTCTGAATCTCTGAAAGAATTGTTTCCCTACAAATGATCAAGAAATGTTGGATTTATCTTGGACTCAAAATTCCACTCAGTTTGAAAGACGTGAAAGATTGTAATTACTATTAATAATATATTCTTTATTGCTATTCGGCCGAAGCCATAAGCCGATTGTAATTACAAAGACCTTAATCTGGAAATTAAGACCATTCGTAAAGACTGTCAGAAGCTTAATTTAAGTTGGCATGAAAGAATCAACACAGTTTAATTGTTTATTTTACCTAAATACCTGTTTGTTTTAGAATGCTGCCTATTATATTCCCTGAAAAGGGAATTCAGATATGGCAAACAATTGAAACCAATTTATTTGGGGACAGAGACGGCTGAGAGTTAATCATGAAATAATGAAGAGGCCTGCTAGGATGGGAGGACTAGCAATATCATTGCTGAAAATCTATTACACAACCTCCCATCTATCTAATTTAATTCTGCTATTTAATCAGCCGACCAGACCCAATGGGTTCATATTGAAAAATCATACTACAGCCCTTGGCACATTAGTGACATAGTATGGAGCAGAAGGCACTTTCCTCTATTCCTGACTCAGGGATTCTTTGTGGAATCTTAATAGGATTCATCATTCTCAAAAACTTTTAGGCTAATCTGAAGGACTTCTGTTTGAGAATTTCAATCTGTGAATCTTCAGTGAGATAGGATCCTCAGCTGAATTTGTCATCCAACAGAAGATAGAGCAGATCTCTAAATACAAACAGCATGATCTAAATCTTCATCTGCTGTGGGCAGAAGTGTTACACTTAGTTTATATGGAAGGAAAAACTGCAAGTGTGGAGCAGACTTCGTTAGTTGCCACTGCAAACTTCTTTCTGAATCTTCTCTTAGGTTTGGGGGAAGCTCTGAAAATCAAGGACTCAGGAAGAACTTACCTCCCTTGAACAAAGTTGGTAAATGAACAACAAAAGAGGAGGATGTGACATAATCTTCCTTTGCAGCTCAAAAGTAGTGCTGGCACAAAGTCGATCTGCACCACTCAACCTAGAAATCATCCTCAAAAGGATTCCTGTTTAACTAATTTTTTCTGTTTTCATACATTTTCCTTTTAAAAATTTATTTTGTGAGTGTCCAGTATTTGGGAGGTGCAATGCATTAATTTAGTTGTAATATTAGGAGGCATTCAACTAGCTGACACTTTAAATCTGGACATAGATATTATATCTACCAATACACTTATACTCATTTCTTATGTTTACAGGTGCCACCAGTAATCATAATACCATAATTTCCAGCATTACCACAATTACCAGAGTGTGGAAAGTAGGTACAAAAATTTTGATGTATAATTTTTATTTATTTACTTTATTTATACCCCACTTTTCTCCTGAGTGGGGACCCAAGGTGGCTTACCTAATTCTCCTCTCTTCCATTTTATCTCCGTAACAACCCTATGAGGTGTGTTAGGCTGAGAGTTTATGAATGGCACAATGTCACCCAGCAGGATTCTATGGCAGAGCAGGGATTCAAATCTGAGTATCCCAGATCCTACACGGTGCTGGCTGGTATAAGAAATAGCTATAATTAGTGATTAACACAGAAGTAGCTAATGGGATAGATCTAGAAAGATGGAACTTTACTTTCTCTTGCAGCTCACTGAGATCCCTGAAATGCGGCTAATTGGGGACAGAGGACCCTCAGTGTGGAAGCAACAATGCAGGATCTGTTGTGGGCAGGGGGAATCACCAAAAATCAAGCTCACCTTCTGCTAACAGAAAACAACCGTTGGATCCTTCAACCACGTAGCTCATATCTGTGGAGGGCAACTCAAAAACTATGCATTATAGAATCTAAGAAAACACTGAGTTCATGGTCATTACTTTTGGATAGCCTGAGCCTTTGTCCTCCTTCCTGCACATCACTTAAGGTTGATAACTAGTTAGATTGGCCCACTCTCTGTAGCCTATGGAAGCAACTTTCCCTTACATTTGTGATGGCCTTGGGCATTATTTGGACAGCTCTTCTCTATCTAAACCAGCACTCTTCTCTTTCTAAACCATTGTTTGGACAGCTCTTCTCTCTCTGAACCAGCACCTTCAGATGTCTGTGACAAACTGGGTTACAATGGAGTTTAGTTACTCTAGTTTTACAGCTAGGATTGAGTACACAGAATAAAATACACAATTTCTTTGTAGCCACCAGCACCTGCTTGTTCTTTCATTTACTCCAACAGAAATCGAAGATCAATGATTCTGAACCAGAGATCTATACCGTGTTTGTCTAATACTAACATTCTAGCTTTCAAATAATGATCTACACTACTGATTCAAATCCTACAGTACACTCACAACACAATTACACTCTGCTAATCTGATTAATTTAAATGAACTAAGAAGGGTCTAACTCTGCATAGGACTGCACTAGTAACTTAAATAAATGATCAGCAATAGATAAACTTAATTATTTATTCATGTAGAATGTTTCTATTCCACCTCTCCAGAGAATGGCTCAAAGGGGCTAAAAAAAACCAGCTTTAAAAAAAGATTCATAAAGCAGTCTTCAGGCTAGAAAAAGACCATAAAACAATAAACACTCTCGGTTAAGACTTCCTGGGCCGGATCTCCAGGAGAATGGCTGCATGCCACTAAGCTCCTACTGTGAAAGGGGGCTGGGGGATCAACAGACATCTGGATCATAATCTAATACCAAAACCTGAACCATGATCTCATACAAAAATCACTGAGGAGGGGGTCCTTGTTTACTGCTCTACTTAATCAGGGGACTCTGTCTGATTTTTGCATACCTTGGCAGGCAAAAAGAAGGCTACAAAGATATCTTATACAAGGGCTACCTAAAATAGCTGTCTATGATTATCCTCTGTGAAGAAAATATTGAAATTATCCTGGCCCTGCTTAAAGAAGTGTCTAAAAACATAAAACGCCTTAAAGAATGGCAGGCCTCTCTACAATCTGAAACAGGTGATTTAAATTCCTCAATCAGCCAGAACGGATACAGCTGAGCCCTGGATCGCAGGCCTGGAAGATAGGGCTGCTGAAACCAGCAGGGTTAGAATTGCGAGGCTGTGCCTAAGAAGCCAGAGGAAGCTTAGTGGGGAGGGAATTTGGGATTGCTGGCATCATATGCACCATGATGTCACTTCCAAGGAAACTCACAAGTGACATCACATCACTTTAGGACCTGCTGAAAACATTATGATTTTCCCCTAGAAGTGGTGATGTTGCTCGCAACACTAGCAGATTCCACCCCCCTAAATTTTCTCTTGTTGCCACTCAGGTAGTGGGTAACAATGATTTCCAGCGGAAGGTCTCCCACAGTAGCAGAAGACTTAGCAACCCTAACTGCTGCAAATTTCCTGCACCAGGTAGTTTGCCTAATAACCAAGTTTCTTGATATAGAAGAGACCTCCATTACAACTTCAGGCTTGTGGACCTGCCTGAACATAGAGCAGGAACCCCTAGTTGAGTCCCTGAGCGCTTTCCACTCCCCCACTTAGGACTGAGCTGTTTTAATTTAAATTTAGCATCTAGTGTATTTCAGAATATATATATGTAACCCCTCTCTTCCATCTCTTGAACCATTGCTGTCCCTCACCTCCCACCAATAGAAATGTTTTCAAAATGAGTAATATGGGCCGCCACTTAGAGTTGTTCTTTTTACTGCTAAATTGTAAGCTTTTATGGTTTTAAATGGTAATTTTAACGTAGATTCAAACTATATTGTTATTCACTCTGAGCCTGCTTGCAAGGAGAGCGGATTATAAGTTAAATAAAATAAATAAATAAATAAATATAACAACATTATAATATTTGATTTATATACCGCTCTTCAAGATAACTTAATGCCCACTCAGATTGGTTTACAAAGTATGTTATTGTCCTCACGATAATCACCAGTGATTATTATCCTCACAATAATCACCAGGCTGAGAGAGCTCTGAGTGAGCTATGACTGACCCAAGCTGGCTTCAAGTGGAGGAGTGGGGAATTAAACTCGGTTCTCCAGATTAGAGTCCTGCCACTCTTAACTACTCAGAATTGGGACCTGTAGTCAATGAACTGCAGCTAAAATAGAATGCAGAAGCAGGGATGCAAATATAAGCACCACAGTGGAGTTCTATTCTTAAAGCTACCAAACATACGTCTTTGGTTCTGAGATTTCAGGATATTTTTTTGTAAGTTTGAAACTTATTGGTACACAGACAAATTCCATAGATCTGGTCTCATGGACCACAATAATTGCTGTATATATGCTGCACCAGGAGGAACACTGTCTCTACTGGATCTTGCAGTGAAATAAAAAAATATTTAGTAGATGAGATGCGGGAATGAAATATAATGGTATTTCAGCTGAATATTTAGAGATCTATGAAACATAATATACAATTTATTCTATCTGTTTCGATGAAGTTCAACTTCCCCCCTCCTTTCCCCCTTGTTTATTCCTTGGTTCCCCCCCACCTTTCATTTCCTCCTCTCCATTTTTTCACTCTCCTCCATTTAAGGCTAGGGAAGAAGATGAGTTTATAGGAGGAAAAGGTTGTTTGACAGTAAATATTGTCTATTATATATTCAACAACAACAGTAAATGTTAAATTAAAAATGCTTCATTAAATTCTGAGGTAAGAATTAATGTTTTTGGCCTGCTATCTAACAGACAGTAAGGATACATATATACATGGGTAGATCCTCCCTCATCTCAAAGACACACATAAGGCTTTCATACTCCTTGCCGCCCACTCCAAACCTCCCTTCACACATTTCAGGCTTCCCAGGCAAGTAAAGGTTGGGAGTCCCCTGCCACACGCTACCTGTCTAGCTTCTATTTCAGCAGGCAGAGAGCCCTGACCCAAATCCTCCTCTACCAGAGGCACCACCAGACAGGCATCCAGTTCTCTATATGTATCTTCCCTCACCCAGTTACAGCCCAGGGCTACTGGGGAAAAGGGAACCCAGAAGTTACTTTCCCTCAATATATGCTGCCACTATTTAGTTTACTAGGCCCTTTCCATGTGACCAGAGCATTTGTATGTGTGTGTTTTATTTCCTTTCAGCTAACAACTTCAGGCTAGCCAGGGTTAAACTTTGGCAATATCTCCACTTTCACAATTTTGGTCACCAAATTTTTCAATACCCAGACCACTATATGTGACAAAGATTTGTGTCTTTCAGAATAGAATGTATATTCTCTTGAATCCCCTTTTTTTTGTTTCCAAACATCCACCAAACCCATATTATCAATCATGTCAAAACAAACCTTTGGTAATTTGCCCTGAGTATCTTTTACGTTTTTCTCAGAGCACCTATTTGTGGAGAAACTATACCATTCCAATCACTCATCAGCCAACAATTTTCATAGAACAAATTCACCAATTTTTCCCAAAGATATTTGTTGAACTTGTCCTTTTCCTCATTTGGTGCATAGATTCCCATCACCAAAATTTTGCCCCCATTTAATGTCACCACCATCCCCACAAATCTACCATGATTGTCAGATATTACAAGTTCTGGTTTCAATGCTAGTTTTAGATACAATACTACTCCATTTTTCTTTTTGTTATCTGAAGGGACAATCCAATGTGTTACTTTCCACTAAGATTAAGGTCTGTTTTAGTAGAATCTCCCCTGAGAAATGCTTTTGTAATTATTGTGAAGATCAAGTTGATCAATTGTCCATATCCATTTTAGTTGTCCCTGTTATATTTCACTCCATAATCAATATATTACTCTCTGGACTGACCGGATACAGAACATTTCAGAACAACAGAAATTAAAGATCTCACTGTCAGGTAAGATTAAAAACAGTGTACATGAGATTTTGCCATATTTATTTATGCAGTTATAAATCATTCATAAAATACTCTGATGTATGGCTTGCAGGTTGTTAAGTACCAGGGAAAGGAATAAAGTTTATTTACAATAAGAAACATAGGAGTGAATGGATTTTATCCTACCAAACATACTGGGACAGAACAAGAAAGGTTTCAAAATAAAATAACAGATTAACAACCAACTAACTTTCTGCTGCCTGTTTGAGCAACATCTCAAACCCTTCTCCCCTTCTCTCTCTCTCAAATCTTCTTTTTTCTCCAACAGACTTGCTAACTCTGATTGGCTCAGCTTTTTACCTGATCCCATTGGCTGTTTCTCAGGAGAGGCGGAACTGGAGCCTGTCCTGTCCATCATACCTTCATTAAAAGTAGGGGTAAAAATAAATGTTTTTGGCCTGGTACCTATCAGATAGTAAGGTAGTTGACAAAGGTGGGGTCAATCCAGCTGCAGAAGACACTTACTATAAAAGAATTTTAAAAGCCTCCTAGTCGGGGGCTGACAGGAGAGGAGTCAGGCAACTCATTGCTTGGGGGGAGGGAGTAGAACCAGTTTCATTATTACTGAATACATACAAAACACTGGGCAGGAAGGAGGGATCACTGAGGGAATGCCAAATGAAATTTTAAAAAGGCTTCACCTGTTGGTGGAAGATGGCAACAGAAGGGGACAGAGAAATCTCCCTGGGGAGAGAGTTCCAGAGTTTTGGTGCCACAACCAAGGCCCTCTCCCAGATGGCTATCCACCTAATCTCAGAAGGTGAGGGGCCTCTGAAGACATTGTAGATGTTGGGTAGGTTCATAAAAAAACATGCAGTCCTTCAGGGATGTTTTTCCAAAACTATTTAGACTTTAAAGGTCAGCACCAACTGTGACCCAAAAGATGTTATGGCCCCCCAAAGAAGGTGCCTTTATCCACCTCCAATTTCCATTATTCCCTATGAGGGAAACTAGGAGGCTTTCTAGGTGGAAGGAGGTGGCATTTGCAAGCAAAATGGACCTGGACCTGGCAGGACCTGCTGCAACACTCACTCCAAATTTCCAAATTCTTTTAGTTACTTTATTATATTTGGTGGAAGATCTTAAAAACATTTGTGCTTCTTTCTCTTCAATCTTTAGTAGTTCTTTTCTATGTTAAAATAACGTATCCTTCGATTTTTATGGGTAAAAATAACTATTATATTTCAAAGTAACTTGTTTCGACTTGCGTACTTTGAATTGATTCTAAAAATTTGCTCAATTTCACCTTGCACTTTTAAATAATCTTGCATTAGCTTTTGAAATCCATTCTCTAAATTCAAGTCTCCCGAAGTTTCTGGGATTCCACAGAATCTTAGGTTGTTGCTCCTCAGTTTTGTTTCTAAGATTTCTATTCTCTGGTCTGCTTCTGTCAAGGAGCTTGCTTGTAATTCTTGTACTATTTCAATTTTTCTTATGTCCCTCTGAATTTCTTCTGCTGCGTCTTAATTTCTTGGATATCTTGTTTAATCTCTTATTCCAAGAGGAGAGGAAAAATAAAAAAGGACAGGGAGTACAAATTTCATGAGTAACATAAGAAAAAAGAGAAACAGCGTCGTAACTTTTAATCCTTCATGGCATAATATGTTTCAATTAATAGCAACTGCCTCTCTGAGACTTGGGGGAGGGGGCTGATCTTGAGTGCTGCAGGTGTGGCCCTCACAGGGTCCCGCCACCTTTTCTGGTCTCTCTTTCCAAGGAGGGGTGTATATTTCTTAGAGTGGTGGTGGGGAGTTTGCAAGCGAGCAGAGTTTCCTGCCAGCCTGGCCCTTGTTGAAATGGGGGTTGGGCAAGTGGGTGGGCACCCTGTCTGTACCTTCAGTGTCCCCCCATCATGGGGCATGGCTCCTCTCAGGGCAGGCGCCTCTGTTGGGATGCAGGAAGCCCAATTGCAGGGATCTACTTGCCCTGTGCACCTGTTCTCTTTGGAGCAGGGGAATGGCATTGGCAGCTGCTGATGGGGAAACATGGCCCAGCCCACGGACATCTTTCTCTGCCACTCACAGCACTTGCATCTGTTGCCGCCCTGCAATTGGTGGATTCTGCTAACATTATCCGGCAACTATGGAGTATTCTCCACCAGCCGCATCTTGCCAGGCTCAGCCCGCCAGTGTGGCTCTCCTGCAAAAGTCCTTAGGGAGTGAACAAGGAGCCCTATAGTTACACTAGTGTATGGTCACTGGCGCTGACATGGGCCTGAGGATTGGGCTGTAAATTTACTAAATATGAAGCATTAAGGAAGAATTGGTATAAAATGTTTTTAGATGGCACATTACTCTCAAAGATATTGCAAAAACCAATAAAGAGTAAAATAGAAAATGTTGGAAAAGTCAGAATATGGATGCAACATTTTATCACTTGTGGTGGACTTGTAAAGAAGCAAGAAAATACTGGATAGGATAGAAATACATGAAGAAATGCCAAAGATATGAAAATGTAAATTTGTGATGAATCCCAAAAACATGTTGTTAAATATTATACCAAGCAATATTACAAAAATGCATAGTGAATTATTTAAGTACATGGTGATGGCAGCGAGAGTAATATTTGCAACAAAATGGAAGGCAGAAAGATGTCCAGATTTGAAGGAATGGAAGAACAAATTGTATGAATATGCGACGATGGCAAAACTAACATCTTATATACATAATAGACCAATCTCAGAATTTCAAGGAAAAAATGGAAAGCGTTTTTAACTATTTAGTTAGAAATCAAGAATAAGAATAAATTTAATCTTAAATTAGAATAGAAAGCAAAGAGATTGCAATATATGTTTGTAACAAAACCACTATTAGATAGGAAGATAGACGGTAAAGATAAGAATAGAGATATTTAAATAGAAGTGAAAATTCATAATATATAAGGCAAGTTCTATATAGATATGTGAACCATATGATTTTAATGGTTTTAGTTTGTTTATATGTTTATGTTTAGTTTATGTTTTAGAGGGGTTTTTTTGTTGCGTATGATTCCCAATGATGGTATTAATGTTTTATGTAGATTAATGCAGTAGTAGATGATAGTAGATGTATAATTTAGGTGACTGCATTATATTTTTGAAATTAACTAAAATAAAAATTTAATTAAAAAAAATTATGCATGGGGGCCCCATATCGCAGAGTGGTAAGCTGCAGTATTACAGCCCAACCTCTGCTCATGACCTCAGTTCAATCCTGGCGGCTCAAGTTTGACTCAGCCTTCCATCCTTCTGAGGTCGGTAAAATGAGTACCCTGTTTCCTGGGGGTAAAGTGTAGATGACTGGAGAAGGCAATGGCAAACCACCCAGTAACAAAAGTCTGCCAAGAAAATGTCGTGATGTGACGTCCCCCCATGAGTCAGTAATGACTTGGTGCTTGCACAGGGGACCACCTTTACCTTTTTTATGCATGGGGGAAAGCACCAACTAGAAAACGGCTTTAAAAAATAGTTGAAGAAAAAGTGCTCCCAGAAAACATGGGGGAAAGCCACAGAAAACCCAGATCCACTTCTGATGGCACAAAATAGGGTCAGAGGTTTGCAAATAGATTGATGCAGTTTAGGGAATGAACTGGCAAAATTAACTGGTATGGAAAGAGTTTTTGACCTGCCAATAGTCCTTTATAATCTCTAGGCTAATAAGAGCAACATACGAAATAAATTCTGCATACTACTCAATGACGTGCAGAAGCATACTGCTAGGAGTCAACTATTATTCCAGCATCATCAGGAACTTCTATGTAAATGAAATGTAACATGTTAACTGACAAACTCTGGAAGGGCTTGGTCTCAATACAACGTGGCGATTACCTCCTCAATGAGAATAGATCTCTTCAAATTACTCACTGAACGAACAATATAGGCTTACTGTAGCTGCTGCCCAGTCTGTTTTCCCCCCCTGCTCCATGCCAAAGCTTAGGCCAGTTTTGCCTTCAGAAGCAATGCAACATATTTATTTAAGGAGGTATTTAGGCATAAGGAATGAATATTGATATGGAGTCATTTTTCTGTTTGTAAGTCTTCAGGCTCTATGATGTATGCATTTTAGCAGATGTAATTTTTAAATTGTTGTTTCCCATGCTAAGTGTTAAGGAAGAAGAGAAGTCAAAATAAATGAAAAAAATGAATTAAAATATATTTTTGACTTTGCTGATGTACCCTATCCTAGTTCATATATAACATTTGTAATTAACACGTCCAAGAAACAAAACAGTTAGAAGATATAGAAAACTATATTATAAAATATTAATTATTAAGCAGGAAATCCATCAGCTATTCAAGGATTTTTTAAAAAAAGTATTAAAAATAAAATGATAATCTAGAGAAGGTATCACACTTCTAATGTACCAGCCCTCCTTTTATTAACTTGTTTGGTAGAGCACCATCTTGTGGACAATTAATCAACAGCTAGCTTGTAAAGAACATGTAATATGCCATTAACTAATTATCACTATGCAGGTGGTGTTAAACAAAAATATTCAAAAACCACATTGTATATTATAATCAAGACTAAACTAGCAGCCATACAAAGAAGAGTCCATTTCCAGAGTGCCATTTCCAAACCAGGTACTCTCATCCTTATCTGGGATAGGGTGGGGCATGATATCTTTTGGGCCCATGCTGTTAAGACCTGCTGGAGACCAATGCAACAATCTAAGTTGTTTGTCTCCACTGTTTTTTTAAAAAAAATCTTAGTATATTGCATCAGGCCAGCCACAGCATACCCTGATCTGTATCCAAAACCTTCATACCTTTTATGCACACCTATTTATTTATTATTTCATATTTATATCCTGCCCTCCCCGCAAGCGGGCTCAGGGCGGAAAATAATATCAGCAATTCGTCTTGCAAATACTCATACCTAGCAATGGGACCACTGATCACTGAGTTTTTTTCCAAGTAATGTTGAGGCTTTCTAATGGCTGCACAGAAATTATGAATATGTTTAAAAATCTAGACTGTCACAAGATTTAACTTCCAGTGAAATAGTTTGTACAATTGTGAATTGTTGCTTGATGTGGAACTTTGTGGGTATTCATAATGGCTTTTCTTTACTAACTAGTGGGTTCCTGTTAGGTTTGGAATTTTCCTATATGAATAATTTGTCTTTACATGCGACGCTGGATGTTATTGCAAGTTTTTTTATATTCTTGCTGTTACAAATTAGTTGTTTTTCCTTTTCAGAGATATGTTTTAAAAGTAGTTCGTCAATGCAAATAGTGATGTTAGACTGCAATCCTATTCACACTTATTTGGTAGTAGGTCAATTAATTTAGTGGGATTTTCATATGATCAGGAGGTAAGTGAAAATTCAGATAAAAAAGCACAGATCAAGCAATGGAGGTATAGATCTATGGAGGAAAGGAACTGAAAAGCCAGAAAATGACTGAGAGTACACATTGATGGAATCAATTTTAAAAAGACAAAAAGTCTTGATCTATTGAGTCATGAAGTCTGTTGCCACCTAGTCATATTCATGACACAAAAAAATCAATAGTAGCACAATTGATCAACTACACTAATTCTCAAGTAAGCATTCATAAAAGTGTAGCCCTTGCCCACAATCCAAGAGTTAGCCATACTTAAGGCCATAGGAATACTTAACCTTGTCCTAGATTTATAGCTTTTCCCTTACAAACATGGCTCTTGGAACCTGGCAGTAGTAAAAATGGTGGGGGGGGGCAGAGAAGTGGGTAGGAAAGCATTAAGCACTGTTAACCTGTTACTGTTCTGTTCCAAAGCACTCCCCTGAAGCACTTGCATGTAACATGTTAATTTGGCCTTAAGTTACTAGGTTTCATCAGTTTTCTGAGAAACTAGCCTATTCTGGAAAGAAGAAACATGTTTAAAGAAACATGTTATAAAAAGTGAGCACCTGTGAAGAGTAGACGTTGCCAGTTTGTAAAAAGAATTTTATTTATAAAGCACCTCAAAATTTAGGTACTATGCAACAGATCTGTTAAAAAGAAAAAAAACTGCCTGCAGGCAAGTATTATAAAAAAAATTATAAGGAGAAAAAGTACAATTGGATGTATTTTGTGGTAGTTGGTCAATGGATCATGGTGCACTCATGTTTTGTTGTGTAAAATTTTACATATTTGTGGGGTAGGGAAGACACTGGTTCTCTTGATATGGATTTGCGCTTACTACCGCTATTTCCTTTACCAGATGGCAACATCTGGTACACCGTGCTACTAAGGAGCCATGCAATACTTTCCAGGTTTAGGTATATACTATCCAGAGTTGTTTGCAGGACCATCACTTCCCCCATTTCAGAAGCCAGGCTTCCATATTTTAGCCTTTTCCCATCCCCTTTTCTTTGCAGCTTGATTCTATGCAGCATAGATACTTACTTCGGTCGTGATTTTTCCCTAAGGTCCATTGAAACAAACTCAGCATAGGACCAAGGTTAGGGCTGTGGTTGCAATCCTAAAAATGCTTCCCTGGGAAAAAGCCCCATTAAATAACATAAGATTTACATCTCAGCAGAACTGCTGAAAGTTGCTCCTTAAGACCATAGCAACAGAATTTGGTCCAATGAGACACACTTCTTTTATATCGGAGACCAAAGGGCCATGCCACGAACAGTAGAGGTTGGGGAGGGGGATAGTTGGGACCATGAGACTGGCAAAGTTTACTTGAGTGGAGGACTGTATCACCAGGGGTTTCTATCAAACGCTTTGTTCTAACCTAGGGATTGTACCGAAGTCCTACAGTAAATCGATTACTTTAGAAGGAGCAATGCACTAGAGGAACAGTTATATTAGTTTGAGTGGTGTTTCCAAAGGAAAAAAGGCACAAAAACCCATCGTTAGTAGCTGATAAACTTTTAAAAAACTGAAATGATGCGCCCTTTCCTAACTGTTGAGCTACTGTGAGGAAAGGAACGAAACATCCCTCCCCTCGGTTCGTGCTCTCCCTTAACGACAAGCGTCGCCAGCCAGCCACTTTCTTCGCGCGCGACGTCGAGCAGCCACGCTCCCTCCCCCCGTTTTCCAAGGAATTCGGTGGCTTCTCGCTTCTTCGGCTCGGAGGGCCGTTAGAGCCACCGCCTTTGGCGGGGTGGGACGAAGCTGTGCACCAGTTGAAATGCTGAGGGCTGAAACCCTCATGGCTATGTTGCTGGTGTTGGTGCCGGTCACGGGGTTCCCCATACTGAGCCGTCTACTTGTCTTGTGGGAACTGTGGCCTGGTGAGGACAGGCTCATTGCTGGCGGCGGGGTTGTGGGAAGTGCTAAGGCAACTTCCTCTTCGCTTTTTTCTATCTTTGATATTTGAAAGGGAAAGCGGCCAAGTACTGTGGTGTGGATTTGAGAGGGACCCCAGACTGGAGCTTTAGGGAGGCTCGCCTCCGCTGCAGCTGTTAAATTGGGGAGGGGGGAACCTTCCGCTTCAAGCTTCTCTTTCAGTTTAATATGTGCTGCCAATCCCAAACTTAAAAAAAAACCTTTAAGATGCCTCTTGCAGCCGATACAACTGCTTTGAAACCAGAGGGAATCTTTCCATTTTGGACTCTGTAAGAATTCTGTTAGTTTAGGTTTTTGCTGACTTTATCCTAATGGAGAGGAAAGAAAACTGCCTTCCCAGGGTGGAAACAGGGCTAATGGTGAATGGGGGATAGCAGGAACACTAACTCAAAGGGGTTCTTACATTTAGTTACTTGCTGCAGTTTAGCAGGGGGTGGGGTGCATTTGGTAAGTTTTACTATTTTTATGTGTCTCATATCTTTTAAACTTTTTATTATGGCTACAGGCTGCAAAATCTGAAAGTGACCCACACTTCTCTACCCCTCTGGGGGCCTGAGTAAAATTAACATGTGGTTCCTGATCTATTAATAGCAAAATATCAATGATAACTCTGACACAAAAAAGGGAATCTTAATTAAGCTGAAGTGCATTTAGCTTTTCTAGCTATTTATTGTCAGATCTGGGCGGTAAACAGGTTAATATTTTCAAGATTCTTGTTGGTTGCTCTCCTTGATTTGAGTATGTATTTATGTTTGTTGTGGTGGCTGATTAGAGGTGTAGTTTATTGTGATTTTCCTTTAAGAGTTTGAAAGGCAGCTTCTTGAATTTAAAAGCTAACCAAGAGCTTTTAAGCTTCTAGAGTGTACTTAACCAGCCTGCACTCACCTTTCACTTTTAGGAAACAGGAAAGACAAAGATAGCTTTAACTACATAAAAATGCACAAGCACCTCTACTTCTCTAGTATTATACAATAAATCTTTAACCTTCCTTTAGAATTTACCCACAGTAATGGGAAACTCACCAGCACTCTCAAAGCTGCAGATCTGGCAGGGATGCAGATGAAAACAAAGTGTATTATATGAAAGCAAAGCTGAGGAGTATCAGATGGCAGTGTTGCTCTGTTGTAGTATGTATCAGGGGAAACCACAGTTAAATTGGAATAGAGCTATGCTTTCTGAAGTACTAAACAGTTAATAGATGAGAATTGGGAATAGTGTAAATGAAATATTGATTTTGTGCTTATGTTTAGAGAAAAATTAGTGAAGAGATCAATTCCCTAAGCAATTGATAGGGGCAAAATATAGGAGTTGTTTACATTTAATTTATGATGATTATTTTCTTTTTGTAGACAATATTTTTATTTTTATTTATGTACTACTTTTGTCCCCAATGGGAACCAAAGCAGCTTACAGTGCAAAAACAAACCAGAAACAGGAGCAGAGGAAGGATTTTGAATGAAGAATACGTCAATCAAACTCTGTCTACCAAATCTTTTTATTTGCTCTTGGCTAGGTGCTAAACTACACATTATATGTACCACCGGATCACCATGGAGACTTGCAGCCATACGGCAGCTGTGAGTTCACTGTGGTAACTCAATTTGGAAATGATATAGCAAGGGTGAACAGCTTTTTGGGCCCAGTTCTCCCCCTCCACAATGAAACAACCTGTGAAGATCTTGGTATGCCAGCTAGCAAAATGGGGGAGGGGAAGATGATGGCTGTACATGGCCAGATATGTTTGGAGCAAGCCAACACCTGTTGCAGTGCCAGCATTTCAGGGATTTGCCTTGGATTGGGTGGCGGCTTGCAGGTTTGAAAGGCAATAATAGGCATAAGCCATGCCTGTTGCGTTCTCCCACACCAGTGGCCCCAGCCTTGCTGCCAGTGTCTTTTTGCTTGAGAGGAGATCTAGCCCTTGGTGCCAAGCAGAATGATCTGGTATGCCACTGTCAGCACATGTATCCAGGAGTTGCCTACTCTTGGCCTACAATGTTGCTGTTAGTATTATTTTTTTATGAAAGTGATACTTCCATTGCTATGTGGAATGACTGAAAAAGGGAAGCCCTTTTCCTTGCATGGTGTATAAGTGGCATATTGCTAATGAAAATGTGCCTGTGTGCAGAGCTAGGGTGTAACAAAAACATAGATGCTTAAGTGGCTTTTATGATTATAATAATCCCATGGAGCTGGGTGACCTAAAGAGGGCTGGATGACATCTAGAAAAAGCGCTGACAGGAAACTCATACTATATCTGATTGGAGGGCTGTAGAGTAAGGAAGAGGTTTCAAAGAGATGTATTGGTAAAGGGATAAGAACCGTAGATTATACTACTACATACTGTCTGCTGCTGTATGGTCCTACTAGGTTGTTCCTAGTTTCTCTGTTGTTTAATATGCCAGGATTACAATTGCTTATTCTCCATTTCAGCATTGTTTTATATCTGTATTGGATTTCTACTTGTTTTCAAATGTCTATAAATTTGCATTTCCCCATACCCTATCCCATAGTTTATTGGATTTCCCATCTGTTGATCATATTGACTTACACAGCGTAATCTGCCTTGAAGTCTCAGTGAGAAAGGTGGACTATAAATTATGTAAATAAAAAATATATTTGTACAAGTGCAATGTAGATGGTTGTAAATCTCAGTTCATCTTCGTTCTTCTGTGCCTCCACACATGGGACTGCGCAGGCGCAGGCCAGCCGCCGGAGAATTTTCTAGAGCTTCCATGGCTCCGAAGGGGCCGTTTGTCGCGCGCCTCAGCGACCGTTTTCCCGCCCAAACGGTCACGTGATCCTCCAGCGACCAACGGCCCCTTCCCTCAGTTCTCTTCTTGCCGCCGCTTGGAGAGAACGTGAGCTTCGTTGCTCTGTGCTTTTTTGTGCTTCGTGCTTTATTCTGACTGATTGCTTGGCTTTTGACTTCGGACTTCGTGACCTCGACTATTCTTCGGATCTCGTTTTGGACATTGTTGTGGACTCGGTAATTTGACTCGGACTGTTTTTGACCTTCCTTTCGCGTGCCCCTGAAGATGGCCTCAAAGGCTCTCTTCAAGCATTGCCTCCAATGCCACACGAAAATGGCCAAAACCGATGGCCATGAACTGTGCCTGTTCTGTTTGGGAGAGACCCATAATGTGACGGCCTGTAAAATTTGCCAGGGCTTCACCAGCAAGGCCCGGCAGGAGCGCAAGGCCCGATTGAATTCCTCCCTGTGGCAGAAGGTCATGTCCGGAGGCGCTCCGTTGCCCTCCTCCAAGGCCGGCCCAAGCCCCTCTGCCGAACGGCATTCCAGAGCTGGCTCAGTGGCCTCCGCGAGGTCGGGGTCGAAACCGCGTCCCCCGAGTACCTCGGCGTCGAGAGCGGCCTCTCCAGCGCAGGGACCGGTGCGGCCGCCCCGTAGCGCTTCATCTACCAGGTCGGATCCGAGACCAGCTTCGGAACCGAGGATCCTGGTACCGAGTCCCCGGTCGGAACCGACGGCCGGATCGGTTCCGACGAAGCCTAAGAGGTCGAAGCCGAGGTCCCCTTCGAAGGCGAGGAGCGCGTCGGTTCCGAGTTCTTCTTCGGAACCACCGAAGAAGAAGAAAAAGACCAAGCACCATCGGTCGCCGCGTCCCGCTCCTCAGGAGGAGGTCATCGTGCTTCCTCACACGCCTTCCCCTCATCTGGGCTCCCCGGAGCCAGAGGACATCTCCGTGCAGGTGCCGGATCCGATGGCCTTCGAGACGGTGCCCGCGGAATTCTCGTCGGGGCCGGAGCCGAGCCCGCACCGTCGGAGCCGACCATCGCTTGCCCTTCGGTCGCCGAGGCTGGAACCGAGCCCATCTCCTCGTCGGAGCCGTCCGTCGCCTGTCCGTCCGTCTCCACCTCTGGTCGGTCGTGAGCGGCATGGTTCCGGGGACAGTGTCCGATCAGTCCGGTCCACTGCGTCCCGGCATCGGCAGGCTTCCTACCTCCCCTCGCCATACCGTTGCCAATGGGAGGGGGCACCTGCGGGCTTCTCCATGTCGGAACCGAGGCCTTCGACGTCGAGGTCGGCGTGGGCTCCCCCTCCGCTCCAGGTTCCGGAATCCCAGCTCGGTTCCGATGAGGAGGATGTCGAGAGCTTTGGCGGCTACCAGTCGGAGTCCTGGTCCGAACCATCGCCGGCTGAGGAGCTAGTGCCATCTGCGGACTCGCCATTCGAGGACCTCCGCATCTACGCCGATCAGATGGCAAGGATGGCCAAGGCTCTCGAGATGGACATCTCTTCGGCACTTCCCCAGACCAAGGACAAGCTCCTCAAACGTATCTATGGAGATAATCCGGCGTACGTAGGCTTCCCCATGCTCGAGGGTATTGAGGAGATTGTGGAGAAGGTGTGGCAGGTGCCCTGTGATCAACCTCCAACGTCCAAGCGCATCGAGCAGCTTTACAAGATCAAGCAGGGCACCTGGCCGGCGTTGGTGAAACACCCTCCACCTTCCTCCTTGGTCACAGAGGAGTTCAACCCCCGACGATCGGGTCACTCCTCGGTGCCTGCCGATAAAGAGGGCAAGAAGCTTGATGCCATGGGCAGGCGCCAATACATCGTCGCTTCGCTGGGTCTGAGGATTGCCAACTACCAGACCATCATGGCAGGGTACCAGCTGTACCTCTGGGAGAAGTTGGCATCCTATACCCGGGACCTCCCTCCTGAGCAGAAGGCTGTGGTGTCCCTGCTACAGACGGAGGCTGTGAGGCTGTCTAAGCAGCAGATGAACGCTGGGAGCCACGCTGCTGACACTGCTGCTAGAGGGATGGCGTCGGCGGTGGTCCTCAGGCGCCACTCCTGGTTGCGGTCTACGGCCCTGTCCCAGGAGGTGCGTTCCAGGGTGGAGAGCATGCCCTTTGAAGGGGACTCGCTGTTCTCCAAATCGACCGACGAGACCCTGAAAAAGAAAAAAGAGGACAGGCAGACGGCGCGGTCCTTGGGTCTGGCTCCAGCGGACAAGCCCTCCTCCAGGTCACGGTACGCTCCCCGGTCCGGCCCTTACCACTACCAGGGCAGATACCAACAGCAGCGGCCGGGCTATCATCAGTATCCTGCCTACCAGCAGCGGCCCTACCCTCCCGCACAACAGCAGAGGAGGCGTCGGCCCTTCAAACCTCGTCAGGCACAGCAACCGGCCCTGCAGAAAGAACAGCAGGGCGCCGGGAGGCAGTACTGACAGGTCACGCCAGCCGTATCCCTGAACTTTTCGGACAGACTTAGTCCACTCCTCTCTGAGTGGGAGTCAATAACATCTGACTCATGGGTCTTAACTATTGTTGAACTGGGGTACGGGCTGGAGTTTGTTGAGCTGCCTAGATGCAGTTCACCCCTGACAGCTGTCAATAACACTATGGCCGAGCTGGATGCGGAGATCGTGTCGCTCTTGGCCAAGGGTGCTGTGGAAGAATTGCCCTATGACGACTCTGTAAGGGGTTTCTTCTCTAGGTTCTTCCTGGTCCCTAAGAAGGATGGGGGCTTACGTCCCATCTTAGATCTGAGGGGCCTTAATGCCTTCCTCAAGGTGACCAAATTCAAAATGGTAACGTTGGCGGCTGTGATCGCCTTGCTGAAACAGGGGGATTGGTTTGCGGTTCTTGACTTAAAAGACGCATACTTTCACGTGGGCATACGGAAGGAGCACAGGAAATACCTGAGCTTTGTTTACCGGCAAAGGGTTTTCCGGTATAAGGTGCTCCCCTTTGGCCTGTCCACTGCCCCACGAGTGTTCACTAAATGTGTGGCCCCTGTGGTTTCCTTCCTACGGGAAGAAGGTTGTACTATCTTTCCGTACCTCGATGACTGGCTCATCGTGGCTGACTCAGAGTCTAGGCTGGTGCAGGACATTAGCTTGGTACTTAGCACGTGCCAACGCCTAGGGCTCCTGGTGAACTTGGAGAAATCCAAACTGGTGCCCAACTGCAAGGTGTCCTACATTGGTGCACTTTTGGACTCTGTGGAGGGTAAGGCCCTGCTCCCCTTGGAGAGGGCTCGGTCCCTAAGGGGTCTAGTGTCCATGTTTAAAAGGAACCGGTTCCAGTCTGTGCGCGCTATCCAGTGCTTACTAGGGCATATGGCAGCGGCCACCTCTGTGGTGCCTTTCGCTAGGCTGCGTATGCGCCCTCTCCAGAACTGGTTTGTGCGGAGGTACGATGCTCTACTGCACCCTCCGTCCCTCAAATTCTCTATCCCGAGGGTCATCCTCTCCTCCTTGGACTGGTGGCTGTCTGATGACAACTTGTTTAGAGGGACCCCTTTTGGGTATCAACACCATGACATCACGGTTACCACTGATGCCTCTCTGATGGGATGGGGTGCTTACTGTGGTGATGTGGCTGTGCAAGATGTCTGGTCTGACAGGGAAAAGACCCTCCATATCAATGTGCTTGAACTAAGGGCCATTCGTTTCGCACTTGTGTCTCTTACAGCACTGCTGAGAAATCGTCATGTCTTGGTGCAGACGGACAACACGACTGCCATGTACTACGTGAATCAGCAGGGGGGCACAGTGTCCATGGCCCTGTGCCGGGAAGCCACACTCACTTGGCAGTGGGCTATCAAGAACGGCGTGTCGCTCCGTGCTATACACGTGGCTGGGTCAGACAATGCCCGGGCAGATGCCCTCAGCAGGGTCCCTTTACTGGAACACGAGTGGGAACTGAACGTAGAGTGCGTTGGGCCGATCTTCCAGATGTGGGGTCATCCAGTGATAGATGTGTTCGCCACTGCGGCGACCACCAAGGCCCACACGTTCTGTTCCAGGGCAGGGAGCGACCCCCTCTCTATTGGGGATGCCTTCCAGTTTACGTGGACACAGGGCTTGCACTACATGTTTCCTCCGTTCCCCTTGATTCCCAGGGTCCTGTGCAAGATAGAGGAGGACGGGACGGACTGCATCCTAGTGGCCCCCTTCTGGCCACGGCAGGTTTGGTTCCCGAAGCTCCTGCGGATGTCCAAACGGACGTATGTGAGTCTGCCTCCTCGGCAAGACCTTCTCCTAAACGGGAGCCTAGTCCACCACGATCCCAAGCAGCTGCACCTAACGGCTTGGCGGATCGTTCCTCCCCGATAGGCTTTACTGACGAGGTACAGAGGGTCCTCCTGAATGCTCGTCGGCCATCCACTAGGCGCGCTTATGCGGCCAAGTGGCGCAGGTTTGAGCTCTGGGCACTTGCCAGAGGGGTGGTGCCTGACAGCAGTCCCTTGGGGGTTGTATTCGAGTATTTGTGCCACTTGCGTGGTATGGGCTTGAAGGTTTCCTCCCTCAAGGTCCACCTGGCAGCGATATCAGCTGCTCACACCCGAATTGAGGGTGCTACGGTGTTTTCTCACCCACAATCCCGCCAGTTCCTTAAGGGCATGTACAATCTTTACCCACCTGTGTCTGCGCCAGTGCCTCGGTGGTCACTGTCCTTGGTGCTCTCACATCTCATGTTGCCTCCATTTGAACCTATGGCTACATGCCCCTTGGATATGCTATCCTACAAGGTAGCATTCTTGGTGGCCGTCACGTCGGCCAGAAGGGTCAGTGAACTGTCTGCACTGCGGTCTGACCCTCCCTTTCTTGTGTTTCATCCCAACAAGGTGGTCCTGCGTCCCTGCCTTGAGTTCCTGCCCAAGGTGGTGTCCGCCTTCCACCTCTCGCAGGATATCTCACTGCCTGCATTCTTTCCTCAACCCTCCTCTAAGGGGGAAAAGGCCCTCCATACCCTAGACTTGAAGAGGGCCCTAGCCTATTACCTGGATAGGACGAAGGGGTTCCGCTCCAGTCCTCACCTGTTTGTATGTTTTGGGGCCAAGGACAAGGGTAACAGGGCTTCCTCACAGACCCTGTCTAGGTGGATTGTGACGGCCATTAGCAAGGCCTATTCCCTGGCAGGGGTGGCTTGCCCGCTTCATGTCAGAGCCCACTCCACGCGGTCCCAAGCATCCTCTTCGGCACTCCTCAGGGGGGTGCCCCTGGTTAACATTTGTAAAGCAGCCACATGGTCCTCTGCAGACACCTTTGTCAGGCATTACGCCGTTGATGTCAATGCGGAGCAGGATGTATCTGTGGCCAAGGCTGTCTTACACTCCCTCTTTTCCTGAGGGAGTTTTGGTATGACTTTCTTGACGTACCTGTTGGGTACCCTTGAGTGAAAGTGTGTATATATGTACCTGGGGGTGTGTATATATGTAAATATTGAGTATTTATGTGTCCTTACACAGTATTTTTACATAGATGTATATATGCATATCTATTTATTGTTGATCTTGTTTGCTTAATAAAATTGTGTTGGACTTCACCCCCGCCTTCCTTATTGTGTGAAGCTTGGTACACTCCCATGTGTGGAGGCACAGAAGAACGAAGATGAAAACAGGGTTAACATACCTGTAACTTATGTTCATCGAGTTCTTCTGTGCTGACACACAACCCTCCCTCCTACCCCGCTGTGAACTCCAATGCACAATACTGTGTTGGCTGTAACGGAAATTGGTGTTTTTAAGGTGTTATGGCTGAAGTGTGTTGGTCAAGCGGCGGCAAGGGAGAACTGAGGGAAGGGGCCGTTGGTCGCTGGAGGATCACGTGACCGTTTGGGCGGGAAAACGGTCGCTGAGGCGCGCGACAAACGGCCCCTTCGGAGCCATGGAAGCTCTAGAAAATTCTCCGGCGGCTGGCCTGCGCCTGCGCAGTCCCATGTGTGTCAGCACAGAAGAACTCGATGAACATAAGTTACAGGTATGTTAACCCTGTTAAATCCTTTCTTTTAAGTTGGGGGGGGGGCTTTACTCTGAAAGGATTGGTCAACCCAAACGTAATGATTGTTGTGCTAGTAAAACTCAGCTTATTATTAGGTTGAGGGTTTTATAATCAGTATTCAGAAGAAATTAAAGCATTTTAATACCCGTTTTAAAATCAGTTATATTGTTTGCTTTATTGCAGAGCATGTTGTTAAATATCAACAGATATCAGTAGCAGACATGAAAAATGGTTTGTATAAAACACCTCTGCATGTGATCTTAGACGAGTCAACATTGAAAAAGTTCAGCAGCAATTACAAAAACTTCGGCAGAAACTTAGAAACACCTTGGAAAAATACTGAGAGGAACCATCAACAAAAAAACACGCTAAAAGATGTACTCTTATATCAAAGAAATCTATGTCTAATTATCGGTGAAAGCACAACAGTACAAGTTTTAGGAATGCATCTAAGACCAAGTGAACTAATTTTGAGAGGAAAAAATAAGTTAACAAACATAGCCAAGAATAGTCTAAAGAATGGAAAACTTGATGTTTATGAAGTGAAAAAGACTGTATTTCGTGTTAAAAAGAAATCAGAAAATGAAAACATGGAACAATTAAAATTAATATATTTTGGAAATGGTCACAAATACTCAGAAACTGGGTTACCATTGGCTATCACACTTCCAACAAAAACAATGTTAAAAGCTGAAGAAGCACATTTAAAAATATATCAGGAAGATTTGGAAAATATTTTGGTGTTAATGTTAGTAACACAACAGCAATCAAGAGGAAGAAAACGTACTGTAATTAGGATGCTGCAAAAGAAAAAATGTAAGAACAGCGATGGGAAAATATTAGCTTCTGGCAAAGAGAGAGAATTTTTTAGAGAGAACGCAAATGCTTACAGTAAAGATCAGTTCAGAGTGTTTATAGATGTAAAGCAAATATTAAATGACAAAAGGAAAGGCCAACATAAAGAATTTACAAAATATGGTCAGTTGTCTGTAAATTTTCAGCAGAAATCAAATGTTCTTGTCAGAGAAAAGATGAAGGTGAAAAAATGGAAAACAGCTAAACAATGGGTCGAAAATCAGAAATTTCCACTTATACATGCATATCAAAGAGATAATTACAATAAACAGAAAATATTATTGGCACATCAAACTATATTGTGTCACATTAAAAAATCCCAGCACTTTACATTCAAAACTTCAAGAAATAAAAAATGGAGTAAAAAATGGTCCATGGTATTCAGGGTTAAAAGAAAAAGTAAAACTAGAGAGACTGAAATGGAAATTTCATCAAAATTTTACTATATACAACCATCAGTTATAAAACATAACTTTCTAGCCATTACAACTGATAAGAGGATAAGGGGTGAAATATTTAGTGAGGAAATGAACCAAACAAAGTCATCTGTCTACATGATAGAAATGTTGAAATGCCTGATGCAACTCTTTCAGAAGGTAAACAAATATTTTAGCGTTGCTCAGAAGGGGTTTAGAAATTCAGCTCCAAAAGCACTTCTGGAAAGAAAGCATTTTGGTACAGAAAATTTACAAAGTATGTTACATCTTCATAAACACATTTTTCAAGATCCATCAGTTGAAAGAACAAAACGATCAACAAAAGGAGAAAATGCACAAATATCTGAAGGTAGGTTTTATTGCTTGGTATATTTATGCTATACATTATGTTTAAAATGACTTTTCAAAGTATGTCTTTATAGTAAACAAGGACTTCTCATAATCTGAGGGATAATTTTGACCCAGGATTGAATCCAGCCATGCATTAAATCCAGCCTGCATTGACACAAGTCATGTGGAATAGGGGCTACAGTAAAGAGGGCATTTGGGAGAGATTGTGTGCAAAAGCTGGCTGAATCCAACCCATAACACCATATTTGGTGTAATGTGAACCAGCCAACTGCTTGCATGTTTTCTTCTTTCCTTGTACAACTTGAAATTATATGTAGTCCTATTGAATAACCCACAGATTTAACTACAGTGCTGTGCTCTGCAAAGCTACTAGTTTAAGCCAATTCTGAATAGGATCACACTGGCAGATACTTCCATATTTGCCATTACTTTCAAACTGGAAGCCTATTGTTGGTGCATCCCCTGCAAACCAAAATTGCAAACCAGCTTCAAACAAGTTTGCAATCATGGTTTGGAGCAGATGTAACTGGCTGGTGCTAAAGTGGAATTCAGTAGTTAACTTCAAGGAATTCACTAGTTGACTTCAAGCACACAAGTGGAAGGAGTAAGAAGAGTGAGCATTACAGCGAAGCCATCCTAGAGTTACTCTTTTTGCCTCTATAGATAATAAATCTAAAAAGAAAAAAACAGACTTTATGAAATCAAAATTTCTCATTCTCCACACCAACCCACATAAAGATTGCCAGTTCAGTCAGTACTGATTGTAGCCTGATGTAAGAATGAATAAGCAAGAATTAAAACCTATATACTAAAAGACATTTTCCTTACACCAGTCCCTCATACTAAGTGTTTCTGTCCAGTACCAGTACCATGATGGTAATAACTCCATGGGGATCAGGCTATCAGAGATCTGAATCTACAAACTAAGTAATTGATGTTGGATACTCTCAGAAGTCGCAGAAGACTCTGTAAGCTGTCTTACGCTAGATGTCAGAAGAAATTCAAAACTGAGGAAATGTATTCAGCCTTTTAATTCCTGAGTGTACTTCAATGGTTTCAGTGCCCTGTGTACAGGACTCTGCTACATATCATAGCCTTAATACCTGAACTGATGAATTTGCAGAAGGTAGAATAGACAAATAAATTAGGGGTGTGCAGTGTCAGCGTGATTCGGTTTTCCCGATTTGGTTTACCCAAATCGGGAGGAAAATTCAGAATTCCCGATTTGGGTTCGTTCGGGTTTGATTTGTAAAGATTTGGCCGTTATTTTCAATGGAGAACATGCTCCCGGCTTTCCAGGAGCCTGGGCGGGGGCATTTTCTTTACGAATCACACCAAACTTGGTGGGAACCTTCTCCTAACTCTCCTCTAATGACCACCAAGTTTCAGAACAATTGGACTTCAGGGATCCATGTTATGCCCCCCCCCAAAGAAGGTACCCCCATCCTCCACTCTCCATTATTCCCTATGGGGAAATACAAGTCATCTTTCTAGGTGGCTTAGGGTGGCATTTTGCAAGCAAAATGCACCCAGTTTTCAGGAAACCTGCTCCTACCTTTCCTCCCACCCTCCCCCAAGTTTCAGGGAGATAGCTCTTTGGGGGGGGGCACTTTATGGCATCCCAAACAAGGTACCCCTATCTTCCTCCACTACTCCCTACAGGAAAACGGGGGATTTCTAGGTGGTTTGGGGTGGCATTTTGCAGGCAAAAGGCACCCAATGCTCAGGGGACCTGCTCTTACCTCTTCTCCCACCCACCCCATGAATTTCAGGGAGATTGCTCTTTGGGGGGCCATTTATGCCCCCTCAAAGGCGGTTTCCATCCATCACACAACACCATATTTCTACTGTGAGGAAAACTCCCACACAGCAGAAACACAAGGATTGTGGCTGCCAATGTCCGCAGCCACAGTCCCACTCACAATCCACCCCCCCAACAGCCCAACAGAAGCAAAGACACGCACCCCCAAATCCTCCATTACCCCCACAGCTGGCTGGACAGCCACTCTCCATTGTTCCCTATGACGAGAACTTTACTGTCTTTGCTTCCCAGGGGCAATAATGCACAGGGTGGGTGCCTCACAGCACAGGCATGCACCCCTGATGCAAGCTCATCCCTGGGAAAGCGAAGCAGAAGCTAAGACACCCCCCCCAAATCCTCCCTCACCCCCAGAGCTGGCTGGACAGCCACTCTCCATCATTCCCTATCTTAGCACCAGAGAACCACACACACACACACACAACAAAATTAAGTTTCAAAAATTTTATTTCTCAATAATGCCATTAACCATCACAATCCACATCATCATCATATAGAATCTCAACTTACAGTATTACAACAGCCCCTACCAACACACCAGAGAATCACACACACACGCAAATGTTAAAAAACTTTCTTCTCAATAACAGCATTAAACCATTGCATTTCACATCATATACCATCACAACTTACAGTCCTACATTGAAACAAACCCCATCACACAAGAAATTCACACAAGCACAACAAAAAGATTTTCTTTAAAATTTTATTTCTCGGACTTCAAGCCCTCCTTCCTCACATAACAGCATAACATTACATTACAGCAGGACTTCACATACATTACATTACTTATTCAAATCACAGCCTACAGTCCAGTTGAACAAAAAAAATCACACCAGAGAATCACACACCAATTTTTTTTTTAAATATATTTCTTGGATTCCTTGCCCTCCTTTTTCACAAGTGGGCTGAGGTCATGTAACAGCATTAGTGGCACATTCAAATCACAACCTACAGTCCAGTTTGAACCAAAGAAATAACATCAACCAGAGAATCACACACCAAAAAAATTCTTAAAAAATTTATTTCTTAGATTTATTCCCCCCCCCCATTTTTTTATTTAAATATGCTTTATAAACATTTACAAAATTCAAGAAAAATACCCAATGGAACAAAATATGTTTTCCACTACATACATTTAGAGTAACTTAGATATTGCTAACTCAAAAATATTTTTATATACAAATGTCTCTTCATTGATTATAAGTAAAGTACAATAATTTAATGTCACTAAGACAGGTAATAATGTATATCTTAACATTATTCCTAACTACTATCTATTAATAAATGCTTATAATAATTATTATTTTTCCTTTTTTCTATGGTAATAGAATATTAGTGAGAGAGAAAATATTTAAATATGCTTTTAACATGTTAGTGAACATCCAAGTATATTACAGTGAATAACCTTTATAAATTGCTTTAGTCAAGAATAGTAAAGTGAAAAATATAAACAAAAACTTGTAATGTCGAAGGCTTTCACGGCCGGAGAACGATGGTTGTTGGGGGTTTTCCGGGCTGTCTTGCCGTGGTCTTGGCATTGTAGTTCCTGACGTTTCGCCAGCAGCTGTGGCTGGCATCTTCAGAGGTGTAGCACCAAAAGACAGAGATCTCTCAGTGTCACAGTGTGGAAAAGATGTAGGTCATTTGTATCTACTCAGGAGGGGTGGGGTTGAGCTGAGTCATTCTGTAAGAGTTTCCCAGGGTGTGGAATGCTAATGGCGGGAGGCTTCACTGTATCCTGAGGCGGTTCTTTTGCATATGGATTGGTGCTTGATGTGCTAATCTTCTCTGCAGGGCTATTGTCGGGTGTGGAGTGTTTTGTTGGCCTGGTGTTTTTCAGAACTGGAGCCCATGCTCTGTTCATTCTTAAGGTTTCTTCTTTCCTGTTGAAGTTTTGCTTATGCTTGTGAATTTCAATGGCTTCCCTGTGCAGTCTGACAAAGTAGTTGGAAGTGTTGTCCAGTATTTTGGTGTCCTGGAATAAGATACTGTGCCCTGTTTGAGTTAGGCTATGTTCAGCCACTGCTGATTTTTCAGGCTGTCCAAGTCTGCAGTGTCTTTCATGTTCTTTTATTCTTGTCTGGATGCTACGCTTTGTGGTCCCGATGTAAACTTGTCCACAGCTGCAGGGTATACGGTATACTCCTGCAGAGGTGAGGGGATCTCTGCTGTCTTTTGCTGATCGTAGCATCTGTTGTATTTTTCGGGTGGGTCTGAATACTGCTTGAAGGTTATGCTTTTTCATAAGCTTTCCCATCTGATCAGTAATTCCTTTGATATATGGCAAAAACACTTTTCCTGTGGGAGACTGTTTTTCTTTGGTTGTTTGATTCATCCTGGGTTTGATTGCTCTTCGGATTTCATTTCTGGAGTAGCCATTTGCCTGAAGTGCGTGGTTTAGATGATTAATTTCCTCATTGAGAAAGCGCGGCTCACATATCCGTCTTGCACGATCCACTAATGTTTTCATTATGCCTCTTTTCTGTCCAATCACCACCCCCGACACGTGCTCTGCCCCCCCCTCCATCGCACTGAGCGTCACTTCATCTCCCCCCTCCTGGGCCAGGCAAGGCCTGCTGGGCCAGGCAAGGGGGGGGGAGATGAAGTGACGCTCAGTGTGACGGGGGGAGGCAACTCCACCCCCCTCGCCTGGCTCAGCCCCCACAGAGCGACACCGGGTTGCACCGGGAGAGCGGGAGGAAAGGCTCCCAGAGCATGCTGCATCTCCCCCTCACTCGCCCGGCCCCCACCAGAAGCCACGCAGCCCAGAACTGCGGGGACTGGGTCAGACGAGGGAGGGGGGGAGATGAAGTGATGCTCAGTGCGAGGGGGGGAGGCAGAGCACGTGTGGCTATGTAGCTCCGGGCCACACAAGCAGGGGAAGGAGAAATGCAGCGATGCACCTGCAAGGACGCCTACACTTCCCGTCAAACCTTGAGGCAAGGAAACCCAGGTTGAATTGAGGTAACTCGTCATGACTGTTTCGGCTCTTAGCCCTAGTCTTAGCCCTAGCCTTTCTCCTGGGGCTCCTCTCAGCTTTCCTGTCACTCATTCTGTTCCCCTCCTTGAACCTACACTAACTAGCTCTTAAGTTTTTAAAACACGCCCCCCAAGCACCTAGCCAAAAGCTTTAGTTTAACCTATCTACCTGTTCTAGATCTTTGGTTTTGTGGCCCTGTTCCTGGAGATGGCCAGAAATCTCTTTTTAAATGGCCCAATTTATTTTTGTGAACCTAAACCTCAAACGGCTGAATTCCTCTTCAGGAATATATAAAAGAATATAAAAGAAACTATTCATATTATCCTCAAATTGTAATTCGTAAGTTGTGTGTTTATAGGTATCTGTGGTCTTACAATCTGGCAAGAGTGGGAGCACTTGAGTGTTGGACCCATAGTGAGTTTCAACTGTCAGGTTGTAGAATGGCCAGTTGTACAATTTGCAAAAGGCATTTGGCAAGAATGTTATACCTTTTTTGTTAGATTAGGAAGAATGATCTAAGATATAATATACTTATTTTTAACTTAATTTGATTGCATTCTCTGTAATAAGATGACGTACAGGTTCAGATCTGTTATAAGGAAGCACATGATCGTCTTCGTCCTTCTGTGCAGCCCCACATTGGAACTGCGCAGGCGCAGGCCGGCCGTGGAAAAGATTTTTCTAGCTTTAGAGATGTGAAGGGGATGTTCGGATCCACCGCGCATGCGCGCCGGTGTTCCCGCCAATTTTGAATACATATATATCCGAACGTCCCCGGCATCCCCTCAGTTCCTTTTTTGCCGCCGTTCGAAAAGGTTCTTCTCTAGCGTTATTTGTCTTCGTTCTCTCAGTGTCTCTTCGGAGTTCTGGTTGGTATCTTTCCCCTGTCAGTCGTCGGGAGGTACCATTCAAGATGTCTCAGACGTCTTTGTTTAAGAAGTGTCTGAAATGCGGCACTAAAATGATGCACTCGGACGGCCATGAGCTCTGTCTCATCTGCCTGGGCGAGGGGCATGTCGTGGAGCGTTGTTCTATTTGTATGTCCTTCACTCCGAAGGCAAGGAGTGATCGGAAGGCCAGGCTCCGTGCCTTCTTGTGGGATGCCAACCTTCTCCCCCCCAAGCCATCGGGCTTATCGGGAGATAGGCCCCGCTCTGCCGCTCCGTCACCGGCGCCGGCTCGTAAGTCGCCAGAGCCGCTTCAATCGGAACCGACGGGGCAACCCGTTCCGGAGGCCCGGTCTGACTCCAGTTCCAGGGATCTTCCTTCGAGCCGGAAGACGAAGAAGTGTTCCTCGTCCAAGCCAAGGTCCTCCTCCAAAGCTTCGGCTACAGAGGCTGCTTCGGAGCCCCCGCCAAGAAAGGCCAAGGCAAAGTCGAAAGCCAAGGGCCGTGCACCATCCCCGGCTCCGACTGTGTGACCTGGTACTCCGGCCGAACCGGTCCTGATACCCGACGATGTGGTGAGTCTCCACACCCCGTCGCCTCCCTGCACGCCTCCTCCATCGGTTCCGGAGGAATTCCTGCCATTCCCGTCTTTCTCGGGGCCGTTCCAACCCTTCGAGCGCTCCCTGCCGTCCGCCCCGGCGCCTTCGGAGGCCTCCTTTCCGTTGCCGTCTACCTCGTCAGTTCCGGCATCAATTCGCTGGCCTGCCCCGATGCCTGCTCCTCTGCCTCCTTGTCAGCCTGTCTCGGGAGTTGGGAACATGGCCTCCTGGCAGGATTTCGTGGCCTGGTTTCAGCAGTCCGTGCCCTTCCTGCAGCACGCTTCGATTCCGCAGCCTTCCATTCCATCTCAGCCGGTCGGGCTCCCTGCGTCTGCCCCTCCAGCGGGCGTCCTTCTCCATCCTTCGGTTCCTGTGGCTCATCCATCAGCTCCGGACGCAGACATCGCCGGAATTTTTGGATTCCAAGGATGAGGAGGGTCTGGCCTCACCGTCGGAGTGTTCTTCGGATGGTCCTTCTGACCCTTCCCCGGATGACACTGTGGGTGAGCTCCGTTCGTCGTCCCCCAACGATGACTACAGAGTGTTCTCCGAGCAGATGGTGAGAATGGCTGCCGCTCTGGAGATTGACGTTTCCTCCATGACCTCCAAGCCCAAAAGCAAGCTGCTAGAGGCGCTGTATTCTGGGTCCCCCGCATCGGTGGCGTTTCCCCCCGTGGAGGATTTCGTAGACAACGCTCTTGCGATCTGGCAGACTCCGGCGTCCCTGCCGGCGACAGCAAAAAAGGTTGAGAGGTACTACCGTCTGAAACAGGACGACTGCCCGTACCTCTTCACTCACCCTAAGCCCTCTTCCATCGTGGCTGAGGAAGGTCAGGCTCGGTTCCGTTCTGGTTCCTCGTCGGCCCCGGCAGACCGAGAAGGCAGGAAGCTGGATGGCATGGGCAGGAAACTCTACTCGTCCGCGTCCTTGGGATTCCGTATTGCCAACTTCCAGGCCATAATGGGATCCTACAATTTGTTCCTATGGAAACGGCTATCCTCTTACCTTTCCGATCTCCCCGAGGATCACCGCCACTTGGTGAAGGCCCTTCAAGCTGAGGCCATAAGGCTGTCAAAACAGCAGATGACAGCGGGCAAGGACGCTGCCGACTCTGCAGCGTGCACGATGGCGACTTCGGTGGTCCTGCGTCGGCACGCATGGCTTCGGTCCACGGCCCTGCCGCCGGAGAAGAGGGCGAAAGTAGAGGATTTCCCCTTTGAAGGCCCGCAGCTCTTCTCGAAGAAGACGGATGACTCCCTCTCCTTGATGAGAAAGAATCAGCAGACAGCAAAGTCCCTGGGAGTCACCCCCTCAGCTCCGCCGTCGGGTCCGAGGTATCGTTATGGTCGGTTCCGATCCTACCAGACCCCTTACCAGCCTTACCAGCAGCGTCAAGGGCGATTCTTCTCGGGCCAGTCTTATGGCCACCGATCCTACTCTGCCCAACAGCGTCATTCTTCCAGGCGCTCCGGCCGGTCCAAGGGCAGGCAACAGCCCTCCTCACCTAAGCCTTCGACCTCTGTGCAGAAGCCCTTGGTCTTCTGACTAAGCCTGAACGCTCCCCAGTTGGCCTCTGAGGACACTCCCTCTTCTGCCCGGTTCTTGGACAGGCTTCGGCCTTTTTTGCCCTGTTGGCAGCTTGTTACCTCTGACACTTGGGTCCTGTCTATTGTGGCCCATGGTTACAAATTGATGTTTACCGATGCACCTCCCCTTTCTCTCCCTCCCCGTTATTCTCCATGTTGTGATGTTGTGTTGTTCAATAATGTTGTGGAGTTGGTTAACAAAGGTGCTGTCCGGGTGGTCAATGTTGCTACTTCCCCTTGGGGATTCTACTCACGATACTTCCTTGTGGATAAGAAGGATGGAGGTTCTCGGCCCATATTGGACCTTAGGGGCCTCAACGGTTATTTGAAGGTTGGAAAGTTTCAGATGCTGACCCTGGCACGGGTCGTAGAGCTCCTGGAGGTGGGCGTCTGGTTAGCCATTCTAGATTTGAAAGACGCCTACTTCCACATTTCCATCTTCGAGGGCCACAGGAATTACCTGCGGTTTGTCTATGGGGATTCTGTATATGAATATACGGTGTTGCCCTTTGGGCTGGCCTCGGCACCCAGGGTTTTCACGAAGTGCATGGCCACCGTGGTGGCATACCTACGGTCCAGCGGATGCTTTATCTACCCGTACCTGGATGACTGGCTCCTGGTGGGACCCTCAGCAGACTCTCTCCAGGCCCATATTGCCCTCACTTTATCTGTGCTGGCTAGGTTGGGCTTGGTGGTTAATGGGGATAAGTCTGTCCTGACTCCGGGTACGGCCATTAGGTTTATTGGGGTTCACTTTGATTCTCTGCAGGGCAGAGCCTACCTGCCCCCGGATCGCTTGACCAGGCTTTCCTCTTTAGCCCGTCATTTTTCGCACAACCGGTATCGAACTGCCCTTTTGATCCAGACTTTGCTAGGCCTTATGGCCTCCTCCACAGGGGTGGTTTTCTTTGCACGCCTGCATATGAGGCCTCTGCAGAACTGGTTTGTCCGGAGGTATAACCCCCTCACTATGGGCCAGCACCAGAGATTCTCCATCCCCAGGGTGGTGCAGCGCTCTCTAACCTGGTGGACTGTCCCTGAAAACCTGTCCAGGGGATGCCCTTTCGGCCCCTTCTTGGCAGAGGTCACTGTCTTTACTGACGCCTCCAACTTGGGATGGGGGGGCGCTTTGGTCCCCAACTGAGGCAGCCATGCACATCAACCTCTTACAGCTTAGAGCGATCCGTTACTCCCTTGCTTCTTTTGCAGATGTCATTCGGAACAGGAGGGTTCAGGTCCTGTCGGACAATACCACGGCCTGCTATTACCTCAACAAGCAGGGAGGAACGGTCTCGCTCAAGCTCTGCAGGGAAGCAACGACTCTCTGGAAATGGGCCATGGTCAACAACGTCCTTCCCAGGGCTGTGCACATTGCCGGGGAGCTCAACACCGCGGCAGACACATTGAGCAGGGTCTTTCTGCCTCAACACGAGTGGTCCCTCAACAGGGCTTACCTCAACCAGGTTTTCCACAAATGGGGTACACCGGTGATCGACCTCTTCGCCACGGCCCACAACAAGCAGGCCCCGCTATTCTGCTCCCGGGCCGGAATTGGCTGTCACTCCCTAGGGGATGCCTTCCAGATACCCTGGTCCCCAGGGCTCTTTTATGCCTTCCCGCCCTTCCCGCTCATGCACAAGGTCCTCTCCAGGGTCAGGGCCTTCAGCGCCCACTGTATCCTGATTGCCCCACAATGGCCTCGCCAGGATTGGTTCTCTCTCTTGCTCTCCCTTTCACGGGGGCGCTGCCTGGCGCTGCCACCGGCCCCAGACCTATTAATCAGGGACGGGGTCAGGCACCACAACGTGGCAGTTCTGAGTCTGGCTGCCTGGCTCCTGTGCGCCCCGGAGTAGGCCTCTCCTCGGAGGTCCTTAAGGTCATTCTAAATGCCCGGAAGCCGTCTACCAGGCTGTCCTACCAGAGGAAGTGGTCGCGTTTTTCCCGCTGGTTGGCCCCAAAAGGGGTCTCTCCTTTTGATTGCCCTTTGCCTGTGATTCTCGACTACCTCCTGTATTTGTGCTTGCAGAGTCTAGCCTTCTCGAGCGTTAAAGTCCACATGGCTGCAATCTCTGCTTTCCATGAGCAGATTGATGGAAAGACCGTTTTTACCCACTGGCTTTCCAAGCAGTTCCTGAAGGGCCTGTTCAAGACCTTCCCTCCTAGGGCCCCTCCCCTTCCTCAATGGAGTCTGTCCCTGGTTCTCTCCCAACTAATGCTCCGGCCCTTTGAGCCTCTGTCCACTTGTCCCCTGCCTTTGCTCACACAAAAGGTGGCCTTCCTGGTGGCGGTCACGTCCTCTAGACGTGTTGGGGAGTTGTCTGCCCTGCGGTGTGACCCTCCCTTCCTGCAGTTTTTCCCTGGTACGGTCATGCTCCACACTAGCATGGAGTTTCTACCCAAGGTGGTCTCGAAGTTTCACCTGCAGCAAAAGGTGTTCCTCCCTTCCTTTTTTCCAACACCATCATCCCCAGGGGAACGGGCACTGCACACTTTGGATGTAAAACGTGCTTTATTGTTTTATTTGCATCGCACCAAATGTTTCAGGAAGTCTCCTGCCCTGTTTTTATGTTACTCTGGCCCTCGCAAGGGCTCACCTGCCTCTGCCCAGTCCATCTCTCGCTGGATTGTGTCTACAATTAAACTCTGTTATCTGCAAGCTGGAGTCCAATGCCCTTTGTTGGTTACTGCTCACTCCACTCGAGCGCAAGCTGCTTCTGCTGCCTTCCTGCGAGGAGTGCCGCTCCGGGACATCTGCCAGGCTGCGACATGGTCTACGGCAGACACTTTCATCAAACATTACTCGGTGGACGTGCATGCACGGCGTGAATCAGCTGTTGGCACGGCTGTCCTGCAGTCTTTGTTCAAGTAGACACTAACACCCGCCCCCATTGGTGAGATGCTAGTTACTCTCCCAATGTGGGGCTGCACAGAAGGACGAAGATGATAAACAGGGTTTCTCACCTGTAACTGTTGATCGTCGAGTCTCTTCTGTGCAGACACACATTCCCTCCCACCTACCCCGCTGTGAGTGTTTGGTTAATTGAATTTCTCCGGCGGCTCAGGTGAACTGAGGGAATGCCGGGGACGTTCGGATATATATGCATTCAAAATTGGCGGGAACACCGGCGCGCATGCACGGTGGATCCGAACATCCCCTTCACATCTCTAAATCTAGAAAAATCTTTTCCGCGGCCGGCCTGTGCCTGCGCAGTCCCAATGTGTGTCTGCACAGAAGAGACTCGACGATCAACAGTTACAGGTGAGAAACCCTGTTTATACATCTGTAGTTAAGAATTTCTACGGCTGAAGTTCCAAGTACATGTACAAGTCTAATGAACTCAGAGGACCTGAGTTCCAACGTGCTTATTATGATCAGCTATACATCTCATTTACTTCAGTGGCCGAGAACTAAAAACCAATAGCGCAGTTGAAAGCAGAGTTACAGCCTTCTAAATCCATTGCAGTCAATGTGCTTCGAAAGTCACATATTGAAAATATAAGAATACTAGTGGGGGACCCACAAGACCTTGCAGGAGGGCATCTCATTTTACTCTCCATCACCATGTCCTCCTTACCTTCTCTGGCACCCCCATAGCCTCTCCCTCTTTTCCTGGTTCCTTCTGTCCTTCCCACCCACCTTTGTCTGCCCCCCACTTGTCTTCACCTTTCCCCTTCCCTCTGGCAGCCTCTCCCTTGTGGTTCAGTTGCATAGTGGAAAACCTGCAAGGACTTCCTGGGGGGAGGGGACTTTACTTTTCCCTGTATCTCCTTCCCCACACTATTTCCTCTTTTCCCTCCTCTTGGCAGCCTCCATATACTCACCTATCTCTACATCCTCCTCTCCTTCAAACTCACTAAACAACTTACCTTTTATCTGCCCCCTCATCTTCTATATTTATTAATTTACTTTATTTATACACTTCTTTTCTCCCCAAGGGGAACCCAAATCAGTTTTCATCATTTTCCTTGTCTCCACATTATCCTTGCAAAAACCCTGAGAGGTAGGTTAGGCTGAGAGTGTGTGACTGGTTCAAAGTCACCCAGTGAGCTTCCACAGCAGAATGATGATTCAAACCTGTATCTCCCACATCCTACTCTAAAACTCTAACCACTACTTTACACTGGCTTGGGGAAGAGGGGGTGCTGCTGTTGAATAGTAACAAGTAGCCAGGATTGAGTGAGTCATGCAAGTCATGTGGTATCTAGTTGTCTGGTGGTTGTTTCTGGGCCTGGCCCCAGTGAGTCCTCCCTCAAAGGCCAGAACAGCCCTGGAAAGTGCCTTGCCCTGTCTCCCTGCCTTTTACTGACTGAAACCAAGCCTAGAATATTGACTAAACTGTTATGGTTGCCTAGCAACAGCCACTGAAGGCATCTGCTTAAAGTTACAGGCACTCCTTTTATCATTTGGGGTTTTTTTACCCAGCCGCATGTGTTTGTTTAGATTTCCATTTTTTCTGCAAACCAGTGGCATTTTCCAGATGTATAGGAAAATTTGTCTTGTCTGCTCATGGCTCCAGTCTCCAGATTTAAATATCCACAGATCAGGGCCACTTGGCTATTAGTATATAAAATATTAGTCTATAAGATACTAAACTGACTTTACTGAGACAGAACATTGGTCTGTCTAGCTCATTATCAGCTATGACTAGGGTTATTCTACATGACAATTATTTTCTTTGGAAGCCACATTGGTTGCTATGGCTAGTAGTTAAGCCAATTTTCAGCAGCAACAAGGCTTCCAGAGAGTGGGTTTCTGTCTATATTCGCTGCCCCACTCCCCATGGTAGCCATTTTCTCCCACATATGGTAAAGGTGGGGGCTTTTACCAAGTTTTTTTTAAAAAATAATTGATATATCAATATACCATTATGTTCATATGCCAATTTTTTAAGAAGTCAAAAAAGCCCTATGGTGGATGGGGAGAAAATGGCCTCCACATGGGCTGGAAGAATGGCTGCTGTGTGGGCCAAATTGGGAAAATCTTCCTCAAAACATCACAGTAAAGCAGGTTTGGGACGGATTGTACAAATGTCAAGGAAAATCCAGGTTTTACATAGAAGCGCCACAATGCTGTGGGAAAGCAGGGGGAAAAACCCATTTCCCAAAAGCATCCAACTTGAGGCAGATCACCACAGAGGAAAACAGCCTGCCAGTGGCTCTCCAGGCTCTTAAGTAAGGTGTCAATTCTAGGGATGGCAGTACATGGCAGATAGATCCCCAAACCCCTAACAGCAAGCACTCCAGGGTTTTGGATGAAAAGGTTTTATTATAGAGATCCATTAAGTTCACAGGTACATCCAAAGATGAGTAAGTTGGCAGGAATGGGGTTACAAACAGATGCACTTGGATATAAGGAGCATTATTCCTGCCTCCCCCTTGAGCAGTTAGCAACTAGGCACGAAAATCCCAAATTCTCATGAGAAACACAATAGCTTTGTCTAGGCAGAGAAAGGCAGAAGATTACAAGGAATTCAACTCCCTCTGTCTCTTGCAAAGAGTTACAGTACAGTACAAGGTCAACAAGCAGACTCCAGAGATAACAGGCTCAGCATTACTACTTTCATTTTCAGGCAGGCCAAAGATGGCATGAATATAATGGCTACCGTATATGTGCATAATACGAGAGCATCCATGCACACAGTGTGATCAAGTCAATACAGAGAGCAGAGAATATATGAATGGCATAGATGAATGGTATAAAGACATGACATAAGGAGAAGTTTTTCTTAATACCAGTTACATGAGCTCTTTTAACCAGGGATTGAACCTGGAAACTTCTAATTGCAAAGCGTGCGCTCTACCAGTTAATGTTTTCCAACCCGTCTAGTTACTCCTACTAGGGAAAAAATATATCACAGTATTCATATCTTTCAGAGTCTGGGCATAGACTATTCAGCAGGGATAGTGGGGGGACAAAAGTGGCAAAAGGAGGAAATGTTTAACTCCCCTCTTTTGTTCTATGATCTTTCACTGCCTTAGATTGGCACAATCTGCATTCTGATCTGTGAATTTACCTAAGTGGTAGATTCAATAACAGAAGAATCAAGTGTGAAGTCTGATTCAGATATTCAAATGAGATGACTCATTCGTTATATAAATAACTAATTAAAGCAAAATAATTATACAAATACTGTACACATGATAATTTAATACTAACATTTAAAATATTTCTTTTTATAGCTGTTCTGAAGCGTTTAACCTCTGCCCTTGTAGTATGTGTTACTATTTTTGGAATGACGTTCTCAGTTTTGTCATTGGCAGTATGTTACTTATACTATAAAAGAAGGTAGGCTTTACAGTTTTATTAATATTTCCCTTCATTAAAAACATTCTGTATTGTGTCTTTTAAAATGTAACTGTGATGGATGTTAATATGTGATAGGGTCCTTCTTCCCCAACTGCAATAGCAGTTAGAGGGAGAGGTAACGAGATCCTTTTATGTGCCTTGAAAGCAAATACCTGAAACAAGTATAAATGTTAAAATAAATAAATAAAAATACTGGTGATTCAGTTTGTAAGATTTTAAAGTACAATATGTAGACCAGTTAAGCCAGTTTTCACCTCTGATACTCAAATGTTTTAATAAATGTCATGGAAATCACCTGGTCTGAGAAATGTTCTTAATGCCAAGTGTGATTTAAATTAGATTGTTCATTGGACTGGAGAGTAATATTACTCCAGGAAACGTCCTGAATAATACAATACAACTCTGACACCTTGCTTCTTTCTTCTTAAGTTCAAATATGAGGTGGCTGGTCAGGTTCAAAACTGTTTCCTTTTGGATCTATATATTAGCATGTTTGACCTGTCCATACTTCTAATTTTCAGAAAAGAAATGTGTAATTATACTCATTTGTCATGAAACATTAGGATCATCATATCTTCTGTTGCAAAACTGTAGTATTTCCATAGCAGTCAATCTGCAATATTTTGTTACTGAGAAAATGGAACACAGTATTTTCCGCAGAGCACATCCACTGCACTGTCATGCAACTGCCAGAGGCATATTTTGTATAATTTCTGCAAGATCACAGTTGTGGCCAAACAGAAAACTTGTTTTATTTTATTAAGTTTTGAAAGGTGTATGCTTTATTATTTTTGAGTTCCTTATTATGTGAATGAATATTCTACCATTGTACCATACAAGCACACATATAACTCTTTTCTTAAAATGAAAAAAAATAAGCAAAACCCATGACCGGAGCATCCCACATCTGCCCCAGACCTGGCTGCAGAGCTCCCTCACCCTCCCACCCCGATAAATTGCTGTCTGAAGTCATAGACAGAAACAACCAGAGATTTATCTTATTTAAGTGTACCACTATTAGGGGTGCCAGACCCCCAGTGGGGGTGGGGGATCCCCTGCCCTCGCCCTCCACACCCCGCTTCCACTTACCTGGCCAGCGGGGGAGGGGGCACCAAAAATGGGCCCAATATGCACCAAAACGGGCCCGATCCATGCCAAAATGGGCCCAATCTGCAGCCGTTTTGGCACGGATCGGGCCCGTTTTGGGGTGCTGCAGCACACAGGAAAGCTCCTGGGCGCCACAGTGTCCCAAAACTGGCCTGATCCATGCCAAAATGGCCACAGATTGGGCCCGTTTTGGCATGGATCGGGCCTGTTTTGGGATGCTGCGGCACGCAGGAGTGCTCCTGCACACCACAGCACCCAAAAACAGTCCTGTTTTGAGGTGCTGTGGAGAGCTGGAGCACTCCTGCGCTCCGCAGCACCTCAAAATGGGCCCAATCCACGGGCACATTTTGGGCTACTGTGGAGTGCAGGAGCGTTCCTGCGCTCCATAGCAGTCCCCAACATGAGCCCCTGCAGAGCGTGGGCATGCTGGGGGGAGGGGCGAGCTGCAGGATGACATCACTTCCGCGCATGCACACCTCCCATCACATTGGAGGTAAGAGCCAGCCCCCAATCCCCTGCTGGAAGATTGAGTGGGCCTGGCAACCCTAACCACCATGCATGGCTAGTATGATGCATGTGGCTACTAATAAATTAACAATTTTCTGCTAGTATGAATACAGTACTAAGGGGGAAATGTTTTTATCATTTGGAAATAGCTTTACTTTTAAACAAATAATAAACAAACAGTGTGACATGAACTTTAAATAATAATTTTAACAATCTGTGTGTGACTGTTGATGCTGTGTACCAACATGAGAACCATGCAACCACAATATATGCCATATTCTATGAAAAAGGCAGTGTTATCACTTTGGAAGCTACTCATATAGGCAGACAGTTATGAGTATGCTTAGCGGTTTGAATCCATATGTATAAAATGCAAAATGTGAATCAGGTGTTGTGCTTTATAAAGAAAGGCACTGGAAGGGGTATACAGATTTTGAAGGAGATAAACATTACAAACGACAAACGACTAAAGCAGGCAGACCAAGATAGTTTGCCACTTGGAATCTTCTTCAACCCTAAACCCCCCAATATCACAGGATAGTGATATCAAGATACCTTGAATTGTTGAATGCTTCCTCTAAAGAATCATGATTTGGTAGTTATCAGAGACAGAAAACTGAGATAAACTATAGCCAGTTTATGCAGTAAGTTTCACCTACACTTGAGTAGCCATGCCCTCTTTTTGATTTTGCCCATTATCACTTGGGAAAATGTTTTTGTAAACTAGGTTGCTCTACAGATATGACCACAGAAATTCTTACACCTGTAATGGAAGCTTCTCTTCCAAGAACCAAACTGATTCCCAAACTGACCACAATTGACCAAAAGTGATTTGCTAAAAGAGCAGCAGGGTGGTAAGTGGTGGACACAGGGAGCGTTCAGTAGCCCTCACCCACATATTTATTTTCCTGTTAAAGTTGGACCTCCTCAATCACTCTATGATTGGATAAATTTTATGTTTAACCATGTAGAACTAGTGCAATTACATCTTGTTTGGATGCCCATGATGCCTTTGCATTCAGTAGAGATTGCCTTCAAACAAATGTGTTTAGGATTTTAGCCTGGGTTGTGTGGTAATAGTACACGAGCACTAAAAACTGTATATAGAAAGGAGCCCCATTGTAATATTTATACTTCTATATATGGTACACAGTATCAAGATATTAGAATTTCATTAATTTTAAAAATTATTTACTCTTAAACTCATTTAAGTGATGTCAGATTGTGTAAATTTCACAAAGCTTGTTTTGAAATTTTCTGCTACCATACCCTATTGTATCTCCTCACTGCATGTCCTAACTGTTGTTCATTATTGTTTTTGCTCAGTGAATTATTTTGCTCAGTGAATGTCCTAGCTATTGATTATATTGTATTTCACTTGCTTTGTGTAATCCACCTTGAGTCTCAATGAGAATGGTGAACTATAAATAAATAAAAATAATTTAAAACATTTTTATGCCACCTTTCCACCCAAATAGGGACCCTAAGATGGTGAACATTTGAACCTTAAAACAATATATAAAGTAATTTATAACATGATTCAGTGAAAACATACAAACACACTGATAAATAAATCATTATGTAGGTCCCAGAAACCTAATTAAAGAAGAGGTGGTAACAACGAGCTTCATGACATGGTCGCCGCCCCGCCACCCGCTGCCAGACGCTGCACCTGGGAGCAACCCGGAGGAGTGTCCAAGCAGCAAGAGGGCCAGGATGGAGCCCATGCTGGGCTCCCGGGAAACACCCCCTGCGCTGAGTAGTGTGCCCACAGGCAGAGTGTTGCCACCCACCTCGGATTTTGTGGCAGATGCCCTTGCCACCTTCCAGCCGGATGCCCCACCCAGCCCACCTCCCCCCCTAGTTCCCTTACGTTCAATAACTGTATGTTGTTTTTGAGGAGATCTGTGTGGCCTCATTGTGCGGGGGGTGGAGGAGCCTGGCCCCGGTGGTTGGGTAGCCACGCCCTCAAGAAACATGTGGCAAGGTGAAGGGGGCCCCAAGGGGCAACCCAGCTTGTAAGTGGCATCTTCCAGTGAGGGGGGCTGCAGAAGCAGCCAAGCCCACGCTGGTGGCCTCTCGACCCCTGGCCCCCTCACTGGTCTCTCCTTCACCGCACCGCATTCCAAAGGTGTTCCTTCATCCAGTCCTGCACAGCTCGGTGCTGCTCCTGATGCTCCTCCAGCAGGACAGGGGAGGCGCAGCCTGCAGGAGCTGGCCAGGAGTCCTTGGCCAGGTCCTCTATAGCAGGTTGAGGAAGTTGCTGGTGAACGACGATGTTGTGCGGGATGATGCAGACTGCCACGAGCTTTGCCATGGTGAACAGCTGCATGTCCAGGCGGCCCCCGTGTGATGGAGACATCAAAAACGCATCTTGAGCTGGCCGAACATGCACTCAATCACCATACGTATGCAGCGGTGGGCCTGGTTGTAGTTGGCTCGATCGGGGGGCTCATCCGAGGGGTACTACGTTAGCAGATGGGACATCAATGGGTAGCCGCGGTCACCTGCAGGGGGGACCAGGAGTTAGTGCTTGCCTCCTCACCCCCCGCCCTGCCTCCCTTACCTAGCAGACATCCTTTCCCATCCAGCCACAATGACAGGAGCCTGTTCAGTCTGGAGGTCACCAATATTTGGGTGTCATGCACACTTCCCTGGAACTTGGCAAGGAGGTCGGTGAAGATCCTCAGTTGGTTGCACACTGCCTGGACATAGATACTGTAGAATCTGTGCCGGTTCCGGTACACTTGCAGATCCTCCCTGGGTGTGCAAATGGCCATTGGGGAAACCTGCGAAAGTGGAGAAACCTGCACGGATTGGTGCCACCTCTGCCTCTGAGTTTGGGAAATGGACATGATTGCAGATGCGGCCAACTATCGCATCCAGGGAGGCATGTAGGCAGCAGCTGGCGGATGACTGGGACACCTCCAGGGCATCACGCCCTAGAAGGAGCTGGTGGCCAGGTAGCGGAGGGAGAGCAGCACTCACTGAAAGACAGGAATACCTGAGGTGCGGGAGCCTGCCCCTGGAGTGTGGGCGTGAGCTCCTCGCACAGAGCCTGGATGGCTGCCCTGTCCAGCCAAAGCCAGTGCAGGCAGGCCACATCTTTGAGGGGGAGGCACAGGATCCGCTCATGGTACCAGCGGCAGCGTCTGGCCTGGCATTGACTGAGGGCCGACTGCATACACGGCGGGCAGGAGGTGGATAAGGTGAATGCCTGGGAGGCAGGGTGGCATTGCCAGGCACCAGACAGGGACAACCAGGTTCCTACCTGAGGGAAGCGGAGGGTCAGCAACATTGATGGCCTGATGGGGTGGCGGTCCCCCTGGCCCATGAAAGGGAGGCTTACTGGTGTTGGCACCACGGGGTGGATGGTGCCCAGGACCCGGGAGCTGGCCTTTCTGCTCTTGGCCCCCATCAAGGCTCCACCATCTTGTGAAAGGAAGTGGTTGGTACATCGCCGGACACCTGATTGGAGAAAGGTTTCTCCACTTGATTCCCACCACTTATCTTCAGGGGCAGACATTCCAGTGGCCACAGCCCCCATGTCCGTGGAGAGCACCATTGGCAGTGGGAATCAGCACCAGGTGAACTGGACCGATGCTGAAAATGTTCTGCTATTTGGCCTCATGGTGGAGAATGTGGAGGTTGCCCTGAGGATGAACAGGGGAGCCTTGTCCCGGAACAGAAGACGGGCCTTCTGGCAGATGGCAGCTGAAAGGGTCTCTGCCCTAGGCAATGCTCTCAGCTCCACCCACTCCATGATGAAGTGCTGGAATGATTCCTTCGGGCCCATACGCAAACATGTGCACCTCCTGATGTCACAAGGAGTTCCCTATGAGCGTGCCCTTGACAAGGGGCTCCCGGGCCCGGAGGCAGTCATGCAGTTGGTCATTCTGGAGGCAGTGGTGGGAGGCCTTGACATTCAAGTCCTGCCCAGTCAGTCCACTCAGAAGAGGGAGGGGCCCGGGGGTGGCAGGGGAATGTGGAGCCCACTTGCAACTGCGCCTCACCTTCGAACACGTCCAGCTGCCAAGGGGCTATACTTACACTAGGTGGAGGCCGGGCCGGCAGGGTTGGCAACCCTTGCAGTGACTAGCAACACCTGTTCTCTGATGGCCCCCCTGGCCCAACCAGACCCTAACGTGCAAGACAAGGAGCCTGTGCGGGACGCCTAAGAGGCTGTGGCCACAGACCCCGGAAGCTGCCTATGGCCTATTTTCTGGAGAGTGGAGGGGGGCCTGAGGCTAGGGCCTTTGTGGGCAGAGGCGTGGACTCTGTTTGCAGCTGGATGTGTCTGGATGGCTGCACCCATCAATGGACAGGCCGAATGCTCTGGGCTGGTCGCGGTGACTCTTGGGGGCCCCAGAGTGGTCCACGGTGCAGCTGGTGCCTTCCTCTGTTGCGACCCACATTTCTTTTCAACAGGAACTTGGAGCATGGAGATTACTGGTGATGTTATTGACCAGCTGCGTAACCTGCCACCTTCCAGGAGGATGACCGCAGCTGGAGCAGCTCTCCTGCAGTCGCTCGGCCTCAGCGTGACAGCAGAGCCCAAGGGCAACCCTATGGCACTGTTGGGGGTTGACTCCTCCTCCTCAGAGGCGCTCATGGAGCTATCCCAGAAGTCTTTGCTCTCCCTTCCCCCTCCCCCGGGTACCGCTGCCCCTGCACAGTACACCTGACCTCTGGCTCCGAGTGTTAGGTGCCCGTAGAGGGGGCGCTTCCTGGCTCCCGGGCTGAGAGCCCCTGTCCTGCCCAGCGGCTTCCCCCTATGTGGCCCAAGTCACTCACCACAATGTGGGCAGCAATCAAAAGAGACCACTTAGAGACGTGCTGGGCATGGGAAGAGGCAGACACCCAGGGTCAGGAGTTCATGGCTGCAATAGTAGAGGCGGCAGCGGGGGTCCATGACTTTCAGGCTCACACAGAGGCCCTACTGGAGGAGATCCTTGCCAGACTCACCCTGCCTGACCCGCCTTCCCCTACGGCCACCCTTCAGGGCTAGCCACCCACCCAGGGACGGGGCCATTGTCACAGGGGACTGGGGTGCTGGCACGCCAGTGAGGTCCACGGCCACCTCCCCATTTCTAGGGGGCCCAGGACTGAGCCATGGAGGTGCACCCCTGCAGCATGGGGGCGGGCCCCCTCCACTGGATGGAATGGGCCCCGGCCCCGGGGTGAAGAGATAGGGGTGTGTGGTCCCTGACTTTCAATAAAGCGGTGCTTTGGTAGTGCCTGTGTGTCCATCTGCATGCTGTGGGTCACCTATCTCCAGGGGGCCCCTCCTTGGGAGCAGGGTCCATGACACTGGGGGAGAGGGGCCTGGCAGGGAGGCCAAGCTGGCAGGGCCAGAGGTGGGGCTGGCAGAGCATCCCATGGTGAGTGACTTGAGCCATGGCTGAGCCGGGTGCCCACCAGTGCTCCTGGCATCTCAGCATGGGGACTGTGATTGGAGTGGGGGGTGGGCACCCAGCAGGAGGGGGCGGGCAGGCCATAGGGGCCATAGGCTCAGAGAAGCCCCCTGCCCCTTGTGTCCCCTCCCCATGCCCCATCAGTACCCTGTGACTGCCTAGATGCTCCTAAATGCAGCATGGCTGGAGGCTGGTGGCGTGAGAAGTAGGCCGATCAGATGGAGGCGCTCCTGCTGGGGAAGAGTGCCAACAACCCAGCAATGGTTGCCGAGGCTGAGCAGATGGCACAGCCACTTGTTCTGGGCGAGCTCAATCTGGATAGAGCACTGGTGCTGTGCCACTGCCAGGCTACCCTGGATGCCACCATCCAGGACGAGGAGGGGTTCCTCTGGCATGAGGAGGACATGTATGGGCCTGACTGGAGTAAGTCAGAGGGCCCACACCCACGGGCAAGGGGGCTCAAGAGGGGCCTCCACCTGGCCATGCAGTAAGGGACCGTGGCCCAGGTCATGGCCCTGAGCCCTCAGGGAGCAGCCCAACCCCCTGGCCAAGACCCTATGGCCAGCGCAGGTGGCCAACACCCCCCTTACTGCCCTGCGATGGGTTCCTTCTACAGGGGACAAGGATGAGTGGTGGTGCATAGCCATCGACTGGGTCCACAGCGTAGTGACCAAGGGGAGGGCAGTACAGTGGGGTGAGGATTGGGGGATGGTACAGGGTTGGTGGGAGGCGACTGGGTCAGCAGCTCACTGGATATGTCAACACCCTATCTCTTTCTGACTGGGTGTCTGCAGGGGCCCGCCACAGTCCTTGACCACTGTATCCCTCGAGGGGCGACTGGTGCCGTGAGGAAGCAGCTTGCTGGGGCCCCCGCTGGGGCCCCGGGCAGTCTGGCCCTGGTGAGGTCATGGAGTCCTGAACACAACCCCTCTACAGTGCCACCTCGATATCCACCGGAGTATGACAGCAGTGATGTGGAGCACAGCTTCACAATGTGGTTGCTGGAGCTGGATGAGTTTGAGAAGGAGCTACGTCTGGGTCTGCCCTCGAAGTGGCCTTGGCCAGCCCCAGACACGGGTGGACAGGCCAGAGACACAGAGGGTGGGCCATTGTCAGCACCCTGGCCACCTATCCTACTGGGGTGGTCCCTCCCAGCTGTGGCACCCCCTACCCCACACAACCCTACACCTCTCCCCATCTGGACTCTCGCTAATTGTGGGAACAGACAATAAAGACAGGTTCAACCAGCATCTGTGGTCTCTGCTTGGGGGTTGGGGTGGGGTTTGGACCCACGTGTTGGCATGCTGGTGGGCGGATGTGCGGGCTGGGACCTGGACGGAGGGAGGGTCTGTGGGTAGACGGTCAGCTTAGGGCCAGACATTTCAAGCCACCAGCCCCCTGCCAGGGATCTCCTGGACTTGCCACTACTCTCCACATCCCGTGCAGCTGTATCCTGGGAAGAGGGACCACAGGGGGGCTGCCCTATGTAGTGGGTATCCCTCAGGTGGCCTCTACCTGCACAGCCCTGTCCCATCTCCCCATCCACACATGCGTCCCCCGGGCAGACCCCACCTGGGCCGATTCCGCACGGCTTACCTGAAGCCAGGACATAGCGTTTTTGCCGGCATTTTCCGCAACGTCCCAGCTTCAGGTAAGCTGTGTGGAATCAGCCCTGGACATGGCCACCCACCGCCCTCCACCAGACTGCCACATGGTGAATGTACCATGCTGGCGGGAATGCCTGCGCTTGACCCATGACTCCCCACAGTCCTCATGGCAGGGCCCCTTTGTCTCCCTCGCCACCATTTCAGCATGCAGGCCAGTGGCTGCTGCAGGCCTGTTGACTCTGCACCACATCTGTGGGCCATCCCCTCGCCCTCTTCTACTGCCCTCCAGGGCGGTAGCACGATATGCCAGGAGCCAGCGACGGGCCATTCCCAGCGGCTCTGCAGCCACATGCTGGCAGAGGTAGTGGGCAGTCTGTGTGCATCAGGAAAACTGACACGCTAGTGGCCACTAGACTCCAGGGGGTGGCTTTTCAGTGCTCCGGCTTCACAACTCTGCACTGCAGCCACTGCTACCACCTCAGTGCTTAGCAGCCACAGGTACCGGTCCAGCAGCACCTCCGCAGCCACACCTGCATCATGGCCAACTACAGGACTGCACTGTTAGAAAAGAAATAAGAGTTCTTTATTGCAGGAACTCCATAGTCTGATAGGAAAGAAGGAGAGATAGATCCTAACTACCTATCTAGTCTAAGGATGGGCATGGATGGCAGAGCTAGGCCTGCATCCATGCTGCCAAGATGGAGGGAGGAGAAGGAGAGATGTGTTGCCTGGAACAAAACCAGGAAGAGAAGGAAGTGAGAGGGAAGAAGTCAGGAGGAGGAAATCCTGAGAATAGCAATCTGCATATTAAAGGACAGTCAGAGCAGTAAACAATAGTAAACAGAGTTCCTTGACCTCTCTATCTTTCTAACTCTTTGGTTTGTCCCCCTCTGAAACCTGAGGAGAGGGACACTCACACATCACCAGAACCATGGATGAAGGCCCATAACAGTTATTGGCATATGTCAAACAAAACAAAAACCTCTTCATCTGCTGGTGGAAGATACCAATAAAGGAATACAGATAATAGTTATTCATGTATATCATTATAATTTCAAAGATAATTGAAATTACTACTATTATTGCATGAAGTCTAAACTTGCTTTTAACCAGTACCTTAACATGTAAAATTCACTAAGCATTCATAATAATGAGCAAAATACAGGAAACTAGCTATTTGCTTTACAATTACATATACAAGTTCTTTGGAGGCAGAGGGAATGTGGCATGGTATAGCCCAGTCTTTTAAGTTAAGCTGTGTTGGTACTTAGATGGGGGACCACCAATGAAGACTATGCAGAGGGAGGCAGTGACAAGTCACCACTATTTCTCACTTGCCTTGAAGCAACCTTGCCTTCTTTGAACTCAGAACTTACCATAAAGGGACCATTCTTTTTCACTTATGTAATTGTATCTTTATGTTAAAATGTGTTTCAGGCAACTTGAACCATTTCTTGATTTATTGAAAGGAGGAGAATCTCCACACGGATCTAAACCCAATGATTCTAAATGTTGTACTCCAATTTCTCTTTCTCAGGCTTTTCATTTTGGACACTCACAGGTAAATTATAATATTTTTATGATAAGAGAAAATAAACCTTAATATATGTGGCATTGTTTCATCTGGTAATATTAATCATAAATAACGTTTTTGCCATCTAGAAAAGAAGGTCTGTATATGAAAGACACAATCTGTAGGGAGCTGAGTATCTGGGGGATATAGATGATTCCACCAGGATTAGGACCAAAGTTGAATGGCTACTGGGGAAACTACACAGAGACAGAGGTCGTTGCAAGTCAAAAACATGTTTTTAGACAGGATGGGAATGTGGAAATATATAGGCAGAAGCATAGGCAAGCAACTGGGAAAAGTGATGGGAAGGGGGCATGTAGACAGCTGTACTGAGAAAAGGTAAGACCAGAACTTAGCAGTTAGCAGGTGCGTATTCAGTTGTGAACTTGGCTGAAGGCTGAAATCCTAAGAACTCTTTCCTGGGAGTAAGCCTTATTGAATAAAATGGGAATTACTGCCTAGTAGACTGTTTTAGGATTGCTCCCTAAGTATATATGTATAGCCAGGCCAGTAAGAATGAATGGGCTGCCTGTGGATAAGGGTATTGATTTTACTGAGACCCTAAGTAGACCTTATGTTACACCTTTATATTCTACTCAGAAACTTTAAGAGGCTCATAACAGGAGGCTCACAGGTTAAGTTATGGCTGATCCCATCAATGGATTTCCTTGCTATATGATCTGCTAGAGGATCTGCACATGCACACAAATCTCCTGGCTAGCTGTTCACTTTAAGCATGTTATTTCTGACACTGGGTTAGGAATCAACCAATACAGTATTAGTTACAATGGCAAACGGATGCAAATCCCAATGCACATATAGATATGAGCCTCACCAGCATAGAACCATGCCGCCTTTCCTGTAAGGGTGTAACAGTTTAGGAGTGCACTCTCCACCATTCTCATTCCTGCAGATTTCTTTTGTCCTGAGCTCTGCAGGCAGTCCTGGTCAAGTCTCCCCAGAGTAGGGCCTCAGGCCTGGCTAGCAAGACTGCTAGCTAGGCTAGAGGCAAGAAGCACAATGTTTTTGCCTGGTGAACTGATTGATCCAACAAGGCTGTCCTCCCAGGCCTCAACTTAAGTAGGCTGTGAGGTAATTAATTAGGCTCAACTGTCCTGCTGGCAAGTGCTAGAGCTCCTGAGTCTGTACTGTGCTCTTGCCAAGATCCTACAATGAAGTACTACCCTGAAAGCACTATTCTTGATCCTTGATGGGGTTGTGTGCAGCTAGTCTTGCACTTCTTTGCGCTTACCTCAGCCTGGGCCTTCCACCTACACTGCTGTGAAGTGGGAGTGGATCCTGGGAAGCAATGGACCCGGGTGCACATCCTGCTTGGCGGAGGCCTGGTGGCTATCTCAGGCACTGATGGTGAGGTCTCCCTTGCAGGCTCTGGCAGGGTGGCCTCTGGTGTTATTGAAACATGGTCAGCAGATGCCTTTGCAGTATCAGGCCCTCTCTGCTCCCTCTGGTCCTCCTTGTCCCTTGGCCTTGGTTCCTCAGGCTCTTCCTCTGAGCACTCTGAGTCAGAGTTACTGGGCTGGTCAGAGGGGGCCATGACACTATCCCAGCAGGACCTTCATCTGGCTTTGGAGCCTGGTTGGGGAAAATTGTGCAAGCTCATACATAATGTGCAAGCTCCATCCTTCAAAGTAAATATGCTTAGTACCACAGTGCTAAAACATCAGTCTCAAACATTTGTACTAAAGTTTCTGTAGACAATAGTATCTGTGTTCTTGCCACTCTGATGTAATGAAATAGTTTGCAGTGTTCCAGTAATGCAGTAGTTTCAGATGGGTAGTCGTGTTGGTCTGCAGTAGAAGAGCAAGGTTCGGGTCCTATAGTACCTTAAAGACCAACTAGATTTCCAGAGTATGAGCTTTTGAGAGTCAAAGCTCCCTTCCTAATGCAGCAGTTGATCTTATGATCAAGGAATAAACTTATACAAGCTCATACATATCAATACCCTTGATTTCGCTTGAGATTATGCATTAATTTTTTTTTACTAGGTGACTAATGTTCTTTATTATTATCCTTTATTATTATACCAAATTTAAAGTCTATAATTCTTCAGATACAGTATCTAATCACAGAAGATTTCTTGCTATTTGTGGGGGCTGAAAAGTGGGGCTGGCTCCATCCCCTTCCTGACTGGGCATTCCCAACCTCAGGGAGATCCCAAAAGGCCTCTCCTAGGATGCTGTACTATATCTGGGCCCCCATACACTACTTAGGGATGCTGTCTGGATGGCCATTGTTCCTGTGTTGATCTTTGCACAAAGCTCGGGATGGAGAGAGGGATGTGACTGCCCATATTCAGCTGGGTAGTGGGTGGGGGCTAACTCTGGATAGTATTAATTTAGAATAAGCCACTTCAATAATTAGGACAGAGTATTTGCAAAATTTTCAGTGCGAAGGACTTTATTACATAGTATTTTAAATATTGTAAGTGTAATACTTCAGTGCTATTTTCTTTCTGTTGTTTTGTTTATTTAGGAATCAAACAAGAATCAGACAACAATGACAACAAGTTCTAAAACTTTTCCCACAGAGCAAAAAAGAAGTTACACTGTTGAAAGCCCATGCAAGATAAAGCGAAGTATAATGCTGATACTGTGGAAATATATAAAAAAATTAGAAATAAGAAAATGTATTTCTATGTGATTAGATTTTAAAGGACAAAAATAAAATAGAGGGAGGGCAGGAAAGGTTACATCAGTGCTTAGTTCTCGTGGCCCCTTCTTACATGCCCAGGGTAATGCGTATCACCACTTTGGGATCAGGAAGCAATTTTCCCTAGGCCAGTTTGGTTAGGGATCCTGACGGTGTTTTGCCATCTTCTGGGCATGGAGCAGGGGTCACTTGAGGTGTGTGTGGGGCGGGGAGGTAGTTGTGAATTTCCTGCTTTGTGCAGGGGGTTGGACTAGGTGACCCTGGAGGTCCCTTCCAACCCTATGATTCTATGAAAATGTTTCTGGCTAAACATCTCAGGAATATTCTCAGCCTATGTAAAATCAACACAATTTAGGATAATAACAACAACAACAACAACAACAACAACAACATCTGATTTATATACTGCCTTAACACCCACTCAGAACAGTTTACAAAGTGTGTTACTATTATCCTCACGACAATCACCATGTAAGGTGGGTGGGGCTGAGAGAGCTCCAAGGAGCTGTGACTGATCTAAGGTCACCTAGCTGGCTTCAAGCAGAAGAGTAAGGAATCAAACCTGGTTCTGCAGATTAGAGTCCTGCTGCTCTTAACCACTACACCAAACTGGCTAATTGAATCTGATACAACCTAATGCCATTATTTTTGAAAACTAGAAAGGTCAGTGACAAGTAAAAATGTTTTATTGAAAAAGTTATGATTAGGACTAGAACACACATCTACATACAAAGATACTTTAAGATTGAATGTTTCTGATGGATGAAAAGACAGGCTATATATGTAAAAAATAAATCGTAATAAAGCATGGCAAAATCTTTTCATACCAAATTATATCTAATCTTGGCTTGATAGAACAAGGGTGATGCATTCATGGAAGCAAACTTCTGTGCAAGTTTTCCCCACTAGATCAGACACGGGGGAAAAGCTGCATACACTGTAAAGATCACATGGGGGGAGGTGTTGATTGTTTGATTGATTCCTGTTTTGAGAAGAGTTATGTACTAAAACAGCATAGAGAATCTGTTGTTTGAATAAACTCTGAGAATACCTGCAGCTTGTTCTTTCACAATACTGCTACTGTGGAGTATAACCCTTCTATGGTTTTTGTTCAACATAAAAACAAGCATCATTTTCCCATTCATAACTTTCAACTTCTATTCTATTCTATTCTGTTCTCAAAGCAGATTACACCTCCCCTCATGTGATCTTTACAGTGTATGCAGCTTTTCCCCCGTGTCTGATCTAGTGGGGAAAACTTGCACAGAAGTTTGCTTCCATGAATGCATCACCCTTGTTCTATCAAGCCAAGATTAGATATAATTTGGTATGAAAAGATTTTGCCATGCTTTATTATGATTTATTTTTTACATTTATAGCCTGCCTTTTCATCCATTAGAAACATTCAGTCTTAAAGTATCTTTGTATGTAGATGTGTGTTCTAGTCCTAATCATAACTTTTTCAAGAAAACATTTCTCAAACCCCTATCTATTCTCAAAGCAGATTACACAGTGAAAATCAATGCAATCAACAATATAATAGGGCATGCATTGTATGTCTGTACCAATCCATTCATGCCAATTTTGATTCTGAACATAATGCTTAATCCAGTTGTTGTAAACATAATCTTGGTGTAACTCAATTCCCCTTCCCTAGTGTTCTAATTATTTCTTAGACTTTCACAGGTGGTTATCTGCTGGACTCCAGTGTTTACGACCTTGTATTTTCTCTTAGACTATGATATATCTTTCTTCCTAGCAACTCATCGTGATATCACAAATGTTCTCACACAGAAAGAACGGCAAAGTATTGTTTATAATTGGGAAGGAGAGAAAGGAGTAAACTAGAAAAGAGAAGTGTCTCTCACATGTCATTCCTGTCAACTTCTGCTCATGCTGCTTAGATGCCTGTCTTGCTTCTAAGTACCCCTACGGACCTGCATATGGAAATGATCTGATTTCTGAATAAAATCCATTTGATTAAGTACTTGTGTCTTACTGCAAATGGGCCAGAGATCTGTCTGCTGTATCCTGTCATCCATAGCCTGACATTTTGTCAGGAATCTCCTTTTCCTCTGTACCTGCAACCTGGGAGAATAGCGACCATCTTCACATCGTCAGAGCTAGACCTGGGGCTATCAGCGCCAGAGGACCCCTCAAATCAACTAGGACCAGTTGCCACCCTCGAGGGAGCTGGTACCTGCGACCCCTACTCATTTGGACTATTTAATGGACCACAATACTTCTGCTATGAGGGGACTCAACGTAGCAGGAAACGTTCCAATATATCATGAACTAGAAACCGTGTATCTGGAATCAGGGACTGAACCAGGACGGGGGCCTATTCATCGGAGAGAGATCACCCACCTTACATGGACTACTCTACAAACCCCCAGGGAATGGGCACCAAAGCCCTGGGAGGAAAGAGAGAGATGGAGAGGAGCATGGTTTGGTCATGGCTCAGGGGAGACAGGAATACCAAACACCTTATTAGAGCTGTCATCAACCTCTATCCTGGGGGGAGCATCGGAGATCACCACTGAAGGGGCTCCGGGCAAGGGAGCACCTGAGGCGCAGAACGGAATGAACCTGTTGGAGTTTAATGATTGTATAATCAACATAGAGGAGATAGAGATGAGTCCCAAGGAGCTGAAAGAGCATATGTAGAGTTTACTCCCTGAATATATGGATTTTCGTGTCCAAAGTATGTTGGATAAACTACAGAGGTCCGGGACCCCTGGATTACCCTGCGCGAACACAGTGAACTATCGGGAAATTACACTCGAGCCGGGAATTCACTCAGTGGATACCTGCAAGCTGGGGGCTGCAGCTGGGCCAAGCAACCAGGAATGGGGCCAGATGCTGCAACTACCTACGCTGCAGGAGGTGACAACACAGTCGCTGTTGGGGGATGTACAAACGGGAGCTGCAGCTGGGCCAGGCAACCAGGATTGGGGCCAGACGCTGCAGCTACCAAAGCTGCAGGACAAAGCAACACAATTAGTGTTGCCGGATGTACAAAGACGGGTACCACGGATTAACCCCTGATAACAGATACACTTTGGTGGATTACTTCGTCAAGGATGAGATGGGATCCTGGGAACCAAGCAACTTAGAGGTAGTGGCTGGGCTGGGAAATCCTATTGGAGGCCAGACGCTGCAACTCAAGAGAGATGGGATGCATCCAACTCGAGAGGAATTCGCTCATGCCGTGAGGAGACAACATGAATGGGAATGGCACCTCCTCAATGAACGAGGAAATTTAAGTGTGCCAGAGGCACTGGAAAGGTAAATAACTGGAACGAACGAGGAGTCAGAGAGACCACCTCTCCCACCATGGAGGGGGAGAGTCTCACAAATGGGACAAGGACTGATAGACTTGGCATGGAACATACCGCTGGAAAGGAGAAAAGTGGACTTAATGACTCCAGAGCAGTTCGTTGACGACCAAATAGTTCCTATTACCACCCAGGTTCCAGTAGCAGCACCAGGAATGGAAGGAAGGAGTATTCTCCCACATTCCCATATACCCTCCCAGATTATAACCGCACCAAGCATATCGCCCCAGGGAGTAGGAGCGAGTCCATATGGGAGAGCACAATTGTTGTCCGTTCCCCCAGGTTTAGTTGGCACAGGGGCACCAACTGCTACAATGGGGATGAGATGGGAACCCTAGGAACCTTGGATTCCTTTTAGTACAAGCCATGGAATTTTTCCACGATTGGGGACATTTATTTCCTCTGGAGCAAAGTTGGGAGAGTCACTTGGGATCCCGAATGGTAGGGGTGGCAGCAGAGTGGTATGTAATCCTGTACAACATGGGAGCACCTGAGCTACATGATTTAAACGCTTTTGCAAATGCGCAAATTGAGCTTTATTTGATGACCCATGTACGCCCCTCCCTGGCCCGCTGCGCTGGCGCCCCCTTCTGCCATGTTGGATGCCCTCCTAGGGGGCCTTCCCTCAGCCTCAGATGTGGGTAGGGTGGGGGTTAAGTCATCCAGTCCCGCTGCCTACCCTGCTGGGCTCAGGTTTCACTCGCCCTCTCTCTAGCCTTCACCAGACGCCTCAGCCTGCTCCTCCCCGCCGTCCTTGGGATGGCCCCTTTTATCCCTTCCTCCCCACCATCCCCACCACCTGTGCTAACTCCCTTCACTTGTCCCTTGGCTCCTCCTCCCTCCATCTTCCCTCTCCACCTCCCCTGATAGGGGCAACCCGTCGGCTGTCCTGCCTGTCTCCCCGGCCTGCCAATCTGAGGGCTCGCCACGGCTCCTGAGCCCTCCCTCAGCTTCCTGCCTCCTAGCATCCCCTGGCCCCGGCCGAGCCCGCCCTCCTGTTGTTGGGTGTGGCCTCTTCTGGCCCGGTGGCATGGCGGCCTCGCAGCCCGCTGGCGACGCTCCCGCGGCCTGCGCCTGGCCTTTCTGCAGCAGCCATGGCGGCGCACTCGTCAGCTGATCGGCGGGCGGGGATTTCCCCTGCAGCGCGGTGTCTCGGCTCCGCGGCGGCGTGGCAGAGCGGCCAGGCGGCTGCGGGCGCTCTGTTGGGCCCTCCCGGCCAGGTAGGCCTGCTGTGGGGGCCGGGGCTGGGGGGGGTCGGTGGCTCCCGGCGGGGGGTTGGCCTGGGCAGCGCTGGGGCTGAGTCCGGCCCAGCCAGACAACCCATTCGAAGGAGAAAGGGCCAGAAAAAAGCTCAGAACCATCAAGAAGGGGTCCACAGCTGTCAGAGAATACGCGGCCGAATTTAGGCAACTGGCCACAAAAGTATCAGGTTACCATGACGAAGTAAAAATTGAACTTTTCCGTAATGGATTAAATGCCGACTTGCTGGATAGAGCATTAATGCAAGATGACCCACAAACCCTATTACTGTAGGTTGGATCCAATTGTCATGTGAGGTCGAAAATAGAACTCAAGTTGTAAAACTTGTTAGAATGCAGCAGCATGCTGAAGCAAGGAGACCGACCACTGCAGACAGAGGACATTCTGCGCTGGGTCCGAAAGCTCCTATCTCCACAACTGGGAGAGAAGCGCAATGGAGACAAGGACTATGCCTAAACTGTGGGGGCAGGGGACATTTTGCCATGCAATGCCCCACCAGGCTGATGCAAGGGGGGGGACTCCAAAGTGTACCCAAATCTACAGCTCCCCCCAAACCGCCGGGCCGGAAATTAGGGCCTAAATGGGGAAAACCGGAGAGCGGTTTGGATGCCAAGGAGAACCCCAAAGTTACTAAAATGCCCACACCAGCCGAGGAGAGTCTCACCCCACCGGCAGGAAACAAGACCTGCCGTAAAAGGGTCCCGACGGCAGGTCTTTAAAGAACCCAAAACCCCAAAGGTGAGAGAAAGAAGTGCCATACTGTTTATGCCTGTGACATTACTAAATCTGGAAAAGGGGATTCATGTGCGGGTGCAAGCTTTAATAGACTCTGGATGTTCACAATATCTAATATCACCAGCTTTAGTTAATAGATTGGGCTTAGAAACAAGCAAACTCCAAGACCCTATAGTACTTGAACAAATGGATGGGTCTAATATGCACCCCACACAGCACCGAACAGCACCTACTCCTACGGGCATGGGAGATCATTGGGAAAATCGGACTTATATAGTTAGTGATGTAGCCAAATACCCTTGGTACTGGGAAGTCATTGGCTATGGGACCATGACCCATATATCAAATGGTCTACCAGAATGGTGGTCTTTAAAGGTGATTGTTGTGCAAAGCATGCATGGACTAAAGTGTGGGGAAAGGAGGCACTCTCCCGGTTAGAAACCGTACTGTTAACCACAGAAGAGGAAGGAGTCATTCCCTCTGAGTATCAAGTTTTAAAAACAAGTGTTTGATAAAAAAGAAGCGGATGAGCTACCCCCCCGCCCCCGCAGAGAAAAACAGACTGTGCTATTGAACTTATTCCGAGGGGAAAGTTGCCTAAAGGTAAATTGTATTGTATTGTAAATTGTATTCAATGAGCCCAACCAAAAGGAAAGAACTGAGGGAGTTTATTGATAAAAATTTAGAATGGGGATTCATCCGCCCCGCTAGCTCTGCCCATGCGGCACCTGTGTTGTTTCGGAAAAAGAAAGATGGAGGGTTAAGACTGTGTACCGATTACCGAGGAATAAATGTTGTATCAATGTCAAATGCATACCCCATTCCCTTGATTAGAGACTTGCTCAGTGTGGTGGCGTAAGGGAGGATCTTTCCCAAACTGGACTTAAAAGATACATATTTCCGAGTAAGGATAAGGGAGGGGGATGAATGGAAAACAGCATTCAATATGCCCCTAGGCCAGTTTGAGCACCTCGACATGCCTTTTGGTGGTTTTAGGGCTCAACACACCCAACCCCAGTGCCAGGGCCACTTCTTGCCGCCTCACTCCCTCACTGTCGAGTTTGTCCTCCATTGTCCCCAGTGGTTCCTCTCTGTTTTGGCTTTTGTTTTACTGCACCAGTATGAAGTGTTCCTTGCTAGGCAAGACTGGTCGTGGGGGGTGGGGAAGGGCAGGGTATGTGGCCCATCGGAGGCCGGCAGCAGCAGTTCTGGGGGGGGGGAGTCTGTCCGGCAGCAGAGTCTCTCACTTCTGATCCATCCACGGAGCCTGTGGCGTAGGCAGAAGTGGTCTCTCCTACGCTGCCGGGAGTGGACCTGGTGAAGCTGTTTGCGGAGGAGGAGGGATCTGAGAAGGAATGGGCAGGGTTTGGAGCATCATCCCAGTCCTCTGCATCAGAAACTCCAGGGACTCTCTCTGTCTGCAGCACACACCCTACTCCTTTGTTGTGGTCTAGCTCCATGCTGCAGCAGTCATTCCTTTGATCTCCTCCTGAAACACCATCTGCCGGCACCCATTTCAACAACTCAATTTGGAGGCACTTCCCCATGACCCTTGCTCGGAGTGGTGCCGTTACTGTAACGTGCTAGTGCATAGGGGCATTGACCCCAAGCACCAGTCATCCTCCACTCTCTGCAAGCATGTGCAGAGGCACTACCTGAGCATCTTGCTTTTGCCACTATGTGAACCACCTGGTGGGCAGGTGAGGAGTCCAAAGCAGAGAGAAGGGGGAGGGGGACGGGAGTCAATGGCCTGCAAGAAGACTGGCCATGAGGGTACTGTGGATAGGAGTGGTACGGCCAGGCAGGCTACCCTCCAGGAGGTTGTCCCCTCCGGGTCTCTGACAATGCCCAGCGTAAGAGTAGGGGAGGGCTTAGGCAGTATGCACTGGATCGGTGGTGGAGATGATCGCATTGGACGGACTCCCATTATCCATCATGGAGGGTGTGGGCTTTAGGAGGCTGGTGTGTCGATTCGCTCGCTTGTTCTCAATGCCATCATGGAGGACCACTGGCCAGCAAGTCTTGTCCACCCTCTACCAGACTGTAAAAGCGAGGGTTGTGAGGGAACTGGGGTGCCCAAGGACGGACCATCCACTTCACAGCAGACCTCTGGAGCAGCCGTCATCACAGCTACCTCATCATCACAGCCCACTGGTGGCAACTGGAGGATCTCCACTGCCCCAGGGAGAGGTCAGATCCCCAGGAGGAGGTGGTCCCCTTGGCACCGGGCTATAGAGTGCTCCTGCTGCAGGCAAGGGGGATGGATGAGGATCATATAGGCAAGGACATCGCCACCACAATCGGGGCTGCACTTAGGGAATGGGCTCCCATGGGGCAGGTTTCCTGCTGCTTCATGGTCACCAGCACAGGAAGAGACATGCTGGCGGCCCTGAGAAAAGCATCCCTAGATGGCCTGGTCTGCCTGGTGCACAAACTGCACCTAGTCATGACAGATGCTCTGGAGCTAGGGAGCAACATCAAGGCCATCTGGGACCAATTGATGTTGTCTATGAGTGCATTGCTGAACAGCTGTCAACGCCTGTCAGCCCATTTCTCATGAAGCATCAAGCCTTTGCGCAAGCTGCTCCAGAGACAAGGGAGGGGGGATCCCAAGCACCACCTCTTCCAGGACATGACCACCCACTGGCACTCCACCTACAACATGGTGCGTCATCTGGTGGAGCAAAAGAACCCTGTTCAGGACATAATGTCCTCAGTGCCAGTCTTGCAGGGGAGAGAGGAGCTCAGCCTCAGCTCTACGAACTGGCTAGTCCTCTCTGATGGTCCGTGTCCTGAGGCCATTCAAGGAGACCACTGAGCTCCTATGTGGCTACCAGTCCTCTCTGGGGCAGGTCATCCCCCTGATCCATGACCTGAACCAGGTCCTGGCCAAAGAGATGGAAGAACAGGACCAGCTTCTTCACAGGGTCAGGGACTTGGTCGAGACGTTGCAGGCGGGCTTGGCCACCCACTTGCATCCTCTGTGCAGGGAGGACCCATACAAACTGGCCTGCATATGCAACCGTCGTATCAAGGGCAGCATTGCCATGTGGCAGGGAGAGCTCCATGAATGGACAAAGCTCCTGCGTCGAGCAGAGTGCTAGCTCTGGTCCTAGTGAGCAGAGGGGAGGGAAGAGTGTGTGGGTGAGGGGATGGAGGGGGAGGAGAGGGCGGTAGCGGTGCCCAGCACCACCAGGCGGCAGGTGAGCCCTCCCCACAAAGACCCACCCCCATTCTGATCCTTGGTGGTGGGCTGGGCAGTTGGCGGCAGCAGGGTTGGGACTTCCATTGCGTCGGAGGACTCGGTGGAGGCCATGGTTGGAGAGAATCATAGAGTTGGAAGGGGCCATACAGACCACCTAGTCCAACCCCCTGCCCAGTGCAGGATCAGCCTAAAGCATCTCTGACAAGTATTCATCCAGCCTCTTCTTGAAAACTGCCAGTGAGGGGGAGCCCACCATCTCCCCAGGCAGCTGATTCCAGAATACCTAGCCAAGCTCCCCGAGCCCTCCCACTGCAACCCCTTGGAGTATTGGGCGAGAAAATCTGCCATTTGGCCAGACCTCTTGATGGTGGCCACCAACATCCTCTCTTGCCCTCCCATCAGTGTCCAGAGCAAAAGGGTATTCTCACACCTGGGAGACCTCCTCCATCCATGACGCTCACGTCTAGATCCAGACCTGGTGGACCAGCTCTCTTTCATCAAGGTCAACCTCCCCCTGCTTGGCTACCCCTCCGTGGATCTTGAGTGTTCTGAGCCCTGAGCCAACCTCTGTCTCTCTTTTGCCATCCGCCCACCCTCAGGCTCTGACCCAGAAAGCCAATCCAATGCATCCAAGATCCCAGTCCAGGGCACTTCTAATGAGGGCTCGCTGAAACATTTTCAGGTTTTCTTTCCTCTTCAATGTAGAGCATGTTAGGAATAGGATTTTCTTTCCCCTTCTCTTTGGAGCATGTTTTCCTTTTCTTTCTTCTTCCATCTTTCTTTGAGCACCTTTCTCAAATGGGAAGGTGACCATCATTCAATTACTTCTTCTTCTGGAAGGAGTACGTTCCTATCATGCAGTGCCTGCCCAGAATGAGAAAGGGTGTGTGGGTTCAGGCACTGCAGGGCCATAACTGAGGACAGGGGCAGAACCCTTTCTTTTTTTTAAATTAAATTTTTATTGAGCATTCAACAACATAGAATCAATTATATAAATGCATAACAAAGAAGATGGAATTCTTACTATTACAATAATCAAACACTTTAACCGCTTGTTGAACAAGAATTATAATTGTCCCCAATAAGAGGGTCTATTCCTCATTTCAATACAGTTTTCTGTTTACAATAAAGAAGGGGGGTTAGAAATAGAGTTATTAAACTTGACAATCATAGATAAACCCTACTTATCATTCTATTATTTAAGCATTAAGAATTACCTGATAGGTAATATCTGTAGGATATAAATTTTGTGGCATGATGTATTTAATAAATGGGTGCCATTTTTCATAGAATCATATTGTATCTTGTGTATATGTATATCTTCTGTGATTTTTTCTGTGATAGTTTGGTCCCATATTTTGTCATACCACTGGCTTATAGTTGGTGTTGTTTTGGCCTTCCACTTTGAAGTGATTGTAGTTTTCACAGCTATAAGGAGACTCCTAATGAGATCTCTTCTAATTGTAGGAATGCTATTATCTAGCCATAGGTCTAGAAAAATTATTAGTGGCTGTATCTGCAAAGAGTAGTTAGTTATTTTATAAATGGTTTCTGCTACTACTGTCCAAAAGTTCGATATCTTTTTGCATGACCACCAGCAATGAATATATGTGCCTGTTTCTCCACACTGCCTCCAACATAGTGGGGAGTATTTAGCTGTTATTTTAGCCAGTTTTTTAGGACTATGATACCAGTAAGTTATGGTTTTAAAAGTTTGTAGTTTTGAAGTTATTACTGAGGAGTTGAGTAGTTTTGACTTCCAGATTTCTTTCCATTGGTCTGGACTCTGGAGTGATTATTAGGCCCCAATCTTGTTCCCATTTTGTTTGATATGTGTGTTTTATTACAACACCTGACGTCAGTAGAATAGAATAGACCAGGGGTGGGCAATTGTTTTGGCTCGGGGGCCACTTTGTGGGAGCAGAGGTTAGCGGAGGGCCGCACCTTTTAAAATGATTGCATTCATTAGTTAACTTTGCATTTCAGAAAAGGTATAAATTGTATCATAAAATTCAATAAATATAAATTAAATAAAATAGTGGTAGTTTTATTCAATTTATTTATTGTGCTAATTTCATATCATCTATAGCTGCAAGCACATTTAATTTTAGAATCAGTTTAATGAGACAAATGTAGGAATGAAGGAAATGAAGGAAATCTTGGTTCAAGGCAGATTTTTCTGACTGTCTTGGTGGGCCACAAACAACTCTGTAGCGGGCTGCATGTGGCCCGTGGGCCGCAATTTGCCCACCCCTGGAATAGACCTTTGAAACCAGACCTTTCTGTGTGTATTTTTCTTGATCTAGATTTTTTTCCAAATCTATTTTTGTTTTTTTGAGAATGTCTATAAGATGTATTGTGATGCTATGTAATTGATTTGAAAATAAGTAAACCAAGGGATATGCTGAGCAGTCTTTTTTTCAAGTTCTATTTTTGTTGAGATTCTCTCTTTTGATGTTATATTAATTAATCTTGTTAATTTGACTCGCTTCCAAAATCTATTTATTTGTTGTGTTTTCCCTGGTGGAAACCAATCTTGCATTGTGAATGCAGAGTACCGAGAGATTTCAGGGAGAAGTTGTTTCCTTTGCATATCCCATACCTTTAGTATATCTAAAAAAATCTATTTTGTTTTATTCTTGGAAGGTGACTCCTATTATTATTCCATATGATTTCTTGAATAGTATATGGTTTGTATAGGTGACTTAGTATCTGGATCCAGTCATGGTTTTCTGTAGTTTGTAGCAGCTGTAGTGCATTCACTAGTCTAGCTGCTATTGCATAAGTTTTCAAATCTGGGTAGTTAAAGCCACCTTGATGGGTTTTTACCCTCAATGTATTATATGAGATTCTAGATTTTTGTATTGCCCCATAAGAATTTATTGATCATATTTTGCCATTGTTTTATAATTGTAAATGGTAGAGTTAAGGGAATCGCTCTATATAAAAATAAAATTTTGGGAAGAATAAAGGATTTTATCAAGAGGAACCTGTCCAGCCAAGAATATTGTTGCTTGTTTTTCTACTCTAGATCTTGTTTGATTTCTTTTATCTTTTGGAAATGATTGAATTTCAATAGCAAGTCTAGGTCTGCTGTGATATTAATACTCAAGTAGAGTAGCATGTTGTCCATCCAGCGGTATTTAAATTTAGTGAGTAAGTTTTGTTTTGTCATTGGCAGATACTTGGTTTTGATGGATTTATCTTTAAACCAGTCACCTGGGCAAACCGGTGTAGTACTTCCTGTAACAGTAGTAGAGTTTTCTGGATTTGTAATAAAAAGCAACATATCATCAGCAAAGAGGTTAAGTTTGTAAACTTTAGACTCAATCTCAATTCCTTGTATTTGCTCATTCTGACGTATTGAGGCTGCTAATGGTTCTATAGCAAGTGCGAAGAGTGTTGGTGACAGGGGGCAACCCTGTCTTGTTCCTCTAGACAATTTAGAAGTCTCAGATGACATGCCATTTACTGAAATCTGTGCCAATGCTTGTGTATATATTGCTTTTATCAAATTTATAAATTTGGTGCCAAACCCCATAACATTTAGCAATTCAATTAAATACTTTGTCTCCACTGAATCAAATGCGTTCTCTATATCCAATGATAGCAATAAGGCTTCTGATTTATGGTTGGTTCAAGATGATATTTTATTCAGTGTTTTATAGATATTTTCCGTTAAGTCTCTTCCTGGGATAAACCCTGTCTGATCCTGATGGATATATTCTTTAATGAAGGAATTCTTTTGGCCCTTATTGCTGTATAAATTTTGTAATCTTGGTTTAGAAGGGATATTGGGCGGTATGAGGCTGGTTCCTTTGGATTTCTTCCCTGTTTGTGTATCACTATGATTGAGGCTGCTTTCCATGAAGGAGGTTGTTGGTCTGTATTTAAGAATGCATTGCACACGTCTGTCAGTAAGTGTATAATGTTATTGGAGGATTCCTTGTAAAACTCTGGAGGGTAACCGTCCGGTCCCGCATCTTTATTGTTTTTTAATTTCTGTATGATTTCACTGATTTCCTGTGTCATGATTGGTTTTTCTAATAGTTGCCGATGTGTGTCTGAGAGTTTCTTAATTTGCTTATGTTGGTGTAAATACTGGCTAATTAGATCTGTGGTTGGGTTTGTTGAAGTGTACAATTTTTTGTAAAATTCCTTAAAGGTGTCAGTTATATCTTTTGGATTGTATACTAATTGTCCTTTGCTGTTTTGTAAAGCTATTATTTGCTTGGATGCTTGTTTACCCTTTACTTTCCAGGAGAAGATTTTCAAATTCTTGGGAGAATTATACCAATGTTTTTGCTTCAAAAAAAGACGATTCCTTTTTATTTTCTTAGTTTCTAGTGTTTCTAATAGTTTTTGTTCATCTAACAAGGCTCTATAAATTCTTTTATTAACCAGTTATTTTGTGTTGTGATTCTAGCTGTCTTATTCTATTTAGTATCATTTCTTTTTGTTTCTTTTTCTGTTTATTTAAGCATGCTGTTAATGAAATGATTTGACTCTTAAGGTTGCTTTGAGTGCGTCCTAATTCATATGGGCTGGAGTGTCTTTATTACTATTATCATTTATGTATTGGGTAATATGTTGTTCTATGAGTTTGCTAGTGTAGTCATTTTTTAAGAAATCTTTGTCAAATGTCCAATGCTTCATGGGAGTAAATTCACTTCCAATTGAAAAATTACAGCTTGTCCAAGCATGATCAGACCAAATTATTTCCCAATTTCAGGATTGGATGCAGTTTTAAACAGACCCTCAGAAACTAGTATAATGTCTATCCTGGTGTGCACATTGTGTCTAGGAGAGTAATAGGTGTAGTCCCTCTCCTGGTCATGAAATTGTCTCCAAACATCTAAAAGCTGGAATCTGTTCAGCAGTTTTTCCAAACGTGATTTGTTTTTAGGTTTTTTAATTTTTTTTAATATTGGGGTATGATCTATCTAGATTGTGATTAATTAGGCAATTGAAGCCCCTCCCAGTTATCAATTCTCCCTCCTGAAAGGTACTTAGCTTTATCAGGGTTTCTTCTAAAAAGTTAATCTGATTGAAATTGGGCAGAACCCTTTCTGATCATGTTCTGTGTTGTGGCCCGGAAGCCCTGAAAGAAGCATGTCTTGAGGGCCCAGTTTGCCTGCTGTGTATAAACTGCCCCTGCTCATGCTGGGATGCACACCAGGAAGAGTGGCGGGACTTTGAATAACCTTCCCCCAAGGAGAAGAAGGCATCTTTCTCCTTTGCCACGACCGGCAGGTGGGTCAGTGATGTTCGTGTCCAATGCACGAGGGACAGCTTTGCACATGTTGTTGTAGAGGATGGTGGGAGGAGTTCCGTTCAACGGAACAGGCTGTCTCCTCTGTATCAGGAGGAAGGGGTTCCGTCGGTGCCACCATGGCCAGCGGGTGGGACATGCTGGTGACTGCCTCCACACTGTTCTGGGCTGGCATCATGCTGTGCACGGCTCTTCTGGGTCCGTCCTCGTCCAGGCTGATTATTTTGTGCAGCCTCTACAGCCGGGCCATTGTCCCTCCATGCGAGGGAGGTGAGCACACAATGTCTCCCCCTTCCCTGACCGTGACCTACCACATCTGGAGGGTGAGTCATGCTGATGACCGCATCCACTTTTTCACACCAGTGTTCCTCTGTACACTGTAAATCCTGGGCCGGCCTTGTCCGAGCCTCTTATTTTGTCCTGCCTGTACAGCCAGGCCGTTGGACCTCCATGCAGGGCAGGGGACCACACAATGTCTGAGTTTTTCTGCTTTCCAGTTCCTTGGGGGGCCAGGTCTCCGCCCATGTCTGGCGGGTGGGTCATGCCTGCATCCACTGCTCCTCTGCATGAAGGATGATGTTGCACATGAAATTCTATGAGACGGTTTCAGGGGCACCGATCCATGGGACTTACTTTCTCCTCTGTGCCAGGGGGAAGGGGTTCCTTCATTGCCACCGGTGGGTGGGATATGGTCTCCTCACACCCTGACCGCAATCCGCCATGTCTGGTGGGTGGGTCAGGGACTTTCCGTCATGTCCAGTGGGTGGGACATGCCAGTGACTGACTGCCTCCACATTGCTCTGCTTCCCTATTTCTGGAGGGCCACATCTTTGCCCACGTCCGGTGGATGGGATATTCAAGTGACTGCCTCCATACTGATCTGGGCCAGCGTTATGTGGTACACTGCTCTTCTGGGTCCGTCCTCGTCCAGGCCAATTATTTGGTGCAGCCTCTACAGCCAGGCTGTTGCCCCTCCATATGAGGAAAGTGACCGCATGATGTCTTCCCTTTTCCTGACTGCGACCCACCACATCCGGCATGTTTTTGGGGACTTTCCGCAACACCTGGTGGGTGGAACGTGCTGGTGACTGCCGAACTCTTCCACACTGGCGTGACACCATATGCTGCTCTTCCTGGGTTGGCCTCGTCCAAGCCGCTTATTTTGTGCTGCCTGTCCAGTTGGGACATTTCCCCTCCATGCAAGGGCGGGGAGCACACAATGTTGCTTTGCTGCTCTGCTTTCCCTTGGGGGGAGGACCAGGTCTCCCCTCACCCTGACTGCGACCCTTCACATCCGGCGGGTGGGTCAGGGACTTGCCTCCCTGTCTGGTGGGTGGGGCATGGTCTCCTCACACCCTGACCGCAACCCACCACATCTGGCGGGTGGGTCAGGGACTTTCCGCCATGTCCGGCAGGTGGGACATTCAGGTGACTGCCTCCAGTGTTCCACGATGCTGCTCTTCCAGGTCTGGCCTTGTCCAGGCCAATTATTTTGTGCAGCGTGTCCAGCCAGCAGGCACCCCTCCGTGTGATGGAGGGGAGTGCACGATGTCACTTCACTGCTCTGCTCTCCTACAGGGGGAGGGCCAGGTCACCCTCTCTTTGACAGAGACCAGCGGGTGGCCAGCGGGTGGGGCATGTCTGTGGCTGCATCCTTTGAAGCTTCTTGTATGGGCCTGCGGTCTCTGTGCCAGGGGGAAGGGGTTCCTTCATTGCCACCACGGCTGGCCTGCAGGTGAGTGATGCTGGCAACAGCCTCTGCTGCTCCACACCGGTGTTCAGCTACATGCTGCTCTCCTGGGTTGCCCTCGTCCATGCCACTTATTTTGTGCTGCCTGTACAGCTGGGCTGTCATCCCTCCATTCAAGGGAGGGACACGCACGATGTTACTGCATTGCTCTGATCGCTGCTCCCATGGTCCGGCCTCTTCCGGGCCGCTTATTTTGTGCACCCTTCTCCTTTGCCACGGCCAGCAGATGGATCAGTGATGTCCATGTCCAACGCTCCTCGGCATGAGGGATGGCTTTGCACATATAGTTGTAAAAGATGGTGGGAGGAGTCCTGTTCAATGGGACAGGCTGTCTCCTCTGCATCAGGAGGAAGGGGTTCCATCAGTGCCACCACAGACGGCTGGCAGGTGGGATCTGCCAGTGGCTGCATTCTTGGAAGCTTCCTGTATGAGCCTGCAGTCTCCACCACGCAAGGGGAAAGGGGTTCCTTCTGTGCCGCCACATCCAGCAGGTGGTTCATGGCAGTACTATCTGGGATGGGGGCAGAACCATTTGTGAGCATGTTCTGTGTTCTGGCCTCCACTCTTGGAAGCCCTGAAAGAGGCATGCATTAAGGGCCCAGTTTGTCTGCTTCCTGTAAGCTGCCCCTGCTCATGCTGGGATGTGCACCAGGAAGGGCGGTGGGACTTAGAACTGCCTCCTCCCAAGGAGAGGGAGGCATCCTTCTCTTTGCCACAGCCAGCAGGTGGGTCAGAGTCAGTGGTGTCAGACTATCAGTGTCCATATCTAACACTCCTCTCAACAAGGGACAGGTTTGCCGCCACATCCGGCAGGTGGGTCATGCCTGTGGCCATCGCTCCTCTGCACGAGGGATGGCATCATGCTGTGCTGTTCTTCTGGGTCCGTCCACATCCGGGCCGATTATTTTGTGCTGCCTCTGTAGCTGGGCTGTCACCTCTCCATGCGAGGGAGGCAAGTGCACAATGTGTCCCCCTTCCCTGACCGTGACCCACCACATCTGGAGGGGGGTCAGGGAGTTTCCACCACATCTGGCGGGTGAGTCATGCCTGTGGCCACCACACCTCTGCACAAGGGACAGCATCATGCTGCACTGCTCTTCTGGGTCCAGCCTCGTCCAGGATGCTTATTTGGTGTACCTTGTACAGCTGGGCTAGAGCTCCTCCATGTGGGGCTGGGGCATGCATGATGTTGCTGCTTGGCTCCACTTTCCCTTCCAGGCAGGCCATGTCTCCACCCACATCAGGCTGGTGGGTCAACCCGGCAACAGCCTCCACCTCTTGACTCTGCCATTCTCCACTCCACTTCTCCATGGCTGGCTGGTGGGTCATGTCAGTGACCGACTGCCTCCATGTTTCCATGCCGACTGTATGCCACATGCCGCCTTCCTTGGCCAGCCGTGTCCAAGCCACTTACTTTCTGCAGGATGTTCCCCTGTCCGTAGCCCCTCCATGTGAGAAAGGGAAGCGCACGATGTTGCTTCATTGCTCTGCTCTCCCACGGGGGGAGGTCCAGGTCTCCCCCCACCCTGACCACGACCCGCCACATCCAGCAGGTAGGTCGGGGACTTTCCGCCACATCCAGCGGGTGAGTGATGCTGGTGACAACCTCCATCTCTCCATGCGCGCGTTCAGCTACACGCTGCTCTCGTGATCTGGCCTCTTCCACGCCACTTATTTTGTGTTTCCTGTGTAGCTGGGCCATCTCCCCTCATGCGAGCAAGGGGAGCACACGATATCGCTGCATTGCTCTGATCGCTGCTCTCCTTGGTTGGCCTCATCCGGGCCACTTATTCTGTGCACCCTATCCAGCCTAGCCAGCACCCCTCCATGCAAGAGAGGGGTGTGCATGATGTCACTGCATTGCTTTGCTGTCCTGCTGGGGAGGGCCATGTGTCCCCCTCCTTGACTGGGATCCACTGCACCTGGCGGGTGGGTCATGCTGGCAACATCCACCACTTCTCCATGACGTTGTTAAGCTGCACACTGCTCTCCTGGGCAAACTGTGCCTGGGGAAATTGTGTTGAGCACCTGCCCTGTCTGCTCACACTCCCCAATGGGGGGAAGGGGTCCCATCATTACTGCCACAGCTGTCCAGCGGTTGAAGTCTGCAGCTGCCATATCCTATCCCAGGGACTTAGAATGGCCTCCCCTCAAGGTGGGGAAGGCATCCGTGACTGCCGCCTCATCTCAGAGGTGTCTTAGAATCTAATCCTTGTACTCAGAAAGTGTTCTAATGTGTAATTAGGTGAGAATATGCAGCAATATGATATCAAGTACTGTGATAATGTGCAAATATTCAACAAATTATATGAAATGCTACAATGAACGTGTGATGCAGACTTGGTTTGGTTTGGTCAGCAGCCACATCTTCTAGGGAAGAGGAACTCGCTGTGGGATGATAACAGGACCCTGCGAACCCCATCAGTGGGACTTAGAATAGCCTCATCCCAAGGAAGGGGAGGTTTCCATCAGCACGCCATGTCCAGAAGGTGAATTTTGTCAGCGGCCAGTCACTCACCGCTTCTCAGCACGAGAGAGAGGTGTCAATCAGTCTGTTTCTCATCTGGGGAGGGTACCCTGCACACCATCCATGGGACTTGGGTGCGTTTTGGGGAAGTAACTCTCACCTCCTCAACCATGGGGAGGAGGAGGAGGCAGATGCCAATATGTCCCACATGCGAGCTATGTAGTCACCTGTAGGGCCATGCAGGCAGGCCTGGGGGGGTGCCTCCAGGTGATGGCCAGATTCCCCACCCTGAGTTGAAAGGCGGCTGGATACCTCCCCAATGAGGGAGCGGCCACCGACATGACCCACACACCAGACATGCGGTCGCCTGTAGGGCCATGTGGGTGGGCACAGGGGGTGTCACCAGGCGGCAGCAAGACCCCCACCCCAGAGTTGGGAGGTGGCTGGATGCCTCTCTGAGCCTGCCTATGAGGAGGGGGCAGCCACCGACATGACCCACACGCCAGACATGTGGTCTCCCGTAGGGCCGTGCAGGCAAGCACAGGAGGGTGCTGCCGGGCGGTGGCCTGTCCCCCCACCTCTGAGTTGGGAGGTGGCTGGACACCTCCCCAAGCCCACCCATGAGGAGGGGGTGGACGCCAACATGACCCATATGCCAGACGTGCGGTCGCCCATAGGGCCATGTGGGCGAGCACATGGGGGTGCTGCCAGGCAGCAGCCAGACCCCCACCCCCAATTTGGGATGTGGCAGAATGCCTCCCCAAGCCTGCCCATGAGGAGGGGGTGACCCACACGCCAGATGTGCGGTCACCCGTAGGGCTGTGCAGGCGAGCACAGGGGGGTGCTGCCAGGCGGCAGCCAGACCCACCTCCCCCAAGTTGGGAGGTGGCAGGACACCTCCCGAAACCCACCCGTGAGGAGGGGCGGCCGCTGACATGACCTACATGCCAGATGTGCGGTTGCCCGTAGGGCCATGTGGGCAGGCACAGGGGGGTGCCGCTGGGCGGCAGCCGGACCCTCACCCCTGAGTTGGGAGATCATGACCCACACGCCAGACATGTGGTCTCCCGTAGGGCCGTGCAGGCAAGCACAGGAGGGTGCTGCCGGGCGGTGGCCTGTCCCCCCACCTCTGAGTTGGGAGGTGGCTGGACACCTCCCCAAGCCCACCCATGAGGAGGGGGTGGATGCCAACATGACCCATATGCCAGACGTGCGGTCGCCCATAGGGCCATGTGGGCGAGCACATGGGGGTGCTGCCAGGCAGCAGCCAGACCCCCACCCCCAATTTGGGATGTGGCAGAATGCCTCCCCAAGCCTGCCCATGAGGAGGGGGTGACCCACACGCCAGATGTGCGGTCACCCGTAGGGCTGTGCAGGCGAGCACAGGGGGGTGCTGCCAGGCGGCAGCCAGACCCACCTCCCCCAAGTTGGGAGGTGGCAGGACACCTCCCGAAACCCACCCGTGAGGAGGGGCGGCCGCTGACATGACCTACATGCCAGATGTGCGGTTGCCCGTACGGCCATGTGGGCAGGCACAGGGGGGTGCCGCTGGGCGGCAGCCGGACCCTCACCCCTGAGTTGGGAGATCGCAGGATGCCTCCCCAAGCCCGCCTGTGAGGAGGGGGGGCCACAGACATGACCCACATCTGGGGGTACATCACTTCAAATGGAGGCATAAGGCAATTGCCATTGATGGCTCCAATTCTATTGAATGGGACTTCCCCAGGGGCACCAGCTTTGGGGCTCTATAACTCAGAGATCTGTATTGCAATCTTCACAAAACTTGGAGGGCGGCTGGAGGAGAGCCTACTGAAAACTCCCTGAGAGCATGAAGGGGGACATCCTGGGCCTCCAAACCTCGAACAGGTTTGGAAATCGGGTGAGTTCGTTAAGTTTGTGTTCCATGGAAATGAACAAACCACAAACCAAGCGGTTCATTTTTTTCATTCCGTGCCCATCTCTACCTGTAAGGTTAAAATGTTCCCCCACTCGTTTTTGAATGTTTTGGTTCCTGATGTCAGACTTATGTCCATTAATTCTTTGTTGAAGGGACTGGCAAGTATGTCCAGGGTAGAGGGTGTTAGGACATTGCTGACCCGTGATGGCATAAATCACATTGGAGGATGAGCAGGAGTATGAACCCGAGATGGTATGGCTGATGTTGTTGGGTCCACTGATGGTGTTGCTCAGATGTATCTGAGAGCAAAGTTGGCATCTTGGTTTGTTGCAGGCCTTGGTACCGGAACCCATGTTAGTGTTAAGTAGTTTATCATTGTGGTTGAGTAGCTGTTTCAGGTTAGCAGGCTGTCTGTAAGCAAGAAAAAGTTGTGCCCCCCCCCAGGGCCTGTGTGAGGAAAGTGTCACTATCTAGCATGGGTTGTCGTTGATAATGCGTTGGACTGGCTTGAATTGTGGGCTGTAGGTGACCACCAACGGTGTTTTGTTGTTATTTTCTTTTGGCCTGTCTTGTAGCAAGCTGTCCCTGGGTGTCTTTCTGGCCTTTCCAATAATCTTTCTAACTATGTCAGGAGGATACTGTAATTGCAAAAATGTCTGTTGCAGATCCTTCAAGTGACTATTTCTGTCTTAGGGGTTGGAACAGATGCGACTGTAGTGTAGAGTTTGGCTGTACACAATGGATTTCTTGATGTGGCTGAGGTGGTGGCTCAGGGTGTATAGATGTGTTTGCCAATCTGTTGGTTTCCGTTATAATGTGGTACTTAAGTGTTCCTCGTGTATCTGTACTGTGGTGTCCAGGAAATTTATTTCTTGTGTAGAGTGATTCATAGGAAGATTGATGGAGGGGTGGAAGTTATGGAAAGCCTGGTGAAATCTCTCTCAGATGGTCTCACATTCCAGCTGTATCTGAAGAAGTGAGCTGTGACTCATGAAAGCTCATACTATACCATACATTTTGTTAGTGTTATAGGTGCTACTGGACTCTTGCACTTTGCTGTACAGTTCATTATGCCTACAATGTACGTAACAGTTTGTGTATCTGTATGTTATTACTACTTTTGAACAGTTTGCAAAAGCCATCCATGTCACTAAAGAATTTTCTGAATGGCTTCTGAGGTTCTCTTTCCTAAAGGGTTCAGATTTCTTGAGTTGTAGCAGTGTCTGTCCACAAGAAGGGGCTGTTGCCACAGAGACCATAGTGTTGCAAGGACTTCCTTATGAGAAGGTTCTCATTTGGATGTCTTCACAAACTCATTATGTGAATAAAGGAATAAAATATTCCCTTCTTTTATAAAAGGGATAGGGTGAACCACTAGCATTCAGCTACTTCACATAAAAAAGCTTTTTCTACAGCTCTATTCTATTTGTAGATGGTTCACAGTTGAAATTTTCACAAACCTGTTGTGTGGGGCAGCATGTAAGTACTTAGATGAGCATATTATGTACTGTAATTGCTGTTGCTTAATAATTTGGAATATGACATAGCAATTTAATATGGAATTTTTATACTGAGAAGTTTTGAGCATAGAGGTTAGTATTGAACAGTGTAATCCTAGACAGAGCTGTGCACTAAGTCCATCAGTTTAGGATTGCACTATTATTTTATTTGTTTATTTATAGTCTGCCTTTCTCACTGAGACCCAAGGTTGATTATAAAGTGCAAGTGAAATACAATGTAATAATAATTATAACAACAGCAACAACAACATTCGATTTATATACCGCCCTTCAGGCTGACATAACCCTCACTCAGAGCAGTTTACAAAGTATGTTATTATTATCCCCACAACAATCACCCTGTGAGGTGGGTGAGGCTGAGAGAGCTAGAAGCTGTGACTATGGCAGACTGACCCCTGTACCCATACAGCAAGAAATCCAGGTTCTTGGTTAAAAGGTTTTATTCAGGAACCAAATCATTTCCATAGAAGGTCCATAGGACCACTCAGCAGCAATGTAAGCAACTAAGCAGCAGACAATAACTTGATCGGAATAAGGAACTGAGAAAAGCCCTTTCTTCTTAAGCACAAATCTCCCCCCCACCCCCACCTTTGAACAGAAAACATCATTTTGAGCGCAAAAAGGCTGGAAACATTGTACATAGTTTACATATCATCTAGACACTACAGAAGGCACCAGATTAAGCTGTAACATGAAATAGTCAGTTACAAGTCAGTTACAAGGTCGAGGCACTGGGAGATGTTGTGGAGAAGAGAGAAGAGATAAGTCACCTGTAGAATGTCTGTTGCAACAAAGCGCTTATGTTATTAATAATGTGATATTAGGACACAGCATTAACAATGGTTCACTACATAGAACAATGGCATGGATGTAGGGGTACAGACATGACACCAAGCTGGCCATTCACTGAGCAACATGTAATAGCAATCAACAGTTAAAAGGCATTCAGATACAATAGAGTAGGGTAGCAGAAAACAACCATAAAGCTGAGCACAGAGATGAAATCTTTCTGAAACAAAGAGAACTAATTAACATGACATGTTCACCTACACGGAAACTCCCCAGTAGGAGCATATCTACATCAGGAAACAGTACCCAAAAGCATAATCTTATTCTATAGTCTCTCTTCCCACCAAGGCATGTCTCTAAGCTATTTCTTATGACACAGCCTTATAATATGAAAGCTCTCCTGAATCATTCAGTTTTGCATTGTTTATGGAAAGCCAGGAGACTGGAAGCTTTCCTGACCTCAGGCAGGCTATTCCATAAGGTGGGAGCTACCACGAAGAAAGTACATGTATGGGCAGCTGTTGATTTAGCCCAGCTTCAGAGTGGTATCTGTTCAGATAAACAAAGCTGTTGTGGAAGAACTTAGGGAGAGAGGAAGTTGCACAGATATGAGGGACGAAGGCCATGAAGGGCTTTGAATGTGATAGTCATGACTTTGAATTCAGGCTAGTAACTGCAGAATCGGAGTGATACATATGCTCTTTCTAGCTCCTGAAAGTAAATGAGCTGCAGCTAGAATATCCAAGTCGACTTTGAGGGGTGACCTATGTAAAGTGCATTACAGTAGTCTAGTCTTGATGTAACTATGGCATGAATCCAGGTGGCCAGATTGGCCGTATCAATGTAGGGGCCCATCTTTCAAGGTAGTTTGAGTTGGGATAAGCTGCAGCTGCATTTATTTGCTCAGTCCAGTATAACCCCTAGGCTCTTAATTGAGTCAGACAGGATCAACTGAACTCCATCAAAGGTCAGAAGCACAAAGTCATATAGGTTGTATTTCTCAGCCAGAAGCTATTATTAATGATTTTTGTTAAAAATAATTATTTATTTATATCCCATTTCCTAACTGGGACCCAAAGCAGCTAACAGTATGGAAGAAAAAATACAACAGAAGCAAACAGAAAAATTGAGGGAAGGTTTCTTGAGTGCCAAGCAGGTCTTATTTCTCTCTGCTAGCTGATCTTCCACCCAGCTCCAGGTTACAACCCTCAGAACAAAAGCCAAAGGACAAGAGCTCTTTGGCTTATGCCTCTGGCCATGCCTTAAATACCTGTGAGCACACAGAAGAACAAATTCAAAATACTCTTCAGTTGCTGCTAACCCACTATTAGCAGTATCTTCCCCAATCCCCCCCCGCCCCACTAGTGGAAACATTAAATTGAAATATGTATAATTATCCACTAGTTAAAACATTTATAATTCTGGATCTTATACTGAATTAGATTCCTGGTCCATCGAAGTCAGTATTGTATACTCAGAGTGACAGCAGCTTTCCAGGATCTTAGGTAGTTGTCTTTCAGATCACCTACTACCTGATTCTTTTACCCTGAGATGCAGATGCTGTACTATTAAGCCACAGCCTTTCCCCACATTCCCCACTTTTAAAATGCTTACCCTCAATCTCAGTAGTTTAATGCAACAGTATTCAACAGCTCTACGTTTAACCAAAGTTAACCATCAAACCAACTTTTAAAATTTAATCCTATTTATTTTTCTTTCTCTGCCCCCCTCTTTCTCCTGCTTTACACTTCCCATTTCTCCTTAATTGTGATGTCAGTGATGTGGCCCAGTTTAGGCTGGGGCACAATCTATCAGTTCATGACATGATGTTTTACATGTTCAGTTGTTACATCACAGGAAAAATAGCATGTGTATAAAATATTTAAGTATACTTTATAATGCAACCCTAAACAGAGTTATGCCCTGCTAAATCCATTGAAGTCAATGGGTTTTAGAAGGAGATTACTTAGAAGTGCACTGCTAATCAACTATTCTAAAATCTATGTACACTATATAATATAAATTTCATATGTGGCTGTATTTAATTCATGCACATGTAATGAACAATACCAACCATTTTTTTCTCTTACAGCTACTAAATTTCACTCCAAAGAGGGATCTGATGACACTATAAGAGAAGTATATGCCAGCTCAGATGCAGAACACAGTTCAAATCAGTCACATGGAGGTTTTACTGTAAAATCCAAAGCTTACTTATTCCCGTCTTGGTCCAGTGAGAGTACAGGATCACTCTGTGATGATGATGTAGGTGATGCTTCCTCTGCACAACTTTCCTCATCAGATGAAATCATCATGGAAAATGAATTCTCTGACCAATCCAGGTCCAACACCAACCAAAAAGAAAAGGCATCAGTTTCTGTTGCTCGTTATTCATGTAGGAATCAAGACCACAGTACCTCTAGTGATGAGTTGTTTCAGATAAAGAAACCAAGGGTTTCTAAGTCAAAATCTGAAAATGATATCTGTACTTCTTCTAGTAAAGAATTGCGTGCTGTCCACTCATTTACCATTTTTGATGGAAGCCACAATCCATGATCAGTATTTATTTCACTGGATTGTTTAAACTACTAATATTGATGAATCTACATAAAACATGAAGAAGCTGATTTTTTCTAATATGAAAGTAATTGGACCACCAAAATGTGTCTCAGCATTATTTCTTTAAAAATGTATATATAGCAGACACCAAATTCTGATTTACTTCTCAAAAATTAAATCTGACTAAACTACTTGAAATCATTTTAATTTGGGTGGGAGTGAGTATCTATGTTTATTATTTGGTGTGGAATTTTCTTAGGATTTTCCCTTTCATAAAATGCATTAAATAAGGAAGAAGGTATAAACATGGCATATATTCCATTTCATAATTCTGTTTAACAGAATATTTTTTTCTGAGTGTTCACATTATACAATATAACAGTTTGATAAAATGTACACTTTGTAGCAGGAAATAATATTTATGTGGGGTGCTTAGGTGTTGAAAGCATCTCATAGTATCTCAATAATTGTTACAACAAAATATAAAGCAAGTCAGATTTATTATTTATTTATTTATTATATTGCAAGCAGGGGCTAAGAGAATATTTTTAATAGCTTTTAATTAGTTTTCTCATATAGGAATAGGTGAGGATAAGGAAAAAGGTAGGGAGGGAATATCAAATATATATCATAGAGTCTGCTCAAGTTATAGTTCTACTTATCTATGTCCTTTCCACATAACATTTTATCAAACATTTAACTGTGATTATTAATAATACATTACAGTAGTGTCTCCATATAGTTACTGCATTCAAGTCAGTATACTTATTTTTTAACCATTCATATAATGGTGTCCATGGGGCTACAAAATCTTCTTCTATTTGTCCTTTCATTAATGAAGTTAGTTTGTCCATTTCTGCATTTTCCATTATCTTCGCTATCAATTCTTCTTCTCGAGGTATTATTGCTCTTTTCCAGAAGGATGCCAATAGAGTTCTTGCTTCTGTTACTCCATGAATTATAAAATATTTCTGATCTCTTCCAATTTCTTCTGGTACACAATTTAACAAAAATATCTCAGGTTTAAAAGGGGTTGTACATTGTAAAATTTGTTGTAACAGGTTATGCACCGAGAATATTTATTTAGAAAATTTCTATACTGCCTCTCCAAAGAATCTGCTTAAAGCAGCTTACAAGTAAAATATAATAAAAATGTAAAATGCCATACAAGCCATTAACAATTCTAAAACCTAGCTTTAAAAGCTCAATATTGAGAAACTTAAAACAAATCTCAAAAGAGTTCAGACTAGAGAACAGCTGCTCATCAAAAGTCACCTAGTGAGTTCATAAGATTCAAACTGGACATTGTGGCTCAGGTCTGAGAATCCTAGTCACTGATACATTGCCTCACAAGTGTGGCAGCAATGAAATCCAAAAGTCTAATGCCTGCAGGGGATTGCTGCTGTCCCAACAGTTGCACTAGTATGAGATAGTCAGAAGCCTGTGCTATTTGTTCAGTGTGCTTCTTTTTCAATATTTTTCTTCTGTTTCTTTTAATTGATCATGGTTATCTGGGTGTTGGTATGCCATTTTTGGCTATACTTCATCTTGTAAGCGCACTCAATGTAGATTTGCCATATAAAAAAACAGGAGTCTGGGAGCATCTTAAACACTAACAATATTTATTTCAGCCTAAGGAGGTTTTTAGTCATAGTTCACTACATCAGATACTTTGGAAGATATACTAATTCTCAACTTGGCCAAATCTGTGGATACTTGGAGCCATGAGCAAACCAAACAGAACTTTCTGCAAACTTGAAAAAAGCCCCAGGTTTGCAGAAAAATGTAAAAAATTGAGATACACGTGCTTTAACGCATTGGGTGTGTGTGTTAAAAACCTCGAACAATAGAAGCAGCAGCTGTAGATTTAAGAAACAAAATGCTCTCTCAGTGATTGTTGTGGGGGTTGCTAGGCAACAACAGTATTGCTAGCCTTCAAGTTTTGGTTTCTGTCAGTAGAAGGCAGGTGGAGGGGCTCTTTCCATGGCTATTTTAGCCTTTGTTGGATGACTTATCAGGGCCAGGAGGTTACCTGAATAGCTAACCAAGTTTGTTCCCTGGCCTCTAGAGGCATCCCTATGAGCACATCCAAACTGCAGACCAAACGATACCACTATGATTAATGTATGCATAGGAAACTTCCTTTCTGTCTATACTAGGGTCCCATTGAGGTGATGTCTCACATTGTCAGAGGAAGGACACCTTGCCAAGAAGACAGATCTCTAAACTTTCCTGTGTTATAACTTGATCTAATGGGAAATCAACATCACCTGAGCTAACTCAAAGAAACCACAGAACCAATTCATTTAATGATGATTTAAAGATATACCAAAGTCAGGTAAACATACAATGGAATAACTACAAATGCAACCATTAATGCCCAGACTACCACTATCAAGTTATGAAATCCTTTGTCAAAAAACTTGCACTTATATATGGAGGACAAAAATATAGATGATAAGTTACCGGAGAATCATACAGGGCCTGCCAAGCCTCTGTTCATTATTGGAGGTTGGGGGGTCTGATTAAGAAAGTCAGTAGGCTATCTCAACAACTAGTGTGATCTGAAACTAATGATAGTGGGCACCATGGAATGTTGTTTTCCTTTGTGTCTCACCTCATGCCTGCCTTACTCTCCAAAGAGCCAGGTCAAAGCATTTTTTAACCCAATATGGTGGTTGACCCTCTCAGCCTTTCACATGCTGCCACCCACCCTAAACATCCCTTCAGAGGTTTGGGGTCTCCCAGGCTAGTAAAGGCTGGGTCACCACAAGCCACTTGTCTAACCTCCATTATAGCAGGAAGAGAATCCTGACCCAAATCCTCACATGGTCCCCTCTCTCCTTTTTCAAAAGTTCCACCGGACAGGCAGCCATTTCCCTCACCCCTTCCCTCACTCTGCTACAGCCCACAGCTATTGTGAGACTGTGCACATGCAGGCCTGCTAACCAGAGATGTTTCAATCACTTCTATAAAGCTCCACTAGGGGGTTGCTTCTCCCAGTCATGCCCCAGCCCATTTCCCCACCTAAACGGTCATGTGACTTATCTGGGAGGAGCAACCCCTTCCCCTCAGTTCTCCCTTAGCCACTGTGAAGAGAAGAACCTTGCTCGTGAACTCCATTTTTTTTTAACATCGAATGTTTTTACTTGAAGAGAAAATCACTCCTCCATACGTCTTGTGTGTTTTGAGGAGGTTTTGACCCTGCTTGTTTTGTTTCACTTATTACTGCTGCCTCTCAGTTTGCCTCAGAGGGCATTTTTCTTAAAGTACACTAGATGTGTTACTAAGATGGCCTACATTGAGAAATAATTCTGACAGGCTCTGTTCCTCTGGCATCTAAGTCAACTGCCATGAAGGAAAGTCTGCTGAGCTCTGAGCTTTCGGCAGCTAAGTCATCTGCTGCAAAGGGATGCGCAACAAGCTCGAATGCCCAGGCAGCTAAGCCATCTGCATCCAACAAGCTCTAGCCCCAAGGCAGCAAAGTCATCTGCTGCTAATGGACATCCAAAAGGTCCAACCTTAAGGCAGCTAAATCATCTGCCACTGACGGGCATTTGGGAAGCTCTGCCCGGATCCGAGAACTTTACACTCCAGATCCAAGTGATCAGAGTCACCGTCTGTCAGATCCACACCCATGGTCAGAATCGACATGATGTTTTCCAACTCACCATGGCACGCTGCTACAGCCAGATCCAGGAACAAAGAATCTGTAAGAGGCCCCTTCACTCACAAATGAAATAAGCAAAGTAGAGCTCTACACGTGAAGGACAATCAGGGAATGTACATCACCACCAAAACAATGTGGAAATACACTTTGGCACAACTATGTAATCACAATTTCCCCTTCATCAAACACATTCCAAAAATGAGTCACAACTCAAGAGAATCATCAAAATATACCATCTATTGCAGTTAATTTAACATAACTAGACAAATGCCCTCTATAGTGGTCATAAATATATACAATACATATGTCTTATTGAAATAAGCTGTGCACTCTTTCCCCGCTAGTGTGCACTAAACCTCAGTCATACAATGATTCCAAGTTCATCAAGAAAACCATAATAGGTAAGTCTCTCAAGTAAATGTCCAAAACAATAGTCTGAGATGTTCTCCTCATAAGTAATCAATGAGTAATTTCTTTTCAGGTATTGAAGAAGGCACTGTAGAACGCCACAAAGGCGTCCTTCGCCCAACAATCAGGGCCGGCGTCTGTAGCCTGTTGTTTCGTCCTATAACCTCTTCCGGGGTGATGACTTCAGTACAATACTGTGTGTCTTCTGCTCTGATTCTAGTAAACCATACCTTGCATTGGTGCAGTAACAGCTGCAAGGCATGGTTTACTAGAATCAGAGCAGAAGACACACAGTATTGTACTGAAGTCATCACCCCGGAAGAGGTTATAGGACGAAACAACAGGCTACAGACGCCGGCCCTGATTGTTGGGCGAAGGACGCCTTTGTGGCGTTCTACAGTGCCTTCTTCAATACCTGAAAAGAAATTACTCATTGATTACTTATGAGGAGAACATCTCAGACTATTGTTTTGGACATTTACTTGAGAGACTTACCTATTATGGTTTTCTTGATGAACTTGGAATCATTGTATGACTGAGGTTTAGTGCACACTAGCGGGGAAAGAGTGCACAGCTTATTTCAATAAGACATATGTATTGTATATATTTATGACCACTATAGAGGGCATTTGTCTAGTTATGTTAAATTAACTGCAATAGATGGTATATTTTGATGATTCTCTTGAGTTGTGACTCATTTTTGGAATGTGTTTGATGAAGGGGAAATTGTGATTACATAGTTGTGCCAAAGTGTATTTCCACACAGCCAGATCCAGGGCAGTTTCAGATCTGGGGCAGTTTTGGATCTATCACCAGACAGCAATATGGAACAGAGCTTGAGTTCCCTTTATGGAGATCTTTGAATCTTCTCTGAGCAAGTGTCCAGAATGTCTAAGATGCAAGTCTTGGACTTGTTTTTTGTTGGATCCGAAGACAAGTGACAAGCCTGTACTCAGATTCATTTTCTGTCAAAGCCTTCCTATCCTCAGAAACCTGCTGAACTACCAGTGACATCCAAATGGTTTAAACACCAGACCAAATAGGTTGAGTACCATCTTGAGTTCCACTCATGAATAGATTATAAACGATATCATCCTACATCCAATATTCCTGCAGCAGGTATTTCCAGATGTGAGCATATTCATGACTATAGTTAATGCTAAAGCATGAATGTTTTTGTTCTAGAACAAGGAGCAATCCCCTCTTTTGGGGGACATGTTCCAACACGTATGAACAGGTTGCCTATTCTATGCATCCACCATTTTCCCCTTAGTATTCAGAGTCGTTTGCCTATTAGAAGGGACATTTCAAATTGTACCCCATTTTGGCCCAAGTAAATTTGGTTCTTAAATTACTTGCTCCATCCAAACAGAAGTACATATCACTTCCTCTGATACTGTCCATGATTCAACTAGAAATACTGTTTCCTCACAATTTGAGTTCCATGCACTTGTCAGCATAATACACTTGACCCATTTTATGGTAATCCACATACAACAATTCTCTGGAATGTTGGGAGATCCTCTACTAGGATGTTTTATAACTCCAAATTGAAATTTTCTTTCAGGGTAGATGCAAAGTAATGGTGTTATGGCTGAGAGTTGTCTTTTACTCTTTTATCTATACACCTTGGAGTCAGACATTTTTTGCTACCACTACTCTTAAGCTTCATCTATCAACCTTAGCTTCCTTTCACGTTCAGATTAAAGGCAAGTCTGTATTCTCTTATCCTGGTCCTGCCAGTTCCTCAAAGGAATGCTCAACCTTACCCTCCAAGGTCTCCTCTGGTTCCTCAGTGGTCCCTGTCGGTGCTGTTGTGTCTTATGTTAGCATCCTCTGAGCCACTAGACACTTGCACGTTGGAGCTACTGTCATTGAGGGCGAGCTTCTTCATTACATTACTATAGCTAGATCAGGTGACTTGTCAGTGCTCAGGGCTGAACCATTTTCCCAAATTTCATGAACATGGGGCTGTCCTCTGTCCAGTTTCCAGTTCCTACCAAAAATTCTTGTTCTCCTTTGATTTGTTGCAGGATATCACCCTGCCTGTATTTTTCCAAAACCCACAATACACAACACTGAAAACACTGTGCTCATTAGGGTTCAAATGAGCTTTGTCATTTTGTTTAATTAGAACAAAGGAGTTTCATTAAGATCCATGTTTGTGAGGTTTTTTGAGCCCAAATAAGGGCAAGCAGGCATCAGCCCAGACCATTGGTAGATATATGGTGTCTATCATCCAGTTGACATACCAACATACTGCACAGAGCCTCCTTCATCTGAGGGCTTACTTTATCGTATATCTGACTACATCCTCAGTTTTTTTGGCAAGATGTAGCTCTTTCATCTTTGTAAAGCAGCTACTTGGTTGTCATCAGGTGCCTTTATTGGGCATTAAGTTTTAGACATCAATTTCACACAGTATCTGGCACTGTTGCACTCCATTAAAAAAATGCAAGATGGCTACCTGGTCATAATCTGATATGCTTGCCTGACATTATACTGTAGATGTTACTGCCACATATGACGAGACGGTACCTAGAGAAGTATTACTGTCTCTTTTTTATTTTAGAGAGAGAGAGAGAGAGAGAGAGAGAGAGAGAGAGAGCACTATGCAATTTTAAATCACAAGTTCTGGTAGCTGTTGGCATATCTCCCATTTGCTTATACATTTGCAAACTTTTTAAATACTAAATTTATTACATATTATGATTAATATTAGTATTAATATTAATGAATTGTGACTTGGAGATTCACTCCACCTCCTCATGAGTATGTAGCTTGGTAATCTCCCAATGTGGGACTACACAGAAGCTTGGTAATCTCCCAATGTGGGACTACACAGAAGAACGGAGATGTAACCATTGTCCATCAAGTTCTTCTGTGCAGGCACACATCTCTCCCTCCTGCTCCACTGTGAACTCCTTGGCAAGGTCCAGTATGATATTGTGGTGACTCAAGAGAACTGAGTGGAAGGGGGTCATTCCTCCCAGATAGTCATGTGACCGTTTAGGTGGGAAAATGGGCTGGGACATGACTGGGAGAAGCGGCCCTAGTGTTGCTTTATGGAAGCAATAGACACTTCTCCAGTTAGCAAGCCTGTACACGCACAGTCCCAATGTGTGCGTATACAGAAGAACTCAATGAAAAATGGTTACAGGTAAGTGAAACCCTGTTTTATTTTCCCTATATATTGGCTGCCACCATTTAAACTTGGCTCATTGGTCGTGCCTAGAGCATTTGAAGCCTGTGTGTGTGAGGTATTTCTTCTCAGCTAATGGTTTCAAGCCAGCCAGGGTTAAACAAAAACAAAATTTATTTACAGGATGGAACATAGGAGTGAATGGATTTGAAACTAAAAAAACAAATTGGAGTTAAACAGAGAATGTTTCAATGTAACAAAACAGGTTTGTAATCAGCTATCTCTGCTGCCTTCCCTCGGCAGAGTCAAAACCCTTCTCCCTCAGCAGCTCCCCAAAGCCTTCCCCCTGCCAATGGACACCAATTCTTATTGGCCCAGCATTCCGCCCACTCCCATTGGCTGTGTCTCAGGAGAGGCAGAGGTGGAGCCAGTCCTATCCATCACACCCAGTCTTTTAACTGGGGTTGATCTTTAAAATATATAAAATGATTTGCTGCAGCCTGACTGAATTCTATGTTTAACACCTTGTTTTTAATACTATGTTCTTATACTCTGGCCTCTTTTTATGTTCTGACTTGTTTTTTAATATTTTTAATGGCTGTATGGTTTTTTTGTATTTCTTTAGTTGTGACTAGAGATGGGCACGAACCGCATTACGAACATCAAAAACCCACAAAAACAGTGATCGCGTGATCGTGATCCGGCGGTTCGTTATCAGCCATGGCCAACAAACCAGTGGTCGGTAAAAGCCTGGTTAGGTATGTTCGGCCGTGGTTCAGGAAGCCAGACACTCAGGCGCCAGCAATCAATTCCCCTGGCAACGGAGCCGGGGGAATGCCTGAATTCTGTCTGCGCTCCTTCTGTCGCCCTGGAAACCCAAATAGAAGCCCAGATTATCTTGATCGGCAGGTCTTTCTTCCAACCACGGAGCTGCAAAGCGGTTACAAGTTGGGAGAAGACACCCAGGGGAGGGAGGGGGAAGGGGTGTCCTGAAGCCACGGGCATTCCAATCTCATCCCTGCAAACCCTGCTAGGCAGCTCTGACGGCCAAACACAGACCTCCTGCGTAGCACAATGGGACCTGTGCTTATAAATAGCTGTGGGCTCCCAGGCTGGGTTTCACTTACAGCGGGCAGTGGAGTGGGACAGAGCTCTTGCTTGCCACTTGCTAGCCTTTGGGGAGAGAGATTGAGAGTATAATTCAGCTTGGATTTGGGGGATAGGGATCTATCTCCTCTGGTTCTAGGGCTGCTGTCTGGCTTTGGGGCCAAGCTCAGTGGGCACCTTGGCTGAGGGCTCACATTGATTATTGATCAGTGCCTGATCGGGTCAGGTCTGTGGGAGTGGTGGGCTAGGGCTCTAGTCCCTCCCTCCCTCTGGTGCCAGGGCTGCTGCCAGGCCCTGAGGCCAAGCTTGGTGGGTACCTCAGCTGAGGGCTCACATTAGTGCCTGATCTGTTCAGGTCTGTGGGAGTGGTGGGCTAGTGCTCTAGTCCCTCCCTCCCTCTGGTGCCAGGGCTACTGCCAGGCCCTGGGGCCAAGCTCAGTGGGTACCTCAGCTGAGGGCTCACATTAGTGCCTGATCTGTTCAGGTCTGTGGAAGTGGTGGGCTAGGGCTCTAGTCCCTCCCTCCCTCTGGTGCCAGGGCTGCTGCCAGGCCCTGGGGCAAAGCTTGGTGGGCACCTCGGCTGAGGGTTCACAGTGTCATCTCCATTCTTCTTCTCAATTATTATTTGCTGGCACGATGAGGTTTCAGGTGGGGGACAAGAGTGGTTGTGGGGGGAAGTGCAGAGATTGTCCCGGTTGCAGCATGGGAAACAGTGCTGTAAAGGAATCTGGAGCAGCAGAGACTCCTGCTCCTCCAAAATCACCAGTTGCGGCTGTGGAGGAGGCCGAAGAGGTCTTGCCGGCAGTGGAAGAGGAACTCCTGAAAATTTTGGGGGAGGAGGAAGCCGAGGGATCCTTGGAGGAATCGTTGGGGTTTGAGGAAACATCCAGTCTGTCCCCATCCCAAACTACTGGTGGTGCTGTCCTTGTCTGCAGTCCACCCATCTCTCTGTCTTCCATTGCCAGCTCCGTGGCACATCCAGCAGCAACCCTTCGCCCTCCCTCCCCTGGAACCGTTAGTGGGCCATGGTTCAACCTCAATGTGTGAAGGCACTTTCGTTCCCTTCCTACTGACCCCCCGCGTGGTGCGGTGCTGTGTGTGTGAGGGCCTGGTGTGCAGGGGCAATGACCCGAAGCACCTGTCATCAACGGCCCTGACTTGGCATCTGAAGAGGCACCCCCTGAGCCTGTGGTCTCCGTTCTCAGCCAGTGTAACATCCGTCAGGGAGAGACCGAGGGCCACCAGCTCATCTGATTCAGGATCGATGGGAGGGTCTCTGGAATGCACCCCGAGCAAGAAGCTTTGCCTCAAGGGTGCGGCTGGTGGGAGCGGAAGGGTCAGGCAGGCCGCCCTGGGGGAAGTTGTTCCATTGGGGTCGGGGGTGGCTCCGCTGAAAAGGGTGAGGTCAAGGGCTCAGGAGGTGGGCGTTTGTGTGGTGGCTCAGATGATTGCCCTGCAAGGCTTCCCCCTATCGGTCGTGGAAGGCGTGAGCTTCCAACTGCTGCTCCAGCACTTCGCCTCATAGTTCTCCATGCCATCAGGTGCACTGTTGGGCATCGAGTCATGCCTGCCCTGTACGAGGCAGTGCGAGACATGGTGCACAGAGACCTGTCGGCCACCCAAGGCAGAATAGTGCACTTCACAGCCAACCTGTGGAGCAGCTGCCATCATGGGTACCTTGCCATCACCGCCCACTGGTGGCAACCAGAGGACCTCTGCCTCCCCAGGCCAAGATCGGTCAGCCATAAAAAGGTGCCCAGCTTGACACCGGGCTACAGGGCGGTTCTTCTTCAGGCCCGGGGGATGGACGAGGTCCACACCGGGAAGAACATCGCTGCCACCGTCAAGGCAGCTCTGAGGGAGTGGACGTCCGAGGTGGAAGGGTTTGTCCGTGGCTTCATGGTCACGGACGCGGGATCCAACATGTTGGCAGCCCTGAAAGAGGCATCTCTCCTGGGCCTGGTGTGCATGGCGCACAAGCTGCACCTCATGATGCAGGACATGCTCGGGCTGGGAAGCAAGCCGAGGGACAGCTGGGACGAGGGAACCTTGCGGACGCACAATCTGCTGGACAGCTGCCGTTGCATCGCTTCCCACTTCTCCCGCAGCATAAACTCTTCCTGCAAGCTGTTCCAGAGGCAGGGGGAGGCAGGGGACCCTGAGCACCAACTCTTCTAGGACCTGCCCACCTGCTGGAACTACACTTATGACATGATATGTCATCTGGTGGAGCAGAAGGGCGCGTTGGAAGAGATCCTGTCCTCTTCGGATGTGCTGAGGAGGGGAGAGGAGTTGAGCCTCAGCTCCATGGACTGGAGAGTCCTTGCCCAGATGTCCCAGATCCTGAATCCCTTCAAGGATGCCACTGAGCTCTTATGCTCCTACCAGGCCAGCCTGGGTCAGGTCCTCCCTCTGATCCACGGCCTAGACCAGTTTCTGGCCCAGGAGCTCCAGCAACAGCAAGAGCTGCTCCCCAGGATCCGGGACTTTGTCCGGAGGATCCAGGCCTGCGTCATTGAACACCTGCATCCTCTACACTGCAAGGCACCGTACCAACTGGCCTCCCTCTCTGACCCCCGCATCAAGGGCAGCATTGCCACGCAGGCGGGTCAGATGCAGCACTGGAAAAAAGAGCTCTGCAGAGCGGTGCTCCATTTCCAGAGACAGAGGGCCGGAGAGAAGGAACTGGGCAACGGCAAGGGGCAGGTGGTGGAGGAGGAGGAGGGGGAGGGGGAGAACGTGGGAAGAGAGCCACACCAGGGAAGAGCCACCCCAACGGACACATTTGATCTCTGGGCCTCGTCGGTGGGCTGCGTGGTTGGCCGCTGCACGGTGGGCACGTCCCTCTCATTGGAGGACTCAGCAGGGGCCATGGTGCACGAGTACCTTTCTGAGCCCACCGAGCCCCCCTCCCATGCCAACCCGTTGCAGTATTGGGTGAGGAAATCTGACCGATGGCTGGACCTGTCCATCGTAGCAACAAACATCCTGTCCTGCCCTCCCACCAGCGTGCAGAGCGAGTGAATGTTCTCCCACCTGGGAGACCTCCTCCGTCCCCGCCGCTCACGTCTGCACCCAGACCTGGTGGACATGTTGACGTTCATCAAGGTGAACCTCAACCTACTGGGGCACCCTCCTGTGGACCTGGATCTACCTGGTTTCTGAGCCACCCTGGGGTTGTAGCCGGCCCAGCTTGTCCACAGCGGGCTCAAGCCTCCCTCAGTTCTCGGGGCTGCTTCCATGGCTGGTGACCCTTTGCCCTCCTCTCCCAGACAAGTTCCCGTTCCCTCTTCACACCTCTTCCTCTCTGGATCTGCTCAGATGCC